>NC_092877.1:227636901-228255537 GCF_028372415.1 Notamacropus eugenii | reverse complement strand
CCCTACTTTGTTTCCAGTTCTTTGCTTCCGCACAAAATGCTACTACCATGAATGTATTTAGAGTTTAGGGAAATTCAAGCCCATCTTTGACTTCCTTGGGTTAAATGTCTGGCAATAGAAGCGCTTGGTTCAAAAGGTGTAACTGGACAACTTCTCAGAGGAATTTTATCACACTGTAGTCCTCTACCATATATATTCCTTCTTTATAAGAAAAAAAAAGTTGTTACTTGGAACGAACTATGCCAAAAGTCCCTGAACTGTGCATACTCTTTGACCCAACAAAGGCCTCTACCCCAAAAAGATCAAAGAAAGAGGAAAATAACACACATGGGCAAAATATCTATCAGCTCATTTTTGTGGTAGGGGTGGTGGTGATGTTAGGGCTGTTTGTCCTTCGTTCTTGAAAAGGACCATGACGTCGGGGAGCGGATGCCATGACATGAAGTGAGGGAGGGCTCTGCAAAGTCACCAGCCTCACTTTCTCCCCCAGAGCCATCTGGGTCCAGTGGTCAGATACAGATCAGGATGACTGGAGATGGCCCAGGATATGGTGGGAGACCTTGGCCATTATAAGCTAAGGTCTTTAACTGGTCTCAGTTTGAAGAAAAGCTCATTCAGTGATTAATCTTTGTGGTGGCAAAAAACTGTAGATAAAGGATAGCCTGTCAACTGGGAAATGGCCAAACAAATTATGGCACATGAACGAAATGGGATTCTACTGTGATGTGAAAATTAATGGGGTAACTGTTTCAGAGAAACTTGGGAAGAAATGCATGAATGAAACTAAGGGAAATAAGAAGAACCAGAACAATTTACACAATTACAAAACTGTAAAGATGAATAACTTTAAAAAACTTAGGAACTCTGATTCATATCATGACCAAGCAGATCTCCAGCAAGGCTGACACATGCATCCCAACTCAAAGAGAGCTGATGATACCAGAGGGGTCCAATGGAGACATCTGGTTTTTAGACATGGCCTCTGCCGAATGTGTTTTGCTTGACTATGCTTACTTGTTACAAAGGTTTTGTTTTTCTTATGTTCATCTCCTTCCCCCCAACCCCCAGGCAATGGGAGTCAAGGAGGTGGGAAGGGAAAGATTTTTGTTCATTTAAAAAAATAATATCAGATTAAAAAAAAACAAAGAAAACCGCTGCTTCACTGTTTTACTACAAGCACTATATAAACTTTCTCTTGGCTTGAACCCTGCTCAGGTCATCAATGAAATATTTTCTTCAATTCTCCCAGGATTCTGGATTTCATTGATGTCAATGTTCCCCGAGAGATTGCTACACAAGTGTGTAGTAGTCTCAGGCTGCTGCAGCTAACTTCCTGAGACTGACAGAGCTTCTCTATGCATAGTAAGCTATATGATATGTTGTGTGTGTGTGTGTATTTTCAATGATACACTTTCAAAGGATAGACATAAACTGCATCACTGATCACATAACTCAAAAACTCACCCAATTTAAGCTCTAGCTAAGGCTACCAATCATCAAGAATGCCAAAAAGTGTCAGAGCAGGACTTTAGTGGAGATACTCATCAAACAGTAATCCCAAATCCCATAATACCCCACATCAAGAGTTCAGCTCTGATTTTTAGTAGAGTTCTATTTACTAATTAGAGTCTTTTGAATGTCATGTGTCAATCACCTTCTTGAAAGGACTAATCTAAAGATGCAGCAATCTGTCTTCTGTCTTGAGCCAAATGGTTCAATTTGGTAGTACAGGAATGCTTGGAAATTCACCATGCAGATCTAACCTGAATAACTATTTGCACCTTTGCTCCAACAATAATTAAGGCCAATTTTCCTAGGAACCTCATTAATTATAAAAGTAACTGGTCCATACGTAAAACTCACTTGTGCAAACAACACTGCCCAGAACAAAAGGAACTTAAGACATGAAATCGCATGGATGACAAATATGAACCCCTACTTATATCCCTTCCAACTTCCTGTCAACCAAGAATCATTTTATAAGTACCTACTATGTGTCAGTCACGATGCTGAACAACATTTCTCTTAAAAGTATTTGAGACAATGAAGTAATATCAAAAATTTTTGCAGCAAGTTTCTCTGATATATACTGAGTACAGAACTGAGTCAAATTTATAAAAATAAGAGCCATTTCCTAATTGATAAGTGGTCAAAGAATATAAACTGTCAGTTTTCTGTAGAAGAAATCAAAACTGTATACTTATGGCAAAGAACTGGAAATCAAGTGTATGCTCATCAATTGGGCAGCAGCTAAATAAGCTGTGGCATTTGTGGCATGTGATCATGATGAAGTACCACTGTGCTCTGGGAAATGACAGAAAAAAAACAGCAATAAGGACTGATGCAAAGTGAAATGAGAACTGGGAGATCATCGTACACAGTAACAGCAATATTGTAATGATGATCAACCATGAAAGACACGAGTGCTCCTCTGATAAAGATAAGGATCCAAGATCACTCCAAAGGACTCATGATGAAAAATGCTATCCACCTCCAGAGAGAGACTGATGACCTCTGAGTGCAAACTCAAGTCGAATTTTCTTACTTTTCTGTGTGTGTGCAAAATGGCTAACATGGAAATGTTCTGCATGATTTCACATGTATTAATTGATACCATGTAGCTTACCACCTCAGTGGTTGGGGGAGGGGACAATTTGGAACTCAAAATGTAAAAAGAAAAGAATGTTAAAAACACATTAAAACAAAAAAGCAAACATAACATTATCAAGGAAAATCCAAAGTTAGGGATACCCTGTTAAACTCATGTTGGTCTATGTATAGATTTTTATATATAGAGAGAGAGAGAGAGAGATATGTACAAATATGTAGATATATATCTATATATATTACACAGATATATATTATAGGTATATAGATATATTTATATATAAATCAGAGGCATAAAATACAAAGCCAGCTGGCCATATGCCACCCACAATACTCCTGGGTGCCACCAGAACCAGATTAAAATGTAAATGAGAAATATTTAACAAAAACTAAAAAAAAATACAATAAAACATAATATTTTTTTTAAAAATGAATACGCCTGAGCAACTTGGAGATTACAGTGTTAAGAGTATGTCAAAGACAATGACCAACCATAATCTCAGAGGACTTTTGGTGGAACATGTTATTTATCTCCAAACAGAGAAATGATAAACTCTTGCACAAATTGAGACATTTAAAAATGGGGGGAGGGGAGGAGAGGACTGTGATCTCCTACTGTGATGACAGAAACCGAAGAAAGACTGTGAGCCAAACACTGAACTCACTGAGAAAGGAAGGAGTCTTGGAGATGAGTAGGCCAGAACCTTAACTGGGTGACAAATACGGATTGAACGAACATGAAAGGAAGAGATGATACTGAGTGACAGTGTTGGAGGGAGAGTGTGGAAGTGGCTATGGGAAGCAAAAGCATCTCCACAAACAGTGAGTTTGGGTTATGTGTCAAAGCATAACTAATGGTGAAATGGATGGCCGTGGAAGCTAGATCTCAAGTCCAAGAAAACTGAGGGAATGAGAAAGGAAAAGATGAAAGCCTGTTTGCTACCTATGGAACAGATACTCCAGAAAGCACAGTGGAAGGGGTGCGTAGAGCAAGAATCGGATAATGGGAGTGGGGTCAAGGTGAGGAAAGGAATAAGGGAACAGTGACTTGCAAACAGAGGACAGGATTTGAGCAATGTGAGCCGAGGGATGGGAAAGAAATGGAAGAGCAGGAGTTAGTTCAGATAGGTTATCGTCACCCAGAGAGATTCTGCCTAGGGTGACATTGTCCCAAGGTATCAAGCAGCATTACAGAGCGGGAAGGGTTTTCCCAGAGGAGGGGCAAGGCAACTGCTGTGGAATTGCAGGTGTCCAAAGACAGTGCTGCAGTGGATTAAATGGCTGCTCTGAGAGGCCCTCGTGGGAGCCTTTCTGGGCAGGCGCAGGCTGGAGACCGCAAGGGTGCATCAGTGCCCAGGTGGTGCCTAGAACCAGTTCTGTTATTACAAACAGTGAGAAACGTTTTGCTGCATGTCCAGCTTTGGCACTGGAAGAGGATTTGGAAAGTTTCAGTGTCCCATTCGTAGACAGTTCTTCTCTTTAGCTCTTACCATCCTAGAATCAATTACTCGCTTGAATTTTTACCAAACAGCAATCGAATAGGAAAGACAAGATGTCATATGAGACTTAAACATCAGGGGAAACTGAGCAATTCAACTTCGTAACACAGATCTCTTCCTTTTCTACCCAGACTGCAACACGTCTGACCTCGAGACTTTCACCAAGAGGAGACTAAATCTCTCAGAGAGGTAAATGTACCACAGCAAGTAAGAGTCTTTAAATGAGTTATTTGCAATAGTCCATGACTCCTTTTCTAAGACCCTATCCCTGGCCATTACAAGGTCTATATTAGCATTTTCAAGTGAAGACTTTTGAAATGTAAATTGACTAAATAAATCAAAGACCTTATAAAATCATAGACCAGAGATCTGTCAAGGTACTCAAACCCCACCTAGTCCAAACCCCATTGTGTAAACTACTTAAATTTGGAACAGAAATTTTGTTCCTTCCTCTCTTCCCTCCCCCTCCCCCCAATCCTCCCCACAACTGCCCATTTGCTTGTACAGACGGTTATGGCCTAGAAAGGGACCTGGAGTAAAATTCTGTCTGTGAAATGACACCGTTTCCCCGGTCATAATTCTTGTCTTGTTAGGGTTCTTCCAGCTGGTAGACTGAACTTTCAGAGCTCTTACTCTTGAAAAGTGGAAGGGGCTCAGTTTTGGACATGGTCATGTTTTCACCATCTTATTTTGTTTCCATAAGGGTTTCTTTTTGTCCATTTTTTAAATAAAAGTATATAAAGTTGTGGATTAAATGGAATAAATTTCTAACTTTAAAAGCAAAAAACAAACACACACATAAATAAATAAATGGCAAGCCCAACCAGGGTCAAACAGGTAGGAGACATCAGAGTCATCATCTAAACCCAGATTCCCAAGCAAAAACTCTTTGTACTACTTTTCCAACATTTAACAATTATCTGGGTCAATGAAGTATTTTACAGCATAAGTGAATTTAAGACAGAGTACCTTGGTACTTCTTCAAATAGGTGCTTTTCAGATTCAAGGTATGATTTATTATTTTTTTTGGTTGAGGCAAATTTGAAGGGGTTTCCTTTTTCTTTTTAACTTGCTATGGTTTAAGTTCATGAATAATAAATTTAGTTGAAAGACAGGACATGAAATAATGCTATGGAAATTAGAGAACAGACTGTTCATTATTCAAGTTCTACTACTGAGAATTAGGTTTTGAGTTCCTCAAGGGCAAGGACTGCCTTTCTGTGTATCCCCAGCTCCTAGCATGAGGCTTGGCATACAGTAGGCAGCTAACATGCTGAAGGACTGACAGAAAAGGAAAGCAAACGCACTAGTTTCCTCCTGGTGTTAGCTAAGGAAATATTCCTGAATATTTTTTCCATGTGCCCATCAAAAAACAAAACATAAACCCCACCCCCAACTACAACTTAGCAAAACCTATGACATTCTGCCTAGTGTGGATCTTGAGCCTATCAAAGTGACACTGGTAAGATTCTGGACAACTGAAAGAACACTCAGGAAACTCTACAAACCCTGATCTACCAGAAAAATCAAAATGATGTCACATACACACGTATGTACATACATAAGTATGTGTATGTGTGTATATACATACGTATATACACACTGGAATGGTAATGAGACAAAGAATAAAGTACTATCTAGGGAAGTATAAAGCCTTTGAATTTAAGCATGAATGCAGCCCAATGGGAGTTAGTTTTAAAGTCAATTAGACCTGGGTATGTGGTACTGCTAAATTATCCGCCAATACTCCCCTCTGTACAACGGAGTGCTGATCTATAGACTAAATCAGATCTGTTAAACATTTTCAAAAGGGACACTCTAAACCATGTAGAGAAAAGCAGACAGAAGCTATTCATGGTATAGTGGACAGGTCACTGGACTTGAAGTCAGGAAGAGAAAATTTTGATTCAATCTAGACTCTTTAGAGTTCTGTGATTTTGGGCAAGTCAAGTCCTATGCCTTGGTCTCCTCATCTATAAAAGGAGGGGAATTGGACTGAATGGCATCCAAGATTGCTCCTAACTCTAAATCCTATGATCATTCCCATTTCTGTGATAAGCATTATACCCCAGTCTAACCTTAGTCTGTACCCTAGTACAGACTAGTTTTGTTAGAAACAGGAAACCAGGATTACTAAATGAGCCTATGATGAGATAACACTGAGTTGGAATTCTGATGAAAGAGTATATAAATGAATCTTGCAGCTCCTCAAAGGCCTAAAGGAAGGACAGGACTAAAAATTCCCTTTCAAGAAAGTAGATCTTAAGGGAATCTTCTATGACGTCTCCTACCTGTCCCTTTTACCTCAAGAGCTGTGGAAATGACATAAGATAACATCTCTGAAAAGGCTTTGAAAATGAAACTAACTAACAACGTACAAGACTAGCTAACTGCTGGCTACAGGTACAGCTTTGCCCAGGCCAGAAATCCTTTGTGCTTTCTAAGTAATTGCAGCATTCTTTTTTGTACTTAGGGGGAACCTGTCCTGGAAAGAACACCAACTATGCTGATACCACCTTGAGGCAGGGGAGTGTCCCAGTGAAAAGGGACAGGAAAATGCCCATCAGAGAGAGAACCAAGATACAAAGGAAGGAAAACAGGCCCTCCAACTCCTAATAGGCTGCTCTCACTTTTCTTTTAATGGGACTGCTTTAAGTAGTTAAAAAAAAAATTGAAGCTGGACAACAGCTGGGAGATAAATGAAAGGGATCTAAGATGCTAAAAGCATTCCCTGGGCCTGTTACTCTTCTGATCGCATCTACTTTTGGCAAAGCCATGTAAATAAGATGCCTGAAGTCAAAAGCAAAATGGACTGAAGTAAAATTATTCTTTAGGGAGTAAGAGTTACAAGTAAAATTAAAATGAAGACCCATGCTGCAGAGATCCACGTACTTGTAGTGAACAGTGTTCCCTGTTTGTCCCCACACAGGATACCACTGTGACCAACCCTCAGCCTGCACAGGGGTGAAAAAGTGGCCACAGCCCAGCCGGCTGGGGGGGGGGAGGAAGAGGCATGTGAAGGCAGGTGCGAGGAGGGGAGATTTCCTCAGAACTGATACTAAGCACCCTTAGGACCTAAGACACACCCTGAGTTTCTGAACCTCTTTAAGCACACATTTCTCTCATTTACCATTCTCCTGCCAGCACAGGAAGACTAATTCCTAAAATAAAATGCTGGCAATGTTATCAATCTTACCTCTGCAAATAGAGGAGAAATAACTGTAGATAAGCACTGAGACAAAGGCCTCTTTGGGATATCTTTCACCTTAAAAAAAAAACATTAACGTTAACATAATTTGATAATTTGTTCTGCATTTAACAAAATTTATTAATTTCAAATCTTTTATTCAAAGCGTAACTATTTCTGCTTAACACTGAACTTAAGCCGCTTACATTGTAGCACCTGGACTCAAAGGTAGTGGAAACAATGTTCTCTCATGTTCATTATCAACGGATTTAATCAAAGGTAACCACAAATTTGATTTTCTCTCTCATTAGACCAGAAGTTGTATATATAAAACAAAATCAAATATAGAAAGGTAGGCAAACAGCTTGTAGACTACAATGAAAAACTGTCATTGGGTTAAAAAGATGTAATATTTGTTTCAAAAACAAAACAAAACATAGCTCTATACCCTTAAGCTACTGGAGAGGTGGAAGACTTGGCTCCTCACAGAGAGTTTTCACTCTAAAGGGTGAACACCAACGAAGGAAAAATGATTTAAAGAGAAGAATAACAAACTAGTAGGACAGCCTATGACAACTTACGATGCTTCTCCTCACAGAGGCAGAAAAGCACAACAAAACCTTACTATTCTGATTCATAATAATTCCTGGATCACATCCATAATATAAAGAAGCTGGGATTAATTTTATCTTTAAATTACTTAGAGAGAAAGGTTTTTTGAGGTAAATTAAGTTAACACTATAATCAAGATGGGGCATGGGGACCCCAATTTTAAGGCTTTTTTAGAAAAACTATCTTAACACTACAGTAATACCTACTTGCCGAGTTAATTATAAATGATCCAGCTCTATATTAAAGCAGAATTAGCAAGACCATTACTAGGTAACCATTAGTTTGAATATGTACTGAAAGCTACAGCTACTGTAGTAGCATTAAAAAGTGGGAAGAGACAATGTGCTAAACAAGGCTCAATGGAAGAAATCAGCTAGAAGGCTTAGGGGCCTAAGATAGCTGTCTTCCAAGTATCTAAAGGTCGAGTTTTAAGTTCCCACAGTCTGTTCCTAAATTTTTAAGTTAAACAGCAAAATTCCATATATCAGGTGAGATAAGAGGTATAACTGCACAGTGTTCAGAACTAAAAAGGTGATCATTAACAACAATATTTAAATAATCAGGTTCTATTTATACCTTTGTAACTAATTTATATTCAAACATTTGTGTTTAAATAATTCTATTCATATTTAAATAATCAGATGCTACCTTATTTCTTTCCAGCTCCTGTGGCTGAACTGCTCCATTCTCCAGGTTCTTAGGATCTTTTTCTCTGATTGTGAAGATCCAGTCTCCTGAGTCACTGCCACCTGATGCCTGACCATCTGTTTCTCTTAAAACAAAAATTCAGAAGGCTTCCATCACTAAGTATATTAATGCTGAAAGGACTCAATTCAATTAAAGGGGAAGATGAAACACTAGAAACACCAATCAAGGCCACAGCATTTAAGACATAAAGGGCAGCTCTACATCCTGGGTGGCCTATTGAAGTCAAGCTCAACAGAACTTCTAGTGGATCTGTTTGAACTCGGCAGTACATCTACTATGTTGTGCCACAGAACTGAGTTCTTCTGAAGGAGATTTAGACAACCAGCATGGCATGGTAGCCCTCTCCAATTAGAATCCTTGTGATTTCAGAAGCCAAACTGCAAACACTGCACTTTCTCATTTACACAGGGCCACTGCTTAGAAAATGAGATGGTCACCACTTTGCTAGACTGATGAAAGCTAGCTGCCGTAAGCTTCTATCTTTAGCTTCCTAGAGTTCACAAATCTGCCTGAAATCCAGAAATGAAGCACAAATTTTCTGCTCAATGGTGGTTTTTTAAAATAAAAAATAGTTTCTGAAAAGTAAGATTTTAAAAGATATCAAAACAACATCAGGGAAACTTTTCTCATAAATCTTAATCATTTTCAGTTTGGAGCTAATTCCAATCTGTGATCTTAATCGCACACATTTTTAGAATGTTCCTGTCTAACTCTCAATTTTTTAGTCTAAATTTTCTCAGGACTCTGGGGTTTTAGAAAAAAAGTCCTTTCCAGTTATCAGTCCTTAAATGGCTATTGCTATTTTCTGTCTTAATCATATAAAGTCTATTATCTGGCTACGGCTGTGGAGGCTTAACAAGGTTACTTTCGGTTTTTCCCCCCTAACCTCATTAGCTAAGAAGGAACAGAAGTTTAAAGGATCAGTTATCAATAAAAAAATTAACAGAATTTTGAAGTAGACTGACCACAGAAGTATTTTCAGGAAAAGAAAACCAGTTAAGGATTAGCAATTTGTACCCTAGGGATGTTTCACTCATAGCATCAAGGGGTTAACAGAACATTAACATGTTCTAAGAAGGAATCTTAACAAAGGCATCATTTCAATCTGGTACATTTACTGCCCAAAACTCATAAAGTAATTTGAAGTGACATTTTCTGCTCTGTGATTCTCTGATTATAAGAGCTGGAGAAAGCTGATTAGCACTGTGGTCAACTCAAGCTAAGAAATTCTTTTGCGTCTGATCACTTGACACAATCTTTTAAATAAAGGCACCCAAAAGGTATAGAAAGCCAAATAAACCTGTTCACTAATTTATATTTACTCGTGCAATCTGCTAAATGAATTAACTGTGAGAAGAGGAACCCAAACTGCCCACTACAAATGAGCATTTCCATTACTGAATGTCCACAGGAAAAGGGACCTATTTGGAAGTAGCTGTAGATGAACTTTATTATTCACAGAAGCTGTCAGAACTTAGTGAACATATAATAAGAAAAAGACGTAGCCATTTGCTCAAATGCATGGAGATCTGGGTGTCAGGTCATCACAATGGCCTTTTTATCTGGATAAAGTCAGAAAATACACCTTAGGTGGGGGTTTCACTTCTTAGTTTTTCAGGGTTATCAAGCAGCTCTCTTGATACATGCACATACATTCTTTAAAGTTCTGGTGCTTATCAGCCAGTGACTTTCCATACATGGTTTTATCAGTTTTTATTGTTAATAGCTTTCTCTCTTTCTCTAAAAAGAGATATATATTCTGATGTTATCACACATCCATTTCCTTTCCCATCCCCAACCACATTCAGTTTCTACATCATATTTTGGAACATCCCTGGTTTTACATCCAAATAATATATTAGATTCATTCATTTTTTAAAAATCTTCATTTGGCTTTAAACGTCAAAAAAAAAAATTTTTTTTTTGAGAAACCATGGGAAACAAAGTACTTCATGGTTAAATTTCTTACTGAAGTTTAGTGCTTACTGAAGTACTAAAATGAAGGCCTGCAAGACCAGTTATCTGCTATCGGAAGCCCACTAGATGCAGTGGATATCAGAGAAAAAGCAACAGCTGGGAGAGGAGGAGAAAAAAATCCCAAGCATATTCTCTACTGTTTGATGAAATAGTTAACAGACAGGAGATACTCACGTGTCTGAATCTTCTGAACTGGAGTCATCCTGGCTCTGTTCAGCCTTCCACCTCTTGTACCTGTCAATGAGCTCTGTCAAGTACGATGTTTTCTTTGCATTCCTTATTATAAATTTGTGTTTCAATAACTCCTTTGCTGTAGGTCTCTTGAAAAAACAAAAGTCAATAAGATGATGTTCACTACCTTCTATTTGAAAGTACCTCTAGGATCCCTCCCTTCTTGGTGCTTCCAATGATGACACCACTACAAAACTAGACTTGTCAGGTGAGCACATAGGAAGCTGCCCTATATTGTCTCCCTCGAATTGTCCTTGTCTCGATACTCATCCAATTCAAACATTTGTTATGAACCTACTGTGTGGCAGATACTATGCTGGAGATACTAAGAAAATAAAAAGAGAAGCTAGTATTCAACTGGGAAAATATAACGTATACAAGTGAAACTTAGGTAAGTGATACTTTGATATATAAAGCTACATACAAACCATGGTGAGTATAGGTTCTGCAGGTTTATTTCAATCATTGTTACCTCTTTTTTTGATTATTATTAAAAGGTCATCATGGCTCAGTTTTTAGGAACAAGTTCTTCTCCTTTTTGGAACGTCTTCCAAAAAGAAATTCATACAGCATTATCTGTGTGGCTTAGGGTAGGTGCACTATCCAGAGGGAATCTATGTAGGACTGGAAATTCTGACAAGAAAAAAGACAGCCAGCTGTTTCCTTCACTTTCTGTGCCCGGCTTTGCTCTGTAGGAAAATACAAGAACTGCTCCAATATGATTAAAGGAAATTAAATAGCAACCTGTAAACATTGTTGTCTTCAAAATATTCATGTGCCAGGAGCTTTTTTTTTTTTTTAAAGAATCTGAATGATTTGTCATGGGTAGATCATTTAACTGAGTAACTTCGCAAATGTCACTTACATTCTGGGAGTGCACCTTCCCTACAACTACTTAAGCCAAGAAGTGTTTCATGCTTCTGGCATAGCAACAGCCATGACCCAGAGGTGCCACAGGCCAAGACCTGCCAACTGCTTCTGCTATTTGAGAGGACAATGGATATCAATTACAGGGAGGGATGAAATGAAGGCCCAAATCACCACTTGGTGGAAATACAGAAACTACAATTGGAGTTAGATCAAACCTCTTCTCTTGGAACAAATGATGTACTTAACCAGAGTGTCATATTACTCAGTCTTGTGTCCGTCGACACATTTGGCAATATCAGATGTCTTCTCACTTCCTACTCATTCCCAATGCCCTTACATCACGTTCCCTACCTTCCTTCTTGATTCCTTTCGTGATAATGGGACTTGGTAGGTAAATAGCTGTATCAACAGCTATCAATATCCAAGGTGTATGCATTTTAATTTACAGGAGGGTCAAATCAAAGTCAGATCAATTAGTATCTACAACTGCTGATTCCCTGCAACCCAACAAAAAGAGTATCAATCTTATGAGATTGATAGTTTAGTGCACATTACCTGAAGAAGAACAGATAGAGACATTTTAGTTTCTGGCTTTATCAATCCTGTTAGCTCATTATTCCTTCACTCAGTCTCTGACGAGGTGTCAGCATACCCTACTACACTGAAACAATCCATGCTTTACATCTTAAGATAGAAGTCAACGAGAAAACAAAGATGAAAGAGCTAAAACAGCTCAGGACTCTTCAGTGGAAGGCGCCTATGTAATGTGGAAACAGGCCCTGCTTTTGGAGTCAGAGGACCTAGCTCTGCTACTCATGATTCATGTTCCTACAGACAGGTCACTTAACCTCTCTCAGACCTGTTTCCTCATCTGTAAAAAGAGGGGGGAAGACCAGACCAGCACTAAGGTCTCTTCCAGCTCTACATACTATCATCTTATGCTGTTAAACCCCAAACTCCATCTAAAATACCAGCCTCATGTACTTAACACCTTAATTTGGAGCAGAAGTTAAGCCAAAACTATGTAATCATCAGTGTTCTTTGACTTTTCTACCTCTAATTAAATGTGAATGGAATGAAAGGAGAGGAAAAAGGCAAAGACAGAGAAGAGAGAAGAATCTAACACATCCACCCTTCTGAGAGCCAATTATATTCAAGTTTTTTTCTCTCTTGTTTTAAGCCAAGCTGAAACTGAAAACAGTTACATAAAAACCTACCTAGCTATTATTTTTCTCACTTGCTTTGACATTGCTTAAAACATTGTTAATACTTCACAATTTGCTCTTGATAAATTTTAATATTATTTTTAGGATTTTCTATGTTTAATACAATTATCTTCCAGCCTGAAACTGGGGATCAAAATCCAGGAGAAAAAAAGCATCATCAGGATCCAGGAACGGAGGACCTGGATGTAAAAGGCTTTAAAAGGCAAAACAACCATAAAAACAAGTTTACATGAAGAAATAAGTCACAAACTGGCTAGGGAGAGAAAGGGCTATGTAACAAGGTGAACAATAGTTAACAGAAGACAAAAATGAAAGGAAAATATACATTCGGCCTGATATGTTGTTCTGAACCTGCTAGTAATAAAATTAAACTGTTGATAGGGTGTGTCCCAAGACTTAAAAACAGCAATGCATTCCATGCCATAAAGAATGGGAATGTCTCTCACTTGCCTACCAAAGGTCAAGTTCACAGGTTTTCAATTTTTGCCATCTCTCAAAGGGGACCAACCCTATCAAATGAAACCAAACAAAAACCAGAGGCAACAGTAATCTAATCTTCCTCCCAGCTTTCTGTCCTGTGAACCTCCTCTTCTTATAAAGGAGCACAAGCAGCAGCACATGGTGGAAAGAGCACAGGGTTTAGAGGCATTAGACCTAGATTCAAATCCCAGCTTTCAAACTTGTCCATGTGACCTTGGGCAAGTCATTTGACTTCTCTCTTAGTTTCCTCATCTATTCTTTAATTCAAAAAAACATCAAAGGCTTCAAGTTCTCAGTCACAGAAACAGGAACACAACAGATTTTTCTGGAAGTTGTGAAAAGACAACTGAAATCTAGGCTAAGATTTTCAAAGAATGGGTGAGCTTATAATTAAGATTTTTTAAATGGGTGCATCTTTACAAGAATGCAGGAAGCATATTCAAAATTATAATGTGACTGGAACGGAAATGTTTCTATTCAGAAACTCTGAGATAGAAGGACTTTAGACTTTAATGTTATATTCAGATTCATTCTCTCATTAAAGGGCATTTCAACATGCTTGGACAACAAGACTGAGCAGTGGAAAATTCACCTCCAAATGATTTTTTTCTGATGTCACTTTAGAAGTCTTTGGGGAAAAATTCCAAGAAAAAGTTTGTGTGGCTCTTCTCATATAATATTTAAGATATTCTGGTGGTTGGCATGCCAACATGTGTGCACCCTCCCACCCTCCACACCTAACTTAGATGAAAGTATTTTCACAGTTGGCTGTGATTTCTTCCTGACTCCATACTGTCATTTAAAAAATTTGGGATCCCAAGACCTAATGTTTGTCTAATGGAAATATTTCCACACTAAAGTTTCTCTGCGATTAAGCAAAATAAATCCTAGGAGCATGAATCCATTCTTTACACTCCAAGAGAGATCCACTGATAAAACTTACAAAGCTCGGCTCCTTATTCAGACAGGCCTCCACAAACTCTTTGAGGGGTTTGCTGTAATTCCCTTCCAGCGTTGGTGGATTGTTCTTTGGAATGAGGAATAACACCTTCATTGGGTGCAGCTCCGAATGGGGAGGTTCTCCTTTAGCCAGCTCTATCGCTGTTATGCCCAGGGACCAGATATCTGCCTGCAACACAAAACAATCTTTAGGGACTGAAGGCATGTATGGATGACATTTTCATTCTGGGTAGAAGTAGCTTGAGAAAAGACATGCCAAGAGCGTTGGTATCTTTGGAAAGTGTTAACAGCTGCCACTTGGCCAGCTCAACAAAGATGGTTTAGTTAAGCAAACATGTCACGTCTCCTTTACAACAGTGGGTTCAGTCCTTGGCACCACATTTTAAGGATAACGATGAGCTGAAATAAGTCCCAAGGAGGGCAACCAAGATAAGAAGGAGGCTGCACGGCCAAGCTCGGAGGACTGGTTGAAGGCCGCAGAAGAAAATGATACTTGTCTTCTAGTATGTGAGAGAAATTACAACAATAGACAACAGAAGCTAGAGAGAAGCATACTTCAATTCACTAAGATGAAAATTTTACTGTAAAAGTCACCCAAAGGCAGAGACTGGAGGACGTCAAGAATGAGAGATCAGAAGGGGGCAGTTGTGTGATCCAGGACACAGAATAATGGTGCTGGAGTGAACAAGACATGAATTCAAATCTGGCTCCAGGCACTCAACTAGATGTGTAACCCTGCAAGTCATTTCACTTCTACCTACCTCAGTTTCCTCAAATGTAAAATGGGATATCTGTAGTTTTTAGCACATTGCTTGGCACACAGTAGGCATTTAAAAGATCCTTAGCAGAAGTGTTTGGGAATCACCTGTCACCCCCATTAATGGGGTCATCAGATGTAATCTATTAGCTATCAGAAGAAATAAGTTTAGAAAAAGAAGGCAGCCAATACTGACCCTTGATGGAGAGTGGGGAAGGAGCCACTTCCCTTGTTGAACTTCCCATGTAAAGAGAATGAGAAGGCTCAAAATTGAACAGGAAGGAAAACTTGCATGGGGAAAAAAAGGCAATTAAAAACTGCTAAGAAGTGGTGCTGTAATAGGAACTGGGCCTGTGGTTTCATTGATACAGGGTACTCCCAGGTGAGAAAATTCCCTTGCCCAACACAGGGCGGCACCTTCCCTGCAAAGCACTGAGATCTTGTGCATGACCACTTAAGCATTCATGAACCAATGTACGTGAGAGGCAGAATATGATGCCAAAGACTGCTGGCTTCCAGGTTCTCAATCCCCCACATCATGCAACCTGAAAAAGGAACTGAGTTGAACGTGACCCACATCACATTTATATCACCTACTGCTGGTCAACTTAAGAATTCACGTTCACATTCAACAGCTAATGAGAAACACAGAATTTCCTCCTATCATGACTCCTACATCCTCCTGAAAGGACAGGCTTTGGGCTTAGGTTCTAGAGCTGGAAGGATCTTGAAAGATTATCCCAAACTGTTAGCCCCTTCCTTCATTTTGAAAAAGAGAAAACCAAGGCCCCACAAGAAGTGACTTATAACCTATTGTGAGCCAGAGTAGGGAGCAGAGGTAAAAGTAAACCCAGATGTTCTGGCTGCAAATCCCAGTGTCTTACCACATTATTCTGATGGTTATTAAATAAGAAGAATAAGCTTTTCTCTGCCTCTCGGTGACAGTGCTGGCTTGGCTGGGGAGAGCTAGAATCTCCTATTTGCCAGAAGTAACTGAAGTTCATATATTCTTTCTCTGACACACACACACACACACACACACACACACATATGTAATGTATGATACGTGAACGTGGACCTGAGGGCAACAACACCACTGCCAAGCATATCACTGGGGTCAACTTGAGAAACAGAGATTCAAATAATAAAGAGGCAAAAAAAAAAAAAAGACCTGTCCCCTACCTAGGATAGAGAACCAGTATTAGAAAGCCTCTTAATCTTGTCAAAGAGAAGTCTACCCCTTCAGGAGGGACAGATAAACCAGCCCAGCAGTTAACTATGTTAATTCCTTCTTATTCAAGAGAGATGTCTGAAAGCTCTAAAAACACTAAAGGACAGGTGCCAAGTCCTCATTCTGACTCAGTGACCTAATTTCTCTATAATGAAATCTCGCTCATTATACAACTTTCTGGGTTCTCTAAGTTCCTTTCCATAAAACAGAGGAAAATGGAGAATTATCTGTGAAGCCAAAGGCAGCTAAGGAAGAAGGAAAGCACAGAATGTGAAAGCCAGACCTCTTCAAACCCAGGGAAGGAGGGGAAAGGATGACTCTGCTTTAAAAAAAGAGTCAATTTATAAGGTTTGAAGGTGATTCTACAAGCAGTTAAGTGGCTACAAGACCAAGTGTGTCAGTCAGCAGGAAAACAAATCCTGCCGTCTTTCAAAGTCTGTTGCTGGTGCTAAATTAGTTATTTGGATAGCCCTCAAGTTTCCCGTTGGTTTATATAGGATCACCTTTGAAGAGGTGAAAATAAAGACGACAAAAGATGTCTACAAAGACAGAGAAACAACAGTTAAAACATCAACTTTTAGAGTATTTCCCAAGCCTCTTGGTCTAAGCGAGTAGGATGAAAACTTCAGATAAACTTTTGGAGCTTGATTTAAACCCTGATGAGTCATCTATTCCTGGTAAAAACAAAAAAACCAAGAAGTTATTTGCAAGTATTAGTAAAAAGATGGAATGAAGAGAGAGTTAGGAATTCTAGATCACAGAAGGACAAATCTTGTGGCTGAAGGCAGGAGCAAAGGTATGACCTGTGTGCAGTTGAGGAGGTGAAGTTTACACACTTGGAGGAACTATAGGCTGAGGAGGGTATCTGAGAAAACACCTGCATGTACACTGAAGTCCTCAAGTAGAAGAACAAATGGAAAGCTACTCAAGGTTTTTAAGCTGATGAAAACAGTTCCATATGTGCAGAAGGGAAAATAAGTGTGGTAGTAGTTTATGAGAAGGGAGACTCTGGGTCTTGCCCAAGGGACGGAGGCAGCAGTGTAAGTCTTTAAAGGAGAAACATTCAGACTCTGACACTTCCATACATATTTAAGAGAATGCACCTCTACCTAGAAGTAGACAGGTGAGGAGAGATTAGGAAGATTTAGGGAGAGAAAATCAATATGTGGCAAGCAACTAAATGTGGAAGATGGGTGAGGGGAAGGCTGAGCTGGAGGAAGATCTGCTGTCACCTAAAGAAAGGAAGTCAAGAAAGGGGGCAAGTTTTAGTGGGAAAGACGATGAGTTCAGGTTTAGACGTATTAAATTCAAAGTAGTGAGTAACAGGGCACTTAGATGAAGAAGTCCAGAAGGTAGTTAAAAACGTGGGACTGTAACTCAGAGAGAGGTTCAAGCTGCATCAAATATTTGGTAAAGCAGAACAGATTTCCAAAAAAGAAAAAATATAGAAGGTAAAAAACAAAGGTGTGGGAGCTACCTGCACTTTACGGTGCAGCTGGGAAAACTCTGGGAGGTTTACTGGTATTCTACAGGTTATTTTGAGGTCTAGGCTACAGAGGGATTTGGTGGTTATTAGTCTTCATAACGTCAGTGAAAACTGCATCCTTGACCCTTTCTGAACCATTCCTCATTCTCCTGGATATCCCTGTGTCAGAGTTCATGAGATGCAGATAGAGAAAAGTTGGAGAAAATAATGGAAGCTCATTTAAAAAAAATAAAAGGGTATACCAAAAAAAAATCTTAAAGGAACAAGAATAAAATTATCAGAAAGTAAAAAAACTATCAGAACCGCACCATCTTGCTGCAAATAAGTTTTCGTCCTAAGTAGTTTAAAAAGAAGGAAAGAATGATTAATGTATAAAATAGGCCATGAGGGAAAAAAAAAGAAGCTATGAGTCACTTCATCCAATTCTTTTAAAAAATTATACCTAGTGGATTACACAGATACCCTTCAAATCAATCACATTTATTGCACGTTTGCCACCTTTCATTAAAAGAATTAGAAAAAATCAATTCTTAGCCAACTTCGGTGTTTATTAGTATCTTATGTACAGGGAAGGTCAGCCCAGCAGGTTACAACAGTGTGCTCCTGAGACCAGGGTCATGAGTTCAACTGCTCTGTAGGTCAGTTAGCCACATCCCCAATGTATACTAATGACCACAAGGGGAAGGAAATCAAAGTGAGTGTGCATGGGTGTGGATGTGAGTGTGTGTGTCCATCACCATTTAAGGAAAAAACAACCAAAAAAAGGCCTAGTACCACCACCATTCATATGTGAAGAAAAACATATCATTTATGATAAAATCCATGGGTAAACTGGGGTTTCTGATTATGTGTGGTTCTGGCTCATATGAGGCTTAGATAATTAAGGGCTGGCTTTGTTCCATCACAATTTTCCTCAACTGTCTCCTCCCAGACCCCTGGGGCAGCCACAGACTTCACTTTGATCAAAGCCTCAGCTTAGAGAGCATACTCGGAATGCTTCGGCATTAAAAGAAAAGCATATAAAGTCAGCCCAGAGTCTTGAGACAGATAAAGGCAAAGCAGTTCAGTAAGAATGATTTGTTGGGTAGAAAAAATGCACTACATTTTTTATCTAACATTGGTAAGAAATTTATGGGAATATTGAGTGTGGTCAACTATCAAAGATAATGGGTGATGAGAACATCATTAAGAGCCTATTTCAGCAAAAACATTAAATGCACTTAAATAGTAAATGTGCCTTTAAAATAATTAAGAGAAATTTCACCAAAAAGATTACACATAATGAAGCAGACCATCAAATAATAGTCAACATATCCATAAGGCAATGAAAATGACACTTAACATCTACCAGATTAAGACACTTCATCAAAAAGCTTTTCCAGAATAGGCCATAATTCCAATCATTCATAATCCTAACGAGGCCCTGGAGAACATGAACTATTTCCCATAACTAAGAATTGTTCTCATGAAAGCCTGACCATAATGAAGAAATTCCACATCCCTTTAAATGTGGAAGTGAGGCTTTTAAACAGAATTACTACATTTGGAGTCCTAATGCCTCAGTCCCCAACGTACTATGTGAATATGGGGAACTGGCAATATTAAGGCTGAGGAAGCAGCTAGACCAGCTAAATACAGAAGAAAACTAGGATGAAGAGAGAATCTTTTAAAACACTGAGTGATAAATTTTCAAGCTATCTGAAAGAGGACTAGAAAAAAGATTGTATTTAAATATCACTTTTTTAAGAGATTGAGAAGACATCAGAAACTATATATTCATAGTCCTATTTCCTCCTTCCAGTAATATCTTTCTGAAAATGATCTCCAAATATATCAAGAACAATCTTGATGAAAATATGAAAAAGAAGGAAATGGCAGATTTTTCAAGTGATTTCCCATAGCAGGAGACATCTTCTAATCCCACAACTGAGATTCCCAATGTCTTCATCAGAAAAGAAAAAAAAGGACCTAACTTGAGAAAAGCCAGATGAAGTTATAAAGGTGCTTCTCCCACAAGGTATCTCTTATACAAAAGTTACAACTACATGAGATTCCTTGACAGCCAGAACCACAGACAGAACTTTGTTCAGTAATTCCTTCAATACCAAGTGAGACATAAAACAGGACAGGGAGTCTAATGAAGCTCATAGGATCATAGATTTCAAGTAGGAAAAAGACCTCAGAGGTAGGTCATCTAGTCCCACTCCCTCATTTTTTAGATTAAAAAGAAACTCAAAGTAAATGTGCTTGCCACAGTAAGAGAAGATGGGCTATATAGCATCTACCTGGAAGATGAATCTCTTACAGGTTATTTTTTTTGAAGCCTTCTCTTTTATATTATGACGTCCTCCATGTACATTTGTTTTCAGATGACACTGTGATGATGATAGACATCATGCCCCAAGATCCTTCAATGAGATTCAAAATGACTCAAGAGAAACAAAATGGATGAAGAAAGCTTTCCCTAATTAAGAGATGTAGTCATCAAATAAGGTCATTAGTATGTCTACAAATGAACAATGATCTGGGGCCCAAAACTGAAAAAAGAGAAGAGAATGGGCTAGACTGTATTTGGGAAACGACACAGCACTTCTCACATCCCAAGCTGCTATATGTAGCACATATCTCCCCCTTTTTAACACTAATATGCTTCTAGTGTAAGAAATACTTTAGAATAGTTCAGATAGCAAGACATGAAATCATGGACAGTGGCAGATGGCCTCCAAGTCAGGAAACCTTAGGTTCTGGTCCTTCAGCAAACCACCTGATTTCTCAGATCTGCTTTACAAGATCTTGTTTTGGAAAACAGCCACTGATCTTCATTGAGAAAGGGAGTTTCCCACACCAGTAAATCACACATCTGGACCACTCCTAATCCCCTCTCACGCCCCCAATCTTAGTCAACGATGCTAAATGTTTGGCGATCATCAAACCTTTCAACCTTTATAAAGAATCAACATTGTGAGTAGTTCAAAAAAGCAAGACAGAAAAAAACTAATGGCAGACATAACGAGATTGCTACAGCATACTGCCAGTAACATCATGTTTACCAGGACTGGCATAAAGGACATCACCAAGAAATGTTCAATCTGAAGGAACATGTGCCATTCAGAGCAAAACTGTGGGCCAAGAGACAAATATCCTTAGGTATGCAGTGCTATCCAAGCATCATATGGCTTCTAGGGGTCTAAATCTATAATGCTATGATCCTATAGTTTTAAAAGACCTAAGGGGAAAAAGCCTTTAGCATATTAGGTAGGCCTTCAATAGAAGAAAAGATACTTGGACAAAAACAGCACAGAATGAGAAGACATGGAAAGGTCACGTACTGCACTGCTAGAAGAAATACCTTCATGGATGGATCCACCGCAATGCCCAAGAAGCATGCATTACTATGCATCCTAAGTATGTAGTAAATACGAAGTATGTAGTATCAGACTTCCTACCACATAAAACTGATAACTTTTTTATGTTTCTAATACCTCAGAAGTTTTAGTGCAGCTTTAAGCTGGACAGATAAATAATATCTCTCTGGGGAAAATCAACAGCTCCTGTATGAACTGGAACTTTCCTCCACAAGCTATACAGGGAGTGGGTATAGCCATTCAAAATAACAATTCTTTTAAACAGTGTTGAGACTTAGTTTAGCTAACAATTTTTCAAATTCTTCCCAGCCTCATTTCATAAAACATTTAGGTCATCAGGTACAGAAGCTACCAGCTCTGGAGATTGGCAAATGTTGACAAAAATGAATAGTTATTTTGTTTTAATGACAAAAGGGGAAAATGGGGGGTAAGATCAAGACCAAAACAGAGCTTTAGAGATCTAAAGTGAGTGAGAAACATGAGAGAGAGAGAGAGAGAGAGAGAGAGAGAGAGAGAGAGAGAGAGTGTGTGTGTGTGTGTGTGTGTGTGTGTGTGTGTGTGTGTGTGTAAGGGGGAGGGGCCATCTCAGTGGCTGGTTTGGGTTTTTTTTGGTAGATTCAGAACAAGGTATTTACTTTTTTAGTCTGTTTCAAGACCTGCTTTAAAAGAAGGTATTACTAGAAGTTACATAAAGCTTTGTTCTGATCTTACCTTTGAATCATAAGCAGACTGCTTGATAACTTCAGGTGCCATCCAGAATGGGGTGCCCACAAAGGTGTTTCTTTTTATTTGGGTATCTGTCAGCTGCCCGGCTACTCCAAAATCGGCAAGTTTCACTTCCCCTTGTTCAGACAGCAGAACATTTGCAGCTAGAAAACAAAAAACATGGGCTGCCTTGTGACATCTTGTGTAATATTGTCATGAACTATTCAATTCTGGGCCTACTTTTATTTCTCAAAGCTATGGAGTCGATATTCCAATTCACCTATAAAGGTTCTTAATGATAGGGATCATTTTTTATACATTTTTATATGTACAGATCTTTATACCACATATTACCTCTCTCTCCCACCAAAAGCCAGCACGGTGCTTTGCACTTAAGAGGAATGAATGCAAGGCTCATTAGCTGAAAAAAGATTCTGCTCAAAACAGAGAGAACTGTAGAGCTATGGGAGTCATACTCAAGTTCTGGTCCTCAGCTGCTTGATCAATTACCCCAAATTTTAAGGGAGTGAAAAGCAAAATGTTTTTCTTACCTTTGATATCTCGGTGAATTTTCTTTTCTGAATGCAAATAATCAAGTCCTTTCAAGATTTCTCTTAATATAGTAGCAATCTGAATTTCATCTAGAGCACCAGGTTCCAGCTATCAGAAACATAAATTGGTGACAGTCATTAAAATGACATCTTCAATCACAAAGTAATTTACCTGGGGGGGAGTAATGTATCAGACCCCACAAAACTTGTAAACAACAACCACAGTGGTTCATGTTTCTACAGAATTTTAAGAAACTGCAGAAAGGAAGGGGGCATGGTATGTGTGTGTCTGTGCGCACACATGCACACGCATATGTTTCAAACACACCTATCATTTCATTCTGACAAGGAAATTCAGTAGAGGCTTGTTCCTGCTTTACAACTTAAGAGTCTGAGAGACTTAGGGCCACACAGCTAGGAAAAGTATGAGGCATTCTGAGCTCTCAAGGAAGGCATTATCATTTCTGTTTTCCAGATGAGAAAGTATACGTAAAACCCTTTTCTACAAAAATTTAACAGAGGAAAAAAGTGGTGTAAGCGGCTCCCTGTCTTGCCCCAGCAAATGTTCTCACCAGGCTACTAAGGGGGATGGTCAGCCTCGGACCAGAAGAGAGGAAATAAACATATATTTTTAGGTCTGTGGTTTCAGTGACCTGCACCCGGATCTGCTGCAAACTTATATTAAGTTCTGGTCCACCATGCTGCACAAGAGGGGAACGGGTAGAATTCAAAGCCCAAAGAGGCATAGCCCTAAGACAAGAAGCCCAGGAAATCGAGGCATGTCAAGAAACTCAAATGGACTATCTTAGGTCTTTGAAGGATTTCTGCTGAATCCTACCACCTTTGGTCATCCTACAAAAAAGAAACATGAATCTTCCATGCTAAAAAAAATTAACTGTGGGCTGAAAAAAAAGGCATGAGAAAGCATAGTTTACTGTTTGCAGCACACCAAAACGTTGGGAGGGGAGGGTGTTTTAAAAATCAAACATCTGAACCTTTTGTCTACACAAGGTCAACTATCAAAGCACTCAAAAACAGAGGGTTCAATGAATGGTCCACATACTTGGAGCTACGATAACAGAACTTGTAGAGAGCTGAGCAGGGTAGGAGTAGAGAGAGAAAAAGAAAAACCCAGATTCATGGTAAGGCTAAAGAAGCTCAAGCAAAATAATTCAAGGAAAAGAAGATATTTAGGCCCTCTGTTCAACTACGCCTGCAGGAAGGGCTTGAGAAATGGTTCAAATATTATTACCTTTACTGACCCCTACAGGGCAAGTAGTAACTATACACACTTAGCATGACCGCTACATAATGATGATGATGACGATGATGATGATGACATTGACGATGACGACAAACAGCTTGCATTTATACATGCTTTAAGGTTTCCAAACCACTTCGCAAATATCCTTATACCTTTGGGAGGTAGGTGCTATTACCTCTCAGTCACACAGCTATTCAGTGTCTGAGGCGGGATTTAAACTCAGGCCTGGCTGACTCCAGACCCAGTACTCTAGCCACTGCACCACCATGCTTCATGTTTTACGTGTGCTTTAGAGTATATTATGGATTCATGGGATGTTCGCTGACCAAAAAGAAACTGAAAGAGGATAACAAGGAAATGAATCAGGAATTTTAAAAGGCTTTGGGGGTTGAGGGGGTGTCTAAAAAAACTCTAGTTAGTACTGTAACACTTCTGTGTCCTTAATACTTTTATTATTTGTGATGATAATACTTTGTCCTTGATAGACTCCTTCATCTCTTACAATTATCAATACTTTCTTTAATTTTCTCAATACTCTTCTTGATCTTGGGAAGCCATATCAATTCATTTATCAAAGGAGAGAAAGATAAGAAAATATTAATGACTGGATCAAGGCTGGTCAGTGATAAAATCCAAATGTGAAGAACTAAGAAGTGAAATCTCCATTAATTATCTAAATTATTTCTTGAGAAAGTAGGACTAAGACCTAAATATGGACATCACAGGCCATGAAACAAGGAGATAATGACATAGGTGGGATGGGGGTTTGGGGCCTTGGAGAGACCCAGCAATTCAATGTTCACCTTTAACAAAATAACCAGTAGAGTCTGTATGCAGACTAGTGATGCCTTTACTTGTATTTTCAAAATATGGTCACTACTTACCAATACTGGTCCCTTACAGTTTTGCACATATTTGAGCACATTCAGTGAATGAAAGTACCCAATGCTCTGTGTACTTTTAACTCAAGTAAAAACAGAATCTGCAGTAAAGCCAGGAAGATATGAAAGCAAAATATTCATTGTAAGGTCAGATGCATTACTGATAAATCCACAGTTGGGTGAGTAAACACAGACTACTCTATTTATATACTCCACATCTTTCCTCAAGGAAAAAGAGAGGCCTACTTTGTACCATACAATGTGTTCCTGAAAAGTTAAGCATAAATCAAATTTTTTTTAAAAACAGAATCAGTTTTTAATTGTTGTATATTATAATTTCACAGACATTGTGGTTTTCTTTCCTATTGATAATTGCCTCCTATCAAAGCTATGAACTCTGATATCCACAAGGCAACATTTAACTGGAAACCCATTTTGCAATTAACCAAGATGGAGCTGTTACTGAATGTTTTGCTTGGGAGTCCAGAATTTGAACTCTAGCTAATCATACTCATCTAGATTCTGATATAATTTGATTTACGGAAGGTATGGCTATATGAGCAAATAACTCATTTGCTCTCTCAATCTTCTACATGATTTTACCTCTGGAACTGAGGCAAAATGTCAATGATTTGTTATAAGAAAGACACTGCACAAGTCAGCTCTTAGTCATTCTCTACTATTTTAGGTTTGTTTCACCTATTTTAAGTTTGTTGAATAGTAAAAAGTTAACTGGTTCCATTCTGAATATTAATTTACACCAGAAAAAAAACTTTAAACAGTAATTCTACCATCTATCAGTTTGAAATACTGTGTTTATTCTGTACCCAATTCACTAATGGATTACTCACAGAAGGCAAAACCATCATCGAACTGGAGACTATGGCTCCGATCTCCTCCCCCATCAAAACAAGTCAAAACTTATATGAAGCAGCGGGATAGAACGCAGTGAGTGCTGGACTTGAATCAAGAAACTTTTGGTTCAAATTCCAGCTTCAAAACTAGCTGTGTTCTCATGAGCTCTTAAGCTTCTCCAATTCACTACTTTCCTTATTTATGAAATGGGTATAATATTTGTATAACCTACTTCATGCAATCACTGTGAAGAAAATACTAAATGTTCCATAAATGAGAGTTATTAGAAGAAGTAATAAATATTGCAGGAATTTTACCTGCTCCTATTTCCAGTCTCTGATGAAGTTGCTAATTCTAATGATGAGTAAGGAAACAGTCAAGTAGCATGCAAAACCACAGAGAAGTACCAAAGTAGATCAGCTAAACTAACTGGATGGAATGACCCTGAGTTGGCTACATGACCTGCGTTTTCATAGCTCAATTCAAGTACAAAGTTAACTGGTCAATTTAACTTTGTCTGATGATACCACTCTTTGGGAGAGGGAAAAAAAACCTAACAAATACTTCTACTGAATTCATCTGCAAAGGTATACTGAAACAGCACACTCAAATGTGTGGCTTATTAAAAATTAAAACCATGATGACAGCCCAAGTTTTCTTATGTAGCATAGAACAAGAAAGACTATATTTTACATTACTGTCACTTCCAGGGAGCAGAACATCAGAAAGAAACTGATCACTTAAAACAGGTTCACAAGAATCCTTGCCCTCACAAAGGCATTCTGGGCAAGTTGCTTCCTTTGCCTCCTTCGTGCAAGGCTGTGAGAATACTCATTTTTCAGTTGGTCACATGCCCTGGCATGAAACTCATGACTAAGGGTGATCAATGAGAGCAGCAGGGAGCTTTCTCAATTAACCTCCCAGGCTGTCACTTAGCCCGCCCTTCTAGAAATACTAATTGATCCATTAATCAGCTAAAATCTTTTTAGTCTTTGGTCTCAGTGTTTGAGCTTCAATTTACTGCCATTCAATAACTCAAAGCAAGAATTCATGAACTGAGATGGTAATTCTGCTTTATGAAGATCTTCTGTGCTTACTCAATACTGAACAATCTCTAAGCTCACTTCCTCCTAAGTGTTCATCTATTAGAAATCACTGTTAAACCAGAAGAGTAGACTTGATCGTTAAAATAACAATGAAAAGAGAGACAGGCAAATCATTAGTTAAAGAGCTTCTGAAAAATTGTAATAGATGAGCATAACGTCAGAGCACACAGAGCTAGTCTTGGAGTCACAAAGGCTGAGTTCAAGGCTCATTTGTGTAGAAATATGGGCAAGTCACTTCATACCTCAACAGTCCAGGCAACTCTCTAAGATTATAACAGGATAAAAGGGTGTCAATCTGCATTGGTGGAGGAAAATCACAAGTTTGGCCTAAGAAAAAAAGCAGAGATAACCTATGGAACCCACCCCAAGTTGTTCTTAAACAAAGCATGTGCCAAACCATAAAGCACTATATATTATTGTTATTCTCACTGCTGTTGTTGCTATAAGCTAAGACCTATCTATCATGATAAAATAAAGTCTGATTTTTAAGGTCTCTATAAAAATCACACAAAGCAAAATCACAGGAATTAAACTGCAAAGTTTTTGAAAGGGTCAAAATACACTTATTGCCACAGTAGAATTACATATGTAAATAATGAGCTACATACATATGTATTAATCATATATAAATGACAAGAATGGTCATCAGGCGCATGGGGAGCTCACACACTTGCTCTGCCAGTGTGAAGGAAACACTTCACTTGTCCTCAGAGTCTGATCATTATTAACCTCTGAATAAACAAAATCTCTCCTGAGTTTAAACAGACATTCCAGAACTCTGGTCGTGTGACCTTGCTTCTTCTGCCTCAAAGTCTCAGAAACTGTCTAGTTCAATCTCATTTTATAGATGAGGAAACTGAGGTACAGAAAGGGTAAGTGCCTTGCTGCAGAAAATGAAAGCTGCGATTCAAATCCAGGCTGGTTCCTAATCCAGCGTATTTCCTACTACACTCTAAATCAAGCACAGCACTATAGAGCTGGAAGGGAGTTTTCAGCCCATGTAGCCCAAAACCCACCTTTTACTCCCATTTTACAGACTCAGTGAGGTCCCAAAGCTAAGTGACAGAGTGACTTCAATAGTGACTTCTGTTTCCCAAGTAAAGAGAGTACTGAACCTGGAGTCAGGAAGACCTAAGTTCAAATCCAGCAACAGTGATGTATTAGCTGTGTGATTCTGGATAAATCATTTAACCTCTGTCTGCCTCAGTTTCCTCATCTCTAAACTGGGGACAATAATAGCACCTACCTCCTTAAGCTGTTATGAAGATTAATGATTTAATAATTAAGTGCTTTACAAACCTTAAAGCACTAGACACATGCTGGTTATTTTTACTGAATATTCTATCCACAAGTTTAAAAATTATTACTTGAAATAGATTTATGTAATAAATAATCTGAAAAGAACTCTGATTGAGGGGAGGAGAGTGGAACTGGAGATCTCTTAAGGAAGTGGTGCCAAACACTTATAAAATGGCTACTGACCTCATCACTCTCCAAAGTTAACAACGATCTCTTCCAAGCCAAATCCAATAGCCTTTCCTCAATATTCCTTCTCCTCAACCTTGCTGCATGCTCCTCACACTTCCTTCCTTGACATTCGTGGCTGGTTCCCCTTCCAGATCATTCTCACCATTGGTGTGCCTCAGGGTCCTCTTCTCTTCTCCCTCTAATACTACTTCATTTGATGATCTCTTCAGCACTCAGCTAATTACCATCTCTATGCTAATGACTCTCAAATCTACCTATCCTGCCCTGACTTCTCCAGTCTTGGATTTCTAATTGCCTTTGAGACACCTATAACTGAACGTCTGCCAGACATCTTAAATTCGACACGTCCAAAACCTAACTCTGCCTTTCATCCTAAACTCCCTCCCTGCCTCCTACTTTCCCCTATCCTCCACCATCCTCCTAGTCCCTCAATTATCCTGGCTCCTTACTTTCTCACCCCACATATCCAATCTGTTGCCAAAGCCTGCCAATTTCACCTTAATAACATCTCTCAAATATGTTCCCTTCTCTCCTCTGATAATGCCACTACTATGGTACAAGACCTCATTACCTCATGCCAGTATTATTTAAATAGCCAACTGGTGGTCTACCTGCCTCAAGCCTCTGTCTACTCCAATTCATGCTTCATTCAGCCACCTAAGTGATTTTCCTAAAGTATATGTCCAATAATCTCACACACATACACTCTAGTTAAAAAACTCCAGTGGCTCTTCCAGGATCAAATACAAAATGCGCTGTCTGGTGTTCAAAGTCCTTCACAACCTTGGTCTCTCTTTATTTTTCCAGTCTTTTTATACCTTACTCCTCAATATATACTCTTCCACTGAGTGACACTGTCCTCCAAGCTGATCCATGAACAAGACACCCCATCTCTTGGCTCCAGGCATTCTCTCTGACTATCCCCATGTCTGAAACGCTCTTCCTCCTCATCTCAATCTATTGGCTTCCTTTAAGTCCCAACTAAAACCTCATTTTCTGTAGGAAGCTTTTCCTCAATCCCTCATCATTCTAGTGATCAATCATTCTGATGATTATTGACTATTTATCCTGTATGTTTTGTTTCCATGCTGTCTCCTCCATTAGACTGTAAACTCCTTGGGAGTAAAAATTATCTTTTGACTCTTTGTGTATCTCCAACATTTAGCACAGTGCCTGGCACATACATAAAAATTTAACCAACTCAGAGCAAGGCCCAATCCCAATTAAGGCTGGGCCTCAATTTATCTATCAAATGAAAGGTTTGGGGGAGGAGATCTCAAAGGTTTTCTCCAACTCTAAAAGTTATTATCGACTCAGTTGTGTTGCTATGCAGATTTAAGTCAGTTAGCTAATTCATCTGTCCCCGGGATGAAATGTGTGAATAGCAGCTCTGGCACAAGAGTTCAAATATGATCACCCAAGAGACAGAGAAGTGAAAATAAATTTACCCAGATATTTAGACAGAAAAAGGTGACATTAAAAATTAAGATATCTTGTTCTATCATTTCAGTTGCTTCCAACTCTTCAGGACCCCCTTTGAGATTTTCTTGGCAAAGGTAACTAGAGTGGTTTACAATTCCCTTTTGCACATCATTTTACAGATGAGGAAACTGAGACAAACAAGGTTACGTGCCCAGGGGCACACAGCTATTAAGTGTCTGCACCCAGATTTAAACTCTGGTCTTCCTGTCTCCAGGCCAGGAGATTTGTCCACTGTGCCACCTAGCTTCCCCTATATAAGGAGTGTGGTTGTATTGCTGTTCAGTCATGTCTGACTCTGTGACTCCATGAGGGGTTTTCTTGGCAAAGATACCAGGGTGGTTTGCCCTTTCTTTTTCCAGTGGAACAGAAAAACGGAAATTAAAGGATGTGCCCAGGGTCACTAAACTAATGAGTATCTGAGGCCAAATCTGAACTCAAGTCTTCCTGACTCCAGGCCCACTGCTCTATGCTGTGACCCACCCAGATACCAGTTTTCCGTTAATTCCGTACAGTCATAAGGTTCAATGGAGGATTATTCACTGGTGTAACGGCCTAAGCGAAGAGATATTAAGGGTTATTTTGACAACTAAGAGGCATCAATCTATAGGGAATATAAATGACTGAAGATCTCTCTTCCCTGCCCCAACTAGACTAACCAAGGGGAAGGGAGAAGAGAGGCAAAAATACAAAGACAATAATAAAACATGAAAAAGAAATGATATACTATTATCCTTGAACTATATATTTTTAATAAGTTTTAACTACAAATGTATTCCAAGAACAAACTAACAAGTAAGAGATTTTCAAATAAGTGACCAAATCCCCTATGCCAGCAAGGCCCAGAAGGATAAAAACATGTCAGTAAGATTCTTTTTGCTCTTTTCTTGGTACCTCACAGCTGACCCCAAAATCAAACAGAAGACTGCTTTTTAATCTCTTAAATTTCACAACCAAACACTTGGTCAGGTCTTTTAAGTCTAGAGAGCTTTCCGCTTCATCATGGCTGTCCCTCAATATCCATTAAATATAATTAAATCAACGCAGTATTAAAACGGAACAGTTTGATGCAGTAGAAAGAATACTAGCTCTCGAGTCAGCAGAAAACTAGTTTTGATTCCTGCTGCTGATATACACCAGCTATGAATTACTCTAGCTATAAAATGGATACAATACTTGTAGCTCCTGCCTTACAGGGCTACTGTAAGGATCAAATGAGATCACAAGTTCAGAGTTAGCAGGGACCTTAGAGAACATCTTAGTCCACAATACATGCAATAAGCTCTTAAGAAATCTTAGTGTGACCATCATCATCATCATCACTATTAACAGTTACCTAAAACATTCAGAACCCAGAGATCTGAAAATTTTGCCAGTGATGCCAAGTGGGAGCAACAGCAATTTTACATAATTGTATGAGAAGCAAATTTTAACTTAAAATATTAGTCTATATAATTCTATAAAATTTGAATAATTTGTAACTCTAACCTTTCCTCAAGAACGATTTCCCAAGAGAATAAGGAAGTAAAAATATATTAACATATTTAAGAGGTTTATCATCGTCAAGTAGCAGAACAGGACAAATCATGAGGGAGTTTTTATGTCTGTTAGTCACTTTGTTCCCTCTCCCCCAGCATGTTATTTTTTTTTTTTTTAACAACAGTCCTATAACTCTTCTAAATTTTCAAATGAACTCTCCAATAAGTATTTCTGTACCTGTTTCATGCTGTATTAGGGCTAGAATTCAAAGACAAAAAGAAAACCATCTCTATTCTTAAGGAATTTATATTCTATTAGAAGATACAAGATCTAACATCAACAGCTTTTTTCCGGTTAATCATAATTCAGATGCTTTGCATTTAAAGATGTTACTATTTTAAAACATTATTTAAACATTATTAAATATAATTTTTGAAAATAAATTGTGTTTATCACCTAAAGGAGTTATAGGTCCCGATGAATTTAAAAGTTTAATATTACAGTGGACTTGTCAGAGATCTAGGTTTAAATTCTCTAGCTGTCATTTCCCAATTGTTTGTTTATAAACAAGCCTCTTTATCTAAAAACTCAATTTCCTTGTCTGTATCAAAAAGTTACAAGTAAAATATTTTGTAAACTTCAAGACTTCTGTGCATACATGACCTCTTCTCAGAACTCGTATTAATCTTCTACCTCCCCTATGCTGCCTGATTTCCATATCAAAGAAATAATCACCTGTTCTTTCTCCTTCCCCTGTGTCATAAGCCATATGTGATTTCCCGAGAAGAGGCCAAGATGTAAATACAGGATAAGGGTTCTAAATATGGAGGTTTATGGAAAGATTTCAAGACATCCCTGAACTTGTATGGGGGTTTGGGGGGAAATCATCTTTATTTTCAATAACCTTTAACTGAAACACAGCATTTCTTTCAATTATTTAAAAATATAACTCTAAAGGGTCCACAAGATTCACCAGAATGCTAAAGAGGTCCATGAAAATAAAAATATTCCTATCTCCTGATCTAGAAAAGCTAACTTCACCACAAAAGGCAGAACCAGGCACTGATGACTAGTACATGTGTTTCAGACATGCAAGCACTCAAACCACTAACATCTCCAAAAGGGTAAAAAAGGGGAGTATCAGGCCAAAGTCCTCCTGGAGAAGGAACTTGAGGTAAATATCTACAGGTCCATGCCCAGAAAGCATATGGTAAGGGAGGCAACTAACCACAAATTCATTCATTGCCTGTCAAAACCTGGGAAGATAGCATGTTGCAGGGAACTGAGTAGATGCCTACGGCAGGCACAGACTTCTGTACGCAGGTTCAGAGATGGGGAAACGGGCTGACATACATTATTAATGACTGCCAAACAGAATCTACACCAACTAGAAATGTGAGGCACTCCACCTGGACAGGACTGGGCTAGTCAGCTGAGCTGAAAATCACTTGCTCCTGGACATTTGCATGTAAAACCATGATTAATTTAAGCTAGGAAACTTTCCCTTATCTTTGTAACTGTAAGTGAAACCCAACCCTCCAACACATTTTTATGTTTCAAGAAAGAAAAGTAGCATAGTACAGTAGACAGAGAGAATGCTAGTCTTGGAGCAAGGAGGACCCAGGTTCAAATTCAGTCTCTTCTGACGCTATTAACTATGTGACCTCGGCAAGTCACTCTCAGCACCCACGTAGCAAAGAAGGCACCAAGCTACTCTCTATCTAAGAATTCCCCATGCTAGTAAAATCATCACCTCAGTTCCTAGAAAAACCTCAAAAAGACCTAAAGGAAGGATTATATATAGGAGGCCACACTCTCCAAAAGAATCATTTAAGATAAGGCCCAATGTCAGTTATAACCTCTGACAACAGAAGTAACCAAGTTCTATGCACAAGAGATAACCTAACTAGGCATTTCCCATTATTTCAAGAGATGGTCTTTTAAACAAAGGTTTTATTTATTCAATTTAATTTTGAAACTCATCATTCAGAGAGTAGAGATATGTGGAAGCTTCTAAAGCTCATATATAATAAATGGGAGTATCAGTTATATGAAGGATAAGAATCACTGTCATCACCAGATCTTCACAATCAGAGAAATGAAAGTTCTCTTAGATCACCAGGCTGGGGAAAAACTCTTAAGGAATAGGTTCATTTGCTTATAACATTTATCATCCTGTTAAAGAAAATAAATCAAAATTGTATTTGCAATTTCAGACTATGGAAAACTAAAGCAAACAATTCTGTCCAGAGCAAATTTGGTGGGGGCCGAGAGCAGGTTTCTTCTGATGTAAATGGTGTGTGCTCGTCCTTCGTTGCTGAAGACCATGCCATCAGACAAATAACAACATGACTTGCACTTGACTTTGTTTTGAGTGAGGGAGGGCTGTGCAGGTCACCAGCCTCACCTCTCCTCCAGAGCCATCTGAATCCAGTGACCAGATATTCATCAGGATGATGAGATGACCCAGGATGAGGCAGGTGGGGTTAAGTGACTTGCCCAAGGTCATGCAGCTAGTGAGTATCAAGTGTCTGGGTTGAGATTTGAACTCAAGCCCTCCTGACTCCTGCACTGGTGCTCTATCCTCTGCACCACCTAGCTGCCCCTGATGTAAATACTACCATTGCAAAAGGACACAAGGAAATGAACTACAGCCAAAGTAGTTTTTTTTTTAAGCTTCCTTAAAAAAAAACTGTTACACGAGGAAACTCTTAAGGTTATACTTACTAGATCTAATGCAGAGCCTCCACCAAGATATTCCATTATTATCCACAATTTGGTATCCTAGAAAACAAAATACAAAAGAGGTTTAAAAATGAAAATAATCAAAATAAAGGCTTCTTCCTGACCATAATTGGGAGCTAGAAGATTTTACAACTCCATTTAACAGGTTCACTTTCGAAAGGAATAGGAAGTTGTCACAATACATACTGAATAGTGAACACGTTTAAAGTAAACTGATTAATAGTAAAGCTTCTAACTGGAGATCAGCCTTCTAGAACTAAAAAGGAAAAGTTAGATGAGAAGGCCTAAGCACCATTCCCTTGCTAGAATTATTATTGTACGGATCCCTTCTTCTGTATTGTCTCAGACCAGAAACAGTTAAGAGGTGTCCTTCAAAAAAAAAAAAAAAAAAGACTTGAGAAGCAAAATGGCCATCTCTGAGGCAAAAGAATAAAACTGAGAGGAATGAAATCCACAAAGCTTACTTGTGACAGGATTAACCTGGTCTACTTATTGTGTCAAAGCAAAAGAGGTCTGGGGAGCTGATAAATACAAAAGGATAGGCTTTTTGTACAAACACTGGGAGATAGAGTAGAGATGAAAGAAAAACAGAAAAGAAAGAGAGAAAAGAAAACAGATAAACGATGCAAATACAAAAGTTCATAGAGAAATCATGGAAGGAAAGAAGATCTCTTCCATAATTATGGCTAAGGAGAAAATTCTAATCTAAGGGATAGAGATAAAAGATAAAATTGTACAATTTCAATAACATAAAACTGAAAACCTTTTGCACAAGCGTAATAGCTGCAGTTTAAGAATTAAAGTGGGAAAATGAAGGAAAATCTTCACAGCAAATTTTGATAAAACTCTAATACAGAATATATACAAAGATTTTACAAATACGTAAGAATATGAATCATATCAATGGATTACTGAAGAACAACGAAGAAGCATGCTTGCTGTGGCCCTTCCTGGTAGAAAGAGAGGTAGGTACAGAAGGAGACATTTTCAGAGAAAAACAATGTCTGCAATGTTGTGCTCAACTATGTGTACTTGCTACAAAGGCTTTGTTTTTATTTTATTTTTTAAAGGGAGAGAATCATAAATGGAAGAAGAAGAAGATCACTAAGACATCTTTTAAGATGCAGTTAACCTAAGAAGGCCAGAAGCTAGACAGATTTCAAAGCTCCATGTTGAACTTCTATACTTGAAAGGAAAAGCAAGCTATATGAAACAGATTCGTGGCTTTGTGTGAAATGTTTGTTTTCTGTTTTATGGAAGTGTTTGTTTTATTCAGTTTATTAAATTCAGAATTTTAAAAAATTTAAAAAAAAATACGTAATCATATGAAAGATAAAGTAGAACTTAAGATCACAAAAAATTCAAGCTTTTGCACAAGCAAAATAAATGCAGCTACAATTAAAAGGAAAATTACATAATATCATCACAGCTAATTTTTTCTGATCAAGCTATTTAAATAGATGTAAGAACAAGAACAATTTTTCAATAGCTGAATAGTCAAACTCCAATGAAGAAATACAAACTATTAAAAATTAAGTCTAAATCTCTAAGTACTTAGAGAAATGCAAATTAAAACTATGAAGTCATCTCATACTCATATTGGCAGTGATTACAAAAAAGCAAAATGGCATTTGTTGAAGAGGTTACGTGAGAAGAGACACACTAAAATGGACTGTAGGTGAAGCTGTGAATTGATTCAACCACATGCAAACATTCTGCACCTTATCACTAAATCTCTCTCTCTCTCCCCCGCCCGCACCCCCCCAGTAATATTACTGTGCTATATGTATGCGTATATGTACTGCTAAGATCAAGGATAGAAGAAAAGGGTCCATTTGCACAAGAATATTTATAAAAGCACTTTATGTAGTAGCAAAGAACTTGAAACAAAACAGGTGCCCACTAACTGAGGACTGGCTAAATGAATTATGTTCTCTGAATGTAATGGAATACTATTGGAAATAATAAACATGGTAGATTCAATGAAACATGAGAAGATATACTAAATTATGCGGCCTTAAATGAGCAGGACCAGGAAAACAATCTACAATACATAACAACAATAATATAGGGGAGAAAGAAAACTCTGAAGACCTTAAAACTCTGACCAAAGCATCTAACCAATCATGACTTCAGAAAGTGATTGTTGAAATATAACTCCCATCTCTTGGTGGAGAAATAAATAAATTCTGAGATGCAGGATGAGGTGTATTTCCGGAGATGCCCATTAATTTATTCTGCAAGAATATATGTACTAGAGAGGCCTGGAAAGATTTATATGATCTGATGCTGAGTGGAAGGAGCAGAACCAGGAGAACTTTGTGCACAGCAACGACCACAGTACATGAGGAGTTTTTCTGGTAGACCTGGAACTTCATAGCAATGCTAGGACTTAAAAAAATTCTCAATGGTCTTCTAAGGCAAAATGCCTTCCACATCCAGAGAAAGATCTATGGAATTCAATCGCAGAATGAAGCAGATCATTTTGTGTACATGTATTACGTTTTGGTTTGTTAGATGATTTCTCCCATTGATTTTAATTCTTCTACACAGTGCGACTATAGTGAAAGTGTATTTAACAGTAATGTATGTGTAGAACCTATATAAGATTGTATGCCATCTCGGGAAAGGAGGGGGGAGGTAGTGGGGTTGTATGGTAGTGATTGTGGAACACTGAAAACAAAATTAATTTTAAAAATGTAAAGAATTTCAAAAACATATGTACTTATTACAAGAGAGGATTTCTATTGGGGTGGGGGCTGGGGGAATAGTGGATGCCAATAAGATATATATTTTTAAAATACACATTAGAAAAATGGTATAGAAGATAAAAAAGTTTTGTTAATAGCTTGTTTAAATTTAATACATACACGCATACTTCTTTTGAAAGCTGTACATAATAAAAGCCTGGTTTCTTACACAAGACATTGTGTTTCTGTATATTAAAAATTGTATTCATTAGTTGTTAGATCCATAATAAAGAAAGAAAATATTTTTTAAAAGACACAAGAGATCAGTGGTGATCAATTAGCAGCAGCTACTAAGGTAAGTGACAAAGATAGAGAATAAAGTCTCTGTAGTGCTTGTTCAGAGTAAGGTGACAAAGAGGAGAACACTCAGATATCCCCCAAGAGGAATTTCATAGAATACCAGGGGGAAGTCTACTGCTGTGTGCTCCAGTATGGGAGAATAGTGGAGGGAAAGAAACAAGTTTTTATATGTCTTTTGATCCCCACAGGGCAAAAATACTGTAGGCACATCGGCCACAAAGCTGTGCAATTCTAAAACTCACGTTCAGGGAGCAGTGTATCAAGTAATATTTTCCAAGCTTTCCCTGTCATTGCTATTTCACTGATATGAGAGTGTTATTCAGAATATGAATGTGTCATTATAGAAAGGATGTCATGAGAGATTTGCTCCTAAAGGCAACCCACAGAACTGCAAATCTGGCTGTAGCAATTAAATGGCAATTTTCAATTCTTTTCCTGAACTTGGAATTCGATTCAATAGAAGATATTAAGAGAATAGTTCTGAAATAAAAATTCGGGCTTGTTTTCATGCCTGAGGAACTGTCATCTTTTTCAGCGAAAGCTTCTGGAGTGAACTTTCTCCAAAAAATGCTGGCACAAGTTCTTTAAGTGGTGAATATGAAGTTAGGCCTTGTATAGACTGTTGCAGAAGTAGGAGAACAATGTGCTCGATAACCACAGAGGTATAATGAAGCACCTCAGAACTCTTAACACAATCAATCACCATGCCTGAAGACATATCTCCCAAACCCAGTCTCTTTACTGGCTAGCCTCCATTCCTCTCTCCCTCCTCACCTCTGGGTTTCCCTAGCATCCTTCAAGACTGAGCTCAAATCTCACCTTTCCTGACCATACCTACTGAAGCACTGCTTCTATTTATACCTTGTATAAAGGTATGTATCTTGTATGTGCATAGTTACTTGCATATTAGGATGTAAGATCACTGAGGGAAGATACTGGGTTTTTTTGCATTGTCTTGCCAGCACATTGCATACATAATCCCTGGCACTTAACAAATGCTTGTTGGCTGAGTGAGCAAAATATAGAAATAACTGGTAATTTATCAGATGTTGCAGGCAAATCAAAATCAAAAGCCACTGATAGCAACCTTAGAAAATGTCATGGGTTTTCGTAGAGGACCTATAGAAGGCCTTTTAATTCAAGAGTTAATTTTTGTTTTTGTTAGTTGGGTACTTTTGGTTTTTGGGAGAAAAGCAGCAAAATTTTACAAAAATTAGAAAGGTGATTGTTTTTACTTTAACCTCATTGAATTTGGTATGTGTCAAACTTATGACAATAATCTATATATCTATGTGCATGTAAAATCTCCCCAAAATACAGTAAGCTATTCAAGCACATGTACAGTTAATTTTATCCTTAGAACCTGGCCAGCTGCATGCCTATAGTAGCAACTTGATAAATATTTAATTAAATTATTCCCTTTAGGAACTTCTCCCACACCCCAGGGGAGGGGGGATTTTGAAGGGAGGGTATAACAGCAGAAAACAATTTCCAATTAAGATTGATATCACTATACTGTATAACCTGTCCCAATCATGGTTCCACCTATGGTCACTCACTGTCCAAAGGTTCAGATAAACAATTACTTTTGTAAAAATACTCAACAATCCCCAAATAAAATATCCACAAGATAGTAAAAAGCAGTCTACAAGATAAAAGCCAACTGGCAACTACCAAGGAATTTTTCTAGATCTCAGGAAATCTCCCAACTCCTAAAAACTGTCTTTATGTCTTTCTTGCTGGACCCAGAGAAGAGCCACAGATCAATCTAAGGGAAGCAAAGTTAACTCAATCTGCCCCAGGTGGGCTTGATTGCTTCTGGGATCACAACAGTCCCAGCTGGTATTTGTTGAGGAGGAGTGAGGTGATTTAATAAAAGCCTCTCTGGCTCCATTAGTGTTCTGGACCACAATACCTCCTGACACAGGACAACAGAAGAGCATTCAAACACTGAATTCCTGAATTCTTGTAGTAATCTACTGCAGAGGAATAAGGTGCTCTATAACTCTTCTTACAGTTATGTTCCTTAATCCATGGTACCCTTTTATGGAGCATCAAAATAAAGGCCCTACTGATGTCAAGATAAGTTTGTCCTGGGTGGATATCTTTCTTCACCTTCCCTTAATCTTTTTAAGAGAAAAAAACAAGCAAGCCCCATCTGCAGCCAATTGTGCAATACTATTCCCTGGGAAAAGTTTCTTGATGACCTCAGAAATTAAACATCCATACACAGAACTTCCTGGAACAGCAACAGGCCACAAACTATTCCTCTAATAATTTATCCTAAAGCCTCCATCCCCTATCCATCAACTATTTCCAGGCTTCTCTCCTCCTAATTAGTCAGCAAAAAAAAGCAAAAAACGAGTCTTCAGAGGAAAAAAGGGTAATTAATAGTCCCTCATGGGGGTGGAGACACCGTATCAACAACAAAAATCAAAGAAGTGGTTTTTTTAAATTCTTTAATAACCAAAATTGGCATACATTTAGAATTCAAACAGTTTTCTGTACTAATGTTTTCATTTGCGTTTTGGTCAAATAAAAGCCACCAAAAATAATCAGTGACTTAACAGCAAAGGCAAGTGACCACTCGGTGTTCTCAAACACCAATAATACCACCCTCAGTTATGGCTACCATCTTCTACTTGGATAGAGAGGGAGCAGAAGCACTAATCTGACTTCTGGTACTTTTTAAGAATGTGACTCAATTTCCACCCAATCTGAGTGGGGAAGGGGAACCTTGTACTGTGGATGGAAGAAGAATGAAGGAGTGTGAGGGAGAGCAGAGTTAGGAGTAAGGTTGTGGCAGAGCTTTTTGGAGTTGACACTTAAGAAGTTCAAGAGGAAGCTACAGTCATGTAGGCAAAAAGCTGGCTCCTCAGTACATCCCTGACTGTTAGAATGGTTTACCAGAAGTTCTGGAGACTTTCCTCTTGGATGACATTGAAGCTTCTTTCTGATTTGAGCTGTTATATTCCAGCAGATAGCTTTCTTTGATGTTGGGTATTTTCCAGTATACTCTAATTTGGAGAACCTCTCCCATGTGTTTGTCTGCTGTTCACTATTTGTGATGGCCTTTTGTGTGAATATCTTTTAGTAGGAATGAATTAAACTATAAGCATAAGCTGACAAAGTGAAACCAGGGGAGCAGCTTTTTGTATGGAAGCCCTAAAAATAACTGTACCACTAGACAAACAATATTTGGGCATATGTAGAATTATCATTTTGGCCAGGAACACCTCAGAAAAGGAGCCAAAATAGCCCAGCTTCATTGTGCCTCCTCCCATCCCGCCCCTACCTTTCTTCCTTTTCACACAAGCAGTCTTCTAGACCTCATATCTAGCCACACCATCCATGACATACCCTGGCTGAATGACACTCTTCCTTACAAAATATAACTCTATCTCCAAAACCTCTAAACTTGGTGTTTCTTTTTTCTAACAATAACTCGTATTTTCTCTGCCCAAAGGTCCACAGAGCATTTCTACAAGAGAAAAATAAAACCACGTAACCAAGCAGATCTGGCCTACTAAGAGAAGTAGGTAATAAGGGAGGGGTGTCCACCCTTTGGCTGTCGACTTCTCTCTCATTCTTCCTTCTAACCCAGGGCTATTCCCTGAAACTGAATACTTATAATTAAGAATTTAGCTTTCTGCTCTTCTCCTTCAATCCTCAATCTCTATCTCTAGGCTGGAGCTGTTAAACAAGTTGTAGTCTATCTCTGTCTATTACGTTTTTCCAATTAAATGTAACTCTGCCCTCCTCTTTCCTACTTCCGCCCAGACTCCAAGACAGGAGCTGGGAGCCCTTTTTATGGCTGTGTCACAAACTAGCTATTTGACTACAAACAAGTCACTTAATCTGTTTTGGTCTCAATTTCCTCATCTACAAAATGAAATCTCAAAAGTTATTTCCCAGCTAAAATATAGGATCCTATTATGAAGTCAGTTTTCAGATAAGGTATCCATAATCATGAAAAAAAAAATGCTCTTCAGAGTGGCCTGAAAAGACTCATATAAACTGATGCTGACAGAAGCAGGAGAACTTTGTACACAGCAACAACCACAGTGTGTGAGGAATTTTTCTGGCAGACTTAGTCTTTCATAGCAATGCAAGGACCTAAAAAATTCCCAAAGGACTCCTGAGGCAAAATGCTTTCCACATCCAGAAAAAGAACTATGGAATTGGATCACAGAATGAAGCAGACCATTTTCTTTTGTGTTGTATTTTTTATGTTTGGTTTTATGGTTTCTCCCACTCATTTTAATTCTTCTATTCAACATGACTGGTGAAATTGTGGGGAAAAAGTGCTCTAAATCACTATTGATTAGAGAAATGCAAATTAAAACAACTCTTAGGTACCACCTCATACCTATCAGATTGACTAATATGACAGAAAAGGAAAACAATAAATATTGGAGATGTGAGAAAACTGGGACACTAATTCATTGCTGGTAGAGCTGTGAACTGATTCAACCACTCTAGGGAACAATATGGAATTATGCCCAAAAGGCAATCAAACTGTGCTTACCCTTTGATCCAGCAATACCACTACTAGGTCTGTATCCCAAAGAGATCATAAAAAAGAGAAAAGCACCTACATGTACAAAAATATTTGTAACAGTTCTTTCTGTAGTGGCAAAGAACTGGAAACTGAAGGGATGCACGTCAACTGCGGAATGGCTAAACAAGCTGTGGTCTATGAATGTAATGGAATACTATTGTGCTATAGGAAAACGATGAACAGGAAGATTTCAGAAAAACCTGAGAAGAATTACATGAACTGATGGTGAGTGAAGTTAATTCTGACTCTTAAAAACTCACAGCTAAATACTTCAAATATCTTCTAACTAGTCTCCTTATCTCTAGTCTCTCTTCTGAAGGTCTTCCTGTCCCTGCAACATGCTGGCAAAGTCATATTATAAAAAATACTGCTTGTCATCAGAAGGATTCTGTGAAGATGGCTGTCTCTCCAAATCTCCTCCATTAAAAAAAAAAATCAAAACCTAGTACATCACCTCAGAGCAGCAGAAATAAACATGGGTAAAGCAGTTGTCCTCCAAAGACAATTTGAAAAGACTTCAGGAAAGATCCAACCTGCAGGGGCCAGATTCAGCCAGAGTGAAGTGCAAACACTCCCAAGTCATCTTGACATAATCAATGAACAAGTCCCCGGGGCAGTTGAATGGAGAGGAAGCATCAGCCTCAGAAACTTTCATTTTGCAGACTGTGGGGAATCTGACGGCTGAGTAGAAGACTTCCACCTATAGGGATGCCAGGAACAGCTGTGCAGACCAGACAGGTCCAAGCTGCGGAAAAAAGGCATTACCACACACCTGGTGAGTGCAGTGGTGAGGAACAAGAATCCTGTTGTCTGTGGGCACTTACAGGAGAGCAGTTTCAGTTCCAGGACAAAGAGGGCAGCTGTAGTTTGCAGCAAGCTACGATCATTTGCAGATTTTATGGCTGGGGGCCCTAGCCATGGCTTGGGAGTGGACAGAAGTGCTCAAGGAGACAGACCTCAGAAAACAGCAATAAGGACCTAAGATTTGTGGCATCATTCCCCATACCTCAAGTCTACAACTTGATTACACTAATAGCTGCTAAAAAACAAAATAAAACATAAAACATAAGTAAATAAACAAATAAATAAGTGGAGTGTGTAAGCAAAGGAGAAAGAACCCAACCACAGATAGTAACTATCAGGATAGAGAAAATCTGTGTTCCTATTCAGAGGAAGATAATGGAGTTAAAAAAAAAAAGCCCCTCCTTTTTTCAAGGAGGACAGTCAAATGGTCCCCAGAGCAAAAAGAGTTCTTGGGAGAACTCAAAAAGGACTTTAAAAATCAAATAAGAGAGATATACACAAAGATAAAGTAAAGGCCAGGAGTAGAATTTATTATGTAAAAAAAAAAAAAGGATGGTAATCATGATCTCAAAGTTAACAGTTAAAATAGATTTAATCTAAAGTGAAAAAATAGAGAAACTGTACTATGTGTCAGCAATATTTTTCAGTACAGCTTTAGACCATTTAAAATAACTAGACAATATAAAACACTTGAGTGTATACCTGCCAAAACAGGCCAGGGAGCTAAACGAAAATAAACATCAAACACTTTTTATACAAATAAACTCAGCTCTAAATAACTGAAGTAATATTTATTGTTCATAGATAGGTAAAGCAAATATAATTTTTAAAATGACAATTTTACCTAACTAATTTACTTGTTCAATGTCATCCCAATTAAAGTAGTAAAAAAATTATTTTACTGAGCTAGAAAAATATGTTCATTTGGAAGAACAAAAGGTTAGGAATTCCAAAGAAACCTAGGAAAAGGATGCAAAGGGAGTAGATTTAGTAGTATCAGACCTTAAATCACATAAAGGAGAGTTTTGTTTAAGTGCAAAAAGGATAATTTCAATTATTTTAAATTTTTCTTGTATAAATGAAACCTATGCAGTCAAGAATAAAAGGAATGCAGAAAACTGGAGGAAAAAATTTTCATAAACAATCCCTCGGATAGTATGTGATTGGGACACAATACTGCTGTGATGAACTGGTTGATTTAGAAAAACATGGAAAGGCTTGGACATATGAAGAAAGATGTTATCCATCCTCAGAGAAACAGATCACAGGTGGAAATAAGCATAATATGGTTTTACATACATGTGTATGAGTGTATGTATGTGTATGTATATACATATTTATGTTTATAGATAGGGTGTGTGTGTGTGTGTGTGTGTGTGTGTGTGTGTGTGTGTGGCCACGCTTAGTGGGGTGAGGGGGAAAGAAGATAAAAGTAAAAAATGTACAACAAAAGAAAATCAGCAAGTGGAAGCAAAGAAAAGCTGGGCAGCTTTGAAAATAACGTAGTATTTATTACATAGATTTTCTTGAAATGGAAATTTGTTTTATAGTCAATTGTCTCCTATGGTTTGCTGTATACAGGGCAATTTTTTTCTTTCCTCATTTTGCATTTAAGTGTAAAATAAAAATTATATTAAAAAACACAAGCAAAAAAACCACCTACCATTTTCCACTTGAAAAAAATAAAAAATTCTGCTTTTCTAGGGGAAGGAAAGGGAATGAGCATTTATAGAGCACTTTACCATGTGCCAAGCACTATGCTAAGCATTTTACAAAAATTTCTTTTGCATCTCACAGCAACCTTACAAGGGACGCATTATTACTCCTGTTGCTGTCACTGTTATTTTCATTTTACAGCTGAGGAAAAGTGTAGGCAGAGAGGTTAAGCGACTGACGACAAAGCACCTGGCACTAGACGTGGTGAACTCAACTCTTCTTGACTCCATCCACTATGCCAGCCAGCTGCTTCAATGTTACTACTTACAAATTACATATAAATTATTATGTCACTCTTCTTATAAAAGATTTCAGTGGCTCTCAAATCCCTGAGCATCTCCACAATCTAATTCCAACCTACCTATCCAATCTCAGGATTTCTTGTCAGTCTGCTAACTATTCCCTATATATACAAAGCTAAGTTCAGTGCCTCTGGTTCTGATGCACACACACACATACATATGTAAAAAAGTGTAATGTTTACACCACTCCCTCTATTTAACTAAGCAAAGTGAAGCTACCCTCTTTAAGTCCTACTTCTTCAACAAATCTCAAAACTAGTGTAGATGGGCCCAGTGGAGAGAGTACTGGACTAGAAGTCAGGAAGACTCAAGTTCAAATGCAACTCCAGACAGTTCCTAACTGTGTGACCCCAAAAAAGTCACTTAACTTTTCCCAAACCTCTTATTTTTTCATAATGATCTTTTATCCTACTCCTGAATCATGATTCTTTGTTGGTAAAAATCTAAGAGAAGCCTTTTTACATTTTATATGTATATGTGTGTGTGTGTGTGTGTGTGTGTGTGTGTATATATATATATATATATATATATATATATATATATATATATATATGTCTCTTCAGTGCCCTTCAGGAGACCTGAAACTATCTAAACAAGATCAGAAAATCAAGAATACCTACTTCCTAGACTATGACATGCAAATTATTCCAGAGATCACAGAACTGGGCCAACTATATCTGTATCTTGGACTGATTCTAGAAGGGAAAAATGAACTGGGTCTACCCCACTGTATTTAAAAAACTGCACAGTGCTTTGGAAAACTCCCAAGTTTTTTCCTGAAACAAAAGCTCACTTTTCACAGTATCAATATTCTTCCAGTGATGCTATGGGGTTAATCTGAATTATGGAATAAAGTGCTTCATAAATGAGAATTGTGCCCATATCATTCCCATTTTTAGAAATGAGGAAACGAAGCCACTCTGCCCACTCTCCAGCCCCACCCCAAATATTCCCATGGTCAGTAAATGATGGAACTGAACACAGAAGGCACCTACTCCAATTCACACCTGGAGCAGGGATCACCTCTACAGCATGAACCTGCCCTTTAATTCTGAAACCTACGCCTAATGTTCTTTCCATTGCACCACTTCCCAAGTTTATGTGAAAGGTAGCACAGAGCAATGGAAAAGATATATAGGTTTGGAGTCAGAAAGGTTGGATTCAAGTCCCAATTCTTTGAGCAGTCACCCACCTCGTTACGCCTCAGTTTCCTTCCCTGTGTAATATTAGGGAACTGGATTAGATGGCTTGTAAGGTCCTTTCCAGCTCCAAATTTGTAATCCTATGGCCTATGATGTGAACCTATATTCCTTAAGAAAATTAAGATGCTAGCAACTTTTTCCTCCTAAAGAATTAAACATGAAATTACTTACTGAAAATATTTATCACACATGATAAAAATGTTATAATATCAACCTTACCTACCTCTATTTTGCTCTGAAATCTCCTAAACCCCTTCCAGAGAAACTCTATATATACCCTTGAACACCGAACCAGCATGAAATATATGAACATATTTCTAAAGTCCCAAAATGTTTTTGAACAAATTATTTTTGAAAATGCTTAAACTATACTACAATGCCTTGAATCAAAGCCAATGCTGCCCTTCCCAAAGTACTTTACTTACATCGGCCCCCAATATACACAGAAAGAATCTCTTCACTCTAATTCATAAGATACAAGTTCACAAAATGCTTGGAATTATAAGTTAGGAAACACAAGTTCTGGGCCGAGCTCTGTCCAATTTTATTAAATTTAATTGCTGCCCAATGCTGTTAATCACCTCCCTTCTCTGAGCTTCAGTTTTCTTGTGTAGTATATGCTACTCATTCTGCTGTGCATCACATGAAATATGACATAAAACTATAAGATCTCAGTGTTATCATCATAATCTATGGCTCAAAATAACTTCACAAATGCCTGAATGACACAAAATTTGATGAAAAATCAGAACATGAGTATTCCTTTTGATGTAAATTTCTGGCCAAAGTGAAATGTTTTCATGTTTTAGAAATGTTCTAAGCTTACGACAAGAGTATAGTTACAAATGACTGTCTTAGAAGGACAGAGGAAAGACTGACAAGGTGTGTCTAATAAAGACACCTCCTTCTTGATTCTCAGGTAAAGGCTAACTGCTGTTATTTGCCAATATATGTAATTACAACCTTCATATTTTCAAAGACTGGAACAAATGGATGATTTAAAATTAGAATTGTTTTTACTTGTAGAGAGTTTCAGATGAAAAAAATCAACTCAACTGATTTAAAACAGGAATGGATCACACACCACAATTTTATTATAGGTTGGTTTTTTTTTTTTTTTGGAGGGAAAAAGGAAAGGCAATTGGGGTTAAGCAACTTGCCCAAGGTCACACAGCTACTAAGTGTCAAGTGTCTACAGCCATATTTGAACTCAGATCCTCATAAGCCCAGGGCTGATGCTGTATTCACTACACTACTTAGCTGCTCCCACAATTTTAAAAGGTACACTTACAATGCACTTATATAGAGCTAGTTTTTCTAAAGAAGATCAAATACCACTAGATGTAAAGCTATCATGACCTAAGTTCACTGCTCCTGCAAAAACTATCTTTTAAAAGAAGTTCATAGACTCCTAGGTTTTGAGTTGGAAGATCTTTACAGACCATCTAATCCCAGAGGTTAAAGTCACAGTCACATGAGAAAATGGCAGAGCAAAAACAGAACCCAGGTGTCCTCTGACTCCAAAACCATCATTCTCTTAACTCTTGACTGAATAAGCATATGAAAAGTAAATGAAAAATAACAAAAATAAGCAAAAAGCAAATGTTAGGGTTCTTAAAGTGAGATTTTTTTTTCCACTGTAAATGATACGTACACAAGCCTTATATTTAATTCATAACAAACCTGTAGCCCGCAGGCCTCTTGCAGCATGCCAAAGGATTTTGGGTGGCCCACAAAAAATGTGGAAGAAACCATCCACAGGTTGTACAGACCTGATCTATAAGGAATCCAAAGTACAAGGAACAATTCACTGAGAATTGTAGTGTAGCAAAATGTTTAACGGAATCAGGAGAATAAAACAGTGCAGCTCTGAACTGAAAGAACTTTCTGACTAATGTGTCATGCTATATACCACTCATTTTCTTTTATAAAATGGAAGTACATCTGACTATTCTAGTTAAGAAAGAGTTACTGAGTTAAACTCTGAGAGAGAGAGAGAGAGAGAGAGAGAGAGAGAGAGACACAGAGACACAGACTGTGTGGGTGTGTGTGTGGGTGTAATGCTTTCTATACAAACTGGTGCTTCAGTGGAACCTTGAACAAAAAATTCAATTGACAAATCTGGGAGAAGGTGAAGGAAAAAAGGAACACTGATGCACCTTTGGTGCAGCTGTACATTGGTCCTGCCATTCAGGAAAGCAATTAGGAAAATTCCAATGAAGACATTAAACTGTTCATATTCTGTTATACAGTCACAGTGCTACTAGGCCTATATCCCAAAGAGATCAAATTAGGAAGAAAAGAATCCTTATAAACACAAACTTTAAAGAACTCTTTTTTCTAGTGGCAAAGAGCTAGAAACTAAGAAGGTACCCTACCCATCAATTACAGAATAGCTGAATTATGGAACAGTAATATAATGGAATATTACTGCACTATTAGAAATAGCGAAGGGGATAGATTCAGAGAAACCTAGGAAGACTTGTATAAATTGGTGCAGAGTAAAATAAGCAGAACCAAAACAGTTTATAAAATAACCATATTATAGAAAACATAAAAAAAAATTTTGAAGACTGGTGAAAAAAAGCACTGGTGAAAAAAAACTGAAAGAAAAAAATACAAAGTTTTAAAAAACACTGATCAACATATTGATGATTCCAGAGGACTGAAGATGATACATGCTACCTACCTCTTGACAGAGAAGCAAAGGACACAACACAAAATAAGACATCTATTTTTGGATGTGTCCAAATGCAGGACATGTTTTGCTTGATTCTGCACATTTTAAAAATATTTTGTTTTCACCGGGGGGAGAGGGGGGATTTGAGGGTGGGAAAGAAAGAAAAGTATTTATTGGAAAAAAGTACCTTTGTTAAAAATACCTGTTGACTATGTGTCTTGAAGCTTATCACAAGTTCACAACCTTCACACATTCTATAATCCAGCCAAACTGGCCTTACTTTTCCTCACAAAACACATTCCACCTTCTCTCTCTGTGCCTTTTTCAAGTCCCCCTCCTTGAATTCCTTCCCTTCTTCCAAAGTTCAGTTCAAAGAGACACCTCTTAAGTGATCCATCCAGCTGCTAGTGCCTCCCAATTTGAAAATTACTTTGTATTTATTTTGCGTATATCTCATATTTAGTTACATGCTGTCTGCCCTAAGGACAGGGACGGTTTCATTACCTGGCTCTAGTACAGTACCTGACACAAAGAGCAGACACTTAATAGAAGCCTAGTGATTGATCTCACTCTTATCAGACTATAAACTTTAGGAGGACAAGGACTCTACCTTAACTAAAACTTCTATAGAGCATAAAATAGCATTTTGCACATAATGTTAAATTGATTTTTTAAAGAATGGGGGATCTCCAACGAAACATACCCATAGTAAAACCAGAAAGACTGGGAGATTCAAAGACATGACATAGATCACCTGCTCTTTCCCCTTCCTGAACTCATCCAAAAAGTATAATTAAATAAACAAAACCAATTCCGAGTCATTAATTTGCCCAAGTTTTCCACCTCTCCTCTCAAGAGTATGCAGTAAAAGTTCAGTTCATTCAATCAAATGTACTAAAATTGGAACACATACTTCTGCCTCTAAATGTGCCCAGGAATAATCTGAGGGTCAAAAAAGGGACAGCAAAAATACTGAAATACTTGTCTTTTCTCACATCAATTAAGGACCCAAAGATTTACTCTTAAAAATAGAATGTTTTGCCTTTACTCATTGCTGAACCATTTTTCAAGGGCACAATTTTTAAAAAAGTAAACATATGCCCACAACATGGAAGGCAGCAGCATAAAGAATTAGAAACAACAGAATTCCCAGAGTAAGCAAAGACGTTCTTCCCTTATCTTTAATATTCTATGGCAATCTGTGGGAAGTACCTGAAGGAGGCTAAGCTTTGGTGAAGCTGCTGTGTTTGTATTTCTCCACCTCATCCTCCTTCCCATATCCACACCTGCTGCAAGGGCAATCTCTCTTATCCCTGGGAGGCATTTCCTCTTCACTTCATCCTTTCAGAATTCCAAGCTTAGCTCAAATGTTTCTCCCTATATAATAAGAGCGCTGATTTAGAACTGGAAGTGGGGCTTACAAATTCCTCATTTTACAGAGAAGGAAACTGAGGCCTAGAGAGGGTAAACGACATATGGGCTTTCTTAGTCCTCTCACAGCAATCTGATGTGGTCTGGGGTGGCAGGGAACCCTGAAATGTCAGGGTACACGGTGGCGGCCACCTGGAAAGAATTTACACCCTCAAACCTTCTTCCAGTCAAAGTGGCAAGGTTTATTGTAATGCCAATAGTGAAGGCTAAATTGCTACTGAATCTGCAACTTAATGGGGGTGAGACAGATACTTATATACAATAAAAAAGGAGGGACAGTGAAAAGATCTGGATGGGATTAAGGTATGGCAAATAGCCTGGGATGAGACAAGAGTGCAAGTAAAAGGACTGTCAAGTATCCAGGTGGGCTGGAGTGGGCCAAATGCCTTGGAGGAGAGCTAGTGATCTGGGCTACTGAAATGTATGGGAAATTTCAGGGAATGGGTTGCTTTCAAACACATGGTCTTTTCAAACCGTTTATGGGTGCAGGTCCCATCACTCCTTCAAATCCACCTAGTTACTAATATATTCTACTCCTTGAAATCACTTTGCATTACTTGGTATACTTCTGTTTTTACTTAACTTGTGTGATACATCCCCACTCCCCACCCCCCAGTAAACTTCCTGAAGGCAGAAATTCTTTCATTTTTGTCTTTGCAACTGAGACAAAAGCTGGGCACAAAATTGCCATTTACTACTTCAGTATATCAACAATGAAGTCTAACAACAACCATTCCCAGGATCCCTGAGATTATCCTTACAGTAAAATAACACAATGGACAAGAGTATAAGACATCTTAAATTTCAGGACCCATTCAAATCTCAAAGATCTAATACATTAGTTCACTAATGAGGATTCATTTTCTTGGCCAAAAATTAAAATACTTATTAGTCCACTTGGGAACTTGAATTTCATTCCATTTACTTGGAGGGAGAGAAAACAAAGAAAGCAAAGCAGTCAGATGTCTTGAGGGACTTTTCTCAATTGCCTTAAGAGAAGATGAGCAGGGAAAAGACAGAAGTTTCTTCACTAACCCCCATTCTTCACAATACTCTGGTGCAACACATTATCCTTGGCAATCAGTCTCACTTTTTAAACAATTGAATGGCTAATGAAAAGCTATCTCCTGTTAGTTCAAATCAGACTTAGCCTGATGTCTGTTTAGCCTACCTAAAAGAAAAACGAATAGCTTTGTACCTCCTTTACTTATTGGCATTCAACAGAGGCTTAATGTACTGAAACCATTTCTACTTTTCCCAGAAACATGAGGACAGATATTTGGTGTGCTAAAAATTACTCTGAGAAAACAGATGTGCTTTTTCCTTGCCCAGAAGTTCCATCTGTTCTGAGCCAATCCAGAATTCAGATGACCTCCCAAAACCAAAGTTACACTGACAGGGTAACTAATTCTATGTGGCTGAATATTGAACAGGTTATTTCACAGATCCTGGTACCCATTTCATGGGAATCCTTAGACCATGACTGGACCAGCAAATAACCAAAGAGGAATCTGGGAAAATTATCTTTCTGACAATCACAAGTTTTAAATGCCCAACAGGGAAAACTTGAACAAAGATTTACTCGTTGCCAAACTTTGGCATCAATACCTCACAATGGCAGTAAGACCAGAGAGGGTAGGGGCAAATACCAATTTTAGTAGTAAGGAAAGAACCTTGCTCACTGCTCACAGAAATGCAATCTTGGCAGAAAAATGAATTCTGAGAACTTATGACATCAACTTGTGACTACAGTCCAGGGGAAAAAGAAATCTCCCAGGTGCAGACTACCTGTTATCAAGTACAGACATCCAGGTATACTTTGAGCAATCAGAGATGGATAGAAAATGAACAACTTTATATTCATCAGACCTAAAACATCTCTGTGTACTACTGATACCATTACTATCCTGGGTCCTGACATTGTGGCCCTGGGTGTGGCCACATGTGAATGATTAACAATTTGGCCTTTTTTTTTTTTTAATAGAAACCCTGTTTAAATAGACACACAACAACAAAAATCTGGAAAAAATTATTGCCCCAGAACAATTTGTAAACCCAATTATTCATTTGACCATGTTTATATAAATTTGCATGAAGCTCCGAGGTCTGTTTCCAACAATTCTGAAAACATACTAACAGAGCTTCTTACATCCTTCTAATTTAAATGCAATCGTAAATCCAAATCCATTTTCCTTAAAGGGAAAACCATCCAAAAAGTAGTATAAACATGAGTTATTTTTAAATGGCATCTAAAAAAATTGTAAAATAATGGAGGTTAATATCCATGAAATAAATAACTTGAAGGAATCATTGTATGACAAAAGATAAAAATATCAGATAATTCAGACTGTAGGCCAACAGAAAGATGAATGACCCAATGTGTGTGTAAACAGTTTGTAAACAGACGAGTTGTTACTCGGGGCAAGAAACAAAATATATCATCAAAAATAAATATAACCAGAAGAGGAGTAAGTCAGTCATGTGTCATGATAGCAATGATAATCACATAATGTCAGAGAATACCTAGATAATTGGTTAAAATGTCACTACTTGCCAGACAATACTTGCATCTGGCTAAAGATAGGTGGATACCTTCAATGAAACTAGGAATATTCTCATGGTCATTTTCTGGAAAATCACCTAAAGCACTTCCAAGACTCAGCATCTCATGAAATCATGATTCTTATTACCTTTACATGCATCAGGATAGTAACTCCTTTATTTTTTCTCCATGATTTGGGGTTTTCTTAGAAAACATACTGGAATGCTTTGCCATTTCAACTTAAGGATCACACAGCTATTAAGTGTCTGAGGTCATATCTGAACTCAGGAAGATGAGTCTCCCTGACTCCAGACCCCGCCACTCTACCCACTGCATCAGCAAGCTGCTCTATGAGGCTTCCTTTCATTTAATAGCAGCTCTGATGTATCTTTTTGGTTTCAAGATACAGCAAGAAAGTAAATACAAATGTTAAGTTATTACAACATGTCGATGCATTTACTAGTCATGGACAAAGATCACACACGTAGAATACCAAAAGTTAAAAGAATGCGGATAGTCAAGGAATTGTGAAATTCTTATCCTCTGTGCTCTGTTCCACCGTTCTTAGAAATGGAAAAGGACAACACAGAACTGAGGGCCATTTTGTAGTTTTATGTTTCATGGTTGGGCAAAAAGTTGATTATCTTAATGCCTAATATCCTGGCGGTAAGCCTCTCCATAATGGCCAAAGTGAAAATCCACTTGATTTATAATTCCTAAGGTACACTAATTAGTAACATAATAATGCTATAAATATATTCATTCTACCTCAAGCAATTATACAACCAATCGATATGCGTTTATTAAGTGTTTAATGTGACAGGTACTGTTCTAAGTACTGTGGATACAAAAAGAGGCAAAAGACGGTTCCTAACCTCAAGGAGGGAAGACAACATGCAGACAAATGTAGGCAAAGCAAGCTCCACACAGAATAAATAGGAAGGCACTAGAAGTAAGGTGGGGTGGAGGTGGAAGAAGGCTAGAAGATGAGATTTTGGGGGGGATTTAAAGCCAGAAAGGTCAGTCACTGGAGCAGAGGGCAGAGTGTTCTAGGCATGGAAGTCTTGGCCAGAGAAAATTTTCAGAGCCAGAGATGAAGTACAGCCAGGACAACAGAACTAAAGGATCAAAGAGTATGTGTTGAGAAATAAAATTATAAGAATACTGGAAATATAGAAGGTGGTTAGGTTATGAAGGGCTCTGAAAGCCAAATATCATTTTGTAGTTGATCCTGAAGTAAAAGAGAGCTGGGGGGATGGGAGATGAATGGAAAATCACGTTAGTGACTAAACAGTGGATGGACTGGAGTGGGAAAGAAATTTGAGGCAGCCAGATCTACTAGCAGGATACTGCAATAATCAAGGTATATGAGGTGATGAGGGCCTGACCAGAGTGGTGGCAATGAAAAACAAGAGAAGGGAGCATAACTGACAAGCCATGGCAGCAAATATGTGAGGGTGAGAGACAGTGAGGAATCCAGGACGACTCCTTGGTTACAAGCCTGAGGGACTTAGGAGGATGGTGCATTGCCTTCTATAGTAGATTTGAGAATCACCAGTAAAGAGAGACAGGAATTAAATTCATGAGAGTGGATGAGATCACCAACTGATGTAGTGAAGCAGAGGCAAGGACAGAACACTGAGGGACACCAATGTATTACTGGGCATGATCTAGATGAGGACTCAGCAAAGGAGACAGAGGAGGAGTGGTCAGATAAGTAGAACTAGGAGAAAGCACAGTCCAAAAAAAAAAGTGGATATAAGAATGTTTCAAGGACAGGGTGATTAATAGGTCAAAGGGTGCAGAAAGGTCAAGGAAAATGAAAACTGAGAAAAAGTCTTGGATTTAGCAAGTAAGAGATTAATGATAACTTTGGAGAAAACAGTTGGTGGAACAATGAGCTATATCGTAAGATGGTACAAGAGTGAGACAAGTCAAAGTAGAGGCATGTACTGAAGTTGGCTTTTCAAGGAATTTAGGTAGAAAGGCCAAGAAAAAGATAAAATGATGGTTAGCAGGCATGGAAGGATCAAATGAAGGGTTTTTGTTTTGTTTTGTTCTGTTTTGAGGATAGGCGTGTTTGGAGGTTGTAGGGAGTGAACCAGTAAGCAGGGAGAGGCTGGAGATAAAAGTGAAATAGTAAAAGATGACAGAGGAAGAACTCTATTGTAGGGGACAGGATCAGATATCAAGAGCTAAAAGGGATCTCAGAAGTCATTTACCCAAAAGTTTAAGAATAAAGTAAGCTCAGGGAGCTTAAGGAAATTACCCAAAGTGACATAGGTAGTAAACCTTAGACAGCCAATATATTCACTTCTGATAACCAGTTTACGGGGCCCAAATATTCAAATGGAAATTTAAGAATTCAAATGCACAAAATGAGGTAATTCAGGAATGAATATTTTTAATGGACTATAACCTAGATTTCTTTAGGCATTTCATTTCTATCCAACATTTATAGTTGGTTGTTGTCCTTCATTTTCCAAGAGGACTAAAATGACATCACTGTGCTAGAGTCAAGTTTCAATGTGTCCGACTGTGGCTGATGAGACAAGTAAGAGCTCAGAATGCTCTATCACAGATCGGGCACAAATAGTCTGTGTGAACATTTGGGGTGGATACCCTAAATTTGGCATTGCTGCATTTCCTTTGAGCTGTTTCAATTCTGATATGTTCACAGAGTACAGCACCTTCTCTGATATGGGCACACCATGCTGAGCAGTCCTGTGCCAGTATCTCCCATATCAATCAATTCCATAGTTCTTAAGGGAGATCTCGAGAGTGTCCTTGTAATCTCTTCTGACCACCATGTGAATGCTTGCCCTGTGTGAGTTCTCTATACAACAGTCTTTTTGGTAAGCATACATATTGCATTTAAACAATATGGCCAGCCCATGAGAGTTGCGCTCTCTGAAGGACAGTTTGAATGCTTGGCAGTTTAGTTCAAGTAAGGACCTCAGTGTCTGGCACTTATCCTATCCTACTAGATGATCTTCAGAATCTTCCTAAGACAATGCAAATGAAGCGATTCAGTTTCCTGGCATGGCGCTGGTAGACTGTCCAGGTTTCACAGGCATACAACAATGAGGTCAGCACAATGGCTCCGTAGACCTTCAGTTTGGCTGTCAGTCTGATACCTCTTCTCTCCCATACTTTCCTTCTGTGCCTCCCAAACACTGAGCTAGCTCTGACAACACATGCATCAACCTCATCACTAGTGTGAACATCCCTAGAAAGTAACTATCAAGGTAAGTGAACTTATCCACAGCATTCAAAACTTCCCCATTTGCTGTAACTGATGGTTCCACATATGAATGGTGTGGTCTTTAGGCATACATTCTCACACCATAGCTCTTTCTTCATACTAGTAGTTTAAAACACCTCTGCCTAACCATTAACAATCAGCTTGGCTCTTAAAGGGAAAAAAAAGGTAGCAGGATTTTGTTTTTAAGAAGTCCCCAACCCCAGTTTATAACCACTGAAGGGATAAGTCAGTAATACAAGATAGATGCATTGTGAAGTACTTTTTCTCCATATCCTTTTTTGGTGTACCACATAGAAGGAAACAAAGGTAAATGAGGATGAATATCTTTTTATATTCATATAAAACATGCCAGTATAGTCTTGACAGAAGAATGTCAGAAGTGCTAAAACTCAGAGTGAGCTAAGGCTGGCAATGAATGTTTAAGACAACAGAAAGGATTTTTATTTAGAGGTCTGTTGGGGCCCAGAAGAAGATTAAAAAAAAAAGGAACTGATACTCAAGGAAGATGAGATGATGGTAATGGAAGAAGGTTAACACTTTCACTATCAAGAGATTTTCACACAGGGAAAGATGGAACACAAATCTCCATCCAAGCACTACCCTAAGATTAAGTAACAAAGTGGTAAAATAGGACATAGGCATCCTCAATGAATTCAAGTCACCATGACTAGACAAACTGCACCAAAGGGTCCTCCTACCCCCCCACTAAAAAACAGTGAAGATTATTATTAATGGCTATTAAGAATGATTTTTGAAGGATTATAAAGAATGATAGAGATGTGTCACAAGATTAGAGCAGAGCAAATGTCAGGTTTCTAAAAATATCAGAGGGCAGAATTTTCAAAAGGGGAGAAGGGGGAATGCATTTTACTTCAATTCCTTGCAAAATTCTACAACATTAATATGTATAATAATACATATTACATATAATAGTATAAGAAATTGTAAACATTTGGAGAAGAAAGTAGCGATCAGTAAGGGCCATCAAATAAGGACTTCCTCAAGAACAGATCTCATGTCAAATGTTACCTAGGAGAACAATTTTGACAAGAATTCTCTATCTATTAGTTTAACCCTTGAGTTTCTATGTTAGGGTTGATAGTTCAAAGGAGAGCAGGGAATAATAAACTGGGAAAGGACTCTGGTATAAAAAGAAAGGACATCAACTTCTTGTTTAAAAATGAGATTATGTTAAAATAATCTCATTTTCTTTTCTGAAAAGGTCACCAGACTGTAAAATCTGGGGAATGCTACCAAAATTGTACACGTAATTCCACAAAGCATGGCAAAGTCTCTTTAGGTTATCGAGTGAACTAGAGAGGTCCAATTCAAACACACATGTAGGCTGTATGATGGCATAATTGGAAGAGTCCATACCAATGGAATGACTTGACCCAAAGACTAGACATTAACAGATTAGTATCAACTTAGAGGGAGAACTTTAATGGAGTACACAAGGGATCTATGCTTGGCTAGGATATTCAACATCTTTATCAGTGATGTGGATAAAAGCAGAGATGGCAAGTTTATAAAATCTGCAAATAAAACAAAGCTGGATGAGATAACTTGAATTTCTATGGCACTTTAATACCTACCATGTGCTTTCTTTCTCCACAACAACTCCAAGAGATAGATCCACAAATCCACAAAAAGCAAGCAAAGGACTTTTTAAAATGTCTCTGTGCTAACCACCGGGGACATAAATTCTTTATTGTTATTATTATTATCGCCATTTCATGGATAAAAGGTATGAGGCTGAAAGAGGTTAAATGACTTTAAAAGGGTAATAATACTGCAGGCTCATCATTAGAGCAAAGACTTGGCCTGACATACTCAAGACAAATATTCCCTCTTCTACTCTACACTGTCTCAGATCAGTGGTTCTATAATGCATTTCAGATAATTGTTGAATGAAAGGATCCCGATCCCAAGAAATCTTGACATACTAGAACAACAGGCAAAACAAAAATGCAAATTCCTTTAAGTATATAAGTATATAAGTATATAAGTATATAAGTATATAAGTAAAGGCTAGGGAGGAAGGTGTAGCCAACATGATAAAGAAGTACCCTAAAAGCAGACACAACTTTAGTCTGCATTAATAGACCATCTAGAATGAAAAGAAGAGAATTCTCAATTGCTGGACCCCATCTGTTGTGTTCTGTTCAATCCAGGGTACCACATTTTAGGAAGAATACTGACAAAAAGGAGAGGAAGTTTCTGTCCTGCTATATACAGGACTACATAACCAAGTAGGCTCTCTTCCAACTCAAAGATTCATTCCTAAACTGAAAAAAAAATTGTTAGTTCTCAATTTTTCTGTATTTTACTCCTAAACTATGACAACTCACTAAATATCCCTTCATTCCCAAAGTATAGCATCCTGTTACTGAAGGAACAAGGATTTTTTAATTTTTATTTATATTGGACATAACTGACAGACATTGTGTTTAGATACTGTAGTCAATCTCAGTTAGCTAGTTAAGATATAAAATTTATTAAAGGCAAACAAAATTTATCTTACTTTTTTATGTGGGCACCACCTCCAATGATGGCTAACAGATTTAATGTTCTTTTGGTCAGAATTTACATTCTGGTTGACAGAGTTCATAAAATAGAAGTTGTTACTTGTTAGAAATTATGATTTACTCATACATGCAAAGAGACAATACCATTTAGTTAAACATCAGCTTATTTCCTACCTTGATAAGTTATTTTTTATGTTACCACTTTTAAAATATCTTTTCTTATTAATGCAGTCTGTAAGACAAAAGATCTAGAAACCAAAGAGAAACTACAAGCCAATCAAAATTTGAGTTAGCAGTGTTCTGTTACTCTTAAAATATAAACATTAAATAACTTTGTAAAATCTATTAGTTAGTACTCAATACTGAGTCTTTCTTCTGGGTAGTGTCAAGATTCAGTATACTGACTTGCATGATGTAGCACTTGGAGAAGGTCCAGATCAATCACAATTATGTTTAGAGAGTTAGAAATTAGATGGAAAACAATTTAAAATGAAACAAACTCTAAAGATTTTTCCTTCCCAAGAAGTAATACAGTCTTTCTGAAACACCTATTTCTATAAAATACTTATTCTTCTATGGTGATAAAGACCTTAAGTAATTTTCTAGATGACTCCCAATTGTCTTCAGAAAGCAACTCCTATTTAAACTCAATCTGTACAACACCTTAATGCACACCACTGTAAATGGTGCCAGTAAATCTGCAATTCTGGCAATACACACAATAAATGTTCTCCTTTGCTATTTTTAGCATTGGTTATCAGATAAAAAAGCAGTTAGTTTGATAGACTACATTTTGGCTAAAATCGATTCTCTTTTCACTAGAAACATTCAACTTCTACCATTTTTTTAATCTCTTAATAGATTATAAATAGTCAATAGAACATTCATATCTACTCTATTTTCCCCAAGAGTAACTTCCAACTTTGTGAGCTAATTGTCTCCAAAATCCCAAAATGTACATACACACACACACACACACACACACACATACACACACACACACACACACACACACACAAATATATTTACAGAAGCAGCAACTGAAAATCTGGCTAAGCAACTGTGCTAATTCATGCTATCTTTTCTGACACTCATTTCTTAAAGACTAAAGAGCAAATACACAGATAATGGGGAAACTATTAACTGCCCCTCGGCACTAAGAACCTGACTGTCAATACAGCCAAGTATCCTTCAGGTTTTATATATTTATTCATTCCACAACTTCCTCAACAGGCACAATCCTCTAAGGAAATGCAAGGTTTCTGGTCCATATTATTATTCCAGTATCAAGATCAGGAGTAATTCCTCCTAGAAAATCCTCAAGAGTTCAGTTTCTGAATTGGTTACCATTTAGGGGAGGAGACAACCCTAAAAAAATTCTGCCTTCACAACCCAAGTAGAAAAAATAAGGGGAGTGAGACTCTGCAAGTTGTCCTCAAGTGGCATCATGAACTCAAAGAAGGCAGAAAATGAGACTGAATTAAGATGGCAGACATCTGAAACCAGGGGAAAATTAAAAAAGTATTCTATGTGTTCAGACACGTCTGTCCTCAATCAGAGGAAAGACGAAATAGCTTTTTGACCCCTTTTCTAGGCCAAAAGGGAAAAAAGGCTGTTGGCAACAATGGTTATTTCTGTGAACCTATGCACAGCCAGAACCAGAAGATGAAGTCTGAAGGATTTTTCACAGCATGGTCTACACAAGACTTGGACGGAGCTCAGGGGGTGGAAGGGATAAGCAGGAACTATATATTTGTCTGAGGAGTACCGACAGAGGTGCTTACCTCCTCTGAAGTCTGCGGTCAGGGTGATTGCCAGCTGTTTTTCAGCCTGCCATCCCTTTTGAGGAGAGGGAGACACTGATGGGCCCAAAGGTTCTTCTAAAGTCAAGTTCTTACTTCAGGCTGGCCAAAAAGTCCCTGCAATCAAAGAAATTATTGTGGTTTTGCATTTGGCATCTTTATGCCCCTTTCTTCTGGGGACAGGTCTGTCAGCCTTTGAATGGATCTGAACCACAAAAAGCAAATGATCCAAAAATACATATCTGCCAGAATATGAAACAGATCTGGGGGGAAAAGAAGTGCTTGAATGCTGCAGAGTAATTTTGGTGGATACAGATAACAACATCTTATTATACACCAAAGCAGACCTAATCATTCCTTCTGAGATTGACAACCTCCATTTCAATAACACTTGCCTTCTTCAGACCAGCAGTATCACAATATCACAACTTTCCAAATTAAGAGGTGATCAATGAGGACTCTAGAGACCTACTCTCAATACCAAATGCCCAGCACCACCTGAAGAATCACATAACATACAAAAGGCAATATTATGTAATAAAACTATAAAATATTAAAGATTAGCTTCTGTAACCACTTGACTAAATTTATTCTCTGCTAATTATCTTCAAAAATGGCTACTATAAATAACCAGAAAAACCCATTCATGAGAAACCAAAGAAGGATCCAATCAGAAAATCAATATAAATACTGAGTCAAACAAAAGGAATCAAACTTAGAGGGCTCTATACTAGTGCTTAATCCAGTGTATTTCTTCATCTACTTAACAAGTTATGTAAATTTCATTCCTAACAATTTAATCTCCTGAGAACCAGAAACCAAAAATAATTTAATACTATAATATAAAACCTCATATTATTCACACACACATATCAGTAATATACATTTGCTATCTAACATAACCTCAGAATTTCCCTTTAAACAACATTGCCCACTCTCTTGCCTCCCTCTTCCAAAAAATGACTATCACTATCTGGAAAAAAAGCAAAACATCAGAATTCCTTGCCTGCCCATTCTACTACAGTCACAATACAAATAACTCATACAAAAGAGGGGAGATCAAGGGTAATTCTATAATAACAGAAAGTAGCATTTTCACACAATGAACTCTTAATAAAAATAGGGAAGCATGTGTTCTTCATGTCTACAGTACAAAAGTCAATTCAAACATTTTATTCCCCCATTATTATGTGCCAGATATTGTGCTCCGCCCTGAAAACACAAAAAAAGAAAGAGTTCTTGTGCTCAAAGAGCATGAAGTCTATTGGGGGAAAATAACATGTACACACAGAAATTACACAAAAACATATACAGAACTATCACATGGGGACAAGGAAGGACCACTAACAACTGGGAAGATCAGAAAAGGCCTCCCATAGCAGGTGACACCAGAAGGTGTTCTGAAGGAACGTTACAAGGATTCAGACAAATGTAAGGAACAGCTCTCTCCCAAGTCTTTCTGCACAGTAACAAGTCTCCAACATTCTAAAGACATTTAACAGCACCGATCTATTGCTAGGTGGCACAGTGGATAGAGTAACCAGCCTGGAGTCAGGAAGACTCATCCCCCAAGTTCAAATCTGGCTTCACACGTTTACTAGCTGTGTAACCCTGGGAACGTAACTTGACCATGTTTGCCTCAATTTCCTCATCTGTAAAATGAACTGGAGAAAGGAATGGCAAACCACTACAGTTTCTTTGCAACCCCTCCAAAAAAAACAAATGGAGTCAACAATGAGTTAGACATTACTAAAAAGAGACTGAACAATGAGAGCGTTAACATTTAAGACCTTGAGATACAAAATGAACCCCAAGATCACAAAGTTTAGCACTAAAAGAGGCCTTAGGTTATCTAGTGCAGCACTCCCACTGTAAAGATGAAGAAATGAGGCCCTATAAGAAGCAAAGAGACTTAACTGAAGAGTACAGAGGTCATGAATGACATAGCTGATATTCAAACCCTGCCCCTCTGATTCATTTTCAGCATTCTTGACACTGTATCATGTTGCCCCATTTTTCAACTTTTGGCTATCCCAAACCACAATGAAGGAGAGTAAAAATCTGAGTCTCTTTGGAGAATGGAAAGTGGAATGGAAAATAGATAGCATTATGATGAAACAAGCATATATTAAGTCCCTAGTGTGCGTCCAGCACTCTGCTGGTTGCTAGAGACACAAGTACGAAGTCAACCAGTGAAAAAAGCATTTCTTAAGCACTTAACATGTGCCAGGAACTGCTCAATCACTGGAGAAGAGAAGCAAGAGCAAGGAGCTCCTAGTCTAAGGAGACAACACTTAAATAACAGGCATGCAACCAAAGATGGATGAGTAACACAATCCTTATTTGGGGGAAACTTTCATTCATTCAGTAAGCTGGAAGCATTCATTTCACTGACCTCTTTGGTTCTGGCTCCTTGAATTCTAGTGTTGGACTGGTGGACTGATTCTCCTGCCTAGTTCTGCCCTGACAGAAGACTTTCAACCAGAAAAGCAGTACAGGTAGTTGTGAAGGCTATAATCTTGTTTTTACTTGTCTAACGTATTTTCAACTCACTCATCAAATAAGTTATTTGATAGCAAAGGAAAGCAGATTTATTTTATTTATGGTCTTTGGGCCAAGCAGATGAACTTTATATGCCGCAAATGAGAAAACAGTAATAAACATTCAATGAGGAATGGATGAATGAATGAGAAAGGCCCAGGAAAAGGTCAGATTTGGAATCTTCTGGAGAGTATTCTCTCCCTCCCTACTGATTGCCACAATCACTACGAAAAAGGCAGAAAAACTGGGGAGTGAATCCTTTCACACAGCTTTTTGGGCATCTCTATATGTAATCACAATCCCAGTAGGAGAGAGACCTCAGTGGCTGTGAATCCCTTATTAGTAACGAGATAAACTCAATTAAATTAAAGAGAAAAGGGCTCTTCCTTCCTTCAAAGAACATTAGAAAGGGGGCCCACCGTCTTGCTTGTCTATGTGGTCAATTCTCTTTCGAAAAGCAAGATCAAGCAGAATAAAGCAAATTAATTGAAAAATATTCCTCCATACCAGAAACATAGCAAGTTGTTGTTAGATGTATGCAGAGGGCTTGTGGGCTCAGGATCTGAATAACTCAATGACCGATTACAAATTTCAATCTGCAATCCTCTGTCTCAGCACTTTTCCAAACTCATGATTAGAAAAGAAATGCTAAGAAAGAAATCCACCTTGGCAATGCCCTATTGTCCTCAGTAAGGTCAAAGGTTCCTTTCTGAAAAAGGTACAGGTTACCATAAGAAGCTGTCTTTGAAAGAAAAAAAAAGAGAGAAAAGTAGCCGATAAAACAGGTCTTTTTTGCCTCTCTCAGCTGCCATAACTGCTCTAACAAGAGGTAATACAGAATTAAAGTTTGCCCTCTAACCTGGAGGAAAATGCGAGGAGGAAGAATGCTAAGAAGGTATTCTTCTTCAAGGATTCCAAGAGAGAACCTCCAAGTTCAGAAAATGTCATCTCTAATCATAGCTGAAAGCTCAGGCTTCCACTGCACTGCACTGTTGGGCTACACCTACTTGGCAACACTTTCCGTACGACCACTAGTTGTCCTGACTGAGGTGAAAACAAATAAAACACTACTAAGAAACATGATGGAATCCAAAGGAGAGATAAATCAAACTTCAATAGATTTCCTAAACAGAGAACAAATCTGTTTTCTTTCCTTAGAAGGAAAAATTCTAAAGAGAATTGGAAAATTAACTCCCTGTTCACAGAATTATGGGATCATTCAGTTAGAAGTGAAGTGATATTGTAGATTATCTAGTACAATCACCTCATTTTACAGGTATGGAAACTGAGGCCCAGCAAAGTTAATAAACTGCCCCAGATTGCATAGGAAGTAAGTGGCAGATCCAGGCCTGAAATCCTGGTCTTCTGACTTCAAATCCAGGGTCCCTTTTATCCCACTAACTAGTCAGTCAATAAGTATTTTATCATTTGCCAGGCCAATAGTGCTCAATGCTGGGGACAGAAAGAAAACCGAAAGATAGACCCATTTGATCCTGGAGGTAAAGAGAGCATCACTAGAGTCACCTGAGTCGCCCCCTAGGTGGAGGTATGGTGGAGGGGTGTCAGACTTGAGTTTTAAGGATATCAATCTGAGAGCGGAGTGGAGGATGGGTTGGAGTGGGGAGAGAAGAAGCAGGGAAACTAACCAGCCAGCTATCTCATTAGTCCAGGAGTGAGATACACAAGGGTGACTGGGAGTGTCAAAGAGAGAAGACAGATAGAATGGAAAATACCATCAACAGATCTGGCAACAGACTAGATAAGAGGGGTGTGAAGTTGAGGATGACATTTAGGTTGCAAATCTGTGTGACTGGGAGAATGGTGGGATCAATAACAATAGGGAAAGTAGGAAGAAAGGACTGTTTGAGAAGAATGATAAATTGTTTTTGACATGCTGAATTAAAATTGTCTCAGGGCATCCAGTTTGAGATATCTAGTTGGAGAAGAGAGTCTGGAGGTTAGGACTGGATAAGTAGATCTGAGAATCACCAACACAGAAATAACTGAATTCATGGGAGCTGATGAGATCACCAAGGGAAAAAGCATAAATACAGAATGGAAGAAGTCCTAGGATAGAGACTCAGGGGATACCCACATTACCAGGCATTACCTAGACAAAGATACAGCTAATTCAGCTAAGGAAATTCATCCTGTAGTGTAGAGTTTACCTAGAAAATTAAGAAAATGGCAAGGGGAGTTGTCCATCGCACAACACTGGATGAGACTGAATTAAGTAGTGTTCCATGAAGATTGTCTTCATTTTGGAATAAATATGTTGATTTATCTGGGCAGGCCCAGGGCTAAGTTGTTTTCATGAAAGCTCCCTGGCTTGAGGAACAAGGGAGAGTGAAAAATCACTGGTTGAAAGCATAGAGGCAGCTAAGGGATGGAATCACTGTGCCGAAAAGGTAAGACCAAGAACCAAGGTTTTAGATAGAGCGAAAGGCCAAAGGTAGGAAGCCAGCTCTGACACAGAAGAGTCAAAATGAGGATCCCAAGGTCCTAAGGAGCCAAGTGAGAGGTAATGTGTTGCTGCTGCTGTCGCAGCAGTAGAAGTAATAGTAACAAGTAATAGCAGAGTTAGTGCCTACCACATGGCTAGGAACTTGGGCAAAGATCTTTACAAATATTATCTTTTCTAAACTAACCACCTTGGAAGGCAGGTGCTTGTCATTATTTTCTCCATTTTACAAGTAAGGAAACTGAGAAACACAGAAGTTAAGTAATTTGCCCAGGATCACACAGCTAGTATTTCTGTCTACATTTGAATTAAGACCTTCTGCCGCCAGACTCAGTTTCCTAACTAATAAATAAAAGGACACTGTTAGACAAGGAATAATCACACTTTTCCAAAGTTGTTCTCCAGATAAGCATTTATTTCTTTAAATTGTTGTCCTTTAAATTTCTGAAATCCCTTCAGCTGTAAAATTCCTCACTGGTCTCCACAGCAACAACCAACCTGAAGCAGCAAGAACAAGCAGCCAAGTATTCTAGGGAGAAGAGACTCAAAATCCCTGCCTTACCATCAGATCAGACAACGTTTAACCAGTAAAATAATTCAGGCCCTTTGGTAGAGTACAAACATTGTTAAATAAACAAGGAAATTTAGTCCAACGTGCTTTGTTATTGTTTCATTTAGGGAAGATGATTTGTTATGAGTACTACTACAGCAGAAAAACCCTCACCCTCAACATGCAGGCGCATTTAGAATCAACCACAAATATTTTTAATGTCATTTTCAGTACTCCAATAATCTTTTCTCTCAGATGTTCCCACAAACCTCATATCCTTTCACATGAATCCAATTAATCTACATTTGTCTTTCAGAGGCTACCATTACCAAAACACCTATCTGATACTATGTAGGTATTTCTGACAGCTTTATAGCCTTTTTTTTTTTTTTGTCATGGACTTATATGGCAGTCTGGTGAATGCTACGGACCCCTCTACAGAATTATGCTTTAAAATAACTGAAAGAAATGATAAATTTCAGTTAGAAGTTAGTGAAAATAAAGATGTAACTTTTCTCCCCCATCAAAGTTTAGGGACATGCTGAACTCTTTCTGTGGACCCTAGGTTAAGAATCCTTGCCTTAAAGCTATCTATAATCATATGAAAAAATGCTCTCAATCACTATTGATAGAGAGATGCAAACCAAAACAACTCTGAGGTACCACAATTTGGAACTATGCCCAAAACGCTACGAAAGTGTTCATACCCTTTGACCCAGCAATACTGCTTCTAGGACTGTATCTTCAAGAGATCATCAAAATGAGGAAGGTTCCCACATGTACAAAAATATTTATAGCAGCTCTCTTTGTGGTGGCCAAAAACTGGAAATCAAGGGGATGCCCATCAATTAGGGGATGACTGAACAAGTTGTAGTATATGAATGGAATGGAATACTATTGTGCTATGAGAAACGATGAACAGGAAGACTTCAGAGAGCCCTGGAAAGACTCATATGAAATGATGCTGAGTGAAAGGAACAGAAGCAGGAGAACTTTGTGCACAGCAACAACCACAGTGTGTGAGAGTTTTTTCTGGTAGACTTAGAACTTCATTGCAATGCAAGGACTTAAAAAATTCCCAATGGTCTCTTAAGGCAAAATGCCTTTCACATCCAGAGAAAGAACTATGGAATTGGATCACAGAATGAAGCAGACCATATTCTTTGTATTATGTTTTGTTTTGTTATATGGTTTCTCCTATTCATTTTAACTCTATGCAACATGGCTAAGGTGAAAGTGTATTTAATAGGAATGTATGTGTAGAACCTATATAAAATTGTATGCCATCTCAGGGAAGGTATGGGGAAGGAGTGAGAGGGAGGAGAAAAAAATCTAAGATATATGGAAGTGATGGTAGAACACTAAAAACAAAATAATATTAAAAAAAAAAAAAAAAAGAATCCTTGCCTTAAAGGCGGAAAAGGTACTCAGGCAGCCAGCTCAAACTATTCACATAGGTACTAAATTCATTTCATGATTCCACAAATTTTAACAAGGATTTATTCATTCAACAAGAGTTTATTAATTGCCTACTACATGACAGGCTGTGTGCTAGGCACTAGGGATACAAAGGAAAAAAAGTCAATTATTCCTGCACTAAAGGAGCCAATATTTTGGGGTGGGGAGGTGCTGAGGAAGGGGATAAAAAGGACACTACCAACTTGTGGGAGCAGCACAGGTTTCTGAAGGAGGGGACCCCTGGATCTGGGATTTGCTCAAAGTTAAAAACTCTACACTGATTTTATGAGCCACAGAATTCTAAGTCTGGAGCTCTCTAAAGAACCTTTGCAGATGCTCCTGATTTACATTTCTTTAAGGCTTTAAGGCTTACAGAGTGACTTCACAATAAATCCAAGAGGCAGACAGTTGAAGTATTATTACCCATATTGCCAGTAAGCCAGTTGAGGCTTAGGAGACATTAAGTAATTTGACAGGGTCCAAAGCTAGCAACTATCCAAAAGACAAGAGTCAAACACAGACCTTTTGATTCCAATTCTAGCTGCCTCTCTAAATTAGTTTATAAAATCCTTCAAGGGTCCCAATGGTCAGTTTTAAAAATATTAATCTTCTTCTGACTCATATTTAAGTGCAAGGTCTTTTTTTATTATTACATAAGAATCTATTGTTTAAAAAAAAAAAAGAAAAACTGGTGCACATTGAACCCCACCACCACCACCACCAGGACTCAACTTCCAGCTCTGCAAAACTAGAGGCTAGAATGACCTCTAAGGTCTCTTCTAGCTCTATTTTGATTTCCTGGGCAATGCCTAGCACATAGTAGGTACTAAATAAATGCTTGTCATCAACTGACTAGATGCCTCTCTGATAGGGACTACTACTACTATACTACTACTTTATTATAAATAAAGAACATGGACAGACTATATATTCTTATAACAATGCTCAGATTAAGTAAAAACATTATTTGAAAGAACCTTTTTTTTGTTTTCTGAGGTACTCCATCTCTAACATTATAATGCAAAGTTAATGAAAAAGCATATTCAACGCACTTTTTTCAGGAATACATCTAATTAATAAGAGGTCGAGATGAACTAAAGAGATTAACATGCTTTGCTAAACATTTGTTTCTGTTATTAACTGTTATACATACTCCTTTTAAAGACATATCAGTCTCAAATTGCATAAAATTGGGAAGACACAACAAACAACACTTCCTGTTGACAGAAACTGCCTCTGTAGGGCAAATGTTCATCTTTGTTAACACTGACAGATTCCTCTCTTCTTGTACTGATATCTCAAGAGTACCCTATAACTCCCCCTTGAAAGAATGCTCAGGTATAAACAGAAAACACCAAATTAACTACATTAAATAAAATGAAATAAAAGTCAGAGAAGTAACACTTGAGTGTCTTTCTGTATCAAACCCACTCAGGCACTGATTAAAACCCCCAAACATTCCTTTGCTCTTGAAGCAGAAGAGATGAACTCTACCAAGGCTGGAGTTCACCAGAAATATGACAGAGCCCTCTCATAAGCCACACAAAACAGATCCTACTGTTTCAGGTAGAGGCATATTAGAGAAAATTTCTCAATCCTATGTAATTCCTAAGAGAATTGTGGTCATCTTGGCAACCAGGCCCAAACTATAAAAATGAAAATTGCCAAAGTTTTACCTCAGACCCTAGCAAATTGACAAAAGGAATAAAAGATAGGGTAAATCAATCAGCAGAATTGTAGAAAGACAGATACATCGCTGGTGGAGCTATGAATTAGTATTTTTTTGTGGTAGCAAAGAAATGGAAACAAAGAATGCCCATCCATTCAAGAATGGATAAACAAAATACAATAATGAAATATTGGAATGAAAATAATGGAATATTACTATAAAGTAAGTAATAATGAATATTATGAATACCGAGAAGCATGGAAAGACCTACACAAACTGATGCAAAGTAAGCAGAGCCAAGAAAATAATATACACAAAGACTACCATAGGAAAAAAAGCACACAGCAAATAAAAACAAATGTTGTGAAATTACAAAGTATTCATTTGGCCCCAAATAAGATAAGAGAAGACATCTATAACCTCTATTCTTTTATTTTTCAAATGAAGGGGTTGTTCCAGATGGGTTCTAAAGTCCCCGCTAGCCTTGATCTATGTATGACAGGCTCCTATTTTCTAAAGACAACAGTAATAAAAGTCTTCTCATTTATAATTCCACTAATTACATATTCAACATTTTTTCTTATTCCCAAAGAGAGTCTGATACTGAAGAAAACAAAAAGGATATATAGCTTTTGGCTCCCGAGTTCTTCCCCGCATATATATAAAATATGATGTTCATAAATCTAACTTTAGTTGAGGTCTTCAAAAGTGATTCATAATCTAGGAACAACAATGAAGATAGGTAGTCCCTCTGTTGCAAGGTGAGAATCGGTTCAGTTGGCTCAGCACCAGTTCTATTTTACGCCTCTTCTGGCCTTCTTCTGTCCCTTGTGAATGAGCTCCCATTCTCTTGGCCAGATAGCACCCATGTTCTAAGACTGGGAAGCATCTAACTAGTGGATGGGAATGCCTCTTTTTTCAGAGCTTTTAAGGTTTGTTACCCTTTTCCCAAGTCAAATATAAGTTTTCCAATTCTCCTTATGTACCACATTATCATCCCAGTTTTGTCACATGTATCATCAGACCAAAAGCAAAGTGGGGTGAGTTTTTCTGTCTCTTTAAGACAAAAATAGCAACATTGGGAAAGGGGGAAGGCTGTCAAGGTTGTTCATGTCTTTCAAGCATATAAGAGATTAAATCAAGTTCTAGGCACAGATCTGAACTGAAATGCATATTCAGAAAAATTATGTATGTCTCTAAATGTTTCCTGAATTCTAGATGTCAATACACGAACAATTTGAACAGTCTGTCATGAATTAATAGAAAGAAATACTGGGGCGGGGAAAAAGGGGGTGTCAAATTAATACTCAGTTGAGGATGTTACAATCACTCTAAATCCTCTATTAATCAATCAACCAAATCAAATTTTTTTAAGCACCTACTGTGATCCAGGCCCTGGGGCAGTAAAATATACATAATTCTAAGTTTTATCAAGTAAACTGCACATAATTGACACTTGTGGTATAACTTCTCTAAGCATCCCAAAGTGTTCTTTTATTAGGAAATACTCAATTTTGACAATTTCCTTTTGAAATTTTTTGGTGCTGTCTTCATTTCAAATATGGAGAAATTTAGGCAGAATAAAGTAAAAGTTCAAGTCAAAAAAGCAATAGTTAAATCTAGAGAAATCTGAATCCAGGATTTGACCCTCACTTTTCTGTTTTGGTTTCTACTAGAGACTATGCCTCAATACTTAAAATCAGTAAGCTTCTTGAGGGCAAGGACTACCTAACTTTTAAATTTATATCCCTACCACAATGCCTGATACCTAATAAGTGTTGAATAAATGCCTACTGACTGAGGTCCTTATGGTCTCTTAGCCACTACATTCCTTTTAAGAACATCAATTATCATTGTATAATACTACAAAGGTGAAACAGTAACTGGTTACCTGGGTTCTAGATAATGAAGTATGCTCACTCACGACATGGGAAAACCATGTCCCAGAATAAAAATCAACGACCTGCACATGCCTTCACAATCCAAAACTTAAGACAGGATATAGCAGGAAAAGGGTTCTTGCAGTATACAAAAATGGGGAGATATGAACCTACCAACACCCAGGTCCCAAGTGGGTCAGGTCAATTTCTCTCTCAAGTAACAGTGTCTTGTCTATGACAGAACTACCTCACATAAAATACTTTCAACACAGTTTTCTAGATTAATTGTAACACGGGATAGTTAGCTGACTTTTACAATGATCACTGGGTGACGAAAAAGTCACACGCTTAGTAATACATTCCTCCAAAGTAAATTTATCCAAAACAAAATCTTGTAACATGGAGTGTGGAGCCTAAAAAGGCCCTTTATTTACCCTATTTCTACATACAAAACTAAGTCAGCAGCCATAAATGTGAGGATACTGAAGAGTGGCAAAAAATAAACTCCACACGGTAACATCATACACAAAACTATTTTCAAACTTCTAGCACAGTTTACTTTTCTTTTGCAAAGTCACTTGTCTCTTACTTTCTTGAAAGTTAAGATTATATTCAGTTAACTTCCATGTAGTCTTTGATTCTTAACCACTCTTCCAATCCAAGGTATGTTTGAAGGGTAAACTATAACATATAATAGGCTAAATCCTGCTAACAACTTACAGAGAAAACAGAAATCACAGGACTGGAATTTCTAAATCAGATTTATAATACTTAATGTCATTTTACAAGATTCATTCTCTGATATTCTTTTAGCAAAGGAGCACATAATCTTCTATTTCACTGACTTAAGAGATAGTTATAATTTTCCCAAATGGGCTATACTGTTATGTCACAGAATATCTGTAGAATAGGCAACTTTGTATATAGAATGTAGCATTATGTAAAATGTAAGACAGTATTATTTCTACTTTTAATTACAATTCTTCATTGAAAAGAATTCACAGAATTTGAAAGTTGTAAAAGGATCTCAAAGATCATCTTGTTCAAACCTCCACACCAAAACAATTCTTAATTTAACACTCAACAAATAAATGGTCATCTCATTCACACCTGAAGATTTTTAAAAAGAGAACAAAAGTTCACAATTTCATATACAGTTCACTTCTTTTGTTTTTCTTTAATTGGAAATATTCATCTTTGTAAATAATCATTATGTGTATAATAAAAATGAAAACTTTAAAAAAAAGTTTTGTCCTTTCAGAAGAAAAGGTAGACAGAGAAAGAAAGAGTTGTCCCTGAAGTATCCTGCAATCAAAAAAAGGAGTAGGGAAAATCACACAAACCACAACAGACAACTATAATATCATGCTAGCCACTTTTAAAAACTACACATTGCTTTTATAGGAACAAAATGTCAAAATATCTTGTCAAGTGGGAGGGGGAGGAATTCTTTACATCAAGTATCTCTCATATTAAATACATATGGGGGAAGTGATGAAAACACAGGATGTCCCTAAAGTCTTAGCATAGTTTCAAGTCATAACAGTTTAGATCTACACTAAGACTTGTGGGACGCTATTTATGTAAGACAATAATTTCCCAAAGAAGAAATGGCTGAATAAGGAAAAACATGTTTATTAAATACCTTAGATAAAGCTCTGAAATTAAAAATGTAAATATTAACAAATACATAAGACCAAGAGCAGTTTCCAAGTTAGTCTTATAAGAAGCTAAAGGATATGAACAATTTAAAAAGAAATGCAAACCATTAAAGTACAAAAATGCTTCAAATCATTTTGAGATGTATAAATTAAAACAATTCTGAAATTTCCTCTCACTCTTGACAAATAAGCAAAGATGATAAAATATAGAATTAGTCAAACTTGTAGGGGCTGTGGGGAAAATGGGCACATTAACACAAGGCTGGCAAAGCTACAAAACAGTTCTAGCATTCCAGTGAACAATTCTGGAATATATTATTTTATTATAAGAAATAATGAACATGAGAGAGTCAGGAAATTTCTGGAAAGACAAATGAGGCAGAATGAAAAAAAAAGTAAGTCAATAGAACATATATAAATGTGTGTGTGTGTGTGTACACACTGCCAACAATAATGTAAACACATCCAAATCCAAATCCGTGCCATCTTGACTTCAAAATATTGATAACATGATGCTTTTTTAAAGAACGATAATGAGATAGAGTTCCCCAGTTTCAAAAGAGGAAAAGTGCAAAATAGGGCATATGTTGTTAGAAAAAGTCAATGTCTCCGTTTGTTTTACTTAACTATAAATTCATTTTGAAGTAGGATTCTGAGGAAGCTTATTATACTAGAAGCTGCATCCTTCCAAACTAAGTATCTTAAAACTTCCACTTTATAGTCCAATGGTTCTCAAACTTTTTAGATCAGACAATCCCCCATCTTCTATATCATTTTTAAACTACACCTCCAACTCCTTTTAACAAAAAAACAAAAAATTAAACCAATGCAGTTCCCACGTTCTTCTTAATATCAGAAGATACTAACAGAGCAGAAATGGAGGGGAACACCCAGAGGTAAAAGGGACTAGCTTATTCTATACACAGTTTATGGTTCATTATTGTGCTGTCAATACAAATAAAGTTCAGCTTTCTACAAGAATCTCCTCAGAATTCTCCAACAAAGCAAGCCTCGGAGAATCCTTAATCCCCAATAAAGAAAACTCTCTATTGGGGTCAAGAACAAGATGAGACTTGAGGTGGAGATGAAAAAAGAAATGAGTGGTATTCTAGTTCTTCTTTAGAAACAATTAATTTAAGTGGACCTACATTCAATTTACTTGACTCAGGAAAAGGAAAAGGCAGGAAAATGTTGCTTCAATATCACTGAATAAAGACAAATAATGGTTACTGTACTTGTCCTGAACCTCCAACTTTTCCTAAAAGACATTATGACCATGTATTGGCCCAAGGGTCTTAAAAGTAAAACTAAGACAAATTCTACATTCAACTGAAAAAATACAACAAAACAACACTTGTAGTAGCATTCAATTAAATAATGTAAACTCTATAACCAGCAAACTCCTAAGTCTATATGAATTGTATTAAGAATTCTTTCTAAAATCAGGTAATCTATATTGGTTGCTAAAGTAATTTAAGAAATTCATTATGTTCTGTTTTCAAGAACAAAGATCCTAGGTTACCACCTCCCTCCAGCTCATTATAAGCTGAATCAAATTTTAACCTCCAAACAATTTGTCCCATAATATATATATTTACATTATCTCAAAATTTTAAATGTCATCAATGTACAAACCCAAAAGATTTATGCTTTAGAAAGCAAAGTCTGTTTGATTGCGAAGATAAAAATGTTTCCTCTTCTCTTTTGAAAGCAAAGCTATGCTATCCAAGCCTCTCACATAAACTCTCTGCACATCTGCAAAAAGTTTCACATTCAAAAATCAAAAGGATTTTTTAAAAGATTTCTTACCTTGAGATAAGATCCATAATACTTGGTGACATATGGACTGTCGCATTGGCTCAGCACTGTGATTTCTTGCTGAATGTCTTCAATTTCATCTTCTGCTTCTTCCAAATCAATGATTTTTATGGCAACTACTTTCTGAGTCCGATTGTCAATGCCTTTAAAGACCTCACCGAAGGAACCTTTTCCAATTTTTTCAAGTTTTGTAAAAAGCTCTTCTGGGTCTGCTTTTAGATTCTATTAGAAAGAAGAAAAAGGGGCAGGGAGGAAGGCAGAGTTATTTGCATTGTCCTGATGGGATTTTTCTGTTTAGCTTCAGATCTAGTATCTATGAGAAGTCTTAGAATAACTCTTTTCTATGTTTAGACAGATGTCTTTTAAGTTTCAAATACTTGCTAAAGTTACATGTAATATAAATTAAGATGTATCAATGTTTATAATTCCACATATAGTACTTCTTTACAACAATGAGAATATAGATTTTTAAACAAGTGTTCATAAATAAAATAAATATTAATACAAAAAATTACTCAAAATAAATGTGTAGACTCACTGTATACCAGGGCAGCTAGGTAGAGAAGTAGAGAGAGTGTGGGGCTTACAGTAAAGGAACTCTCAATCTTCCCTAGCTGTGTGACCCTGGGCAAGTAAGCCATTTCAGCCTGTACGCCTAAGTTTGCTCATCTGTAAAATGAGCTGGAGAAGGAAAGCACTCCAGTATCTTTGCCAAGAAAACCCCAACTGAGGTCACTAAAAGTCAGATAAGACTGTAAATGACTGAACATTTTCACTTAATACTAACATCTTAAGAAAATCATCAGGATCAGTCACAGTGACTGGGGAAAAAACTAGCCTTGGACCCAAGGGCCCTGGATTTCAGTTCTGACTGCCACTTTTTCGTTTAGGGAAGTAACCGAACCTCTTTCTTTGTGACTGAATTCATGCTATTGTTCTCACTGGGTTGTGAAGAAATCAACTTTGTAAACCAAAGAGTACCACACAAGATCACGAATTTTTAGCTGGAAAGGAAGTCAGCAGCCATCTTTTACACATGAGACTGGAAAAGGTTGGAGGAAATTGACCAAGGTCACCCAGGAAACTAGGAGGAAGCTTAGAACTGCCACCAAGCTCCTGACCTTCAAAGCCAGCATTCTTTTCATATCTTTCTGCACATAAAATGTGTTGTTAATAACAGTCTGGGGAAACAGCATGATATAGCAAGTGAAATGAGCACTGGATTTTTTCAGAAGATCTAGGTTCAAATTCTGGCTCTATGATTTATCAAGTCTATGACTTTGGGGGAAAGTTCTAATTCCCTTCTCTAGGTTTTATCTTTGTCACCTCTACAGTAACTAGCTTCAATAAGATGGCTTATAGCTTTAAATCCTATGTTTCTACCTGTGTTTTTACTAACCTAGTTTTAATCTGTAAAATAAACGTTCAACTAAAAAGAAACTGGAAAAAAAAATAACACTTTCAAAGGCTCTTAACTAAGGGACTCAATTAACCCCTCCACCCCAACCCACCCACCCCCCAAAAATACCTCCTTCAATCTTCCTGACTCACTGAATACTCTATTTGCAAAAACTATCAGTTCACTTTGCTTCAGTCCTGATCAGAGAGTAGTATTCCTCAAGTCTCAAAATTCTCTTCTTGCCCGAGGTTATGAAATGCAGTTTTTCAAAGAAACAATATCATGACTGGATATTAAATCTCCAGACTAACAAAAAAAAAGCCTTTTAACGCATAACGAAGCTGTAGCAATATATAAAGTAGATCAAGGAAGATCATCTAGAGAAGAGCAAAAGAGTGGGAGGGAAACAGGAAGACAATTTTGTGGAGTATGAGTAAACTAACAGGGGAAGAATAAATTAAATCAATTTGTTACATTTTTTTTTTTTGTGAGCTTTTGTGTCACTAGTTAGATAGCAAGAAGACCTAAGTTCAAATATGACCTGAGACACTTAGCTATATGACCCAAGGTAAATGGTTTTCCAATTCTGACTTAACCTCTGTCTGGCTCAGTTTCCTCAACTGTAAAACAGGGGAAAGTAACAGTACCTATTCCTCAGGATTGTTGAGAGGATCAAATGGGATAATATTTATCAAGTGCTTTAAGCACAATGTCTGGCACATGTTAAATAACAAATTCTTGTTTCACTTCTTACCTCCATCCCCCTTTATAACATGCTTGTTGGAAGAAAAGCATTATGCTTTCTAAACTGACTTATTTCTAAACCAAGAGTTCTTAAATTAGAGTTTATGGGCTAAAAAATACCTACGTAATTGGCTGCCTTTGACATCTTCTTTATTTTAAAAAACATTATTCTGAGAAGTGATCCATAGACTTCAACAGACTACCAAAGGGATCCATGAAATAAAAAAGATAAAGAACCTTTGCTCTAGGAATACCCCATCCCCAAAAAGTACAACTGCTGAAACAAAAGTGTATCATTCCTTTTTCATGTGGTCATTAACCATAACAGTATAATTACACACTTAAGACAACAACCTATAATAATGAGACTGACACTATTTACTGTTTTCATTTCTCCTTGAAGATATAAGGTAAATATATCAATTACCGTATCTTTCCCCATGACCGTTGCAGATGTGATGCCTTTTTTTTGACTGTGCCAGTATTACTTGAAAATCATTTATTACTAAAGTGTCTTTGGCACAAGATTAGGTTGCATGGAATACTAGTTAAAACTGGATAATGACAATGTGCATGAGCTGAGAATTCTAGGCTGGGGCTCACAAAGGCAGAGAGAGAAATGTGTATCCATATGCCACTGATGAATACACTGCTGCTCTGTTTACCTTTTAAGTGTCCTGAAGAACAGAATTATACTATACTTACTTGATAAAAGTTTACCAAATTTCTGGTAATGGGGGGAAAAACAGGGAGGCACAATTCTGCGGTGGACCTTCAGATCATCAAGAATAATATTTCAAATGCCTTTGTTGACATATAAAATTCAGAAAATGGAAGGCACAGCCTAGCTTCTTTCCTTGGCTGGATGAGACTATGACTGAAATGTCACATATAATTTTTGCTGACTTCCTTCTTTTTCAGCTTTGTTAGAAGGTAAGGCTAGTAAGGATGAGGGGTATACTCAGAATGTGATATAAAAACAAAAATATCAACAATTTTTTAAAATTAAATGAATATAAAAGTTTATAAAAACTAACCTAGGCAAGTGAAAAGTCACTGACTAAATCTATAACTTTATTTTGTAGCCCTTCAGCAAAAGGTTTTTTAGAATGTACACCCCCATGTGCATAAATTTATTTATAAATAAACTGCTGCACTAATTGTACTTTATGAAAAAAAATTAGTAAAGAATGAGACAAAAATAAAATGGCTTTTGATTCTGTAGTCAAGAAGGAACCCCTGGAACTGACAGAATCGGAGGATGACACAGACAGGCCTACTCTTTAGGATAATCAGTTTGACAGCTAGCTATCTGGACAGTTGGAGAAAAGCAGAGACCTGAGACAAGAAGACCAATTAGAAGGCTACTGAAAGAGTCTAGGAAAGTTGTGACAAGGGCCTGAACCACGTGGCGACTGTGTGAGTAAAGAGAGACATGCCAGAGACAAAAAATTTCCAATCCTGAAAAAACAACATTGACCTCAATGGCAATGAAGGACGAGAGTGGCAAGCTGGAAAACAATGTTCCAGTTTAGCAAACTGCTTGCTGTTCTTTAGCATGATTTCAGAGAGGTTAGAAAACAGCTATTCTCTCTATAACTTCTGCCACTGCCTCTTTAAAAATGCATTTCCAGAAGAGTCTGCCACCTGTAAGTTCAGCAAAAATGTGGCTTTATTGTCACATCTGGTCTCTAGGATTCTGAGTCATTAAGAGCTCTTTGCCACCGTGTTTGCAACTGGAAACCTGGTTGAAAATTGTCCCAATTAAGACATATGCTCTGATAGCCTGACACTAAATGCAGTATGGTTCTGTAACACCTCTATTTGCCCTCTGGCAACTCATCCTTAAAATTCATTACTACCTAGTGCTTCATTGTTGCATAAATATAAGCCAAAAAACACGTGACTGCTGCAAAAAGTTACCTCATATTCTTTTATCAGGGCTGTTCCTTCCAGAAAACAGAGGACGAGGGAATTAAGATTAGTAGAATGAAGAGAGTGCTGGGTTTGGAGTCAGGACCTTGGTCACAATCTTCCTCCTTGTTCCCTGGGTGACCTGAGAAAAGTTCCTTTAACCTTTTCCAGTCTCATTTGTAAAATGAGGGGTTTGGACTAAGAAAGCCACAAAGATCCTTCCAGCTCAAAGCCCAGGATCCATGTGGTACTCTCTGGTTTGCAAAGTTAATTTCCTCACAACAACCCAGTGAGACTGGCAGCATGAGTCAACACTGTGGTTTATTACTAGAAGTTAAAAAGGTGATCTTCCATAAAATACTCTTCAGAATTTTTTCCTGAAAAACTTACCTTTATTTACAATGGTCACGTTAAGTGAGTTCTCTCAAACCTATTCACCAGCCTGCTACCACCCTTACCACACTATTCCTCCAAACAAACAGGAGATGCTAGTTAACTTCCCACTAAAAGGAAGCCAGATGAGAGGTTCTAGGAGCGATCTGTTTCAGCAAAAAGCAGGTAGCAGGGAGTACAATCTAATAAACTTAAAACACCCACAAGGAAATTTGATTTCATCACACTATGCAGTGCTCATTGTGGGAACTCCCTGGTATAGTAGAAAAGAGCACTGCTTTGGAGTCAGAGGGCCTTCCACCTCTGGCTTTAAGCAAGCAGCTTAAATTCATTAGGCCTCAGTTTCCTCACATGTAAAAAATTAAGTTGAAACAGATGATCTCTGAGGTCTGTTCCAGCTCTGGAAATCAGAACCACAACACTTTGACCTTAGACAAGTTACTTAAAACTCCCTAGAACTCCATTTTCATTCTTGGAAAATAAGATTTTGGACTAGATATACCATAAGATCCCTTCCAGCTTTAGCTCCTAAGGATCCCAAAACTAAATCCAGTCTGTAAATTTTGCAGGTAAATCCTTGGAAGTTTTGCCTGAGGCAGATAGAGGTTAAATGACTTGGGGGGGGGGGGGGGAGTCTGAAATAGCATTAGAAGGTACTATAGAATTCAACTAAATCAGTGAAAACCATATCATAAGACTACTTTCTCCTCCTTGACCATCCAACCTCCATCTGACTTTCTGGAAGAATGTTTCTCTTCAAAGTCAGTTTTCAATGACTTCCCACTGAAGCACATTCTAGCCCTGAAAATTAGCTGAGTATCAGAGTAGCACAGGACTCTAGCAAGGTTGCCTGAGGCTGTGACTTAAATAGAAGTACCCTAACCTCAGAAGTTGGCTAGAGAACAAAGCAGAACACTGGGTGCCAAATGCCCACACTTCCTTGACTTTAGCAGAACACTGAATAACCCCAGAGCATCAACAAAATAGGCAGAAATGAGCTCTTTTATAGTAAAGAGACAACCTATCAATCACCAAAGTGGTCAATCAACCACTGAGTCTTCTCTGTCTTTAGATGTTCCTAAGAGTCTATTAAGTGAATAACTAAGCTAGAACACCACTACTACTACTACTAAGAAGGTTAAAACTCTCTCCCTATTTCCTTCAAAGATTTTCATTTGGTTCAACATTCATTTACATGACTTTCCGAATTGTCATCTCCTTAGTAACCTCAACACTATGTATTACATGCTCAGAAAACAAGACTTTTTACTTTTCTTGGCCTCAGGGACCATCTGTTTCAACTTAATTTTTTACATGTGAGGAAACTGAGGCCTAACGAATTTAAGCCGCTTGCTTAAAGCCAGAGGTGGAAGGCCCTCTAACTCCAAAGCAGTGCTCTTTTCTACTATACCAAGGAGTTCCCACAATGAAATTAAAGTTCCATACCTAGGAAAATAACATTTAACCTTCCTACTTCTTCTCACTTACACTTGCAGGGCTTGCAAAATTGCTTTGTTTGTCTCTCAATGCAAGTCACTACAGCAATTCATTAACATATGTGGTTCACAGTAACAACCAGTTCCCACCTGTCATAGGAGTCAGGATTTGAACCCAAGCCTTCTGGCCCCAATGTTAAAGGTCACTATCACAAGTAGTGACCAGTATTACTGTGACCCACTCATCTTTTCCTCATCTGTAAAATTAGAGTTGGATTAGATAGAGGATCTCACCATCCTGAAACTTGTGCTGCTCCTCGTTAAACTTGAATAAAAATATTCTGACAAACTGACAAAACTCCAATGTACAAACTTAACCTATAGCAAGTCATGTGTGTTAATGGTGATATCAGATTATTTTATATACTAATGAGTCTTCTAATTTTTGAAATGATAATTATTCTGGCTAGCTATTTATTCAATCATCATGAGTAGTATTATTCCAACAAAAAAAAAGTAGTAATAAATTCAAAGTCAACAGAAAATAAAAACATTTCTCCATATCTATCCACTTGAAATAATTTCTGATTTCCAGGTGAATAATTGGGGGAAAAAATATCACCTTTGTGTCAGTGCTCACTCCATTATCTATCACCAAGACAAAACTTGCTCACCAGGTCTCAGCCAGATCGATTCTTTTAGTTTTCCATCCACTAGCATTACCATTTGTGAACATTTTCCCAGGGAGATAAACACACTGGTTTTCTTCATTGTTACAGTGCCCAAGAAACCATGAGGTCATGTGCTTAACCTTGGCCAGTGAAAAATGCAACTTGAAAACTATAAAGTGGAACAATTGTTATTATTACCCACATAACCACAGAAATTGTCTTGACCTTTATGAAGGAATAATGCCTCCTTAACTTCTAATAATAACGACAATGTTCAACTAACCTAGGCCTCTAGCTAATAGTGATTCATCCCTGAAGCTTACCCGCCCAGACCTGCCAGAGCTCTTTCACTCTGCCCAGAATTCCCCTTTAATCACCCTCCCCAATAAAAGACAATTAAAAATTAAGAGAGTGAGGGAAGAATTAAGAGAGAAGGGAAAAATAAAGGGGATGGGAGGAAAAGAGCAGAGAGAGAATAGTATAGAGGTGGAAAGCCAGAGCAATACAAAATTGGGTTGATGGACCCAAATGGACTCAGAAATAAGGAAGAAAAGGTAAAGTGTTATTAAGTTATGCAGCTCAAGAAGCAAAAATACAAAGAGATTAGAGAAATAGACACTATAGGTAAACTAAACATCAAAGGGATTTTTTTTTTAACACATCTATTTTGTCCTGGACCTGTAACTTCATCATTCAACAGTGTAGGAAGTAGAAAGGAACAATGTCAGGCTCCTGAACAACTTAAAGTCTTTGCTGCCTGGGGCACTGAGATGTTAAGTGGCTCAGTCAGCTAGGAAGAGAGAGCCTACGTGACAGAGGGAACCAAACCAGGTCTTCTTGACTCTAAAACCAGTTCTCCCTCCCCTACACCACAAGGCTGCTTCTTTTCACATGCTTAATTAACACCTGTTTGCTGATTGACAGATAAAATCTCAATACAAAGAATATTAGATCACAGCCTGGTTCGATGGAAAGATAGGATTAGATAGATAAATAATAAAAAGGGAAGTTAAAAGCGGAAGAGAAGCAGAGGGAGAATGGTATGGAGATAACCTGGGAAGCATGGGGAAAGCTGATTCCCATGCAAGATAAGGCAGAAGCTTAGCTATCAGGGACCAAATACATTTACTGAGAGGTAAAACAAAAATAGTGTCTATCAAGTTACAGTCTAAAGCCTAAAACATCATTTTTAAAAGTTAGTTACACCACTTCAAAACAAAGTGAATCTCTCATCTCTCCTACAAATTCCAACCAGCCTCAACACAGAAGTGACCAGCATTACTTCCCTTCCTCAGAAGGTTTTGTGAAACCCAAAGCTTTCTCTGCTCTTTATCTATTAAGGAGGCAACTTGAATTTATTGTTAGGATAGGTGTAGATAGGTTTCTCTGCCATACAAGTGAAAATGTTAACTATGTCCCTGTCACTTTAGAGCCAAAGAGAAATGTCATGGCTTTGTCTGTTTGGAGCTCAGGTTTCTTCAGTGTTGCATTAGAATTTTATAGCCCCTTGGGAGAATTCATCAAGGTAGTTTAGTGATGATTTTAAACTATTTTATACTTTAAAACCTGAACTGCTATTATGGTTTCCTTTTGTCTCATCACTGTAAAATACAATTAGTATTAGTTATGAATGCTTAAGATCACTTAGCTTGAGATGCACTTAACACCTTTCTCCATTTTCTGGGCAACGACCAAAATTTGTCACTTGCTTTTTAATGAAGATAAAGAATTACACAAGTTTACAGTGCTTTTATAACATTCACTTACTACACATAACCAACACCATGGCACTAAATAGAAAAACATGACCCATAACTCTGGTAGTTCTGGCATGCTTACAGAAATATAGTTTCATATTGGGATCAACTTGCATACAAACTATTTATACCCAGATTCTACCATCCCCTGGATGTACACTTTCAATAACTTCAGTCTAAATCAAATAAAAGTGCATTTCTGCCAGTGCCACGGCCACGGAATAAATCTGTGGCTTTAAAACTAAGGCAACCAAGTGGATTCAATAAGACTCATTCCCAAATTATCATGATCACCATGACACCTTACATTTCTAGAAGACTTTACCACTTGTACTTTCACCTTCATTATCTCGTCTGACCTCACCTGGGAGGTATATCCTCATTTTTAGGAATGAGGAAACTGAGACTGCAACACAAGGTGCAGTAAGAAAACAATTCAAACACTTGTTAAGTACCAAGGTACTATGTTGAGTAATGAGAATGAAAAGTAAAAATAACAGTCCTTGCCCTCAACAAATTTACAAACTGACAGAAGGGATAAGATGTAAGGAAACAACTATTACACAAGTCAGAAAATGAAAAGCACAGAACAGGTAAGAAAAAAACATTACAAATTAAAGGTGAGAAAGGACCACTTCTATTGAGAGGGCGAGAATTGGTAGTACATTACCATATCAGGAAGGAGTAGTCTGGTACAATGAATTTCAAGTCAGTGGATCAAGGTCTGAAGTGGTTTTCTATTTGCTCCCTTGACCAAGCCACTTAATTGGTCTATACCTTGGTAAAAAATGAGGGGATTGGATGAGATAGGTCCCATAATAAGTCTGCAATGGAGAAAACAGTATTTGACCTAGGTCCTGAAGGATTTTAATCGACTGAGAGTCTTATCTAAAATTTGAAGTTATCATGTACAGAAAGGCATGTAAGCTACTTAAGACTTGCCTCAAAAGATGTTTCTTAGCCAAATGAAATTATAATCATATTTGAAACCTGGTTACTGGAACTTGCCATTTTTAGATTAAGTGACTGTTCTTCTGAGTCTAACTCCAGGTATGGATAGCAAGAAAGGCGGTCTGAGCCTCCAATCCATGATGCCAGTAAGCCTGTGAGATCCTGGTAAGAACTGCAAAAGGTGATCTCATGGGAAGGGTGGGAGAGCAGCTGTTCAGCCTGGGCTGAGGTAGGATTCTCCTGACTCAATTTCCCCACTGACACCTGGCAGACTTTAAGCCTGACTCAATGCAAGTGGACAATCTAATCCTGCCTGGAATTGACATGAAGTTGGGGAGATATTGTATCCCTGCATTGTCCCTACTCTTGGTGGCAATTTCCTATAGTCAAAAGGTTTGTAAGCTTAATACCAGATCTATTGAATTATAGATTATTGGTAGGGGAACATCTGAGGTTGTCTAAAATTAAGCTATTAGGAATAGGACTTTAGACCAACAACAAGTTAGGGTGCTTTAATTCTTAGTAATAGTGTGGAGACAAGTAGGTCAAGAGCTTGTGAAGTTAGCAATATAAATATTATTTGTGTCTCAGTTGGTTAATGTTTAAAAAGAAATCCTTTTGTGGTCCATATTGTAAATGCTTTAAGAAGAAGTATCACCTGACCAAAAGTTTGAATTGTTTTATCTGTTACAAACTCTGCTAAAAATGAAAAATAAAACTTAAAAAGAAATAAAATAAAATAAAATTTGAAGTTATCTCAACCTCTATCGCAGTGCTGTACACAAAGAAGACACTGACCAAATATTTGTTAAAATGGGAGGGAGGGAGATGGGGATCAGAAAAAACGGTGAATCCAGTCCAAACCCGGAGGACAGGGCACACACATGTACCAAGGAGTCCACAGAAGACAGAATGAGAAGTAGAAACACATGCACCACAAATGCTCCTCATGGTTTTAACTTGGCCAAAACTCCCTTTCTTGCCCATTTGGCTCCTGATGGCTTATAGCTGAGAGGTTACTCACTCTGAATGAGCGGTTGCTCATATTGTGGCCTGTCTTCAAGACCGTTTAGTGAATGTTTATATCACCAAGTATATTAATGGACATTCACAAATTAGAAATTAGTGATCAATTCCTGTCTGCTTATTTATCAAAACTTACCCATCCCTTCAGGAAGCATCTCTCACAACTACTTCTGCTTCCATGTTTCTCTCACTTCTCCAAACTCCTCAAAAATGTCATCATCTGCGCACCTCTACAGCTTGGCTCCTAATTACCACTGCTTTATTTCAGGCATTTGGTTTGTTTTTCCAAGTCATCAAATTCCTGAAGGGCAAGGATATCACATATATCAAGCAGCACAAGTGCTGAATACAGCACTTGTTAAATGAATGGCTAAGGTCCCCAAGAACATCAAACCTACAGGTGCCATCAGTCACAGCCATGCTAGTAGTACCTTACAACAGTGCTGTGTCCAATAGGAAGGGCAGGCTTAATCAATGTTTCTGATGATGAAAATCAGTGAGAGTGATGGAGTTTCTTTCAAGAGGAGCACTAGGGTTTTTCAGCCTTTCTTTACATTTCCATCTGGTCACCTGGTAATGATTAGCAATAATTCATCTTTATAGAGCACTCCAGAGGTTTAAAAAACAATTTCCTCCACAACAGCCCGGAGAGAAATGTAGGGCAAGTTTCATTACCCCCCAATTTCCAGATGAGGAAAGGAACATAAGAGAGTTCATTCAGGGACTTGCCAAAGCTCAAATCTGCCTAATGGGCAGATCTCAAATCTAGGACTTCTGGCTCCAACTCAATGCTAACTGCTACCTGCCTTAACCAGCTCATGAGCATAAAGACGTTGCCAATCACTCTGCTCAACTTTCTTGTCCAAAGTAAGTAGAGTTCACCTTGAGTACTGCCCTGACCTAGCAGACTTCACTGTAGGAGAAAACAATCTGCCTCTGAATGTTCATGTTGAGAGTAGAGATTTCTATTTTATCTTTATCTTTCCTACAAAAAGTAGGAACAGAAGGGAAGGAAGAGGCAGGAATAAGCATTTAAATAGTGCCTACTCCATGCCAGGTATGCACTTTACAATTATCTCATTTGATCCTCACAACAACTCTGGAATGTAGCAGCTGCTATTATCCTCATTTTACAGTTGAAGAAACTGAAGCAAACAAAGGTTAAGTTATCTGCCTAGGGTCACACTGCTAGTAACCATCTGAGACCACATCTGAGACCAAGTTTGGACTCAGGTCTCCCTGACTCCCAGCCCAGCACTCTATCCATTATGCCAACAGCTGCCTCTGGAAAGTGCCTGCCTGGCCCAAAGTAAATGCTTAATACATGTTTGCTGAATTGAACTAAATGTAATGAATAACTGGTTATGGTTGAAATTTTCAAGAAACTAGGTAAAAATATAGGAATTAATCCAGATCTGAAATTGATAAAGAAGAGCAAGGAAATCACATAAGTCAAGAAAATTTCCTACCCGTAGTTCTCCCAATGGCCTTGTGGGAGACCCCAGGTACTAGGCACCAGGTTACTGAAACACATTGCAATTTCACGGCGGGGCTGGCATAGTTGGGAAAAATCGTACCTAAAGCTTCAGAAGAGCTTTGTTCTTCCCATAACTTGAAGAGGCCGCTCCACAGTATCACAAATTACAGGCATCATTAGGAAACCTCTTGGACTCTATGATTTTTCAGCTACAATTGCTTCAGTTCTGTCAGTGGCACGCACTAAGCTAAGGGACAGTGTGGGAAGGGCTTCAGACCACCAATACTGACGAGAAAGTGAGCTTTTCCAAAACACCCCTTGGAAGTCTTTTCTAGATCCCTGGTGATTATACTTTGGGTCCTGACCTAAGACTGGTATCCAAAGAGGTTATTTGATTTTTCTAAAGTAACCTAGGTAAGTTAGTAACAGAGTGAGGAACAGAATTCAATTTGCCATCTCCTGGGACAGTGTTCTTACAATACACAGCACTACAATCAAGTATAAGAGCTTCCCAGAACCCCCTGGCTGCTAATTCATATATTTTGTACACTTAAATGTGTACTTGTTTCCCCTAATATAATTTCCTTGAGTACTAGAATTACTTCATTTTTGTCCTAGTATACTCTGCCTCTAGAACAGTGTGGGGCACTAACAACTCTTTAGATAAGATGGCTCAAGTAGCTGCATCCATACTTTAAACTTTATCCACCTTAATATTTTTCAATCTTGTTCACAAAAGTACCCTGAGAGACTGTCATACTCTTTGACGACATCAATATACATTATGTTTCTGGCATGTTCTCTACCACCCTGCCAACCCTAATCAAAAATGAAATGGGGTTATTATCATGTGACATTTTTAATGAAACCAAATTTATATTTAATAATCATCCATATTCTTTTCCAAATGTTCACAAATCATCTGCCATATACTTGTCTTCTCCAAACTTTGGCCAGGCATCAATGTCAGGCTTTTGGGTCTGTAACCTCTCATCCTTTTTCTCCTTTTTAAAATCCAGGGCAACATTTACTACTGTACTTCCAGTTTCCTGGCTCCTCCCCTCTTCCCCATGAATTGGCAATGATTACTAGTTGGGAGTTCTGAGACCACAGCTATAATTTCTTTCAGAATCCTGGAATAGTTGTAATTCATCTAGGTTTGGATATCTGAACTCATTTAAAGCAGCTCCTAGCCAGTTTTAATTTGCTCTAACATGCTTGTTCCAATCTCTCCAGTTTGGAAATCATTCTCCTTCTCCAATAAAACAGAAGAAAAAGAACTGACTAGAACTGTCATTTCTTTGTCTTGCTAACTACTATATTATTTCCCCCAAAGAATAACTTAATAATGAAAGCCCACAGGTGATTTATTTCTATTATAGTACATTCAGTGGGAGAACAGATGCGGTTTGCAGCTCAGAAAGAGAAAAAAATTCCATGGCTTTTTTTTTTCATATATATCACATATAAACCAACAAAATGGACACTTAATGGGGTGAGACATGTAAAAACAAGTGGACCTGGTCTCTTAAGGTACAAAACAAAAGCAAATCAGAATCTACATGCAGTTTTTCTACATACTACTAAAGACTTATGAACTGAAACCAGGTTGGCCTAAGGGATACTGCCTAGTATTTTTTAACAAAAAAAGAGTTTTTTAAAATAAAATATTTACTACAACGAAATTCTCATATCCACTCAAGTGAACTAGATATCGAAATTACGTGGCCTTCCCCCACCACAAATCAGAGGAAAACAAGAGTATTTAGCAATGAAACCATTAGGCTTGGTTGTCATATATCTATCTGGCACAGGAGACAAAAGCTCAGAAATGAGAGCTGGAAAAGTATTTAGAAATCATCTAGTCCAAATTCCTCATTTTACAGATAAAGTCAAGAGAATCAACACTAACAGTTCATATTTATATAGACTTTATTCCACAAACTACTTTCCTCACAATGCAATGCAAGCATTATTTCCATTTTGCAAATTAGGAAACTGAACTTTCAAAAGTTTGAGACATGATGGAATGTCATAAAGTAAGCTAAAGACTAGAACCTGAGTGCCTCCTGTTTCCTGGTCCAGTGTTCCTTCCACTATGCCTTACCTCCCCCCTTGCCACATGAAAAGCACCTGGCAAAGCACCTGGTGCTGATTCTATTCCAGCTGAGATTTAAAAGGTAGGGGGACCATTGCTCATACAAAAGCCAACTGAAATTTTGCAGGTTATATGGCAAGAGAAGGTTATCCCCCATGAGTTCAAGGATGCCTCCACTGTCCATCTCTATAAGGGAAAAGGGAATAGATTGTCCTGCGACAATCACAGTCAGGTCTCTCTCTTAGTCACTGCTGGCAAAATTCTTGCTAGAGTCCTCCTTAACAGGCTGATCCTTCACCTGGAAGATGGGCATACACCTGAGAGCCAGTGTGGCTTCAGAAAGGGCCAAGGAACAGCTGATGTGGTGTCTACTGCCTGACAACTCCAGGAGAAATGCCAGGAACAGAACGGAGGGCTGTACACAATGTTTGTGGATCTGCCCAAGGCCTTTGACACTGTTAGTCATGAAGGCTTATGGAAAATTATGTCAAAATTTGGATGCCTGGAGAAGTTCATCAATATTGTATGTCAATTTCATGATAGCATGTTTGCCTGAGTTCTGGATAATGGACAAAGCTCTTGTGCCTTCCCAATCACCAATGGAGTGAAACAGGGCTGTGTGCTTGCTCCCATGCTTTTTTAGCATGATGTTTTCAGCCATGCTGACTAATACTTTCAATGAGGATGAAAACAGCATCAAGGTCAACTACCGTACTGATGGTAAGTTCTTCAATTTGAAAAGGTTACAAGCCAAGACCAAGTGGAGGGAGTGTTGGTGTATGATTTTCTGTTTGCAGATGGTTGTGCACTCAATGCAGCCTCTGAAGCTGAGAAGTAACAAAAGTATGGATCAATTCTCTGCTTCCTGTGCTAATTTTGGCCTAATAAGTAACACCAAAAAAACACAGGTGCTCCATCAGTCACCATCACACCATCCATATGTGGAACCATTGGTTACAACAAATGGAGAAGTTTTGAAAACTGTGGATAAGTTCACTTACCTTGGTAGTGTACTTCCTAGGGATGTACACATTGACAGTGAGGCTGATGCATGGATTGCCAGAGCTAGCTCAGTGTTTGGGAGGCTCCAAAGAAAGGTTTGGGAGAGAAGAGGTATTAGACTGACTACCAAATTGAAGGTCTGCGGATCCACTGTGCTGCCCTCATTGTTATATGCTTGTGAAACATGGGACAATCTATCAGCACCATGCCAGGAAAATTAATTGCTTCCGTTTGAACTGTCTTAGGAAGATTCTGAGGATCACCTGGCAAGATAAGGTACCAGACACTGAAGTTCTTGCTACAGCTGAACTGCCAAGTATTCAAACTACGCTTCAGAGAGCACCCTCCAATGGACTGGCCACGTTGTTCCGAATGCAAATTGTACACCTGCCCAAAAGACTATTTTATGGAGAAATTGCATGGGGCAGGCAATCACATGGTAGCCAGAAGAAACGATACAAGGACACTCTCAAGGTCTCTCACAAGAACTCTGGATTTGACTGTGCAACATGGGAGACACTGGCACAGGACCACTCAGCATGGCGTGCCCACATAAGAAAGGAACTGAGACAGCACAAAGTAAATGCAGGATGCGCAAATTTGGGATATTCACCCCAAATATTCACATGGACTATCTGTGCCCAACTTGTGGTAGAACATTCCGAGCTCATACTGGTCTGATCAGCCACAGTCAGACACAATGAAATTTCACTTTACAGCGGTGATGTCATTTTGGTCCTCTTTGAAGACGGACAAAGGACAACAACCAACCACCTCCTCCCCTCCTTTTTTATAAAGGGGATAATGAGGTGATAGATCACTTGAGTACAATAAGGGCTACTTTTGAAATAGGGCTTTACTTTGGAGAACTCTTAAAAATTAGAAATAGCTATCAAAAATAGCTCTCTTCAACCCTAGTTTTGGTGAAATGCTGCTTAATTTTATGCTTCTACATACATTGCTCATTTATTTAAACATGAATCCTTCTTTTCTATAAATAAAGTGTACTAGGGATCTGCAAACAATTTAGAAACTTTGAAAAGCCTGCCTATCAGATGAATTTGAACAGTCAATCCCACCAGGCAGACAGAATTTGTCTAAAACACAGACATCTGTAAACTGCTAAGTGCTCCACTGAAAATGCTGCTATGGTTTCAGATTCTCTACATTCCAGCTAGGTCTCTTCACTCTTTCCAACAAGTCTGCAATCCAATCACTGCCAGAAACTCCCTGAGATCTGACAGAACTGAGGTTTAAATGGTCAATACTCTTTCAATGAAGACTATACAGGGAGTATAAGTTTACAACATAAGGACAAAATTTAACACTAGTCACAGAAAAAAAAAATCTTTCTGAAGATATTTTAAAATCAGGAATTTTGAGTTGGGTAAGTTTATCTTATTTTGTTTCTCAGAGATATTAAACATCTACACAACTCTAGAAATAAGTGTAAGCAAAAATGTTTTTTAAAATAATGTGCAATGCCTAATTCTTACCTTCATTCAAGCTTTTACTAAGAAAAAAAACCATGCTTTTTTTGAGAAAATTGATCCTTAAAGTTCAAGGATATTTTACTCAGGTGTCACTATTAGATATCTAAAGTAGCCTCCCTTCCTTTAAGTATAGAGGAAGGAGTTCAGAGCCTACTTCTGAGAGACAGAGGCTAAGCTGTCCCCCAAAACCCTCTAAATACCTTTAAATAAAGACTCTAAAATTCTAGAGTAGCAGAACCCACAAAAAGACAGAGTGAGCAATTTTCCAGCCCAAGACAACTTATAAGGTCAGCAGGAAAGGTCTGCTGCAACAGGGTGAGAGAGCAGCGAAGTCCAACACTGGCAGCAGACCAGGCCCCAGCAGATCAAGTGCAGGCTTCAAGCTGACTGAATCAGTGTCAGCAATGGCAGTTTCAAGACCTCTCAGCCTACAGCTGGGTCCCTTTGCTGGCACCAGGGGCAAGACTGTTGCATTACCTATACTTAAATCTGAGTCTTAGTCCCAGTGTGAGGAGGAAAGTTAGCACACCAGAATTTGCAGATGCAGGGGAGCAAGGACTCTGAACACAGTTACAGGGTTGAAAAAAGAGCTTGTGGTCACTCACAAACCAGTGCACAGTACAGGAGAGTAGTAAACACACCTCTCCCTAGATCATACCACCTTAAAAGAGACAAAAACCTACAGGTCCCCAGAATTACCTCTGAAAAGAGCTGCACAAAAAAACTAAAGTTTGGTACAGTGCCCCTGCACTTGGGAAGCAGGGCTCCATTTTAGTATAGTGCCAAAAGGCATGAAATAGGCTGGAAAATGATCAAACCACAGAAAAAAACTCTGACCATAGAAAGTTACTATGGTGACAAGGTCAAAACCCATACTCAGAAGAAGATAACAAAGTCAGAATTCCTGTATCCAATGCCTCAGAGTTTAAAAAAAAAAAATAATTGGTCTCAGACCACTGAACAGCTCAAAAAGGATCTTAAAAAGTAAGAGAGAGAGGGAGGAAAAATTGGGAAGAAAAATGAGAGTGATATAAGAAAATCATGAAAAAAAGAGTCAACAGCTTGGTAAAGGAGGCACTACGTAACAGGCCAAACGGTAAATGAGGCACAAAAACCCAATGAAGAGAAGAATGTACCTTGAAAAGCAGAATTGGCCAAAAGGAAAAGGAAGAACAAATGCTCACTGAAGAGAATGATTCCTTAAAAGTTAGGATTGAGCAAGTGAAAGCAAATGCCTTTGAGACAACAGGAAACAACCAAACAAAATCACAAGAATGAAAGTACAGATGAAAATGTGAACTATTTCATTGGAAAAACAACTGACCAGGAGATCCAGGAGAGATAATTTAAGAATTGTTGGACTATTTTAAAGACATGATCAAAAAAAAAAGAGCCTAGACATCACCTTTCAAGAAGTTATCAAGGAAAACTGCCCTGATATTCTAAAACTAGAGGGTAAAATATAAATTTAAAGAATTCACTAACCACTTCCTTAAAGACCAGAAAAATGAAAACTCCCAGGAATATTACAGCCATGTTCCACACCTCCAAATCAAGGAGAAAATACTGTAAGTAGCCCAAAAGAAGCAGTTCAAGTACTGTAGCAACACGGTTAAGGTTACACAAGATTTAGCATCTTCCACATTAAAGGCTCTGAAGGGCTTAGAATATGATATTCCAGATGCCCCAATGGAGGGGCACTGTACTACTGTATTTCCTAGGCAAGACCTAGGATTACAACCAAGAATCACCTCCCCAGAAAAACTGAGTATAATCCCTTCCAGGGGAAAAAAATGGATATTCAATGACATAGAAGACTTTCAAGCATTCCTGGTGAAAAGAACAGAGCTAAACAGAAAATCTGACTTTCAAATACAACTTGCAAAAGAAGCATATAAAAGTAAAAAGGAAAGAGAAATCAACTTTCCTACATGGGAAAACATTTATAAATCCTAAACACTTTCTCACTGAGTGGGATAGGTTTAGTGAAGACTTCTCAGATTGTAATTCTTCTCCCAGGGGTGAGGTAAGACCTAGAGACTCAAGGTTACAATATTTTTAGAATAGAATAGTTCCATATAAGGATATAAAACTGTGTAGTATATTAGGGTCTCAATGACTGGATAAAACTTACATAATTCCTCGATGTCTTCATTTCAAAAGGGACTGGTTAGATTTCGTGTCTAGAATGTAAGATCATATTCTCAGCTAATGAAGATAATGGTCAGTGGGGGAGGAGGGACTTGCGTTAGGGTCTATATAAATCATTGTCTTTTCTTTGTCTTTGGCTTTCCTACTCCAGGTGAACTGGTGTAGGATTGTCCCGCTTCTCGAGAATCGAATAAATCAACTTTCTGTCATCACTTTGAGAGGCCTCTGAGTAATTAATTGAAGTAGGGACCTGAGCCATCCCACACATCTCATTAGTGCAATTGGAAAAACTATACACAGAAAGCAGAAGAGTGAGTACAATGTGACGGTATGATTATTAAAAAAAAAAAATTAAGGAATGAGAAAAAAGAATGCACTGGGAGAAGGGGAAAGGCAGAAGCAGAATGAGAGAAATTATCTTACTATAAAAGAGGCCTGAAAGAGATTTTTACAGTGGAAGGGAAAATGGCGGAATGGGGACAGGAAAACATGAACCTTACTCTCATCAGAATTGGCTCAAAGAGGGAATAGTATACACACTCAGCTGGGTACAGAAATCTGCCTTACCATACAGTAAATTAGGAAGGGAAGGGGATGGGGAGGGTAGGGGGGAGCTGAGAAAAGAGAGGGCAGTTTGGGGGAGGTAAAAATCAGAAGCAAAACCATTTTGAGCATGTACAGGGTAAAAAGATAAGAGTAGGATAAACAGGGAAAATAGGATGGAGGGAAATACATAGTTGATAATCATTACTGTGAGAAAATATTTTACAGTGAATTTCTCTGACAAAGACTTCATTTCTCAAACATATAGGAAAATGAGTCAAATTTATAGAAATAAGAGCCATGTCCTCAACTGAAAAACTCTCAAAGGATATGAACAGGCAAAGCAATCTATACTCATATAAAAAAAAAGCTCTAAATCACTATTGATGAGAGAAATGCAAATCAAACAACTCTGAGCTACTAGCTCACACCTGTCAGACTGGCTAATATGACAGAAAAGGAAAATGACAAAAGTTGGAGAAAATGTGGCAAAATTAAAAACACTACTCTACTCGTGTGAAGTTGTATACTGATTCAATCATTCTGGAGAACAATTTGGAACTATGCCTAAAGGGTTATTTAAAAAGGGGCTATAAAACCCTTGACCAAACAACACCACTACTAGTATCTAGTACCACTACTGCATCCCAAAGAGATTTAAAGAAAAAGAAAAGGATTTATGTGTACAAATTTATGTATAGCAGGCCTTTTATGGTGGGAAAGAATTGAAAATTGAGGGGATGTCTATCAATTGGGAAATGGCTAAACAAGTGATTATGATGGAATACTACTGTGATCCACCCTAACCCTAAATGAAAAGTGAGAAAGAAATGGTAGAAATTGAATGCTGACCAAAGATACTTTTTCTTTGGGATTTTTTTTTCTGGTCTGTGTTTTCTTTCTGACTACACACTTATAACCTATGTCAAATTGCTTGTCTCCTCAATGAGAGGGAAAGGTTCAGCAGAGATTTAGAATTCAAAATTTGAAGAAAAAAATGTTAAAATTGTTTTTACATGTAATTGGGGGAAAAAAATATTAAATAAGATTTTTTAAAAAAAAAACTTACTATTGAGCTCAAGACCAATGTAGGGAGGCTTATGGCACTGTGGTAATAAAATCACCAGGCAGACAATATTCTCTGGAAAAAAAAACCCTGTCATTACAGGGAAAGTTTCTTTCTGTGTTCAGGTAGTAAAGGAGACTGGACCTACCCTAATAGCCACATATTTCCAAAGAGTAGAGTCTGAATTAATAAGGTATTATTGTATTAGTAAGGAGAATTATCCCCACTTAACATGAAAGGAACTTGAGGCACAAAGTGATTTAAGTCTATTTTGGGTTCCTATTTTCCAGATGTCACCCTAAAATATCCAGTTTCTAAATATTCTATTACTTGTTGAATAACATACTATATGAATACAGAGAAATTGAGCTATCTCTGGTTAATGGAAATGAAAACACATCTTAGACAGCGTTAGACTTGGAGTTAGTGAGTCCAGCTTCTTGGCCTCAGTTTCCTCATCTCCAAAATGTAACAACCACCTCTTAGGGTTGCTGAGGCTCAAGAGAGAAAATATGCACTATGTAAATATCCAGCTATTAATATTATTGTAATTACTATGAATAATATTGCAATATTATTTTGTCTCTGGTCTCTTATAACTGCAACTAGAATGTGAAATTTATAACTTCCCTCTACAATACAAAAGAACTTCTGTTTCCAATACTTTAACACCCCCCATGGTGAGTAGCTACAAAAGTTCCTACCCCATCAACAGATATTTGGGAACATGCTTGTGAATTTCAGATGTGACTATATCTCAAGTAGAAGAATCTTCGGTAAATGTGGTCCCTTCCCATTTATTTCTAGACTACCAAGATTCCAAGATCAGATCTGGATTAAGGGGCAAGCAAGATGCTAAATGCACAAAGCTGTGAAGCTGCGAAGCTTTTTTCCCTTTCTCTCATGCCTTGTACCTTTGACTACACTCAGATCAAATATACTAACTAGTCTTAGCCCGTTTTCAATCCTACAACTGTCTTCATAAATAGCCTTGGATTAAATATTTCAATCAGCATTCATGTTCCCTTTCCTTTGAAAACCTTTCAAACTGCAAGGAGAAAGCAACTGGAAAAGAACTGGATAGAAAAGAAACAGACTAAAGACAAAGCTAAATTTTCATGATGGACCCTGAGACGGAAAAAAAATTATGGGGCATTTCTGGAAGGTAAGAGAGAAGCACATTTTTGGCAAGAGAAAAGGAATATACCAATCAAATGTATTTAAGATAGAACAAACTGCATAATTCACAGAGATAACAGAAGGCACCAATGCAATCACTGAATCAATCAACAGCTGATCTAGTCTTTTGTCCTTTTTCTGCAGTGTAATGACTTTCCAGAGAAAAGATCCTGGATTGGGCAACTAAATCCAAACCTTTCTATAGATACATCTATCACACAACTGTGGCGCGGCCAAATCATCCTATGGCAACACGATAGGAGGTACTTTTAGATATTACTCTTTCAAAGATCATATTCCCTGAATAACTCAGCAGAACTCCTCCCACAACTTCCTTTCCCTTCCCCTACCTTCTTCAGTGAACTAAAAACCTCCCCTATCTTCCTTGCAATCTTCTTCATTCCTCCTACCGGGATGAGTACCTCTCTTCAAGGCTCACAACCAAACAAAGTGATGAAGGAACTAGCTACCTGCTAAGGAACTATTTTGATATTCACTGCCTGGGACAGATAGTCCTATGTTCACAACAGAAATCTCTTTCCAGTATCATAGATAAAATAAGGCCTTCAGGCAAGTTTGCTACTGAGCCAGTCTGGCTAGATGAAACATTAATTAGCAAAATTTTGACAAATTTTAATATAATTTCTAGCAACAAATGCATAAAGAATTCTGATGCAGAATTAGATGTGCTTTTTCTAAACCTGATAGTCAACTGTGTAATTTCCAGATACATAAGTTAAGGGAGTCTGATGCTAGGAAAATGTACTTCTAATCAAAATAGCCAGCTAAGAGAATGAGTTTTCTCCTCTCTAATTTTCTAACCTAAGATACAGAATAACAGAATTCTAGAACTGAAAGAATTCAACATTTGAAAGGCTGCCTCCTTTAATAAAATAATATATACATTTGTCGAACAGAATGAATTGAATGGAAGTATTGAAGAGCACCATGGAGAAATGGTACTAAATATCTGGGTTTTTAGTCCTGGCTTTGGGATTACTTATTCAACTTTGGCCAAGTGTCTAGGCCAAAAAGTGAGGGACTAGATCAGTTGATCTGGTTGCTTCCAGGCTCTTAAAATACAATCATCAAAGTCTTCCTAATCTATTGCCTGGTAACTTCAATATCTAAAACAGAAGTATTTCAAAGGTCTGAGATAGATATTTGCTATTAGGATGACAAAAGTAAGTCCCAATTCATTTTTTGTTTAATTTTCAGAAAGGATCAATATCACATATTAAAGCTAGAACTTCTCATTTTATATACAAAGAAACATAAGGTCCCTAAGAGAATAAGTGATTGGACCAAGACCACAAAGCTAACAGGGCACACAGCCAAAATTTAGAACCCAGGTTCTCTGACTCAGGGTCCAATACACTAATGTACTTTTCCATGCTGCCTCTCCTACATTGTAGGGTAGCTTCACAACTCTCCACTAATTCAAGGACACTTTTTTCCTTCCCTTTCTCCTCTTTTAAGCTTTGTTTTTTTAACGTGTTAGAATTTTAGGAATGTTACTCAGTTACAGGCAATGAGAGCTCTCTGTGTAACAAGAGCTGTTTTCATCTGAGCAGGACAGAATTTTAGAAAATTTGTTCCTGATTTCACCAAGTCATTTTCTCATGATAGTACTATCTAGTGTTGGAGGAAGGGGTAGAAAGGAAGAGAAAGTGAGAAAAGGTGTGAGGGAGAGGGCAAGTCTTAAGGGTGGAAGGGAAGGAAGAAAGAAGGTGGAAAGGACTCAAGTATTGAAGTGTTTCTCTTTTTGACTCCAAGCCCAGTCCTCCATCCACTATGCCTCAGTGCCTCTTAACACCAAACATCATGAACATTTTACTATTACTTAGAATTGGAAAGTATACCTGCTACTATTCCCTTCTTTTTTTTTTGCTTCTACATTAAAAACAGCCTGTTCTCAGGGACCTGATCAAAATGCTGCATCAATACATTTGCTCCCTTAACCTTGGCCAAAGAATCATACTGTCACACTTAAGTTTTTTTCTTTTTGTTAGTTTCTTTTGACACTTGGTCATGGATCAAGAGGTTTGAGAGGGAGAAATGGAGAAGAACTTGCTTAAGAGGTTCTTTGGGGGAGGTAGGGGAGAGGTAAGGGAGTGGGGAGTTCCCTGATATTTCTCACTGTAAAAAGTACCTATGATACCAGTAAGGATTCCTCTGTTTCTGGCCTTCAACTGGGCATGATGTGTTTGTCCTTCATTGAAGCCCTGAATCCGCTGAGGAGTCAAGATCAAGTTCATTTATGTTCACAGAAGGGCATCTGGCCAGAGCAGTCAACAACCAGCCTACCTCCTGACTTCCTACAATTGGTTATTTGTTTTACACCATACTCATCGAAAATACCCACTAATTCTTCTAAAAGTCTCTCTGCCATGGCCTAAAACTTCTCTCAGATGCCAACTACTCTGAACTTCAGGCTCCAGCAAGAAAGGAAAGAAGACAAGCTTTCTACTTACAATCCTTTTTGCATTTAGTCTCTTAGCTTCCACCTTGAACTGACCCTAGGCACAAATGGAGGGGGGAAAAGTTGAGGACTTGCAAGAAGTAAATTATTAATCTAGTAAAAAATTTATTTTATACCTAAGGTTTTCATAAGCCTTGCCTTGTTTTAATTACTTCCATATCTCTGATTCCTCTTCCTTCCTCTGCTCCAGATATCCCAAGGCTTTACAAAAAAAAAAAAAAAAGGCAACCACCTTGACTGTAACAATATTTCTTATGCTAGAGTCATGATTCCTAAGGGGATATTTCAAAGATGACAAAGTGTCAATGCTACTTTTATTCCATTATATCAGAACTGCCTGCTTCCCTTTGCAGTCAAGTGCTTATTTTCCATCAGCACTTAGAATTGTGGTGTGGTAATATAAATAATGGAAGATTTGGTGTCAAGAGAACTGGGTTCAAATTCTGGCTCCACCACTGCTGTAAGATTTTTGTGCAGCTCTACTCAATGTCAGTTTCCTCACTTGTAAATCAAGGGAGCTGGCCTAGATAACCTTTTTGACCTGGAAGGGACTTTATAGATCCAACTCCTTTATTTTACAGATGAGGAAACTGAGACTCACAGAGGTTAAGTAACTTGACCAAAATCATGCAACTTTGCAACTTCTTGGTGCGTGAAGTACTCGGGGTAGTCTGACTCCTCCAAGTCCAGTGCTCTATCCCCAGCATCATGCTGCCTTGTCAATTTCACAGGGTTGCTGTAAGAAAGATTCTCCATACATATAATTTAAGGTGGCATATAAATAAAGGTAGCATCATTCCTGTGAAAAATCAGTCAATAAGCATTCATTAAGTGTCTACCATGTGCCAAACATTGTGCTAAGTGCTGAAGATACAAAAAAGTAAAAGGTGGTCCTGCCCCTCACAGAATTCACAGAAAGATACAACAAAAGATCAGGTGATTGTATCAAATGTATAAAAAGGTGACTTGATAAACTCTATCCAAGATGATACCCGATACCATTCCATGTACTTTCATTTTTTTTTAGCCTCTAAACATGGTCTATCCAGGGCTAGATTAAGCTAACTGCAACTTCAAAATGTTTTACAAGCTTATCTAGCACACTGAGCTCAGCTTTATTTCCCATTAAAGAAATGAATCTAAATGACTTTCAATCATTGGGATGCAACTTAAGATCAGTTATGGATCCAGACATAAGCTACTGAAGACAAGGAACTTCTTGAGGCTGAGAAGAACTATAGGCCATGTCAATTCTATCCAAGAAAGCATTCCAGGATTTTAAAGAAAAAACATCATATAATCTGAGTCTCCATGAAAATACTCTTGTCCTCTTATTTTTACCAACAAAGAATGATAAGGATCAAGGCAACTTTGGAAAATTAAAAAAAAATTTCAGTTACATTCATTTACCAAGTCAAAGCTATTATGACAAAATTTCCTCATTATGGTACTTGCATGCAATATGTTGGTGTTATCTAGTTCTGTTCTTTCCTGTTGCCAATTCCTGCAGCCATGGTCCACAATTAATTGCTCTGACTTCAGTAGGAGTGGCACTTCAGGATCTGAATCCAACGCTGGGAAGGATGTCAGAACTGGATTACTCGCAGTCATAAAAAGTTGGAACTGGAAGAGGTCTTAAAGGATTCTCAATCTTTTTCTTATCATGGACCCTTCTGAGAATCCAACAAAATCTATGTGTCGTTGCTCAGAATAATTCTCATAACTCTCCCCACCTCCCATCCCCAGATTAAGAACCCCTGATCTAATCCAATCCTTTTATTTAATAAATAAATGAGTCAACTTTGGCACAGAGAGATAAAGTGAACTTGCCTAAGGTCACATAGCTAGTGAGTGGACAGAGCCCAGACTAGAAACCAGGAATCCTAATTCCTAAATAAGTGCTCTCTCCAGTGTACCTTGGATCAGTTATACAGCCTAACTCTTGGCTTAAAAAAAGAAAAAAAAAACTTTGGGTATATAATTCTGGAGTCTGGACCACCTGATGTAAAACTTAACATTTTAAATGTACTAATAATATATACCTTTGTTATTCTTATGCCTCCTTCAAGGTGATCCTAGGTTCTCCAAAGTCGTCTCAGAAGACAGTAAGATCTGGTTTACTTAAGATAGAGCTCTAGCAGCTCTACAGAGTTGGAAAAGCTTTGAGTAGGAGCCTTGGACTGCCCAAGCCTCAACTCAAGAAACAACCTAGCCAAGTCCAAAGACATTCACTACCAGAAGGGTTGGTCATGAGATAATAAAAAAACTTTTGGCCACAGCAACTCATGAAACAGTCTACTAAGGTATGGAAGAATTGGTTGATGGAGAACCCACAGATGAGTTCATGAATCTCTTGCAGTATTACGGTAAACTGACATGTGATATTCACTCATTATGGTTTGCATATCTCCAACACAATGTACCTCATGTGACTAATTCTGTAAAGGAAGTGGTTTGAATTGATGCCACACCTGCTGGGTTAGCTTCTTGATTACTACAAAGGCCCTGAACTTCAGGTTCCCACATTGAAAATGGGAATCTTTCCTCAGTGAAGGCTTACACTACAAGAGAACTAAGAGGTTCACAAGTTTCAGATCATTTTGATTTTGCTTCCTATCCTCTGACCAAAGAAGTGCTTACCTCAATTTAGAAACTTTTTAAGAGATCTATCAAACTTGCCATTAACATATTCTTCTGGTAGAACAGAGCTGCACAGCATGCGACTCACAGGTGGCATATTGTACAGGCCTGTTTTACATCCTCTACATTTTTCATGGTCTGCCCAAAACCCTTTCACAGGCCAAAAGAGGCACACAGGCCAAATACTGTGCACGCCTATGGTAGAGTATTTGGGGATAACTTTTTTGTCAATATCACTTTACAATTCACTCAATATAAATGAGCCATGTTTGTATTATTCATTTGCTCAGTGTTACATAACGCAAGGGAGATAAATAAGTCTCAAGTTTCTGATAACAGAATATAAGTTCCTTGAAGACAGGTAATGCTTCATTTTGTTTTTATATCCTCAGCACCAAATATACTACCTGGAATAGAAGTATTCTTAATAACGCTCTTAATAAGTACTTACTGAATTTAATGAACATGGACATTTTCAACTTTATACAAATTTCCAATCAGAAATTATACTATCAAGGAAAAGCTCTAGTCCCTCCCCACCCCACCCCTAAAAAGAAGTGGGGCTAATCTCCCCCACTTCCCTGAAAGATTATTACATCATGTAACAGAACTAAAGTGGGTGTCCACTGCTGAGAATTTGCATTTAACACAGAACTTCAAATATCTAAGTCTAAAGGAAGGAGTGGTGAGTGAAATAGGGTTATAATTTAAAGAGCTTCTTGAGACCTTAAAAAATTTCTCATTTCACAGATGAGAAAACTGAAATTAAATGACTGAGCCACAGTCACACAGGTAGCAAATGGAAGAGGAAACTGGAAGAATCTAGCTTCATGGCTATTCTCATCACAGAACACCTGTAGTTAAAGGTCAGATTTGGTTATATAATGAACTATATTTCAGTATTTGTTAAAAATCATATTTCTTACAACTTAAAGATTCTCCAAGAGATCCTTGGTGATTACTTTAAAAGTTAATCAGTATTTACCAAAGAATTACTGTGTGCTGAGCTAGCATATTGTGGGATATAAGATATAGTTCCTACCCTCAAGATCTTACAGTCCAATCACCACATACACAGAAGATATTTAACGAAGCAGTTGATAAGTGCCAGGAGTGGTATGGTAAATATCTAAATACTATGGGAGAAGACACTAGAATACATCAGGAGGACAACATCACTATCATTCTCATAACTTTTATAGAGTGCTTTAAGGTTTGCAAAAGCTTTACAAATATTGCCTCATCTTTATTTTCACAACAACTGAGGTAGATATTATCATTCCTATTGTACAGATAATGACACTGAGGCGGGCAGCAGTTAAGTGACTTGCCCAAGTTCTGTGCCTAGAACCTATAAGTAAGAGTTCACATTTGAACTCGGGTCTTCCTAAATCCAAATATAGTGTTCTATCTATCATATTACCCAGCTGTATAGTTACCATGGGCTAAAGTGGTCAGGGAAGGCTTCACAAAGGAGGCAAACTTGAATTGGTCCTTTAAGAGTAGGTGGAATTAAGGTAAGAAGGGAAGACATTCCAAGTAGAGGCCTAAACAAAAGGACAAAGACTAAATGAAAAAAATTGTGGATGTTCAAGGGATAACAATAGCTGGAGTAGTGAAAATTTCCACTTCCAGAGTTTGTTGAAACTAATTAGAAAATGGATCACTTCATCTGTAAAGAGAGGACGATAATGCTATCCCCATTAAGGTACTCCCTTGAATCTGAAATCGCTGCCACTAACTGAAATGGTTCAGTCAATAGTCACCAGCCTACGTGAGGCCTGGCCTTGAATCTCCACTAATCCAAAACTGGTTGCATTCCCAGAGTCAAACACACTATAATCCTTGACCACAATGCAAAATTCTCAGCTAAGCATCATCCAGGAGAGAGATCATTAGTCTGGATGTGAGGGCACCCACTTATCGAGCCAAAGAGGACTCACATACATGAAAGAGCTCCAACAATCCATCATTGACCTTTGGCAAGACACCAAACAGTCCACATGCACACACCTCTGGATTTGGAAACAAAGGGCTTCAGATATTTGGCGCTTAGTCTTCTCCTGTTCTAAAAACTGCTTAATGACTTTAACCTTAAACTATTTATAACTCTTATTTTGTCAGGGGGAGTGGGAGGTTGTTTGTTTTTTTTAATAACCAGCTGGAAAACTGAGGGCCCTCACAAGTCTTAATTATTTTCCTCGCGTGACAGGCCCATCTGATGATATGGTATTGTTTTCTGGATGCATCATTCTACTGACTGCTCAGTGCTTACTGAGAACATCAATTGTATAACCAATTACAAAAGGGTGCTTACACAAAATACGTATGGGGGTATGAACTGCACAAAGCATTGCAAATCATGGATAGCCCTCTCCAGCTCTACCATCCATAGGAACAAACTGCCAAAAAACCCAGGATTGTCAGACACTCAAAGAGCCCTAAACATCATGAAGTCTAAGTAGCCCCCACATCCACACTGCCACTATTTTACACATGAAGGGTTCAAGAATGAGGGTTAATAGTGAATTAAATTAGGTTAAACAGCAGAAAGATAATAATGTCAAAAAATAAAAAAATAGAGTCACTGAAGCGTTTTTCTTAATGTACAAGAGAATGGAGGAAAATTCAGAAGACACAAGTGATATAGCTAGCTGTGAAACATACTGAATTTACTACATACTTTAAAATATAAACTGTTCACACATAATAATTTCATATACATTTTGTTTTTCTGTTCTTTCCACGTGTAAATATTCATGTTTACTGATGTTTAAGTTCAGAATAGCAAAAAATTAAATGAAAAAGCAAATGAACAAAATGTGGAAGGCAACAAAACAATCTAAAAAGAAGGAAGAGGAGAAGAACTAGCCTTGGGAAGGCACAAGGAGCAAGGATACTGCTTTGTGACCACAGGGAAGAATGAGTTGGTGATAACACTGAGAAGTTTTGAAGCATGAGGAATAAGGATCAGAAAAAAGATTAAGTTGCTCACAATTGCTAGCCTTCATCTTCAGAATGAAATAGGATGGCAATTTATCTAAGTATAGGGACTGGGATGGTTGTAGGACAGGGGACAGGGAAAGGATCTAAACAGTCACTGTGGGGAATATGATGAGAGGAACTTGTTTTTTCATCCAGCAAATCAATACTTGAAACTCAATTCCTTTGAAGGTAATAACTTGCATCAATGTGTAATAGAATGTCTCAACTGAAGCTACACTGACCTTTATAGATCTACTAATGGGAAAGGGAAGAAGACATAAAAACTGACTTTTTATTTTTGTACTAGAAAAAAAAAAGCCACTGCTAATATCATGTGAAAGTTTGAATTTGAGGGTAATAATTCTTTTCTCTCCAAATACTCTGTAGTGAAGATTTATTTTAAAAAATTTATTTAAGAAGATTTAAGAAACACACACAAAGGCAAAAGCAAACATTTGAAGGACAAATCACATAAATAAATTCCTACTGGGTACACTGCAAGGAGGAGGAAAGGGAAGAAAGAACACTTGTTTCTTGTTTGGGTATTATCCAGATAGTTCTGAAATTCTGATACAAACATGAATATCACAGTTACCACCATTCCCTCTCAACCTGTCCAACTGCAGCTGTACATATTTTTGAGAGTACAGAAGCAAGGAAGACCTATTGCGATGGCCTAAGCAGGTCAAAACACATGCACAATGCTGTACATTTTACAATACTCAATGAATATTTATCTGACTGAACCAAATCTGAATATTTTACTCATCTACCCCACTTCCTCTACCAATAACACTAGATAACCTATAGTCTTATAGATTCCTCCCCTATACACTCCTTGCTCCTGAAAGTTTTTGGGTTCTATGGTTACTTATCATAAGAACACATTATGAGAAGACAAGTTTTCTGAATAAACTTTCTAATCTAAAATTAGTTAACATAGTTCAAATGACTTAGAAAATTGGGGGAGATCAACTGAAGGTCTTTGTCTTATTATATACAAGCTCTTCCAGGACAAAAGAAGCTTGCCAGCTGCTAACAAATCACAGCTAAGATTCCAAAAGAGCTAAAGATAATAATTCATATTCATATCTCACTTTAAGGTTTGCAAAGTTCTACATATACACCAATACAATGGATTCTGGCAACAACCCTTACTAAACAGACCAAGAATTGTTTTTGTTTTTTTGCTGAAACTGTGATTTCATTAGTGTACAATTTCTCTTCCAATGTAGAGCTTCACTTGCTCTGCTACCAGTTAGGTAAGGAAACAGAGGCAGAGTTAAGTGACTTTACCAGGGTCACATAGCTAGTGTCAGGCCACATTTGAACTCAGCTCTTCCTGACTTCAGGTCAGTACTCTATCCACTGAGCTACCTACCTAGTCCCTAGCACGTGGGGTATTCAGGGAGGACTAGCACTTCCGGTGTGAGAAATCGCTGAGTCCTTTTCAGGGCTGCTCACCCACCTTTGGTATCCACCTGCCACCCAACTCTTACCGATGCCTCCAAGATGCTGCAGCATAGGCAGTGGCCATACGCCAGACAGACCCTTAAACTAGGTTAAGGGTAACAAGCCTTCAAACCTTTCCCCCCCATCCCAAGAACGGGTTGATGAGAATAACTTGTCCAATGGCCATGAAGGTAGCTAAAACAGGCTCACTTCAATCCAATTCACGTGCAACTCAAGCTATCACCCACGATGACACTGGCTGTCTTCAAAAATGAAGGAGGAACAACCAGCTTAACTGACGTGATCAGGATCACTGAGTCAATAGATGTCACAAGTAGGACTTTAACCTAGTTCTTCCTGATTCTGAACCAGCTTTGCCAACATTACATTAGTCATGTTTGACAGATAAGGAAACTGAGACTTAAAGATTCAGCAACCTGCTCGGCATCATAGATCCAATAAATGAGAGAACCAGACCTTGAACTCAGGACAGTTGATTCTGAGCATGAGTCCAAAACACTTTCTACCACCATAACTGACCCTACAAGTTTCCTACATCCTACTCTTTAGGTAAAACAGACAATAAAGGGTTCTCCATATATCCTGGGATAACACACCAGAAAAGATGACTCAGTCCATCAACAAGTATTAATTTAAAACCTACCATGTGCCAGGTACTGCAAATACAAAAATGAGATAAGACAAAAGTAAATCAGTATCTTCACTACTACATACAATTAAAAACTTTTTTCATTAGAATTTTAAAATAGCATTCATTACACTAAAAATCTTAGTGATTTTAACAAATCTATATAACAATTTTACAGCTGGAGAAGCAAGTTTCTTCATGAAGGTCATGAGATCCTTTGTAAAGCTAATAGATGGATTAATACAGGTACTGAATTTAAGAGGAAGTGCAGCAGTATTTACTCAAGTCCACAAGATAAGGTGGAAGAAGTAAAACATAGTTTAGAAGGTGAACGTGGTTTTAAGTGATTTGCAACTTCCTTTAAATATGGGTAGGATCCTTAAGAATGCCAAAGACACTAAAAAGTAAATCAAAAGGAGTAGACCATTGAAAAGGCACTAAATGTCACTGAACATCAACAAAATACACATTATAAGGCATATTTTGTTGAAGTTCAATGCCATTTACCCCACACACACACACATATTCACACCCCTAAAAGATGAGAATTGAAGTATCAAAGGTGAATATAAAAGGGGTACAATTCTATAAGAATATCAGAAAAACTGGAGCCTAGAGTGAGCTGAGGCTTTCAATGAATACTAAACAGAATAAAAATATTTTTCTTAAAAAGAGAAGCTAGGTGGTACAGTGGATAGAGCACTGGACCTGAAGTCAGAAAGACTCATCTTCCTGAGTTCAAATCTGACCTTCTTAAAAAAAAAAAGCCATATCAGGAAGAAGAAAAAGAATTATATTAATGAGATAGGACTACTCTATGAGGTATATAGTAAGTACCATGATAAGGAACAGTGGAGATTCCCAATCTGCTTCTGTTTTCTCTACTAAAGAGAATGATCTTCACCCTTAGAAAGATGTAACAAAAACAATTAATGGGAAACTGAAGCCCAGGAGAAATAAAGGGGTACTGAAAGCACTCTCTTACCTCTCTAAATATACTCAATAAATTCAAGTCACTGGATGACCAACTACATTTGAATAAACTGCACTCCTGGGTATTGAAAGAACTATTGATGTGGCTGCTAAACCAATGTCAGTGGCCTTCAAAAACCTGTGGAGAATGGAAAATGTAGAAAATGGGGAAATGCTCCAAAAAATCTCAACAGGCGAGAACATTAGGCTAAATCTAATAACATGATAAGAGTGGGGCCAAATATAAAGGCATATATAAAGTCATATGCTTAGGTTAAAATACATCAAGTATATAATAGAAGAACTACAATAGTTTATATGGGAAAGGCCCTGAAGTGCTAATTTCCTACAGCTTAATATGAGTCGAGAATAATACAGCAAGAATAAAACAGGCATTATGATCTTAGGCTGCATTAATGTAAGCATAATATTTAGAATGAAGGATATTAACATCCTAGTGTACCAGGCCTCACAGGTCACATCTGGATTGCTTGGTTCAGCCCCATTTTAGGAAAGATGTTGACAAGCTAAAACATGGCCATAAAAGCATGGTGAGAAAATCCAAAGGTATGACATGGGAACTTGTAAATATGCCTTTGCTTCAAAGACTGGTTGAAGAATCTAGAGAAGAGACCTAGAGGAGACATGATGGCAAACATCAAAGATTCAAAAAGCTGTCATATAAAATATGGATTATATTTATTGATTTTGGCACCAGAGAGGAGAATTAAACCAAATGAGAAAAAATAACAAAGAGGAAGCCCTGGTCTTGACATAATGAAAACTTAAACTGCTCAAAAGCCTACCCTTCTGTAGGAGTCCAATGCTGTCTCTTTCTTGCCCACTTTCCATGTTTTGTATATATCTTTTACGTACATGGCTACTCACACACTGTTTCCCACATTACACTCTATGTTTCTTCAAGATAAGGATACTTTCGACTAAGGTTAGTGCCTGACACATGGTAAGCACTTAAACGCTTGCTGACTAATAACTAGAATCACGCAAAAGTAAAAAGAAATGCCTTACGTAAGTAATGAGTTCTCTATGGAGGTTTCTCATGAGATTACATGACCACTCCTCAAAAGGTTCTGAAGAACATCTCAGCTTCAGATACAGATTAATCACTACCAATCCCCTGAGGATATCTCAAACTCAAAGATCAATAAATGTTCATTGAAGTGAAATCTGTGGGTCTAAGATTCAAAACCAGTTTGAAAATACAATGAAAGGTTATACGCTAAAGTGTCAGATTGGGAGGGTAGGGGGAAAGTAGTCGCTAGCTTTGTGGATACCAACTGCAGAACAAGAACACAATGTCATAATGAGTAATTTTTACATTTGATTCCTCATTAAATTGAAAGTTCAAGTGAAGGAATCTACTGAAACGAACAAAGAAGTTAAAAATAATCCCCAGGTGAAGAAACCACTCTGCCAATGCAGGATAGTACCTTCCCTTCCAATTCACAGACTGAGTTGCCTAGAAACACCCCATGAGACCTGCAGCATTCAAACCAGATTAAAATATAACTGGGTAATATTTAACAAAATAAATAAAAGTACAATAAAACATAGATAATATTACATTTTAAAATTAAGTCAATATGTGGCTTCCAGGGATCCTTACATATGGATTAGTGGATTATGGATTAGTGGTCCCCATTTCTATTTGAGTTTGATACCACTAGCCTAGGTCAGTTAGAGATTAAGTGACTTGCCCAGGATTGCCGAAAGTCTTTCTGACTTTGAGGCCAGCTCTCTATCCACTAAATCATACTGCCTCTTTCCTACTATATCTGCTTTTTACAACTGCTTCATTTCCCCTCTCTCCCCCACCTACACACATCACAAGCTCCTTATAGGCAGGGATTGAGCTTTATTATTTTATTTCCTCACAAACACACACACACACACACACACACACACACACCATTTGACATAGTGCTCTAAGTTTGCTGAAATGAACTTACGAGAACAAGTAACTTATGTTTCCTTACATTTAACAAAGCAATGTATCTCGAGGTTGTTAAAAACAGCTTATTAGTACCTGACATACTTTAAGAGACAATAACCATAAATCTAAAAAGATCACACCCACTTCAAAATTCTATTATGAATTAACCATTGTAGCAGCTGAGCTTCATTAATCTGTTCCAGATAGTCTCTGGGGATGATGAATACCATAACCACTTTGGCATAAGTGTTCAGAACGAACATCCTACTCTACCATACCCAACACAGGATGCTATTGAGGCCACACCTCTGCAGCTAATAGTCACCTCTCCCCAACTTCAATTAATCATTCTCCTTCCACCTACAATTAACAAGGGCCAATTATGTGCCAGGTACTGTCCTATGTGCTGGGGATACAAAAACCAAAAGCTCATGTTCACAGATAAATTATTATGATATACACAGATTTATGCAAAGTGGGGAGAGGTGAGACAGAGGATGCTTGCAGTAACAACCAGGGGAAACTGAGAAAGGTCTCTTAAAGAGGTAGCACTGGAGCAGACCCTTAAAGAGAGGTAGAGTTCCAAGAGGCAGAGATGAGGAGAACAGCATTCCAGGAATGGGCCACAGCCTGAGCTATGCAAAGGCACAGAGACCACGGCTTTAGTCCATGTAAACTATGAAGACAACAGAGGGGACCTTCCATACAGGCACAGTTTGGACTAGATGACCTCCATGTTCCTATTTAATTTTAAGATTCTAGAATTCTAGGGAAAGATCTACTAATGGAAAGATCACCACAGTTATCACCAAGCCTTCCCAAACTATAAATACATTGGCAAACAGACTTAAGACTCAAATAGATAAGATCTGACCAATGAAGGAAGCTTTTGTGTCAATGACCTCTAAGTCTAGAAATATCACCATGAAGTCTGTATCAACTGGCTTTTAATTTGTAACTCTAAGAAACCTAGACAGTATAAAAAAACAAAAATAGCAAGTGTTCTGCTATGCTAGATTAAGCAACCTCAATCCCACCAGATTGACTCACCCCTGACTACTATGTAAGATAAAATAGACAGGAAGGACATGGATAAATCCTAAAAAGCATCATGTAAATTTGAAATATTAAGAAAAATTAATTTCTCCTTACATTTATATCAGGAATATTTTTTAAGTATTCCTTAAGAATTAAAAAAAAAAAAAGGTACCTGAAGAGATGAAAGGCATTTAACAAAATGAAAAGGAGTTTCTCAGATGACTATTTTAATTCTATTCAGCTGCATTTCTAAAGCTTTGTCTTCTTAAAGGGAACAAGAAATAAGGGGAAAGAAATAACATATGATGTAAAATAGTTCTAAGAATTAAGCAGCTCTGACTGCAATGAAAGGATAGCATGTTTAATTACATGTGTTCCCTTTCAGGAATGAAAGAACAAGATGTGGCAAGATAATTACTGCAAAGAGAACTGATGAACTCAAGGCTTTTAAACGGTTCAGTTAGTGTTGCCAGAGCTCAAGATAACAAACTATGATTCACATTTCAGAAGGTAAATGTTGAACTCATTCAGAATGGACTTACCAGCAAAAGTACCTTTTCCCCAGCAATGTCCTTTAGCCTGAGTCATCTCTGTTATTAGTATTTATTGCAGTATGAATGCAGAGACCTCAATCCCACAACTAAAGAGCCTAAATCTTCTTTCTACTAAATGTTATAAATATATATATACATATATATGTATACATGGTTATTCATTCATTTACAAAAGTTTTCTTCTTCTCAAGCTACCCACACACTTCCTTTTCAGAAGACCTTGATAAGAAAAATAGAGACCATATGCAAAGAGTTCCTTCCCTTCTCTACCAGTAGCCTTAACCACTACTCCCCCTTGCCCTCCCTCTCCTTTGTTTCACCAATCTCATCTTCAATATATTTATCTGCTGATTCCTTCCTGGAAGCTAAAAACATACCCAGATAGTCCCAGTTGTTATAAGTTCTTACTTAACTCTGACATTCTCTCAAACTATTATCATTTTACATCTCTTCTCCCTCTCAGAACCAAATTCTTTGCTTCTACTTCCTCTCCTCCCTCTCACTGTTTAATCCCTTGTAATCAGGATTCAAGTGTAATAGTTATCTTTCAGCCAGCTCCGAAGGTGGGTGGTCAATAACAATAACTGGGCTGAAAATATAGACATATGTTTGAGGAACCAATTTGAGACCTGTCAATTGAGAAACCTACCAGTCAAATAAAAAACATTAACAAAGGCAGTTGGAAATGACTTAAATTCTGGAGAGAAGTCAATGCCAGAGACAAAGATTTGGGATTCATCTTCATGGATGTAATAACTGAGACAATGGGAGTGGACTAGATTAGCAAAGGAAGAATACATGGCAAGAAAAAAATAGTGCGCCAAGAACACGGCCATCTAAGGGGCAGAAGGCTGTAGAACCAATGACAAGGGAATCTTAGAGAAAAGCAGGAAACCAAGAGTGTCATGGAAGCCAAGAGAAAAAGAAGAAGAAGGAGATTACACAGTATAAAATGCTGCAGTCAATTCAAGAAGGCAGAGGACAGAAAAAAGGTCACTGGTGACTCTGGAGAGAGTTGCCGGTACTGTGTTGTGACCTACTTAGAGCTACAGAGCAAGGGACAGAACGATGCTTTATCTTCTTCAGTGTTTATGTGCTTACTACTATCAACAGCAAACAGGACCACCACTACCCAGAACGGTCCTCCCCTTTCTTTGGTCAGCTAAACCCAAGATAAGCACTCCAGCTGCCAGTCTCTAAATACTACAAAACAATGGACAATAATAGCCCTTCTATCTTCAATTCTACAAATGCAGAAGGGGTGATCTCCAGCCTCAAATTCAAACTTATTTTTCTCTTTCATTTCCATTTCATCTTCCATTTTGAACCTTTGAAACAGGCTTAAAAGAGATAAGTTTGTTTTTCTCCACTAAAAACTTCCATATCATACACATGCATATTCTGTTTCTCTCCTTTCTCCTCCTCCCTGTAGGGACACTGTCTATCTCTCTCTATCTCTCTCATGCATATATATATAAATAAAAAATATATATATACACACACACACACACACACACACATATACACACACACACACACACACACACACACACTTCCTGTCCTGCAACTTCTGTAGCTACAATCACTCCTTGATTTGAGATTGTCCAGCACACTCACCTCCTTTACACTCACAACAAAATTCTCAACTGTAATTCTCTAAATATAATAGCATTCTACTCACCAGTCATCTTTCTGAGACAATACTTTTGCACTCCAGCCTCCACCTCCAACCCAGGAATCCAAACTGGCTCTGTGTTGTTTAGATTCAGATCTGTCACCTCCTTAGTCATTGTCAATTTCATTCCAGGCAACCACATCTATCCCCTCCTCCTTCTCTTTCCTTCCATAGCTCTAAGAACAAAAATCAATCCACCAGTACCAAAGCACTCCTCTCTGATCACTGCTCCCTACATAAGTTGTCTTCCCATATTAGAGTGTGAGCTCTTTAAGAACAAGGACTGCCTTACTTTCTTGCCTTTTTATCCCTGGAGCTTAGTCCAGTCCTTGGCACCTAAGTGCCAATAACAAAGGTTTTCCCATTCTTTCCAATCCACATGATTAGTAAATAATTATGCAGGACACAAGTACCAAGCTGTTTTTGCCTTGCTCATGAAGCACAAATTGCCGTCTCCTTATGACCAATGATACATGAGGTAACTAGTTTGAATTAGGGGATTCAGAAGGCATCCTGATACACAAAAATATCTTTATTCAAGACAAACTGTTCATAATGTGATAAAAACAAAAACTATCAGTCAAAGTTTAAAATTAAAAAAAAAAAGGCTAACTGTCTTATACAAGGATCAAGGCCAAAACTGATTTCATTAGCCCTACTTTCTTATCAACTAAGCTACATAATTCAGACATACCACAAAGTGGAACACTAACTTTAATGTTTCAACAAAATGTCAAAGCAAGCATTTCTCCATTCACTCATTAGAAACTCTTTATTACTTTGTGATTACATCACAAACACCTCTAAAATTAATCTTCAATTCATATGGATTACATCATTCTGATTCTTCCCGGAGCTGAAGTCACCTACTCCTTGGCCAAAGTACAGATGATAGTCAGTGGGGACTTCTTTCTTCTCCAGGACAAACAGTACCAGCATCTCTATACCTCTCCCCACTTAGTGTTCTCTCTCTGTCTCTCTCCCTCTCTCTCTCATAAGCATAAAAATCAAGGTCCTCTCTTTTCCCCATTACAAAGGCTCCTATATTGGGTACCAACCATCTTCTTCTTCACTGCAGAGAGAAGTCCATGTAAGTCACTTTTTCTAGTTCAATGGTCAGGGCCTCAGGTCCCAGGGTTATGTTTTGTAATAGCCAGCAGCATGACAAAGAGAAACCTCAAATATACTTTTCAAGTGATCGCTGAAAAGTGAATAACAGTTTATCATGAAAGTGAAAAGATCAACTGCTGATCCCTTGAAGGACCTACCGCAACTTTATCCTTTTATTTGGTGTCTTTGATTTCTACTTAATCATCTCCTATTATTCATAAAATAAGGAATTAATAATCTGAATTTCATCACATACCAGATCTATGGTCATAAGAAGACCAAATATCAAATTTAAAGAAGCACAGATGTAAAGCTGGAAGGAATCTCATAGTCTTACAAATTCCATCTGAACAGATGAATAAGATTTAGGAAGACCAAGTGAGTTTATAATCCACATTTCTCCAATTAGTGATTTAGAGCACTTTTTCATATTACTAACTGAAAGCTTTGAGTTCATCTGCAAACTGCCAGTTCATCTTCTTTGACCATTTTATCAACTGGAGAATGGCTCCTTTAAGTTGCTGAATGAATGTTTGAGGTAACATAATAAAAGGGAATATTAGTGGACTGTAAGAAATGAAGAATATAGAAGTATGGGAAATTGATACAAAATGAAGTAGAAACAGGGAAACAATATATACAAAGGTGACAATAATGTAAACTGGAAGTACGATAATGTAAATGGAACTAGGAGCTCCAAAATTATGACCACTATAGGCCCCAAGGAAGACACATGAAAATGTACCTCTCTCTCTTCTTTTGGGAACAGAGAAATGAGCAAAACATTAAGCATATAACGTCAGATTTGATGATATGTGCTGATTAGTTTTTCTAGTTTTCCCTCCATTATCTGTTATATAAAGGAACAGTTTTCTGAAGAGTAAGGAAATTGGGTAATGTAGGTTAAATAAAACAGATGTTAAAAATTTTTTTTTAAAGAAATGAAGAAAATGTTGAAGGCTCAAGAAAATGCTCTCCAAGATCTCAGAAGTTTTATAATCTATCAGGCTCAAAAAACCCTATTCCAGACAAGAGAAGAAAAAACACTTGAGCAAAATTATCCAATTGCTGTCTTTTCATGGTGGGCTGCCAGAAGTGGCTACCTCCTTAGCACTAATAACTCACATTTAAATAACACACTTTAGTCTTTGAAGTACTTTGCTCACACCAACCTTGGTGAGGTAGGTATATCTTACCCTACTTTACAGGTGATTAAAACTGATGCCCCAAGAAGTGAAGCCATCCAGCTGGAGGCCAAACAGAAAGTACCCGAGCTGAAAACAAAACTTCACTAACTCAAAATTCCCAAGATTTTTTTTTACCACTTACTGTTCTATACATGGAAAAGGCTCAGTTTCCAAATAGGTCTTTCCAGTCTAATTACTAAGTAATTCTTTATGCAAAGCTAGTATCGTAGAGAAGATATTATTCACATTGTAAATAGAAACACTACAAAATTCCTGATGTTTGGACTCCAAATGTTGACAGATGCATACCAATGTCTCTAACAGAATAAAAATCCACGATTACATGCAACTTCAAAATTCCCTTCTCCCCATAAAACTAGCATTTTAAAGAAAAAAAATCTTATGAAATATCCTATAAATTTAAAATCTTAGATTCAAAAAACTCACTCTGACTCTTCTGTAGGCGTTTGTCTTCCTTCAAGTATTTCTTTGGCATTGACTCTAATACTACTGTCTTTGAAGGCCTGATCCAACTTTCCACTATTCCATTTGGTGAGTGCCAGGACACCCAGAGTTCATTAAAAGTGTTCCTGGTTGCATCATCCAAGCTGTGGAATGCCTACATCAGGGTGTGTCACTCTCATGCATGCCAAGTCTTAGCATTTCCCTTGCGTGCTCTCAAAGGGCCCAGCCCTAGATTAGAGCCCCTACAGTAGCCATTTTAGGGAATATGAGGGCAAGTCTACTCTGACTCAGTTTTGCTCTATACTCCACTTTTTGTGTCTATCACCAATCAAAACCATCTCCCAAAATCAAGGTGCAGCAGTAAAGCACCCAGGAAAACTGTAAGCTAGGAAAAACAATGTCCTGGGAGATGAGACAAAGGTACAAAAAGGAAGAGGGAAGAGAGAACCAAAGACAAAGTCAGCGTACTTTGAAATTGTGTCCAGAGCAGGACCTTTACCAGAAAGAAAGCTGTTTCGCTTTTTTGCATATTCCTACTCCTAGGACCCCAAATTTGGTGCAATAATTTAGTACTTTACATTTGAAACTTCAGGGCCATAAGCTCATCAACAAAAAATAGCTATGGCCTACATATTGATGAGCTTCTGAGTTCTAGTTCTCAAACAGCAGACCCACTGTCCATCAAGATGCTCAACTTCAAAGCATGCAAGCATCTTAGGTACTGCTAGAGCTTTCGATCCACTGGCATAGCTTTTAAAAAACCCAAGGCCATCTTCATGGAAGACATCAAAGCAGGGCTTGAGTAGAGAAATCCAGCTATGATCCATGCTATGAAATCCAGTCATGAGCCAAATATTAGCAAGGAAAATGACTTTCATTTATATAACACTTAAAAATTGAACAAAAACTTATACCCTAACCTCCATTTGTAGTATTGTTTCTATGGAACAGTAGTGTTCCAAGTTACAAAGAATGAACTTTCAACTTATGAATACCTGTGAGTAAGCTGGGAACTACCCTTTTCTTCTGTCACATGAATGAGCTTTGCTTCCTTTTGTATAAGTTGTCTATCAAATTAAAACACTAATACTCAAGAAATACAGCACAAAATACTAATATGCCCAAGTGCACATAAATATACCAGATAATAACAAGCCAGTATCCTATATTTATATGGTAACTTTCATCTTAAGATATCAAAGGATTTCCAATAAACTATTTTCTTCCTCTTCACTCTCTGAAGAATACTTAACCAAATCAAGCACCCCAGTGCCACTCTCAAGTTTAACTTATCACAGGAGCAACAACATACAAAAATCCATTCACTCTACTGCCTTCTGAAAATTAATTTCTCTTCTCCCCAAGTTTCCTATCTACAAAAGAATAGCAGTGATACTATGACTCAATTTCAATAATTACATTGTAACGTGAGTTCCTTAAGGGAAAAGACTGTTTTCATTTTTGTCTTCCTATCCCCAGCATCTAACATAGCACTTGGCATAAAATATCAGCTTAATAAATGTTAAGTTCACATGTATATAGCACTCTTAAGGTTACATAAGTACTTCCGTCAAACTTCCGTCAAAACCCCTTGACGTAGGTGGCGCATTCCATTTTTTCATGAAAGGAAACATGCACCTAGAGATGAAGTGACTTGCCCAAAGGTCTTGAAGCTAGTATGCCTTAGTTTCCTCACCAAGGGAGCTGAAGTGAGTGACAGCCAAGGTCTTTCCTTTGGACTCTATGATTAGGATTCAGAAGTAAGCCTCAAATCTCTCATTCCAAGCTCGGTGTTGCTTCTACTTGAGGTAGCTTGGCATGATGCACCAGACTAGTGACACAAGCTGCATAAACATAAGCAGTTAACCCCTCCCAGACTCAGTTTCTTCATTTGCAAAAACAGAGATAACTACATTGGGGGGAAGGAAGAAAAGAGCAAAGAGAGAAGGAGGAAGAATGATGTAAGAGGGGGATCAGTGGGGGAGAAAGAAGAAGAGCTAACAGGTTTATAGCACTTTAAGGTTAGCAAAGGTTTTACATATATAAATTCATTTTTATCCTAATAACAACTGTAGATCAATCAATAAGCATTTGTTAAATGTTTACTACGTGTAAGGGTCTGGGCTACAGGCTAGGAATACAAAGGAAAAAGTTAAAATTCCTACTCCCAAGGAGTTTACTTTCTAGGAGAGAAAATAATATGTACATATACATATAAGTATATACATAGTAAAATACAAGATCATGATATATTTACAACAGCTGGGGATGAAGTACAGGGATTGTGCCCCAAGCATTGTGCCAGGATTCAAAATTACTAGATGAGAAAAAGGGTTCTTCAAGATATGTTACTTTAGGCTGTCCTGCACATTATTCTTGTCAATGAAAAACTTGGCTAGTTAAATTAACTTACAGGATGAAAAGATGTTAGAGTTTAAGGGAAGAAGGGAACAGAGCAACCACCTAGTCCAACTCGACTTCTTCTTTAAATGATAAGGAAACAGTGTCTCAATGACTTGCCCAAGGTTACTCAGCTAACTTGGGTCAGAGACCAAATGAGAATCCAGGTTTCTTCACTTCCAGCTCAGTGCCACTACATATTCCAAATTCTCAAGTTTTTTTAAAAGTTCCTTTCTAATTTTAAAATAAAATTCCACTTCATGTCTCCTAGAGAACTGAACACCATCTACTATTATCCGAAGTCTTACACCAGCAGGAAGCTAAAGATTGTAGGTCAATGTAGCTATTCTGCTGTAGCTGTACAAAGACTACCACTACCAGTATGATTTCACAGATTTTAATTAGAGCTGAGCTACAATTTCAGAGACAAATACAGATGGTCTTAGAAGTAGGCCATTAAGCTTGACTGTACTTCATGTATGCTATATATTGCTTTTTTTTAAAGGAAACAATCTGACTTACTCTAAAACAAAGATTCAAAAATTTTCATCAATGACGGAAAAAACAGGACAAATGAAATCCCTTATAACTGGTTTTTCTGATCCATTTAGCCCCTCAACCTCACTCATCCCACCCCCAGGGTCTACTAAATAAATAGAGAACCTTGGTTTCCGGTGAATTTAAAAAGCAACCAAAAAAAAAATTTCTGTCATCACTGGTGATTAACTATGCTGACAATCACCTAACACCTATAAGGTTACATTTACCAGAAAACCAATGAAAAACATGTATAATAAATGAGATTAAAGTTGCACAACATTAGAACGAAGACTGACATATAGCTAGAGCTAAAGTCCAATAATGGAATCAATTAACAAAACCTTGTGTAGTATGAAATATTTAATACAAACACTCTCTGGGCTAAAAGTAAAAATTACCACATATAGCACTGAAGGCCTGGCCTGAAGTACTATAGTACTGAAGTACCTGTTGACTGGAAACATTTTTTTCCCCAAAATCAAGAATTTATATATCCTTTTGAAACTTCAGTAAGAGGAAAAAGATAAAATTTCTAAACAAAGATTACAAAGGGAAAAACTCAATACAACCATTCATTCATAAAGGAGGGGAAGAGTACTACTGTGCTTCTAAGGGTTATAGATAAAATTATCCAATCAGTTAACATGTATTAAGTACAATCTTCTGTGTGCCAGAATTATGCACTGGGGAAAAAAAAGGCAAAAACAGAAAAGTCTCTCCCCTCAAGAAGCTTATACAGGAAAGTAGAGAGAGGAAGAGAACCACACCAGGTACACATTCACCCCCAACTGCAATACTTACTAAAACCTTGTGTCACCTTGGGCAAGTTTCTTAGTTTCCCTCAACCTCAGTTTCCTCATCTATAAAACAATGGAACTAGACAGGATTACCTCTGAGATTCCTTCTACCTCTATTATCTATGATCCTAAGTAAATAAAAGGCATATTTAAGTTGAAGGATGCCCTCTACAGCATTGCTAATGTAGAGATCTATTTTTTTTTCTTGTAATGTAAAACTACAAGAGAGAAATCTACCCTGGAGTTTTCAAACTAATTGGTAAAGTACATATTGATGGAACTAGAAAGAACAAATGCAAGTGATATTACAGCACAAAATGTACAAAAAATGTCCTAAAGGAGTAGACAGAGTAGGGATGGGTCATTTGTAAGACATTCTGAGGTGGTAAGTCAGAAGCTGAGCCTTAGAGAAGGAAATGAAAGTGAGTTTGCATACCTAAAGTCCAAGACAGATCTAGATATAGAGAAGTTGCAGAGATGACCCTGGGTAAGTCAACAGCCCTGTCTGGACCTCACTTCCCTCCTCATCTGTAAAATGAAGAAGTTGGATCAGAGGATTTCTAAGATCCTTCTCCAGCTTTAAATTCTATCTTCAAAACTGGCCTTCCTTTGGGTAGGGTAATAGTGGAGCTTAAAAGAAGCAAGATGAGGTTCAAGAACAGACTTAGGAAGGCTCAATGCTAGAGTTTAGATTTGACTTGAAGAGGTAGCAGGAAACCACCACGGTCTTTTGAACAGAGGAAATGTGGTAACCACCATGGTGGTTATGAAAAACTGTTCTGACATTTTATGAAGAATAGACTGGAATAAAGAAGACCAATTCAGAAGCAGCTGACTTATGTTAGGAAGGATGGCAGAAATAGAGAAAGTGACAAATTCACAAGACTTTTTGAGTAAAAAGCAATAGATCTGGGTGAACCAATACAGCAAATTCATTCACTCAGGCGTATCAGCAGGATCTGAAAAGCCATGGAACAGGTTAACTATGTAACAAGGCCAACAATACTAAGAGAAAAAAAATCAAAAAAACTGCAAAATGACAACCTTGAAAATAACCTATCTCAATGAATACTACTGATCTCAATCTCTTTTTCTTGAGATTCCCACCTGAGTACAAGCTGACCCTGAAGGAAACAGGACCTACCCTACGTGGTATGTGGTGGTTGCTGCTGAGATCATACCATGAATGGATCTTTGAACAAAAATAGAATGAAATTTGGCAAATGGAAACTTAAGTGCTCTCTCAATACAATAAAGCAATGATTTTGGGGTGGAAAAGTAACATTTTCAATGACATTTAGAACAGTTTAATGGCAAGATCACAATTTAAGCCACTTTCCCCACCAATTAGTACACTGAACACAAGGATATATGAGACGGGTAACTTCAGACATTAAAAAAATGCCTGAAGGTACACACTAGTGAATGAATTAGTCCTTCTCTCTTGGATGACTTTTTTTCCTAAAGTCCCAGGAAAATGAAGTTGTGACAAGGCATGGCAATATTCAAATTATAACAGCTCCCTTCCTCAGGATTTCAGGTAATATTTTATAAACTTAAATGAACTATAGTGGACATTTAGAACCATAAACCAAATACAATATGATAGTTACATGGCTATAGAGTAACAATATACTCTAAGGCTGGACCTGAGAGCTTTTTATTTCCACTTTACTCTTTTCAATCACTGAAGCCCACTGGACCAAAGCAAAGAGTTTTAAGTGTCTTTTTTTTTCTCAGTACTCTTATTAACAAAAGTCAGCATGGCATACTAGACATAGAGGAAGGTCTAAGTTCAAGTTCTACCTCAGAAAATCACTTATCCTCTTGGTGCTCCAAGGCAACTCTAAGATCTGCATTGGTAGTTTCCCAAGTCAAAGAAATCACAGGGTCAGTCCCTTTCATTACCTTGAAAGTGATGGTTCCTTAGGATGTTCATATCAAGCACTTTCCAAATCCACAGACCTGGAATTATCTTGCTTTTTGAAGAAAGAAAGGAAAGGCCTATCTTGCTTGTAACCTATCCCCATGGAAACAGGGAGAAATATAAAATGAAGACAGGGAAGCCAATCTCACTCAGTCTCACTGATCAGATACTATGACAGAATTTTCTTCCCTCCTTAACCAATGCAATATTCAGATCTGCATACAAATTCCATGGCACAGCTTGGATGGAGCAAGCATAGAGTGCTCAATAACAGTAAATCTAAGCAATAATACTGGAGTTACACAGTTCAAAAGCTGTATCCACTTAATGGATGGGAGCCCTTTTGTGACAATAATTTTATATTCAAGCATGCAAAAGGTCATGTTAAGAATGGCAGGGGAGGGGAGGGGGGGAGCCAAGATGGCAAAGCAACAGCATGAACTTTCTACAGCACTCCTACCAAGCCCAGCCAAAAACCTGTAAAAAATGGCTCTAAACAAATGACAAGAGTGAAGCAAATCTCCAGCCCATGACAGCATGGAAGGTTGCCGGGAAATGTCTATCACGCCAAGCTGGGAGCACAGTGCAGTCCAGTGCGGGTCACGAGTACACACAGGGGACCTGAGCAGGCCTTGGGGAGACTGAATCTCTCACACCTGTGACAGCTTCCAGACTTCAGGACCCAAAAGCCCTGAGGATAAATTGGAAGGTCAGTGGAAAAAGCCTCTAGGAGAGTGGAGTAGTCCAGCCCCAGGACAGCAGAGGGGGGAGGGGACAGAGGAACCTATAGCAGCCACAGCAGCAGCAGGGGCAGCTGCAGCCACTGTTTCTGGAGTTCTAAGACCAAAGATTGTGGGATACTAGAGCAGCTGACAGTAGACCCCTCACCCCCACTGGAAGCAGAGATCTACCTTGACAAAGAGCTCAAAACTCAAGTAAATGACTGGGGAAATAAGCGAAAACTGAAAAAAGAATCAGACTACAGAATCTAATTACTGTAGTGACAAGACCAAAATACACAAACAGAAGAAAACAAGACAAAGCTCCTCCATTCATAGCCTCAAAGAAAAATATGAATTGGTCTCAGGTCATGGAAGAGCTCAAAAAGGATTTTGAATATCAAGTAAGAAAAGTAGACCAAAAATTGGGAAGAGAAATGAGAGTGATGCCAAGAAAATCATGAAAAACAAGTAAGTGCTTGCTAAAGGAGACCCAAAAAAATGCTGAAGAAAATAACACTTAAGTAGACTAACCCAAATGACAAAAGAGATCCAAAAAGCCAATGAGGAGAAAAATGCCCTAAAAAGTATCACTGACCAGATGGAAAAGGAGATCCAAAAGCTCACTGAAGAAAATAATTCCTTAAAGATTAGAATGGAGAAGATGGAAGTTAATGACTTTATGAAAAATCAAGAAATTATAAAACAAAACCAAAGGAATGAAAAAATAGCAGTGTGAAATATCTCACTGGAAAAACAACTGATCTAGAAAACAGATCCAGGAGAGCGAATTTAAAAGTTATTGGACTACCTAAAAGCCATGATCAAAAAAAAAAGGGCCTAGACATCATATTTCATGAAATTATCAAGGAAAACTGCTCTGATATTCTAGAACCAGAGGGCAAAATAAATATTGAAAGAATTCACTGATCACCTCCTGAAAGAGATACCAAAAGAAAAACTCCTAGGAATATTGCAGCAAAATTTCAGAGTTCCCAGGGCAAGAAGAAAATATTGCAAGCAGCCAGAAAGAAACAATTCAAGTACTGTGGAAATACAATCAGGATAATACAAGATCTAGCAGCTTCTACATTAAGGGATCAAAGGGCTTGGAATATGATATTCCAGAAGTCAAATTAGCTAGGATTAAAACTAAGAATCACCTACCCAGCAAAACTGAGTATAATAACTTCAGGGGAAAAAATGGTCATTCAGTGAAATAGAGGACTTTCAAGCATTCTTGATGAAAAGACCAGAGCTAAAGAGAAAATCTGACTTTCAAATACAAGAATCAAGAGAAGTATAAAAAGGTAAACAGAAAAGAGAAATCATAAGAGACTTACTAAAGTAGAACTGCTTACATTCCTACATGGAAAGATAATATTTGTAACTCTTGAGATTTTTCTCAGTATTTGGGTAGCTGGTGGCATTATATACATACAGACAGAGGGCATAGGGTGAGTTGAATAGGAAGGGAGGATATCTAAAAACATAAAATTAAGGGGTGAGAGAGGAATATACTGGGAACAGAAAAGGAGAAAAATAGAATGGGGCAAATCATCTTTCATAAAAGTGGCAAGAAAAAATTTTTTCAACAGAGCAGAAAAGGAGGGAGGTGAGAAGGAAAAACTGAAGCTTACTCTCTTCACATTTGGCTTAAGGAGAGAATAACATGCACATTCAATTTGGTATGAAAATCTGTCTTATACTACAGAAAAGCAGGGGAGAAGGGGATAAGTGGGGTGTAGGGTGATGATAGAAGGGAGGGCAAATGAGAGGAGAGGGTAATTAGAAGTAAACACTTTTAGGGGAGAGACAAGGTCAAAAAAAAGAATAGAATAAATGGGGGGCAGGATAGGATGGAGGGAAATATAGTTAGTGTTTCACAACATGACTTTTATGGAAGTCTTTTGCATAACTACACATGTATAACCTATACTGAATTGCTTGCCTTCCCAGTGGGGATGAGTGGGGAGGGAGTAAGAGAGAGAAGTTGGAGCTCAAAGTTTTAAAAACAAATGTTAAAAATCATTTTTACATACAACTGGGAAATAAGAAGTACAGGTAGTGGGGTACAGAAATCTATCTTGTCCTACAAGAAAATAGAGGAGATGGGAATAAAGGAAGGGAGGGGTGTGATAGAAGGGAGGACAGATTGGGGGAAGGGATAATCTGAATGCATAGTGTCTTGGGGTGAGGGGAGGGAAGAGATGAGGAGAAAATGTGGAACTCAAAATCTTGTGGAAATGAATGTTGAAAACTAAAAATAAATAAATTTTAAAAATTTTTAAAAAATTAAAAAAAAGAAAAGTCAGGAATGGTCTGCTCCTTGTAGATAAAAAGGCACTGGCAGGCTTATCAAGCACAGAACTCTAGTGCTGGAGAAACTTTCTAAATGAAGAATGATATCTTTCAGAAAACTTCATCTCTCCCCTGGAACTTTAGCCTGCCTTCAAAGAATACCTGAAATAAATAGGTGAAATAGTATTTTCCCCCCAAGTATGAGGAAGAAGAGAGTCATTAACATGTTGTCCTCTTTTGGATTCTTCTTTTCTCACTGCCCCAATGTCCAATACAGAACTTGAATAGACAGTAATAAATACTTGCCATATTGAAGGCAAGGCTGCTCCAACCCGAGGCCCAGTATCAAAACAATACCTGCTCTTGATACAGCAGCTTCACATCATTAGCTGCTATTCACAGATCATCACAAAGTAACTTTAGGAAGCCAGTTAGAAACCAACCTTAGCACCCTAAACAAAACTAAGGGTCATTTTCTATCAAGTGTCAATTTTTACTCAGAAACAACTTCAAAGCCTGTCATATTAACTTTCTACATACAGTTCTAGAGGGTCAGGGAGAACATGGAAAATTCAATTTTACATATGTAACTCCCAAATGAGAACAAATTCTTCTGTTTTCTAGGGTTCCTACCAATTCTTGAGATGTTTCTAGTAATCTTCCATTAAAAAACTTTTCATTGCATTGCAAGCACTGAAGAAAAACTCAACTCGTGTCAATTTCATTTGTTTTCATTTCTTGACCAACCTTACTTGCAATTTTAATCATATTAAGAATTCATATTTATACAGCAGCTTAAGGTTTGCAAAGCACCTCCTTACAACAACCGGACAAATTCAGTACTATAAGCATTATTCCTGATGTAGAGGCAGCACTATATAGTAGCTAGCCTGGAAACCATTCAAGTTCAGTCTCCAAAGCAAACTCACTATACAACTCTAGGGAAGTCACTTAGCCTCTCAGCATCCTAACCAGCTTTCTAAGACCATAACTTGCAAAGAAAGTGCTGAACTTAATTGGTAGAGTGTCCCCTCACCTAAGATTTGCAATGCCAATGAAATCGCCAATTCTATTCATGTTTCTTTATTTAATAAATTAGGGAAATTGGAGGTCTGTGAGGTTAAGGGACTTACACCAAAGTCACAGTTTAGAAATCATCTAGTCCAGTGGTTCTAAACCAAGGTCCCTCGAACTCTGTTTCTTAAAATATTAAGATAACTATATTTTAAAATATCTGGCTTCCTCTTTAATCCTATGTGTTTTATTTTATGCATTTAAAAACATCCTGAGAGGGGGTTTGTAGATTTCACCAGACTGCCAAAGGAGTCCATGAAACAAGAAAAGGTTAAGTACCTCTGATCTAGTCCAATCTCCCTATTAAAGATACGGAGACCCAGACACCCAATCTAATTCTCAGTCCAATTTTCTCCCCACTACACCCATAATAAAAACAATGAAACATCTAAAATACATAGGGGTGAGAGGGAAAGAAGTAGCAAAAAAGACCTGGATGAACAGCAAATCAACAGAAGATCCAAAAAAACAAAATTTAAACATAACTTCCATTGACCCTTTCTTTCCCACATCTCCAAATCTACTGGCACCTTAAGGATACCTATTTTTAGTCCTATATTTGTAATGCCATTATCCTCCTGGGGAATCTACTCCTCAGTCCCATGCAATCTGACCTCCTCACCACTCCTGTGAAACCATCTTTGCAACTTCACTAATTACTTATTTTTGAACTGACAAATCCAAAGGCCTTAGTCCTCCTTAACTTTTCTGCTGCATTGACCTTGTTGATCACCCCCTTCCTTGATAATCTTTATTCTTCTGGTTTCCATGACTCTGCTCTTAACTATCCTTTTCAGTCTCCTATCACTGGTTCTTATGCTATCTCCCATCCCTGACATCTACCCTAGGCTATCGCCATTGTTGCTTTCAATAGTAACTATACCCAGAAAACTTCCAAATCTTTACCTCAACCTGAAACTTTTCCCCTTAGTTCCAGTTAAGCATCTCTACCTGCCTACTGGGCATCTCCTCTATGTTCTCCAGGCACTTTTGGATTTAGAACTGAAAGGAACCTAGTCCAAACTTCTCATTTCACAGATGATGAAAAAGAAGACAAAGGAAGTGAAGTGACTTGTCCAAGATTACATGGTTGGCTGGTTATTGTCCTTCATTCTCAAAGACCAAAATGAAATCACTAGGTTAGAGTCAAGTTACAGTGTATCCGACTGGAGCTGATTAGACCAATGCTCTACCACAGGGAGGGCACAAATAGTCCATGTGAATATTTTTAGTTGATTCTCTCAAGCTGCACACCTCTCATTTCTTCTGAGCTACTTCAATTCTGCTTTGCTCAAGATTACATAGGTGGTAACTGGCAGTTTGGATGCAAACCTAGACCCTGTGCCTCCAAATCTGTTACTTCCAATTATACCACAGCTCTCAAGTTAACTTAATTAGCCCAAAACTAGATTTTATCATCTTCCTCCTCTAGACTTATGCTTGCTACTAACAATCTACCCTATCACCCAGGTGGAGTTCCCGGAGTTCTCTGGCTTCATTTCCATATCCTCCTAACAGAATGTAAACTTCCTGAAAGCAAGGACTGTCTTACTTTTGTATTCATACCACCACTGCCTAGGACAGAGTCTGGCACATAGCAGATACTTAATGCTTGCTGAATGACACCCCTGAAACACAAATCTCAACACATTACTCCTCCACACAAGAATCTTCATGTATCAACCTTCTTTGTCTGTAGTATGAGGGTTTTCAACCCAGGGTCCATACATAGATTCCAGGGGAATCTGTTCATTTGAATGGGAAAAAAGCTTACACCTTTTTTTCACTAATTTTTGGTGTCCTTTGTACTCCTAAGTATTTTATATTATGCATTTTAAAACATTACTCTGTGAAGGGGTCTGTAAGCTTCACCAAACTGCCTAAGATGGCCATGACAAAAAAAAAGGTTAAGAACCCCTGTTTTAGGATAAAATACAAAACCCTCATTTGAGAATTTAAAATATTCCACAATACAGTTTTTAATCCAACTTTCCACTCTTCTTCCATGTTATCTGCCTTCTCTTACTCTCCATTCCACTCCAACTGACCTGTTTCCCCTCTATAGTCCCTCCTGGACCTCTGCAACTTTCTAACTCTGTCTGTCCTCCATATCTGGACTGGACTGCATCTCTTAGAATCCCTAGCTTCCTAAAAAGCATAATTCGGGTGCCACTTCCCATTCAAGGATTTTCCTGGTCCTCCCTCCACCCATTCAGCCCCCAAATATTAGTGTTTTCAATCTCGTGTAACTGCTCTGTACTACTTCATTTTGGGGGTACTTACTTAACCATGCACATGTTGTACTGTCATAGAACCTAAGTTCTTTAAGGGTAGAAACTGCTTCATTTTTGTCTTTGTATCACAGTAGGTACTAAATAAATACGGTTGAACTAAATTGCTAAGTTTTATCTGATTCTACTTCTGGAACTTTTTTTTTACATCCACTTCCTAGTCACTCTGAACACCACCATGATTAAGGTACTCGATACTTCTCACCTGGACTAATGGAGCAGCCTTTCAACTGTTCTGTCTCCCAGTAGGGAAATCTCCCCTCTCCAAATCCCATCTTCTGCTGTCAAAATCATCTTCAAAATTCCAAGGTCAGAATCATCCTCCCCACTCCCCTGATTCAAAGACTTTCATGTCTCCTCGTTAAACATACTCAAACTCCTTACACTAACATGCAACCTAACTCTTTAGCATTATTTAATAATGACAGCTTCCATTTATAGAGAGATTTAAGGTTTATAATGCTTTCTCTACAGTCGCTCACTGGATACTAACAAGCTTGTTAAGTAGGAAATATGACTATCACTCCACTTTACAATGAGAAAACTGAAGCTGAGAGAGGCTAAGTGATTTTTTTCATGGCTACAAAGCTCCTTAATGTCCAAGTAACACAGGTTTCTCTGCTTCCAATGTCGGGACTCTTTCCACTACCCTACACTTATTTCACATTATTGACCTTAACGCACTCTATGTTCCGGCCAAACTGGATTACTGGCTGTTCTCCAATAGCATTCTTGAATTCTACAACCTTTGTAGTTAACAAAGGGGCTGGCTTAACGGAATAGAACCTGCATCTATCCCCTATTCCTACAGTGGTTCATTTGCATATGTCTGCCTTTCTTTTCTCCCTAAGATCTAGCTCAGATGCCACTTCCTTCAAAAAAATCTTACTGATTTCCTCAGAAAGTAGCAATTACCAGAATCTTCTGACCTCTCCAATGCATTTATCACAGCCTATATAACGGTAATAAAGTACAGCTCATAGCTGTGATATAGTTTAGTATAGCTACACTTAGTTCTTTGTGTATTTGGCTCTAACCCTCAAAGAGTTTACAATCTAAAAGAAAGTTATGTCCCTTTTGCCCTATCATTGTATCCCACAGTACAATGATCACAGTAGACACTTAGTATTTTAATTGCATTTTTAAAAGAAATATTGCATAGAGATATGTTGCAAATAAATTGGAGTGTTTAGTATTGCACACTTTTCAAATTTCAGGTTTAGACCATGGGTAATTCTGGACCAAAATGAATTAATATAAGAATAACCTACTCCTCTTCCTTTTACCTATAGTTTATACCAAAACCTTACACCCAAAGTCTAGTCAGAGGATAGAGATGGGGGGGAAGAAGAGAGTCCTCATAGGTAGTATAGAGGATTGTAGACTAGCCTGGGTAATGGCAAGTTGCCAGCTACTCCTTTAATTTAACCATCTACTTCCCCAGACTATTAAAAAAAAATTAGCTCTCCTTAATGAAGCTTCTAAGGAGTTGTTGATTCAATTGGGGGAAAAAGTTGATGGTGGGAAACTAAAGGGGCCAACTATGAAGAGAAAACATTTTACTATTTTCTTCCCAAAATAGAGTAAGAAGTATCAACAAATTCTAAGGCACACAGATGATGCCTTCATATCACACTGGCAACCCTAAACTCACTAGGAACATGGCAAAATTGGGATAACTTTCCTGTCAAGACATTTTTTTCAAGTCTTTTTTTTCCAAAAGCCCAAAACAAATTTTTTCACTATACAGTTACCAAGAAAAGTATACTTGTTTGCTCTTAAGACACAAGGCAAGAAATTTTTTTTTCCACTTTAAAAAAATACTTAACCAATGTATCCCTCTTAAGCAGTTGCTGATACTGGATACCCAAATGATTCCCACAATTTTATACTGACTTAGAAGCCCCAATGTATACAAGTCTCTAAGAAGTTATTTCCTATTACAATCCACTTTGTGCAAACAAAACCCTAGTATCTAGCACTTAATACATAAATGGGCCACTTTTACCACTTATCTAATTCCTAAGTATCTGAGAAAATTGGTTCGGAGATGGTCTGGTTTCTGACACTGCCACAGAGAAACCAGTCAACACGAAATGCCTCTTGATCAATTTTATTACAAGATGCCATTCTTGTTTCACTGGTTAGGTAACATTCAATGCCACCTTTCAAAATTAAATCAAATATACAAGAGACTGATTTCTTTTTTTACTACAGAGTTTTACCAACATTTTTTAAAAGCCACTTTTAATTATTTATTTAGTTGCAACAGCATAATTACTTTATTTCATTGAATCATGAGTTTCAAAGCCCATTTCACAACATCCACTATCACCACCTTCACTTTAATATTTCTAAGAGCACATAGCTAAAACATAACTGAAAATGCAGCTGCCATCCTCAATTGCACGTACAAGTTTATAAAAATCTGAAATTCCTAAAACGAAAGCATCTCTCATGAGATGAGGCTTTTAATTTCCTTTAAAAAAAAACTTTGAAGAATGCCATTTACTCAATTCAACAAAAATTTACTGTGCACCTTAATACGCAAGGCACAGTTCTTAGAAATGGTGACAGAAGTGACAGTTATACACCTTAATGTTCTCAAAGTGTTTTTCTCACAAGTACCAAGAGAAATAAATAGCAAACATCATTTTTATTCTGATTTGACAGATAAAGAAACTGAGACCCAAAGAATTTAAATGACTTACTCAGCTATTAAGTATCAAAATTAAAGTTTAAACTCAGATTTACCATTCGCAAAATCAGGTCTCTTTCTTCTACCAAGAGGAGTTTTGTTTTGGTTTTTTTTTTTGCCATTTGGCAGTCCGGTGAAACCTAAAGAAGCCTTGTCAGAAAAATGTTTTTAAATGAAAAAAAAAAGAATCCAACAGCATAGAATTACAAAGGAAATAAATTATATTAAAATTGTTGTCAAAATATTTTTTATAACAAGTTGACATCCTCCTGACCTAAGGCCTAGGCCTTCCCATAGCAAACTCACAACGTAATAAGATTAAGTTCATTACACAAATAACCTAAAGCATAAGGGAAAAAATGTTAAGCCCCTAAGAAAGGTACAGAGTGCCATGGGGGTTGTTCTCTAGCCAGATGAAAGATTATTGACCAGAAGTCATCAAATTGCTTAGAACAGGGATGAATCCCAAAAGACTGGTCACCAAGATTATTTACGTAAACCTGTAAAGCCATGTTGGTTAATTTTAAGAAAAAATTACACCATGTACATATTACTTTGATATAGTAAAAAAACAAAGATATTTTGTGTCTATATGTGGAGAGCGGTGATGTAGATTTTATATCCTAATAATTCTGAAGCTATTTAAAATAGCATCAACTTATAAAGGTATGAGGACACTATAAAGGGCGTCCCAAAAGTCTTGGTACAGTTTGAAACTGCAGTAAGATTTTGGAAAACACTGTATGTCAAAAGGCCAAAAAAATGTTCACAACCAGACAAAAACTGCTCCAAAAAACGTACTTTTTGGTCACGATGCTGGAAAGTATCGACATAAAGTTCGGAGGGGTAGCTAAGCGATACCCCATGAAAACAGGAAGTCAAACTAAAAAAAAAAAATATGGTGTCCTGGAATCTGCTGAGGGGCGTCCGAGGCGAGGAGGGGAGGCGAGTAACATTGTATCCACGGCAGGGATCGCCTCCTGCCTCCTCTCTCCTCTCCGGGGTCTTGTGGAAGCGGATTTGTCCCAGAGGGTCCCCTTGGGCTTCCCTCCCCCCGTGGCTCCACAACAAGCTCCTCCAAGTTGGATACTGGAAAAGCTCTGCCTGCAAAGCTGGTTTTAAAAAGCACCCCCCGCCCCCCGGCACCCCGCCTTCCCGGGCTCCTGGCCCGGCCCGCCGCACCAGTCCGGACCTGCTCGGCTCCGCTTTCTCCCTCCCCCTCCGCCCTCTGCCCAGGGGCTGCCCCAAGGGGGCTTCTCCAACCTCTACCCTCATTTCCCCCCTTCGGCCTAGAACACCTCGAGACCCACAGTAAAGGGGGGCATCACTCCTCCCCGGAGCCGGGAGCTTAGAGGGAAGAGGAGGAAAGCCTCGGCGGGGCAGAGTCCCTCCCTGGAGGCCGGGGCGGCCTCTCCACCCGGCCAGGGCCACGTTCACGCCCACAGCTCCCCCGCCCGCGGCGGGGAAGGTCTGCAGGACCCTCTTCTCCTCCACTTCCTCCTCCCTCCTTCCTAGAGCAGGCGGCGTGTCCGGGTGCACGGAGCCCCCGAGACCTCGCCCTCCCCGGGCCCGGGGGGCGGAGGCAGCCTCGCCGGCGCACCCCCTCCCGGAAGGGTGAGCGGAGCTGGCGGCTTGGGGGGTTCTGTTTACCGGGAGAAGTTCCTCACATTCCCACAAACTCACACAGTCACACCATCGCACCCTGGCACTGCCACAAACTCAGGCACGCACTCACGCCCGCTCCTTCCCGCACGATTCCCTCTACCACACTCTCGCACGCCCGCTCCCCGCCGCTCTCACCTGCATCCCGGGCAGGCCCGGCTGCACGGGCGAGTGAGCCATGGCTGCGCCGCCGCTCCGGACCGACCGGGCCGGGCCCCTTCCCCGCGGCGACGGCGGCGGCGGCGGGCGGATCGGACGAGGAGCAGGACGGGCGGGCGGCAGCGGCGGCCTGCCCGGCCCGGCACCCCCACGCTCGTCCCGGCCGGGGCGCCGGGGGCTCGGGGATCAGCGGCTGGTGGTGGGCCGCGCAGTCTCCATGCACGACGGCCGAGCGGCAGCGCCTCCTCCTCTTCTTCCTCCTCCTCCCGGGCAGGCAGAGGCAGAGGCAGCGGCGGCGGCGGCGGCGGCGGCGGCTCCTTCCGGACTCTCCGGGGCGGCCGCGGGACGCTCGGCGACTCCCCACGCACACCCAGCCAGGAGCCGTGTCCGCCCCGCCCAGGGCAGCAGCAGCAGCCCCCGCCCCCGCCCCAGCCTCCGCCCCCTCCTCCTCCCCCTCCCCCCGGCCGGCCCCGGGGTGTGGGATCCCCCCTCCCCGCCCGGTGTTTCCGGGAGAAGGAGGCGGCCTCCGACAGACAGCCGGCCCCGGCAAACCCGAGTCCGCAGCCGCGAGAGCTCCGCACCTTCCGGGGCCTCGGGCGGGGGCGGGGGCGGGCTCCTGGGAGGGGAGGAGTCCTCGCGGCCGCCGCCGACGCTGATTGGGCTGCGGGAGCGGACGGAGAGGGCGGGGAAGGGGCGACGCGGCGGCGGCGGGGTCAGCCTACCCCTCCCCCAAGGCCGGGGCGGGGGGAGGGCCAGGAAGTGGGGTGGCGGGGAGCGATCTCCGCGGTCTGGGGCACCAGGAACTGGGGCTGGCCGCGAGGGTTGGGCATCCAGTCCCCAGTCCTCCCCTGGCCGGAGTACCCAAGGGACGGTAACCGAAGCCGGCCAGGGGGAGGGCCCCCTCTCAGAACTCCCTCGCGTCCTCACCTTTCCCCTCCTGCTCCTCCGCTGTCACGCTGTCACTACTCGGGCTAAAAGAAGCCCTCCCGGTGGAAATCAATAGTCCTTCCCCGGCCCCTCCGAACGAGTCCTGGAGGCAGAGCGGGGGAGGGGAGGCAGCTGGAAACAATGGGGAGAGGAGCCAGTGGGTGCTCCCACGGCCCACGGACTTCCCAGCCCGGACAGAGGAGGAATGGAGGAGGGCTCTCCAGGGGACTGGAGTGCTGGAAAGTCCATGACCACGGCTTGGGAGCATTGAGCCCCGCAGGCACCCCAGCTACCGACAAATGACAAGGGACGTGGCTGGATTCCTTCGTCTCCGAGCCCCGAACCCAGGCGAACGAGTCCACCCCACGGGCGTGGGAACCAGGGAACCAAGAAAGAATAGTGAGCTCTTGCGTGTAGAGCTCTTAGCAAAGTCCAAAACGCTTTACCCTGGGCGGCTCTGCCAGGTGGTAACGCAAATATGGTATTCCTTCCCCCCTCATACAAAGATCTTTCAGTAACTTCCCTTGGTCTCAGTAGCCAGGGACGCCAGAACTTCTGACGCCAAGCCTCATGTCTGTCCTCTGCACCACACTGCCCGCTAATACTCTGATTTGGCTCCTATGTCATCCCATTCCTAATTTAACCCACGCTCAGGAGTTTCTGGGGAAGAAAGGAGGTGCTGGATATGGCATCATAGCACCTTGGTTGGAATCCCAGCTTGGGGATTTCCTACCTGTGTGATCCTGGGTCCTGAATCTGTAAAAAGAGGGAATTAAGTTACATTGTTTCTAAAATCCTTTCCACCTCTTAGGTTAGATTGTTTCTAAAATCCTTTCCACCTCTTAGGTTAGATTGTTTCTAAAATCCTTTCCGCCTTTATGATCCGTTCTTACTCGCAGTCCCACGGCCCTGAACCATTTAGCCATCTTTTTGTGTGTGAAATAGGCTCCAGCAGCCAACAGGAAAATAAGTCAAAAGAACTTTATTCCTTTCTCCCTCCCTTCCTCCATTTCTTTCCCCCTTCCTCCCTCCCTCCCTTCCTTTCAAAAGTGGAATAACCAGTAGGTCCTGAAACTTCTCTTTGGTCTCACTTTGGCTGAAACAACACTATTTACTATTCAATCAGGGGCAAAGATTTCCTTGCCTATTTCTCCATCAGCTCCTGCTGTAATATCTCCCTTAGAGTGCTGCACAAAGGGAAATGAGAAGTGGCTTCTCTAATGCTCTAGGTAACCTTGAAAAAGTCACAACTTTTCTGGACCTCAGTGTTTTCAGTTGTAAAATGAGGAAATTAGACTTGAGGGTCTTTTCTAGCTCAGATTCAGGTTGAAGGCCTTAACTCTTCTGTAGATTAGATTCCACTTTCTATGAAGAAACAAGATCATAGAATTAGAGCTGGAAAAGACCTCAGGGTCCATCTAATCTAACACCTTCATTTTGCCAGCAGACAACTGAAGCCCAGAAAGGTTAAATTACTCACTCAGCCTAGTTAATGGCAAAACCTCCTGATTCCAAATGCAGTGCTCTTTTTACTATATCAAGCTACGTGGTTAATCCCACAAATAATATTGAAGTCATCCCCTAATCTTGTTCTTTTCCTGATCTGTTATCTTTCAAGAATAAAAGCCAAAGGGTTTGGGAGTTCAGTGTGAAATTATGATATCAGATTCATAAATGGAGCCATAAGTTGAATTAGTAATGCTGTCCTTTTTGTGAGAAAAAAAGTCCCTTTGCTTCCATTAACAAGTATTTATGAAGCACTTACTATGTGCCAGGCACTGTGTGAGGCTCTGGAAATACAAAAAGTTAGACGATGTCTTGGGAACACATCTGCTTTTAGTCTTACATGAGACATGACATTAATTTAACCATACTAGGCAGAATATGAAAATGTAAAGCTTCCCACAAAGTACCATCAAAAATCTGATGAGAAAGAAACCATTTCTAGTTGGGTGGACTGGGATTGGCATGAAGAAAGGCAGTACCTGATTTGGACCCTGGGAGATGGGAGGGAGTTTTAAGAAATTGGGAATTGGGGGTTGGGGAAATTAAAGTATATATTCCAGGTTCAATGAATGGAGTAAATACAAATGAGCAGAGATGGAAAAGAACTGGGCTAGAACAGGAAATGGAGAGTTATACACTCTAGCTACAATGTAGACCATGAGAATGGAACTAGGTGAAATGAAGCTTAAAAATGAAAGTTGCTGCCAGATTGAGAAAGGGCATGGAATTCCAGGTTTAAGAGTTGAGCTTCATTGCGCAGGGCAGAGGAAACCACTGAAATGATATTCACAAATTACATTATTAGCTGGAGATAAGAACATGCCCCAGCTTTGTGTCATAGGATATCTGCTTCTGAATAGCAATTTATAACTACTTAGGACCAGATAACTTTTCCTACCTAATGTGCTTCTATGTCAATACATATGTGCTCTCTAAGGCCAGAGGTGATACCCCCTCCCAATGCCACCAGAAATACAAGTCACAAAGACTCAACTTTCTTAAGCAGTGGAAAGTGCAGTAGGCTAGACATCAAGATCAACCAATTATTCAACAAGTATCTTTTTAAGTGCATCTTAAGCTCCAGTCACTGTATTAGGAACTGGGATATTAAAGACAAAAATAGAACCATACCTGTTCTCAAGAAGCTTACATTCTGTTGGTATGCTCATCTATCAGATGGATGGATGGATGGATGGATAGATAAAGGAAAAAGCATTTTTAAGCACCTACTTTGTCCCATGAACTGGGTTAAATACCGGTCTTACTTGATGAGCTATTTTCTCAAGTGATTATCTCATATGATCCTCCTGAAAGTCCTAAGAAGGTAGATAAATAGATACATAAATATTGTATTAGATGACCTCTGAAATCCCTTCTGTAGCTACTATTCTATGCTCTAAAAATAGCTGAACATTTTTCTGACCTGGACAGATGAAAAAATAGATAATAGCTGCTCATTATTTAAACTCGAGTAGACCATAGAATTTTAGTGTTGTAAGGAAGCGTCTTGGTCATCTAGTCCAGTGATGTCAAACTCAAACAGAGTGGGTATATGATGATCCCTGTAGGTGCCATATTAAAACTACTCATTAGCTTTATCTATGTTCTATTGTATTGTTATTATTTTTCTAAATGTTTCCTAATTCCATTTTAACCATCTGGTTTGGCAGGCATTCAGAGGAGTTACCAACTGTTTTTGACACCTCTGATCTAACTCTTAATTTTACAGATATGGAAAATAAAGTCCAGAAAGGGGTTTGCCTTTCTTAAGGTTGCACAGCTATCTGGTTAGAAACTACAAACCAAGTCTTCTGATTTGAAAGTCATATTTTCCAATACATCCTATTATCCAGCTAAGAGAAAGGCTAAAAGAGAAATGGGGGAATTTAGGGGACTTTAGGACTAAATTCACTGACATTTTCCTGGATGTAATACTTGCCTTTTGCTTATTTGTTTTTTCTAAGACTCTCAAAGATATCATATTGGCCATGATCAAATATTTATTAAGCATATCTTTGTCCCCCATTTCCCCCCCCAACCTCACCCATAGTGCACACATTCTTTGAACTATGTTATATCCTTGATAGGAAGGAAAAATATAATACAAAAACATGATTTCTGCCTTCAAGGGATCGACATTCAGTTGGGGAGCCAGTACTCATGCACAAAAACATAAATAACAACATGAAGTATCATATGCCAAGTGCCAAATGAATTGTGTTGACAAGAAGTTTTGGTCACTGCTTCCCCATCAGTGAGTCAGGAAGGATACAGCAGAATACTGTGAACACCTGATTAGTGTTTTATGACTACAATGCCAATTTCTCTTTGTAGAAGACTGCCAAGTGTGTAGAGAGCTTGAAATGATTTGATTCAATTCAACAAATACTTATTAAGAAGGTCATCAAAGCACCTATATCAACAAGAAGTAACAGCTACAAAGAAGGCAGAAACTTGTTTGGTGTGGGTGAAAAAAAAGATGAAGAGGAGGATGGTAATTTTCCTTAGTTTCTTGTATTAAAGCCCAAAGTACAACTGTTTCAGGGCAGCCTGGAGAATCTGAGTTCAAATCCTGGCCTCAAACATTTATTAGCTGTGTGACCCTGGACAAGTCACTTAAGCCTATTTGCCTCCATTCCTCATTTATAAAATGAGCTGGAGAAGGAAATGGCAAATCACTTCAGTATCTTTGCCAAGAAAACCCCAAATGGGGTCACCAAGAGTCAGACCCAACTGAAATGAGTCAACAGCATTTTAAGAAGAGGCATAGTAAAAATATGTCCACACACCTGTCTCTTGGTTTCTAAAACTCTCTAAGTCAGGACATAGGTGAACATAGGCAAGTGTTGGCCCTCAGCAAGATTTTCAAGGTGCTGAAGAAGATAAAAGTAACTGGGACCAAAAGCCTATTCCAAAGGTTTCAAAATCATGGGTGGGTAGAAAGCCCCAGCTCAGTATGTTCAGCTTCCAGTAAAGATGTTCTTCCCTCTTAAAGAAATGCTTTATAACACCGTGCAACACTTTAGCAATGTGGGGTAGCATGGGAAGGACTTTCACTGGCCTGGGAGTCAAAAAAACTGGGCTCTGGCTACAGTTTTAGTTCTATCATAAACTCATGAACTGTGCAATCTTGAACAAGTCATTTCTTCACTCTAGACCTCAGGACATCCTCATCCACAAAATGAAGGAGCCAGACAAGAGGATCTTTAAGGTACCTTCCACCTCTTAAAATCCTATTAGTTAATGAATACATTTTATCATCTGACCAGAGCAGGATTTCTGTGGAAAAGAGACCATGAACTGGTCAATTTGGGGGTTTCTCTTCTTTCAGATTTAGTTGATAATAGCAGTGACCCACATTTAACATTCATCTGAAAACAAAGAGAGGCAACAAGACATAATGGGTAGAGAGCTGGCCTTGAAGACCAGAAGATTTGGATTCAAGCCCCACCCCTGAAACCTTCTGGTTACCTAATCTCATGGTGTTCTAGGCAATTCTCCAACACTACAAGTTGCAGAGAATGTGCTGGCTTGCATTGGCCAAGGGAGTAATAACCTTGGAATTCCTCATACAAATAAAATGAAAGGTTCAGTCCCTACCCAGAAAATAAGAAAGAAATGTTTCATTATGTAAAAAATGAGGATGTGAATGTGAATATGGAATGTAAATGGTCTGGAAGGTTAAATAGTTTTAACTACCCATCCTATGCAGGGCAGCTAGGTAGTACAGTGGATAGACTACAGGCCTGGAATCAGGAAGACTCATCTTCTTGAGATCTAGTCTGGCTTCAGGCACTTACTAGCTATGTGACCCTGTGTAATGCAAGTCATTAAACTCTGCCTCAGTTTCCTCATCTTTAAAGTAAGTTGGAGAAGCAAACCTCTCTAGCATCTTTGCCAAGAAACCCCCAAATGAGGTCATGAAGAGTCAGACAACAACTGAACTATGCTGGGATCTCTTTGACATCCTTGACATGATCTAATCACCCAGCTTCTATTGGGGGTATTGCCTGAAACGGAAACCTCACTCCCTCACACATTCCATTTGTAAACACCTCTCTAATTGTTAGAAAGTGTTTCCTAAGATAGACTCCAAATTAGTCCTAATTCTGACTCTGGAACTGCATGGTCTAACCTTTTTCCACAGAATAGTCTTTCCAAAAGGTGATATCAGCTATTATGTCTCCCTTAAGGTTTCCCTTTGTGTTACCTCATTATCCTAGTTCCTACCAACATTCTCCATATGATGTTTTCCAGACCATTCAGCATCTCGGTACTTTTCATCCATTTTAAAACTAATGCTTAGAACTGAACATAATATTCTAGGTGTAGTCTGACAGTTTAAAATAAGGCTATTACATCCCTTGTTCTGGATATTATATTTCTATAAATGCTATGAGAAATTGCTTCAGCTTATTTGACAGCCAGGTCACATTACTGATTAGTATTGAATTTTCAGTCAAATAAAATCTTTAGGTCTTTTTTTTTCACATCAACTGCATTTAAGCCAAGTTACCTCCACATATGGGATACTGTATAATTGATTTCTTTGAACCCAGGTGCAGGACTTTATATTTTTCCTTAAGAAATTTAATTCCAAATGCCATCATTCACCAATGACAATTGTACTAATTGTAACCAGCCCTCACTCAAATCAAAGTCAACTGCAAGTTATGTCATCATCTTGATGCCATGGTCGTCTTCAGGAACTAAGGACAAACACAATAACAATTGCATCAAAAACCTAATGAAATCCATAACCATTTGTAGGAGAATGGTTTAACCCCTGGGCTAGAATATCAAATTGGATGAAAAGCACAATTTGCCCAAATTACAATATCCATCCAGTTGGAAAGGTAGTTCATTGAGTTATTTCATCCATACATATACCTTGGATGACCACTTCAGATGGATAATGAACTGAGTCTAGAACTAAACTGGAAAAAGAGAGATAAAAGTATCTATCATTGACTCAGCCTTTCAAATTGTTTCCAAAATTTCAGAGTTGGAATGGACCTTTGGGGTTGTAAATGGTATATCACTTTTAGAGTCCAGACTGGTCTCTGCCAAAAAAGCCATATTCACTTCCAGTGAATAGCATCATCAACACAGAACAATGAAAATCCAGATGACTCAAAAGGCAATGGAAAAATTCATGGTGAGTTGTGAGTAAGCAATGATTTGTATGAGAGAATTAGTATAAAAGCCATCATTCAGGACAAGTATGACCAGAAAAGAAAAGGAGACAGTCATTTTCTGAGGAGGAGGAAATAAAGTCTGAATGTTGCCTTAATGCCCTGGAATATTAAAAAGATCCCCAGTTAGATCTTCTAAGGATTATTTATATTTGTGAGATAATCACACAGGGTGAGGTGTAGATGAGTTGCAATCTGCACAAGGGAAAGGAACACCCACATTGATAAGATCATGGATTCATAGAAGTACACAAATAAATTTCATTTTGGTGGTTTCAACCAGCATTTCGCTAGTTGAGAACTTTGAATTTTGTCTTCAAAGTTTTAGGTACCACCACCACCACCACCACATCCAATCTTGCTTTTCACTATGTGCAGCTTAAATAAGCAGCACAAATTCTATGTCTACAAATTACTGATTAAAAAGTTGCATGTGATATGATCAAGTAAAGAGCACTTCAGTACACCATAAGAGACCTCCCTTCAGACTGATATCTTTGAACTAACCAATATCCTCTGAGTCTTATTCAACCAGCCAAGAATCTTTCTTCAACATATCCGCAAAGATATCATGAAAGATTGTCAATGCCTTGCTAAAAATCAAGATGCATTATGTTTTTGGCATTCTCCTGATCTACCAATCTGGAAACTACAAAAAATAAAAAAGGAAATAAGGATAACTTGGAATGAATTGTTCTTAGTGAATCTATCCTGATTCTTAATGATCACCTCTTATTTTCTCTATGTGCTCACAATCATCTATTTTGATCATTCAGTTTAGAATTTTGTTTATCCTTGATTCTACTGCTGCCTTGCTGTGTGATTTTGAACAAGTAACTGAACCAATCTGCTTCTCAGATTCTCAATCAATCAGATGTAAAATAGCATCTATCCTCTACCTTGTATTAAGAGTGGAAGGATATTTGAGACAGAGATATCCTTCAATCTCCCTGAGGAAAAAAATGATATAAGAAAATAAAATGCTATTATTTTCATTGTTCATGGTGAACATTGGTACTGTTCTTATTGCCCTCTCAAAGATATAATTACAAAAGCTCCTATATCAACATAAAGCCAGAAGGAAGGATTTTGAGGGTCTCTACAAGGATGACTCATTTCCTTGTCACCATGGTGACACAACTGACCTTCAAATGGTTTTGCTTTATAGACTATCCCAAGGGCTAAATTAAAATGTTCACAAAATGGCAAGAGTTCTGTCTCTGTCTTCTAAACACAATCTTCTGAACTCCACAAAGCATTCCCATAACTAGAGAGGCAGTGTTATAATGGAAAGAGACTCGGTCTTGAGATCAGAAAATGGGGAGTTCACCACTTTCTATCTGTATTACCATGGTCAGGTCTCATCTTTTCTGAAATTCAGTTACTTCATTTTACAAAATGAGGATAATAATTCCTGTATTTCTTTCTTTGGGGGTGGTACTATAAATGGAAGTAATAGTTATTTACCTAGAATGAGTACCTTTGAGTATAGACTCCCACTTCCTGACCTGAACTCTTCCATTTCAACAGCTGTACTGTCTCAGGAGTGCTATGAGGATCCTCTTTGCCTTCTTATTTCAAAAGGTAAACACTCCAAATGCCATGTCACAAACAAGAGTTACACAAGCAGAGCATTAGAAATTGAGATTCCCAGATTAAAGAGATGACAGACAAAGAGATGACAAGAGAGGATATTTCTGGAGCTGGAAGTGGGAAGCTGGGGATAGATAAGTTGGCCAAGTAATTAACAGAAGGCCTAACAAATATCTACATATGCTTAAAAGGTACAGTCATAAAAGAAGGATAAATAATTTACTTTCGTATAAAATAACACAACTAGAAAAATGAAGTGATATAAGGGGAGAAATATGTAGGCAGAAAAATCCAGAAAAACCTCCCTAATACACAGGATGATCAATGCCTTATAGTATCTGAAGAAAGTTCCAGGCTGTGGTTTTGAGGCACAGAGAGCAGTTGTTGGCAGGCTTGCCAATTGTGGGTCACATGAGCTCTACCCCATTGACTCTTCAGCCATGCCTGAGTGGCCCTGTTATTCAGGGCCTCTGGGGCACAAAGATTCTGCGTTTCAGTCGTGAATGAGGAAGCTTTTCTTGACTGAGTCCTGTCTGCTAGGAGCAGGAAACCTTTGTTCACTTCCTTGGGCGTGTAGCTCTCAAACCTTATCTCCTACAATATGTAACCAGAACACAGGCCTCCTGTGCAGGAATCCAGAGACAACTGATAGTAAAGGCCAGGCACAACTGGGTGGTTTCCTGATAACATGTTTCTGACTAAGAGAAAACACCCAGAGTCCATGGCAAAATTTGTCAGAAATAAGTTTGTGGTTTGTAGGGAGGCTTTCTTTCGATTTTAATAAATACTCCTTTCAGCCAAAGGGCTGAAAACATTTCCTCTGTTGGAAAAAGGTCTGACTGCTTCTAAGGTACCATTCAATGCCATCCCCTCCCCAAACCTTTCATCCTCAAACTTTATTATACTTGAAGGACATGTCATTTTTAACTCCAGACACTCTAATTTTGGTAAAAGTATTGCATCACTCTGGGCCTCAGTTTCCTCACATGTACGATGAGAGGTTTGTCCTAAAGGATCTCTAAGAGACATTTCCAAGGCTAATATTCTGCATTTCTCTGATTGGGACTCTAGACTTCCATTTAGTCAGCACCAGTTTGCTGAGCACTCCAAAAGACCAGACTTTTTTTTTTTATAAGCTTTGCAATTTTTGATCAGCAGTTCTTAGGGCTCACAATAGTGAGTCATCTTAAGGTGCTCAAAAGGCTCATTGGAGCATGTTCACAACTGAAATCCTCATTAGCAATCCTGCTTGGCAGAGTGCCAATTAACAAGGCTGCTGGTCACCTACTGAACCATCACCATTTGACCTCAGCTCAAATGGGAAAGCCCCAAGCATGCAAGGGCTCAAGCCCTGTGACTTGTGACTGTGTGAAGATTTCCAATTCTCCAGGCTGGGATTTGTTTTCAATATGAGACTATTTTTGAAAGGCCAAAGTGAAACTCTACTTGTAAAGAAGACAGCATCCCAGATACCAGTCATACAACTAACTGCAAGAACTAAACCTTAGCAGCCATTAGGTCTGTTTTCAGACAAGAAGTGGCAGTTTGGGGGAATGATATTTCTTCACTTTATACAGACCTGGGCTATGTATTTAACTTTATATAGAGCTGGGCAATGTATTGAAGATAGGCAATATATTAGGCCAAAATGTCATGATATTGCAGTACTCAGAGCTGCTGGAAAAGGCTTCGATTTGGAGTCAGGGGACCTGACTTCTGACACTTACTAGTGGTGTGACCTTTGGCAATTTATTTATTATAGAGAGGCAATCCCTCTCTACAGGGATGTGCTAGAGTTAGCTTGCGCTGGCTCTAATGGTTAAGTTTTCAACGTGAGCACTTACACCTTAGAAACTGGAGAAAGCCAAACACCAAGGCTTGATTTATTGTTTTGCTAATTATCTAGATGGGAAAATGATGGAGAAAATATTAATGATTTAGATTAAAGTATATTATGAGTGTACTTGGTCAATTGTTTCAGTCATGTCCAACTCTTTGTGACCCCAACTGGAGTTTTCTTGGCAAAGATACTGGAGTGGTTTGCCATTTCCTTTTACAGTTCATTTTACAGATGAGGAACTGAGGTAAACAGGGTTAAGTAATTTGACAGGGGTCATCCACCTGATGCCAGATTTGAACTCAGGAAGACAAGTCTTCCCGATTCCAAGTCCAGTGTAAAATCCACTGAGGCACCTAGTAATTTGGATGAGTATTCATATATCAGTAGAGTGAGATTGAAACAGACTCAGTTCAGGATATCACCTGAACTAACTACAGTTATATTACAAATATAATAGAAAATACCAAGACCAGCTATTGGCCCATAGATTCTAAGTAAGTCTGCATGACCTCGGACTGCATCTAAATAAGTCTTCAGTGTAGTAATATTGTCGTTAAAAGAAAGAAGGAAGCATGATCCCAGAGTATATTTAAATCAGTCTGGAGTGTAGTAATATAGTTAAAAAATAGGGAAACATGATCCCAGAGTGCATTTAAATGGCAGAGCATGGAGAGTCATGAAGTAATTGTCTTAATTCCAAATTCAAAACTTGTGGGATCTTTATCAGGGAATGGAACCTCATGCTACACAATCAAGAAGGAAAGAATTTGGGAGAGATTCAGAGACATAGTGAATAAAGAGTTAGAAAACAAACCTTTTAGGAAAGGAGATGCATCCTGGTAGAATGAATAGAGAGGTGGGAAAAAAGGCAAGAGCAGAAAAGGGAAGCACTGGAAAAGGAAGAAGGGAACTCTGGAGATTTTTATCTACTGATCTTGGGGGCATGGAAATGATGGGAAGTCTTAAAGTCTCACCTTTTCCTGGGAAGTCCATAGACTAAAGTATGAAACAGGGAGAGCCACAGAATGACTGGAAGCTAGAAGACAAAACATCTTCCATTCCATACTCCTGGATAGTTAAAAAAAGTTGAGATAAGCCCTTGATGTCAAGACTGTGTGTGTGTGTGTGTGTGTGTGTGTGTGTGTGTGTGTGTGTGTGTGTATGTGTGTGTGTGTGTGTTGGGGGGTGGGGAGACTCTACAAGAAGGCCTTCCTATCTGGGATTATAAGTGAAGCTGAGAATCTAAATAAATCTTAGGAACTCATAGATGTTCACTCAATAGTCTGTTTTCTTTCTACTTTGTGTAAAACTTTACTGCATGTAATTGGAAGTAGGTGTCTCTGACAACTACAGTTAGGGGGAAGAATTCTTAACCAAACAGTGACAGAAAAGATCAAGGAAAATAAAATGAACAATTCCACTTAAATGGAATTGAAAAGCTTTTGCACAAAGACAATAAAGTTAGGATAACAAGGAAAACTCTTTGCATCCGATAAAGGTCTACTATCCATGATATGTATTAATAGAAATACAAAAGATGCCCCAATTCGTAAATGATCAAAGGATATGAAGAAACATATGAAAGATTGCTCCAAATCACTAACAATAAGAGAAATATAAATTAAAACAACTCTGAGGTTTTGCCTCATACTCAACAAATTGTCAAAAGTGACAAAAGAAGGGAATTTTCAATGTTGGATGAACTACAAGACGAAAGACATACAAATGTACTGTTGTTGGAGATATTTGATCTAATCATGCTGGAAAATAATTTGGATTTATGCTAAAACAAAAGGTGACTAAAATGTTCATTGTTGTGAAGGATTTAAAATGTCAAACTGAGGAGCTTTTATTTGATCCTAGAGACAATAGGGAGTCAGTGGAGTTTATTGAATAGGATAGTGTCATGATTATCTGAAAATCACTTTCACAGGTGTGATGAGGATGGTTTGAACAGGAAAGATAATTGAGGCAAGAAATACAATTGAGAGGCTATTAAGATTATCCAGGCAAGAAGTGTCTGATCTGGGGTGATGGCAAGTAGTGATGTAGAGAAGAGAGGTGATGAATATGAGATAAAGTATGGAAGTAGCATTGACAGGACATATTAACATGACTCCGAAGTTAGACACCTTAGTGACTAGAAGGATAGCCCCAACCTGGATAAGGAAATTCAAAAGAGGGGATGGTTTGATGAGATAGATAATAAGTTTTGGACATAGTAAATCTCAAATGTCTATGAGATACCTAGTTTAGAATGTGCAGTAGGCAGTTGGTGATATGGGACTCAGGATAAAATCACTTAGCAGAGACTGAATGCTGAATAATTTTAAGGACTTATCTCCACATAAGAGAAGAGATAAGCAAATGCAACTCACTCCTTTTTGGATAGGTAAGGGACCATAGATAATGGATGTTACAAATTCTCTCAGCTGTGGTAAATGTATTGGCTGTTTTTGAATAACTGTTTTTCTTCATTTACAAAAGAAAACTTACTGTGTAGGGGAGGTGGGAGAAACACACTAAGAAATGACTGTTGTAAAAACAAAAGGAATGACTTAAAACAAAACCCAACCCACCCCTTCCCTCTGTAGTACTGGGAACTGCACTTGCAGGTTGCAAGTTGATCACAGTATATTGCAGGGAGGGTGTGTGGAGGTAGAGAGGACCCTATACAGAGATTCTCAGATTTCCCGAGTGAGGACTTAGGCAAGAAGTGAGAAAACTTCTAAAAGTTGCTTGGGCCCTTTTCTTGTCATGAGGCTCTGACATAAGGATTGCATTAGTAAATACTACATTGATGGATCAGAGAAGAAAAGTTGGAGGAGTAGTTTCCGAGTATTTGAAAAGCTACAGTATAACCTAGAAAATGCTCACCACTTCTTTTCTATTTCTACTCAGTCCAAAATAAAAGGGGAGAGGACTTAGTTCTATACTAGACATGAAAAAGAATTTCCTGATGGTGAGAATTGTTTAAAAAGGGAAACACTGTAGAATCTCTTTCCCTGAAGGCCTTTTAAAAATAGGATAGATTTTCTTTCCCCTGTCTGGAATGGTTTGTGTATTCATGCCTGAAGAAGGAGGACATGAATCAGAAGACCTTCCAAGGTTATTTATTTTCAGATTTAATATTCTTCAACGTGGGAAGGGTAGGAAGAGTCTTATAGAAAGTGGCAATGTTTTGGCTAGGAACTGGATATTATTGTTGAATATACTTCCATGCTATCTGTCCCCATAAATAGTTTACAGTGGGTCTGCCCACCTCACTAGAGACCTTCTAGATCTCTTGGCATTGTTCGGATACCAATGAATGTTCATTGTTTGCATGGATATGACCAGTGCTCCTCCCTTCCCAGAAGGCAGTTCTTTAATGCCATCCTTTACACTATTTATCCCATGTAATTCTACATTGGAAGTAGATTGTAGCCTACCTATACCTACCATGATGAATATAATAATAAAAAAAAACCCCTCACACGAATTTGTGATCTCATCCATTTGAATATTCCTTCTAATGATAAAGTGAGTAATGATTGTACATCCCGTATGATTTTTTTCTGACATCTTTTCAAAAGTATTAACAGTCAAGTTAAAATTCATGATTTTATTTGTTGTAATTTTTAGCATCCCCCACTCACTGTTACTAGCACTACAAATACTGAAGGGGATTCCACAGAAGCAAGGGTTACTTTGTGTTTCTCTTTGTTTTGACCAACAAATTCATCATTAAATGACTACCCTATTATGGATGAGCCTCTCCATCCTTCAGTTAGATGGACCTCAGAAAACTACCACAGTCTGTTACAGGGACAACACACAAAACCTTTATGGCATAATACAACATTTCAGTGTTTACACTCTATTGGCAAAGAGTTTAAGAATCAAAAATCACCTCCATGATAGAGGAGATTTGGAGTAGGATTTTGTGGAGTACTAACAGAGTACATGGAATTCTTATCAGCGTAACAAATCTGGAAGCTATTTTTTGGAGGTAACAATGGGTGGTCTGAGGTGATTCCTGTTTCTGGGAATCTATTTCATTCTGGGCCAAATATAGACATATTGATCCAAAAAGGGAAAAAGACTAGAAGGTTTGGCCTTTCTAATATATCCAATTTGTTCCTGTATCATTAATTTCATTCTAGAAAGTTTACTTTGCAGAGTTAGTTAGACAATTGGTTTACAAATGGCTCTTAATAGTATCCTGGTATCCACACACATCGTATGATTGGACTAAAGTCTAAAATCATTGAATTTCAGATCTTAGATATAGTCCTACCCCCAGAGAGGAAGATGAGACCCAGAAAGTTTGAGTTATGTAATCTCTTTATCCTTTTCACTGTTTTACCACTAGGTGAAACTATTCCACATGGTCCCACACTCACCCTGGTATTTTGTAAATACCCTACTGGGGTAAGATTATTGTCATGTTCTTTATGTAGACTTCATAATATAAATTGTTATGTCCTTTATGTAACCAGCTCTTCATCTTTCTATGAGGCAGTGTTATTCATTGTCCAGAGGGATGTGAACTTGAGTATCTACCTAATTAAAATTAGCTGTGAGCCCCCATCTCATTGTATTTACCCCTACCTCCCAGTGAATGTGCTATATATTCTGTTAATCCTATTTACATGGCCTGCACATAATGAATTTGACCAGGCACATGGCTTTTTCTCTTAGCTTACAGCCAATAAGTAAATACTCAGTATATAATTACTAAAACATCATGCATTATAAAGCATATAAATATCTATAGATATTTGCTTGCCACTTTTCTAGAGTGTCTCTATGAGTTTATAAGAGGTCTCTTTCCTTTAACATAATATTGATTGGGACCAGGATATGCACTGTATGAGCCCTCCCTGAGTAGTCAAAAAAAGTGCAGTAACCGTTCCTTAGGGATGCTTCTCTCTCTCTCTCTCTCTCTCTCTCTCTCTCTCTCTCTCTCTCTCTCTCTCTCTCTCTCTTTCTCTCTCTCACACACACACACACACACACACACACACACACACACAAACATACACATCCCATAGGACTTATTATCAGGTACAAATGAGAAATTCTGAAGTCAGAAACTCAGCTCACACGCAGCATAGGAGCCAAAAACCAGGATCTGGTACAAATAAAAACTCGAGAGAGGTTGTTGGTTTCTCTGGTCTCCAGAGGGGTCTTCCATCCTTGTTTGGAAGTGGTAAACCCATCACAAGCCCTGTGTGGTGGAGTTCATAGGCAACCTGGCAAGGGGCAATGCCACTGTTGTTCTTATACTACCTTCTCCTTGAGCATAGGACCACTTTTCTCTGCTTCTGCTATCTGTCCTTTCTAAACACTTCCTGTCATCAACTGTAATCCCAGTCTGAGTCAGTACAATTGCAGAAGGTACGGAAAGAGTCTGAAAAAGTAAGAACGAGTAAGAGCGAAAGGGCATCCCATAAACAAATTTAGTTGTTTCTACTGTGTATCCCTTTCTGACATAATCTTAGCTCCTTCTTTGCATCCTGGAGATCAGTCGGGGATCTGATTGCATCCTAGGAGGATTTTGAAGCGAGGGAAAAGACCTGTAAAAATGGCTATATTTGGGAAAGTTCAGTTCAGTCATTTTTCAGTCATGTCTAACTCTTCTTGACTCCATCTGGAGTTTTCTTGGCAAAGACCCTGGAATAGTTTGCCATTTTCGTCTGCACCTTATTTTACAGATAAGGAAACTGAGACAAACGGCTAAGTGACTTGGCTGGGGTCACACAGCTAGCAAGTATCTGAGACTGGATTTGAATTCAGGAGGGTGAATCTCCCTGACTTTAGTCCTAGCACTCTATCCACTATGGCATTCTGTGGGATTCATTCATCGATTCAACAAATATTTATCAAATTTTATCAAAAATTTCCTGTGTACAAGGTATTGAGCTTGGTACTGTAAGGAATGCAAACATTTTCCTTCATCCTCCTTCCCTCTAGGACCTCACACAGTCTACCCTCTCTTCTTATAATTCTCTAATTTACTTGTTGTGTAATTATTTTACATGAATTTTATTATATTACATTTTATTTACTTTACAATTTATTACATATTATTTTAAATCAAGAAGACAAGTTCAAATCTTGACTTCAGTAGCAACTATCCACAGGACCATGGGCAAGTCGAATTACTCTTATGAATCCCAATTTCTTCGCCTGTAAAATGAGATTAATAGTGCCTTATTAGTACCTCACAGAGTTGCGTTGGGGATTAATGAGATAGACTAAATAAAATGTTTTACAAACACTAAAGAGCTATATAAATGTCAAGGAAGGGCAGCCCGGTGACTCGGTGGATAGAATGCCAATCCTGAAGTCAGAAAAACTCATTTTCTGGAGTTCAAATCTGGCCTCAGACACTTACTAGCTGTGTGACCCTGGGCAAGTCACTTAACCCTCAGTTTCCTCATCTGTAAAATGAGTTGGAGAAGGAAATGGCATACCACTCCAGTGTCTTTGCTAAGAAAATCCCAACTGGGGTCATGAAGAGTTGGACATGACTGAAAATGATTGAACAACAACAAAATGTCAAGGATAATGATGTGAAGAGGAAAGGAAGTAGTATAGTATAGTGGAAACAAAGATGACCTTGGAAGACCTAGATTCAATTCTTACCTCTGACAAATACTGGTTATGTGACTCTGGGCAAGTCGCTTAACTTCTCAATGGTATAGGCATTTCTGTAAGTTGCAGAAAAGGTGCTGACTTGATTTTATAATGGCAGTTTCCTCACCAGGGAGTCACCTAGTCCTAGTACTATCCCTTTAAGAGAATAGGGACTGTGCTTTGTCTAAAATCTGTATCACTCTCAGTTCATAGCACAAAATAGATGCTTAATAAAGTACAGTCATCATTTCATCTCCTTTTCCTGTTAAAAAATTTGCACACTAGTTTATAAAAATAATTAAAATAAAATAAATAAAAAATATACCTGAAGCAAGTAATGAGAGTCTAATATCACTTGACAATTGCCTTTATCCCCTTTATTCAAATCAGGATTTGTTGTTTCAAGTGATTCCAATAGTAATTAAGGTTACTAAATTACTTTGCAATGCCTTTCCTATAAAACATTATAGTGCTTCTCCCATAAAACCTTATAGTGCCTGCTGGTAAGAATTTATAATCCACATAAGTAATTGAACTTTTCCATCTCATGTTGAACAACTTCTTGGATGTTTGCCATTTCACAGACAAAATTTATTTCAGTAGATTAAGGGGACAATAAATGGATTAAAGGATATTTGTAAAAAATTCATGGCTATTCAGAACAGGGGCCATTATAGCAAGGGCTGCTAAGGCATTCAAAGGGGTAAATTTTGTTCTAATGTTTTTTGATGGTAAAAAGAGCAGAGGCTCTGTCTTCACTGGGATTCTTTAAGGCTCTAACTGTATTTATGGGGTCAGAAACATAGACAAGATATAGAGAACTGAGGGAAACTGAGAATTCTCTCTCTGCTGATTGGGAAGCTGGAGTAAGGATGCTTGGGACAGGTTTAGGTAGGGTGGTTAAGTTATGAGAAAGAAGTCTTAGATTTGGGCTTGAAATACTAGAAAGATTACGCCACTGGTAATTGCCTTGCAGGTAAAAAGCTATCTTTAAAGATAAGAAGAACACTCAATGGAATATTATCACTTCTGTTACCTCTTCCCCATATAATTTTTCTGATTGAAAAGAAATCTAGACCAAGGATTGGTCTTCTTCTTGAAGAAGAAATTGACTATCAAGATCTGCCCATTTCTCATCGTTTGTATTCTGGAACTTAGATAACCAAGGTTGCATTTTTTTTTTAAGTATAGCATCAGGAATACACTTTGGTTGAATTCCATGGTTTCTAGCCAAGACTAACTCTTATGGCAAAAGTTAACCAAGAATAGATGAATACAAGGACAGGTAGGTGACGCAGTGAATACAGTACCATCCCTGGAGTCTGGAGGACCTGACTTCAAATCCAGCCTCAGACACTTGACACTTAATAGGGAAGTCACTAAGTGACCCACTGCCTCACTAGATGAATACAGATCAATAGGTCAGTCACTCAATATCAATCAATAAACGTTTATTAAGTGCCAGGGTTACAAAAACAGACAAAAGACAGTCCTTGCTCTCAAGGAACTCGTAAACGAATGTATGTTCTTATTTGCACTGTAAATTCTCAAATACATCTGGATGAAAACTTTTAAATCATTATTCCATTAGTAATCTAGTAGAACTGTCTCAAATTGTTGAAAATAGGGTAATATGTTGAATGATGGGAAAAGGACAGAACTTAGTAGTCAATTTTATCCAAAAATCTACTTCAGAGTATCCTTGCTTTGTATCTCTTTTCAGCTTGACCATTTAATTCAGAATAATTTGGTACCATGGTGACAACTCAGAGAACGGTCCTATTAAGAAATCTACAAATTCCTTAAGTTCTAGTGAGGTAAATACATACCCATTGTCCAAAATGGATTCTGTTGGAAATCCCAGAATTGCAAAAAACAAACAGAGAGCTCTGACTTATTCATTTCTCAAAAAGTGCCATTAAAAGACTTCCTCATGAATGCCTCATGCAAAACAGGCCAAAAACATGCCATCTAAGAAACCCATCAAATTTTAGCTTTGGTTCAGATGGTGCAACTTGCATTATATGTGTCAATATCCTCATCAGGCTGTTCAGTTCCCTTTAATAAGCATTTTTTAAAAGCAACTACTACTACCAGGTACTATGCTCGGCCCTAGGATGTAGAGACAAAAAATGGAACAATCCCTGCCCTTAAGATGTTTACATTCTGTGTATGTGTAGAACCCATATAAGATTGCATGCCATCTCAGGGAGGGAGGGAAGAAAGAAGGGGAGAAAATTTAAAATTTATGGAAGTGATTGTTGAAAACTGAAAACAAACAAATTAATTAAAAACAAAAACAAAAAAAAAGATGTTTACGTTCTGGGAAGCAGGGCAGGGAAGGTAAGTGGGTGAAGGAATCAATATGAATGTGAAACCCGACATACAGAGGCATGCAAAATAATTTTTTGTGGGAGATCATTAGCAACTGTGGCAATTAGAAGAGGCTTCCTCCAGAAGCTCCTCTCTATCTGAGCTTGGAGAAAGTAATGGATTCTGTGAGTTGAAGATGAGAATTAGTCCAGGTATGGGGCGTGTGTGTGTGTGTGTGTGTGTGTGTGTGTGTGTGTGTGTGTGTGTGTGTGAGAGAGAGAGAGAGAGAGAGAGAGAGAGACAGACAGACAGACAGACAGACAGACAGACAGACAGACACAGAGAGAAAAGTTGAAGGAATGGAAGGACCAAGTCAAGGACATTTTTAGGGATGGGAAAGATGTGAGCATGTTTGTAAGTAAGGGAGTAGGGGTTATTAGGTAAGGCAAGGTTAAAAATTAAGGAGAAATAGGGAATAATTGAAAGGGTTATCTCCAGGGAAGATGAAAGGGGATTGGAGCAAAGTTACAACAGAGGATGCCTTCGAGATCATACCTGTCTCTAATCATGGAGCTTTGCTTTGGGCTATTACCTTCCCTCTGGTCACATTTCTACTCCCTCTCTCACCACACTCCCCCCTTTTTAAGTTTTTATTTAGCATTTTATTTTCTCCAGCTCCATGTAAAAACAATTTTTAACATTTATTTTTAAAACTTTGAGTTCCAAATTCTCTCCCTCCTTCCCCACCCCTGCCTCATTGAGAAGACAGGCAATTTGATATGTTATACTATGTTGTCATGTAAAACATTTCCATACTCATCATGTTATGAAAGAAAACATAGACCAAGAAAAAAAAAGAAAGTTCAAAAAAGTGAGCTTCAATTTATATTCAGATGCCATCAGTTCTTTCTCTGGGAACAGATAGCATTTTCTATCATAAGTCCTTCAAAGTTGTCTTGGATTGTTGTATAGCTGAGAATAGCTACACCATTCATGGCTGATCATCTTAAAATATTGCTGTAACTTTGTAGACAGTACATTTCACTTTGCATCAGTTCATACAAGCCCATGCAAAAGTCTCCAGACTTTTCTGAGAGCTCATTTCCCTTAGCACAATAGTATACCATCACAATCACATACCACAACTTGTTCAGCCATTCCTCAGTTGATGAGTATCCCCTCAATTTCTAATTCTTTGCCACCAGAAAAGAGCCACTATAAATATTTTGGTACATATACATCCTTTTATTTTTTATTTTTTTTTCAATCTCTTTTGGGATACAGACCTGGTAGCACCACACTCCTTTCTCTTGTGAGGGCTTGCGTGGTAGAACTGGAGATTGCCATGTCAGGGTAGTTAAAGCAGCTCAACCTACATAACATAAGATTAGCTATGCAGAATTTTGACTTGGGGAATATTTTGCACAGATATAAGACCCACTTTTATTAATAAAAGCCATAAAAACCCAGAACCCCTGAACTAGAGTAACCTCTAGTCATCAGACCAGAGAGAACTATCTCTGATCTGTTAAATTCTGTGTTTTCAAATAACCAATAGTTTCCTCTCTCCATATCAGTTCTATATACAAAGACACAATTCAGATCATCATGTCTTCATGTAGAGAAAAACACTGTCATCTAAAAGCAACATATACTCTCAATATGGCAACTAAGACATTTTTTTTTAATTGGGAAAATGCTTAGGAGTAAACCATTCTGGCTGTTTTTCAGGTGGCAATAAAACAGATGGAGAAGCCACGAGTGGAGCAATTTTGCCGTTATTCTAACAATCTTTCCAGGTAATCCCTAGCTGGATTCTCTCAAAAAGTAGAGCCAAAAACAAGAAAAAAGCTTCCAGCTGCTCAAGGCTTACTGTCAAACCCCATACACAACATCCTCCATTGTTCCTATTACATCTTCCTCTTCATCCTCGTCACGGACATTTTAATTTTTTGCACTGACATAACCTCTCTCAGCCCAGTCCAAGGATCCTGTCACTTTCTAGGCTGAGAAGAGGGCTATTTGAGACACCAAACTGCACATCTCAGGAGTCCATGAAGCTAGTTCCTGGAGACTCCTTTTTCTAGTAGAGCTGTTTCCAAGAAGCCAGATTTATAAAATGGGTTTATGATATTTTGGCAAAGGCATAATAAAACAAATTACTGATAGTATACCACCAATATGAATCCAGAAAATCTAAACCCTTTAATTCCCCCCCCCCCCCCGCAAAAGTTCTTTATTTTACATCCTGAACATTTTAATGTGGTGGGACCTTGAGACACAGGAAGATTATTAGCAGTGACCATCATGACCAAATATCCCTTTAATCTGTGAAGGTAGATTTAATGCATAGTTCTCAACTGAATTTAAAACTGAATTGAGACCATATCACTAAAACAGATTTGAAGTGTTACATATTTGCAAGAAAATGATTTCTCACTTCTTAGTGAGACATTTAAGAATGTCCCAATGACATTCTTAAATACAAAGTTTAATTTTAAAAATCTAAAAAAGAAATTTTGGGATGGGAAAAAATAATTGAGCCTAATATATTTGTTCTATTTTGATTTATTTTAACTTTGACTCCAAGCCACTCCAGTATCTTTGCCAAGAAAATCCCAAAATGGGGTCATGAAGAGTTGGACATGACTGAAACAGCACAACAACTTTGCTTCTCAGTATATCCCCTCAGAAACAGATTAAAGTGTCTCTGATACTTGTCTGCCTTTCTTGGCTTGTTCAAAGACTTCCTCTGGAGACTTATTCTTTGTTTACAACTCTGTGTGAAATTATTCTCTGGATTTTGATATAACATGCTTGGCCCCTTTTGTCCACATTTGTGGAGTCTGAAACACAAGCTATATGCTGACAGTTCCAGAAGAAGGTCCGAGGAGAAAGACAAGCCAAAATTTGAGTTTCCCAGGGGAACATGAGCCAAAGAATGTTTTATGAGAGTCTCCCAAGATTAAACTTATCCTGTGTAAGCCTAGAATACGAGGTTCTGGCTCATGGGTTACATAAGGATTTGTTTTCTGGTCTTTAGAACTTCACACAAATTATCTGATACCTTCATAGCACCTTGAACTCTATTTTGCAAAATGTAGACCTCCATAATTCTAGGGAGAATAACACAAAGGTCTAATCTGTCAGTGTACTTTCGGCATTCATTAATTAAGCAAGCAATAACAACAGGAACAAATAGCCTGAAGAGAAAAATATGTTAGGAATGATTTTAATTAAATCTGCTTCAGTGAACCAAAAAGATAAAATTGAACCAACTTTTCTTAAAGGGCCTATATGTGCCATGCGCTATATTAGACACTGGAGAACACACGGACAAAAAATTAAATTCAGCTTTTGCCCTCAAGGAACCTATATTCTGCTAAGGGGAGTTTGGGGAGGTGGAGGTAGAACCCACAAAAAAAGTATTTTACTTATTCAATAATTTATTGTTTACAATAATCCTTCTCCTTCTAAGTCCATTTATAAATTCAAACCTTAGGGTCTAACTATCAACCTACTCTTGATGGGAACATACTTAAATAGGAAGTAGGAAACAGCTGCTCTGGACACATTGTAATTATGGTTAGATAGTTACTTCAGAGCAGAGCTGTTTTCCAAAACTCTGAGCACTGAAGAGAAAAGGAATCTCAGAGAGCCCTAAGACAGCCCTACAGTCTTATTTCCACATCAGTGGGTGATTGGACTAAGTGGGAAGAGGGTAAAAATAACAGGGCAGAAACCAAGTCGCAGCATGAGGCCCTTTGATCCCTGACTTGATGCCCTTTGAGAGTGGTAACCTGGATGGTTAATCTCCTCATTCTTCTGTTGGAATCACCTTGATTTCTAAATGCTCCAGACTTTCTTGGGGAAGGAAGAAATTCATGTAAGCAGAATTTTGAGGTGCTCATGATTATAGCTGTCCTTTCTTTTACACCCATTCCTTCCCTGTCTCATTCTCCAGAGATTTTAAGAAAAATGATTAGTATATGTACCCTTGGAGAAATTGTATTTTTCCACTGACAAGGAGAATTAATCATCTAGAAACTTTTATTTTGCATGTAACTACCTAGAAAATAGAAGGGACAAAAAGATCCTGCATTCATAGTAGGGAACAGGAGATTGGGATTAGAACTATGATTTCATAGATATGAGGTACCTTCTTGGCAATTTATAGTCTTACCAAGTTGCCTGGAGAGCACTGAGAAGCCAAGGGACTCACCTGGAGATATCCAACCTTTGCATACTAAAATTAAAGAATCATACAGTAGTAAGAAAAAAACATACAGTCTGTAACTTAGAAGATGAAAGGATTATAAATACCTGTTTTAGCTGTAATATATTTGATAGCTCTTATTAACTTAAAAGAAAGGAATTCAGAAGATAACAAAGGTAGAGAGTCAGAATTTGATGTTCTTAATTCAATCAGAAAAAAAAGAATTGAAAGAGAGCATGTGCTAATGGTCACTTTAACCATGGGTAAATATATATATTTTTTTAGCTCAATTTTATTTTCTTTTCAGTTTCAATTTATCTCCTTCCCTCCACCCTTCTCTTATCTGTTGAGAAGCTGAGAAAAACAAAAATGAAGGATACATTCAGTGCAAGCTGAGAGGAAGTATTAATTCATTGAGGTAACTAATGTGATGAATAGGAAGAATATTAACTCATTTATTAAGACTTGTCCTTGCACATCACCTTTATTAGCACCTGAATAATTATTTCTTAGAATATTAAGAACTTTCAAATCTCAAAGTCTCTTGGATCTGTTTTTCAGTTATTTATTCTGTTTCACTTACAAATAATTCTAATGTCATGAGAAACAGGAGAAATTTCTGTTTGATATGCTGTTTATATCAAATTGAGTGATTTTTCTACCTCATCACTTGGTGGTCTCATTGCATCAACTTGTTTAATTCTTGACTTTACATCCCTTGCATCTAGCACAATATCTGGTGCTAGTACCTGGCATCAGCATAGTGGATGTCAATAAATGCATGTAGATTGATTGATTCCAAGAATACTGGTTTGGGGTTTTGTTGTTATTGTTGCTGTATGAGTAATTTTATTTAAAGAATGAAATTAATATCAAGGATATCTAATATTTATATCAACAAAATCTGTCTAATAACTAGTCATTTCTAGAGTAATAATAGCTAACATTTATGTAGTATTACAGGGTAGCTAGATGGCACAGTGGATAGAATGCCTCTCTTGGAGTCAGAAAGACTCATCTCCTTGAGTTCAAATCTGGCCTCACACACTTACTAGTTACAAAAAATCCGAGTGAGTTATTATTCCAACCCAGTGCAGCTTAGAGAGACAGAAAAAGAGGGTCTTTAGACACTTGGATAGAGGCTGCCTGGGAGCTCAGTGCACAGGTTGAGGTGAGCCTTGGAGGCAGCTACAGCAGCAGGAGCACCAGACATGCCCAATCCATAGTTAGGTGGTAAGGAGATTAAACCTCCGATCAGAAAGAAATTCTAGGGATAACTTTTTTAGCACTAGGCATAGGATCCATTTGGCAACTTTGTAGACTATTAACCAGTTCTAGGTTACAATTCCAGGGTAGAAAAGAAAGCCATTGTCACAAGGGGGCAGGGTCCTATCTGGACAAGGATCAGAGCACAGAGCAGGTGGGTGGTAATCAGACTACTCTCTGGGTCACTCCATCTAAGAAGCTCCAGAAACCTATAGGTCCCCAGATCAAGTTACAGAACTTCAGACTGATTATCCCTCCTTAAAAGTGAGCAGAGCTCAAATCTAACATAAAGTCCAAAGCCAAGAACTAAGGCTGGAAAAATAAGCAAACAGCAAAGAAAGCACCTGATCACAAAAAGTTTCTGTGATGACAAAACTCAAGACACAAACTTGGAAGAAGGCAATCAATCATTTGAAAATATCTATAAGTAAAGCCTCAAAGAAAAATATAGGTCATACACAAACCCAATAAGGATCCCAAAAGGAAATAAAGATATCTTATAGGAAGAGCAAAAATGATTTTAAAAATCAAATAAGAGCAGTAGAGGAAAAATTGAGAAAAGAAAGGCAAGTGATGCAAGAAAATTATGATTTCTTGGAGATAGAGTCCTAGAAGCAATATCGCTGGGTCAAAGGGTATGCATATTTTTGTAGCCCTTTGGGCATAGTTCCAAATTGCTCTCCAGAATGGTTGGATCAGCTCACAGCTCCACCAATAATGAATTAGTGTTCCAACTCTCCCACATCCTCTCCAACATTTATCATCTTCCTGTTCTGTCATGTTTGCCAATCTCATAGGTATGATGTGGTACCTCAGAGTTGTTTTGATTTGCATCTCTCTAATCAAAAGTGATTTAGAGCATTTTTTTCATATGACTATAGATATCTTTAATTTCTTCCTCTGAAAATTGCGTGTTCATATCCTTTGACCATTTATCAATTGGGGAATGACTTGTATTTTTGTACATTTGACTCAGTTTTCTATATATTCTAGAAATGAGGCCTTTATCACTGATATTAGCTGTAAAAATTCTTTCCCAGTTTTCTACATCCCTCCAAATTTTGGTTGCATTGGGTTTAGTTGTGCAAAACTTTTCAGTTTAATGTAATAAAAATTATCCATCTTGTACTTCATAGTGCTTTCTGTCTCTTTTTTAGTCAAAAATTCTGCAAGAAAATTATGAAAGGAGAATTAACAGCTTGGCAGAAGAGGTACAAAATCCTCCTAGGAGAAAATTACTCCTAAAAAATGAGAACTGTTCAGTTGGAAACTAAGAACTCCATGAGACATACATAGAACACAGTGAAAAGACTGAAAAAAAGTCGAAGAAAATGTGTAATATCTTACTGTAAAAACAATCAACCTGGAAAATGAATCAAGGAAAGGTAAATTAAATTAGGCTGCCTAAAATTTATGATCAGAAAAAGAGCCTAGACATCATATTTCCAGAAATTATCAAGAACAATTGCCTAGATATCTTAGAACCAGAGAGCAAAGTAGAAACGGAAAAAATCCTTGGTTAATCTCCTGAAAGAGATCCCAAAATGAAAATTCCTAGTAATATTGTAGCCAAGTTCCAGAGTTCCCAGGTCATGTTGAAACTACTAAAAGTAGCTATAAAGAAATAACTCAAATACTGTGGGGCCGCATTCAGGATCATACAAGATTTAGCAGCTACCGCAATAAAGGAGTAGAAGGTGGGAATATGATATTCTAGAAGACAAAGGAACTAAGATTATACCAAGAATAACATACCTGGCAAAACAAAGTATAACCCAATTGGGGAGAGGGAATAAATATTTAAAGAAATAGAGGATTTTCAAGCAGCCTGGATAAAAACACTAAAACTTAATGAAAATTTTGACATCCAGGGTCATATACCTCGTGTTTGAAGCTGGATAAACTCAGGTCTTTTCTGACTCCAGGTCCTCCAATGCACCATCTAGATGTCTCTATAAATATTTAAGAAAAGAAAACATGATAACAATTAAAGAAGAAACAGATTAGTGGTCTGGAGAAATGAGTTGTAGTCCAATTGTAGTCCATCAGTTTGTTATATGGCTTTTGGCAAGTCACTTAAACTCGGACTCTGTCTTAGTTTATGTATAAATAAATATGTGTGTGTATTTTCAATAGTATTATATTATTCTGTTACATTAATATGTTGTAAGTTGTTAGTCATACCACACTATTCTCTAATAGTTTGGGCATCTAATTTGTTTCTAGGTTTTTGCCATTAAAAATAAATACTATGAATGAATATTTTTGTAGATCTGTGAAAACATTTGTGCTGGTAGGTAATTTTTCTTTTACATTTTTTTTAATTTTGGGGACAGAATTGTAGAAAAGGAATGATTGGGTCAAGAGGTGTAGTGGAAAAAGCACAGTACTTGAGAGTCAGGAAGACTTGTATTCCAGTACTACCTCTGACACTAACTGGGACCACAGACATGTCATTTAATTTTTCTGAGTCTATTTCATCATCAGTAAAATAGATAATAATGTTTACAGAACTTACCTCACAGGTGTTGTAGGACACAATGAGATAGTGTATATGATAATGTTATGCATACTTTAAAAAGCACCATATAAATGTCAATTATCATTATAAAACTTTGTTACTCTTTGTGTATATTGCCAAGTTACATTTACTCTAATCTCCAGTTCCACCAACAAGGTAGCAGAGTTCTATAACCTCTGTAGACATGTCAGCATTAACATTGAATGTTTTTTTCTTATTTTTAGAATTCTCGTGGGTGAATGGTGGTATCTTGATTTGCTTTTCTCTGACAATTAGGGAATTGGGAATTATTTAACAGTATAATTTTCTCCTTTGAAAGTTGGTGCTTTTACACGGTTCCCCTGGGAAGTATGTACCAGTTTTATAGATCTGTGTTGATTCTTTATAGATTCTGGATATGAGACCAGATACATTTTACATTACAGACAATATTTTCCCTCAGCAAGATGAAAATAGGGAGCACAGTGGATAGAGTGCTGGGCCTGGGGTCAGAAAGACTACTGTTTATGAGTTCAAATCTGATGTTAGACACTTACTAGCATGTGACCCAGGGCAAGTCACTTAACCCTGTTTACCTCAGTTTCCTCATCCATAAAATGAGATGGAGAAGGAAATGGCAAACCACTCTAGAATCTTTGCCAAGAAAACCCCCAAATGGGGTCATGAAGAGTCAGATGTGACTGAAAACTAAGTAACAACAACTTTTCCTCAATCTATTTTTTAAAAATTTCTGTGGTATTATTTTTTTTTTTACTGAAATCCTTTTATCTGTATTGTTATCAAATTCATTGATTTTGACTCAATTTATTTAATTTACTTGATGGATAAAAAATGTTCATCCTCTCCATACTTGGAATAAAACATTCCTTTTTCTTTTAGTATTTTTATTAGAGAGTTTAATACATTTTCTTTTAGTTTTACAGCTGTTACGTTTGTCTTTTATTAAATCCTACTGAAATGTGTACTTTCTTACTCTTATTATTTCTATTATTATCCTAAAATCAACAAAGCTACTCTATGCAAAGTTCTCCTGTATTATCCTGATGACAAGATATATTTCTTTTACTTTAGGATTCCCTTCCCTAAAACATGACTTTTATAATACTTCTCTCCTTTTCAGATTCCCCTTCCCGATATACTTTTTTCTCTCTTTGACATGCCCTTTAGAAACATTTAGTAACTTAGCCAACCTGATAATCTAAGCATTCTTGCATTGCCAGAAACTGGTTTATCTTGATTTGAGAAGTGTAAATTGTCTTCAGTACTTATCTTTTTGGCTTGGAAACTTGGCCATTATTAAACTTCCTTTAAGTAGATCTATATCTTTCTGCAGTAATTTCAAAGTCTCATTGCTTTCCACATGTCCATCTCTTGCCTTGAAATTATATAAAAGTTTTTCTGGATTTTTCCTGCGTCCTACATTTATATATATACTATATTCCAGATTTTCCCACTATCTCATACTACACACACATACATACACACACTCTCTCTCTTTCTCTCATTATATAATATATATTATGTGTAATATACTTAGCTACATGTTGTTGTAACAGCAAGGGCCCCAGCATACATAGGAGGGCCTGCTGTACAGGTTCTTAAATCCATTTTTCTAAAAAGAAAGCAACTTTTGAGGGGGTCAACAATCTACTTTAATCAAGTACATATATCATTCACTTAGTTCAAGGAGAAAAGTCAGCACCCTGAACTTCAGAGAAAATGCAAGCAGAGAAATAAAGACCAACAGACAGGGCTTCCAACTGTCTGACCGTAAGCAATACATACATCACAGATCTGACCATTACATACATACATAGTTACCAGAGATAGAACCACCAACATCTGGATTTTCAAAGGTGGGGGAGGCCTCCTTAGTGGCTACTCACAGTCTCTTCTGGTCAAACACTTCCAATGAGTAAGCCCCAAAACAAAACCTCACCTCAGAGTACATATACACTTTTCAGAGCCAGAGAGCATCACAACCCTTGAGAACTAGGGTCTCATTAAAAATTAGCAAAAGATGTGGGCCTTCCTACAAAACAAATCTCCCCTAATCAAACTTCCCTTAATGGGCAGGCCCATTAATGGGTCAGGACCTTTAACTCTCATTAAGATAATTAACATTACAGTTGTCTCTCTCAGCAAAGGATATTATCCTTGAGGCCAGCATCTGTCCTTATTTTTGTTTTTATATCACCAATGCATAACATATAGTTATGGGCATGTAGTAGGTATATAATAAATGCTTATTGATTGACATGAAAAAGGGAGACCAAAAGCTTTGAATAATCCTGACACTTATTACCAAAAGAAGAGCAGTAGAGAAAATAATAATTACTGACCTATTAATCTATATTTTACTTCTGCAAAATATCTATTAGAACAGTATACATGTGTATTGGAGGATTTCTTGAGGAATGATGAGAAAGGGAAAAGATGACTTTTTGATACTCTACAGTAGTGAGTGGGATAGGTTTAGTGAAGACTTCTCAGATTGTAATTCTTCTCCCAGGGGTGAGGTAAGACTGAGAGGCTCAAGGTTACTATATTTTTAGAACAGAATAATTCCATATAAGGATATAAAACTGTGTAGTATATTAGGGTCTCAATGACTGGGTAAAGTTTACCTAATTCTTCAATGTCTTCATTTCGAAAGGGATTGGTTAGATTTCGTGTCTAGAATGTAAGATCATATTCTCAGCTAATGAGAATAATGGTCAGTGTGGGGGGGAGGGACTTGCGTTAGAGTCTATATAAATCACTGCCCTTTCTTTGTCTTCGGCTTTCCTACACCAGGTGAACTGCTGTAGGATTGTCCAGATTCTCGAGAATCGAATAAATCTCTTTTCTGTCATCACTTTGAGAGGCCTCTGAGTAATTGATTTATGTAGGGGCCTGAGCCATCCCACACAGTAGGCTGCAGCTTTACAATCACACACTTGACTAGTGTAGAGAATACAAGGCCTCAATGTACTTCTTCTTTGACTATTGAAAAAAAGGATTTAATTTACAGAGCAAAATGCCCCTTCAAAGGCTCTCCTTCAAAGTATCTCACACGCATATTTAAAACCTTAAATGGTTCCTTGAAAGATATAACAATGGAGTTAATTTTGTTTAATTTGAAAAGCAAAAGACCTTAAAAACTTCCTTCCAACAAGGTATTTCCCATGCATTTGTCAAAATTATATAGGATTCCTCTAAAGATGTAACATTTGACATATAACAAAGAGATAACTTTGTTCAGTGTTCCTCTTATTATCATTATCAGTGATGGATAAAATAAGTAGACATGCTTGCCAAAGACATTTACTGTTGTACAGAGGATGTCTAACCCAGAGCCCAAATGACAGACTGATTCCCTAGAGATGGTGGATTCCCTCCAGATGCTCCTATTTTCAGATAAATCCTTTGGTTGAACAACAAAAGTTTTTGATCTGACAATATTCAGTATCATTGTACCAAAGTTTCTGTTGGTATAAGGATAGACTCAAAGTCTGAAACCTTTGACTGCTGTGCATAGAGATGATAGGCCAGGAATGTGACTAGACAATGACTTTAGCCTCTGGGCTTAGCTTTGTGTCTGGGACTTTCTCACTTCTGCCAACTGTCTACTAATTTTGTCCACCCCAAGCATGTGAAAATTTCCCTTGGCAAAATAGGCAGATGAGAACAATTTTTTTTCCCAGCAGCCATGAAGGTGGCTGAAGCAGATGCTGTGGGACACTTAGAACTTGACCAGACATCTAAGATGTCATTCATTGCATCCTGGGCCATCACCAGTCATTTGACTTTTAGCTTGCCATTACCTTGACGGTTCTGGAAGAGAGAGTGAGGCTGATGGCTCCATGCAACTCTGCCTCACTTAAATCCAATTCATGCACAAGACAAGACACTCGCCCCATCATGTCACTGGTACTCTTCAAAAACAAAGGACAGTAGCAACAACAATTTGTGTGAGAGAGCAGATGTGGGTTGGGAATTGGGAAACTGGGGAACATGAAACGCTAAAGCTCCTGGTAGTTTGTTGAAAGAACCATCTCTACCTGGACAATGACTAGGTGTGGCCAAACCCTGAAGTAGACTAAATGCTAAGTTGAAATCTCTTAAAGACCCAAGCCCAGGATCAGGAAATTTAGTTTAAATAAAATAATAAATCTATCTGCCCTATTTCCTAAAGAGCTTGATACCTGATTTGTGTGTTTGTCCTTCATTGCTGAAGAAGACCATGCCATCAGAGAAATAATGACATGACTTGCACGTGACTTTGTTTTGAGTGAGGGAGGGCTGTGCAGGTCTAAGTCACTGTTGGAGATGGAAAGCTTTCTAGTCATGATGCTGAAAATGCAAGACAAGTGACTTCATAATGAAAAAAAAGGAACAGGTACCCATTCTCTCCTAGGGAAGATTTTCTTTTTCCTAATCCATAGCTAAGGGCTACTGCTTTGCTTTTAAAAAATTTTTTTGTTTTTGAACTTGGCAAACACCAAGTAAAAGCATGCATTTCTGTACACAAGGTAGAACAGACACTGAGGGTGTGACTGTTCAGCTGCTGTACCAGCAGTGTGAATCATATCAGCCTAGATAGTTAGGTTTAGTGAGATGCTTTAGACATCTCTCTAAAAGGCTTTTTGATTTCTCTGACTGGGTCCAGCACAACTGCGTTAGTATTGTTTTGTCCCAGGTTCTGCCGCTCTTTCCTTCTCCCTCTCAACTCACCCAAAGTCTATGCTGGTCAGGCAACAAGGTATTACAGCATTGGGGACATTGAGAAGAAAGGTTCAAGTCAAGAGAATGGTCCATGGCCCCAACAATCTCCATGACCATCTGCTTTCTCCCGACTGTGATTCCACAGCTGTAATTTTATAATGGCCCCACTTCCCACTCTTGATGACAGCTTGTCACTGTGGGGATTAGCTAGAGACACAGGATTTTCAAACACTTTAGTAGGTACATACCAAGACTTTGTATTTTCAGAGCAGCAGTCATCTCCATGCTTCTGACAAGAGAGCATCAGTGCCTAGCTCTGTGGACTTCCACGCTACTTGACTCTCACAAAACTTCTCTCTCTCTCTCTCTCTCTCTCTCTCTCTCTCTCTCTCTCTCTCTCTCTCTCTCTCTCTCTCTTTTTCACACACACACACACACACACACACACACACATTGTGATCTCTCTCTACCTCTCAAGGTACAGAAGGGCAAATAATGCTTCCTCTCTCTTGTCCAGGTGTCCTCATATAGGCACATTTATATAGATAGGTTCTAATCCATTCGTGTAGATTTATACTTTTTAACGTGCACACTAACATATAGCTCATTCTTACAAGCACATTAAGTTGGATTATATCAAAGACACACTTGCTTCTTAAACTTCACTCGTGGAACTAAGCTTCGAGCACCCTTAAATGTATCCACTACAACTCTGTTCAGCCAACAGGAGCGTCTGCTTTTTCCATGGAATGCCAGACTCGGGCAAGACTTTGATGCTTCTCCTATGTTCCTGGGAGGGGATGAGGTTAATCACAAAAGCTATGGGTAGTTCTGCTCACAGCTGATGAACCCTCAGATCTAACATATAGAGGCTTTGCATACCTGGCTCAATGTATTGCTATCTACTGATCTTTGTCTTTTCTTTCAATCAGTCTTCCTTCTTGCTATTTTTTCAAAGGACTAGGTTGCACTCAGAACTATTCCAGTTGTTTCCTTTTCCCTTTGTACCTTTGGAATTCTTCAAGGAGGGGTAGATTGCACCATCTATTCATCTAATAATAATTTATTAAGCCTCTACTATGTGACAGGCACTAAGCAATTGGCATATAAAGGCCCCAAATGAAATAATTCCTGCCCTCAAGGAGCTTATATTCTATTGAGAGGAAATAATGTGAACCTAGATAGGTCTTTGTCAGGTCTCTACTTGCCCACTCTTCCATCTCCACTGACTTTCTAAGGACTCTGTTCTATAAGGTCAGTCTTAGACACCATGGTATTCCTTAGCTGGATGATCAGAGGTCATAGCAGATAACAGGGGTTCTTAAACTGGGGTCTGTGAATTTGTTTTTTAACATATTCTGGTAACTATCTCAATATATAATTGGTTTTCTTTATAATTCTGTGTATTTTAATTTATGCATTTTAAAACATTGTTCTAAAAATGAGTCCATAGGCTTCCCTGGACTGCCAAAGGACACACAAAAAAATGAAGATCTCCTTAACTAGAAGTATAGGTCACAGTGAACTCAATATTGCCATCCTTTGCTGACCTCTCCTTCCTTGGATTCAGTCTCTCCTCCTGATCCTATGACTCTGTTTAGTTTTTCTGAGCCCAAACTTATTCCCTTTTCCTGTTTTCTAGGTGAGCATTCAACTGAACTGTTGTATTATTTACTGTTATATCACTCAATTTAATATCATTTAATCTGCCAGATCCCCAGGAAAAGACTATCAAGTGGTCTATTAAGTTTTCATTCAAGCCTTCTCTTAGTACCACATCCTCCCAGAACAAGGTGGTTCCGCAATTGGTAGAATTTATTTATGCCTATATCTGTGTCTATAGCTATATCCTATATTCTATATCCTATGTGCTATATCTATTTCATATCATTTATATCTATAGCATCTTTACAAACATCTTCTATGTCTATGACTATATCTCCTATTAGAATGTATCAGCCTTGTTGGGTACCTAGCACTGGCAGGAGTTGTTTCCTACTTGGAATGGAGAAACTCTCCTAGGAACTGCCTGATAGGGCCACATCTACAGATTTCCTTTCTTTAGTAGAAGAATTTCCTTGTCCAAAGCAGTTTCTGTACCCCACCGTCATACTCTCTTGCCAACAATAAAGGTTATTCTCATGAGTGACCCCTCTCACCATAAGATAGCCTAGGAAGATCGGCGTTTGTTGTTGTAGATCCTGCATCATGGGTGGGGAAATAATGGTCGATGTAGGAAGCAGCATGCCCTTGTAGATGGGGGGACACGATTGGTTGTAAAGTACTTGTGCTATGCCACATAAAGCTAAGCCAATACAGTACTTACCCTGATAATGATGATGACAGCTAACATTGATATAGCACTTACTTTGTGCTAAGTACTTTACAATTATTATCTTATTTGATCCTTACAAGAACCCTGGGAGGTAGGTGCTATTATTATTTCCATTTCACAAGTGAGGAAGCTGAAACAAACAGAGTTCAAGTGACTCGCCCAAGATCAGATAGCTAGTAAATGTCTGAGGCCATATTTGAATTCAATTCTTCCCAACTTTGACCCTGGTACTACTATCTACTGCACCATCTAGCTGCCATATCCCCTCCTTTAGGTTCCTTAGGTTTACAGGAGCAATGGGGTCAAGTATGCTAGACCTTAGACTTAGACTGTCAGGATACAGTAGACTTGTAGCTCTACACCATCTGATGTTATTCTAGTTAAGCATCCCATATGTGAAACTACACAGAGCTTCTGTGTAGGGGCTTAACTTTGTGCCTGGCAGATTGGAAGCACTTAATAAATGCTTGCTTCCTTCCTTCTTTCTTTCTGTTGTTTAGCAGCCTCTCACATACAGACTGATAAAGGAAACCAGACCAGATTTCCAGCATTGGAGATATCTCCGATATTAGTACTTGTCTCAGCGGAAGGCCCACCTTCTGCAAGAAATCTTCCTCAATCCTCCCTAATCTTCCTGCCTTCCCTCTGAGATTATCTCCAATTTATTCTGTACCTATATTTACCTTGTTTGGTCAGGGTTATTTGTATGTTGTTTTCCCCATTAGAAAGTGAGCTCCTTGGGAGCAGGGTCTGTTTTTGTTTGCTTTGCCTTTCTTTGTATACCTAGCATGTAACACAGTGGTAGGCAGGCACATAGCTGGAGCTTAAGAAATTCTTGTTTATTTAACTTGACTTGTTGATTTATAGGCTCAAGCTAACTGCCAATAGAGGCAATCCAAGCTGTACCATCTGTATATCAAATTTCCCTCTGCTTCATATAGAGATACTTTTGCTCTCTGCAGTGATACAGATTCTGCGATTAAATTCTTACAACTAAAGTTATCTTTGTAGGTGTCTTATCCCCAGCAAAATGATTGCCTAGCAAGCAATTACACATACATATCGCATATTCTTAAACTCTTCAAGAGCAGAAACAGTATCTTACACACACTTTGAGTCTTCCCTGATACCTAGCACTGTGGTCTTTACACATAGGTGATCACAAAATAATAGAATCTGCAAGTTATCTATATCCTACAGATATTCAGGCCAACCCAAATACAAGAGGAATCTCTATCATAACATAGCAAACAAATGGCATCCAGTCTGCTTGAGAACTCCCAAGGAAGGAAGGCTGGCCACCTATGGAGGCAGCGCTTTCCAGTCTAGGACACCTCTAATTACCAGGAATTTTTTTTTTGACATTAAATTTAAGTTTGCCTCTTTGTAACTTTACCCAGTGCTTCCCTTTCTACCCTTTGGGATAAAAAATAAAGCCCATCCCTTCTCTACATTGTAATTTTTCAAATACTTGAAGACAACCATCATATCCTCCCCTGAGTCTTCTTTACTCCAGTCTAAATACACCCAGTCCCTTTAACCAATCCTCTTATGTAGGGCCTTCCCCACCCCCTCACCCTCTGACTGATTTTTTTTTTGGATGAGGGAAAGAGGCTATTCTCAGCCTCATTTCTTATTAAGCCTTAATCACTGAATGGGTGTTGCCTCAGTCAGACTGAAACCTGTTGAAGATCTTAGTTTGAAAAGGCCAAAGTCCCCCATTGCATCTTGGGCCACATCCAGTTGTCCTTATCTGTATCTGGCCACTGGACCCAGATGGTTGCAGGGAAGACAGTGAGGTTGATGATTGAGCACAGCCCTTTATCACTTAAACCCAATTCACTTGTATGTCATGGCATCACCTCCCTGACAGTCTTCTTCAAAAACAAAGGACAAACAACAGTCATGCCATGGACTCGAGGCCCTTCATCATCTTCTCAGTGACCTTAAACTGTGATACCTAGAACTGAACACAATTTTCCAGATTAAGTCTAATGAGAATCATCACCAGCCTGTTCCTGGAAGCTGTTCCTTTTTTTTTTTAATTTAATTTTATTATTATTATTTTTTAATGTTTTACAATCACTGCCATAAAATTAAGATTTTATCCCCCCCCACACCTACCCCCCACTACCCCCCTCCCTCCCCATGACAGCATACAATTCTGTATAGGTTCTATATATACTTTCCTATTGAGTACGTTTTCACTATAGTCATGCTATGCAGTCAAACTAAAATAAATGGAAGAAATCACATAACAAATCAAAACATAATACACAAAAACACACACACAAACATGATCTGCTGCATTCTGTGAATGACTTCCATATTTCTTTCTCTGAGTGTGGAAGGCATTTTGCCTTGAGAACCACCTTTGGGATTTTTTTTTTTTAATTAATAAGTTCTTGCGTTATTACAAAATTCCAAGTCTACCAGAAAAAACTCTCTCACACTGTGGTCATTGCTGTGCACAAAGTTCTCCTGGTTCTGCTCCTGTCACTCAGCGTCAGATCATATAAGTCCTTCCAGGCCTCTCTGAAGTCTTCTTGTTCATCATTTCTTATGGTGCGATAGTACTCTATTACATTCATATATCAAAACTTATTCATCCATTCCCCAATTGATGGGCATCCCCTTGACTTCCAGTTTTTGACAACTACAAAGAGTGGTGCTATAAATATTTTTGTACATGTGGGACCCTTTCCCATTTTTACGATCCCTTGGGGATACAGTCCTAGTAGCAATATTGCTGGGTCAAAGGGTATGCACATTTTTGTAGCCCTTTGGGCATAGTTCCAAATTGCTCTCCAGAATGGTTGGATGAGCTCACAGTTCCACCAACAATGAATTAGTGTTCCAACTCTCCCACATCATCTCCAACATTTATCATTTTCTTGTTCTGTCATGTTTGCCAATCTTATAGGTGAGATGTGGTACCTCAGAGTTGTTTTGATTTGCATCTCTCTAATCAATACTGATTTAGAGCATTTTTTTATATGATTATAGATATCTTTAATTTCTTCCTTTGAAAATTGCCTGTTCATATCCTTTGACCATTTATCAATTGGGGAATGACTTGTGTAGTTATACATTTGAGTCAGTTCTCTATATATTCTAGAAATGAGGCCTTTATCCCCAAGATTAGCCGTAAAAATTCTTTCCCAATTTACTACATCCCTCTGAATTTTGGCTGCATTGGGTTTGGTTGTGCAAAAACTTTTCAGTTTAATGTAATCAAAATTATCCATCTTGCATTTCATAATGCTTTCTATCTCTTCTTTAGTAAAAAATTCTTCCCTTCTCCATAAATCTGATAAATACACTATTCCTTGCTCCTCCAGTTTATTAATGGTATCAATCTTTATACTTAAATCATGTACCCATTTGGACTTTATTCTTGTGTACAGTGTCAGGCATGGGTCTATGCCTAATTTCCACCACACTGTTATCCAGTTTTCCCAGCAATTTTTGTTGAACAGTGAATTCTTTTTCCAGAAGCTGGGGTCATTAGGTTTATCAAACAGCAGGTTGCTATATTCCTTGCCTACTGTATCTTGAGTGCCAAGTCTATTCCACTTGTCTACCTCTCTGTTTCTTAGCCAATACCAAGTGGTTTTGATAATTGCTGCTTTATAGTACAATTTGAGGTCTGGTAGCGCTAGGCCACCTCCCCAAGCATTTCTTTTCATTAGTCCCTTTGATATTCTGGACCTTTTGTTCTTCCAAATGAATTTTGATATGATTTTATCCAGCTCTAGAAAATAATTATCTGATAGTTTAATTGGTATGGCACTAAATAAGTAAATTAATTTAGGTAGAAGCTGTTCCTTTCTTAATGTAACTCAAGATTGCATAAGCTTTTTGGGTTGACATATGTCCCATTCAAAGATGGAATGATGGAATAAATCCTAGGATAGCTTTGCTCACAACAAGGTCGTGATGTGAAGAGTGGAGTGTAAAATGACTGCTCAGCAAGCACTTACATATTCATATTTTATATATTTTTGTGTGGACGTATGGTCTCTCTGGTTAGAATGTGAGTTCCATGAGGATAGGGATGACTTTATTTTTGTTTTAGGTGGCAAATGGAAAGAGCACTGGGCATGGAATCAGGAAGACTCATCTTCCTGAATTCAAATCTGGCCTCAGACACTTACTAGCTGTGTGCCCCCAGGGAAAGTCATTTAACCTTGTTTGACTCAGTTTTCTCATCTGTAAAATGAGCTGCAGAAGGAAATGGCAAACCACTCTGGTATCCTTGCCATGTAAATCCCAAATGGGGTCACGAAGAGTCAGACAAAATTGCAGTGTGTACCCTAGACAGCACACATAGGAACTTGTGGATTGATTGATAGAACATTAACATAGTTTCTGGCTGAGAGTCACTGCCAAACTTCATTTTCCCTCTGTTGAAAGAATCTTCAGAGTCCTTCTGGGCAACTGCTAATAAATAAACTTGCATAGGATACAGACAAGTAAACTACATGTTGTTTATTCACTCAGTACTGTGATATCTACCATCAGTAGGTGTCTGATAACTCAGAAGATGACATATATATATGTATATGTGTATTTATGTGTGTATATGTTGTTCATTCATTTTTCAGTCATGTCTGAGCCCTTGTGACCCCATTTTGGTGGGTTCTTTTTTTGGGCAGAAGTATTAAAGTGGTTTGCCATTTCCTTCTCCAACTCATTTTATAGATGAGGAAACTGAGGCAAATAGGATTAAGTGACTTGCCCAGGGTCACACAGTTAGTAAATATTTGAGGTCAGATGTGAACTCAGGTCTTCCTTATTCCAGGTTCAGCACTCTATCCACTGTGCTACCTAGCTGCCTGTGTGCGTGTGTGTGTGTTCTTCCTTCCTAAGTGTAACATTAATGTAAGATTAATGGTGAGTGGGGGGAAGAATTAAAGATCTTCCCCACCCATTAATAAGCCTCAGATACCTTTTGTTAGTTTCTAATGAGGCACTGGGTCAAGAGGGTCTTGCCCTCCAGCCCTGAAAAGAGTATATATATTCTGAGGTGAGGCTTTGCTTTGGAGCTTATTTTTTGGAAGGAGGTTCATGTATCAGATGAAACTCTGAGCAGCCACTTTAAGAAGTCCCCCAGCTTTGAACACCCAGATGTTGGTGCTTCTCTCTCTGGCAATGATATATGTATTGTCTATGGTCAGATAGTCGAAAGCCCTGTCTGTTGGTCTTTATTTCTCAGCTTGCATTTTCTCTGTTGGTATGTTTGATTAAAGTCATTGCTGACCCCTCAAAAGCTGCTTTCCTTTAAGAAAAGCAGATCTAAGAACCTTTGCAACAGGAGCTCCTGCGTATGCAGGGGTCGTTGCTACTGCAACAAGCTATAAAGGAACTGAGTGGAAGGGTGAGGATTCTGATCCAGATGAATTTAGTAAAAGTAAATTGGTCTTTCTCTTTGTAATTTCTGCTTGTAATTTGTTTGTATTTTCTTTGAAGTTCAGGGGGCTGGCTTTTCCCCTGAACTAACTGAATGAATATGTGCTTGATGAAAGTAGCTTGCTGACCCCTCAAAAATTGCTTTCCTTTTAGAAAAGCAGATCTAGGAATCTGTACAGCAAGCCCTTCTGTGTGTGCTGAGGTTCTCACTGTTACACTAAGCTACATGAGCCAGAGTAACAAAAAAAAAAGATGCAGTAACAAAACAAAAAAAAACAAAAACAAAAAACCAGGCAGCTAAGTGATAGTCATTGGATAGAGTACTGGCATCAGAAAGAGCCGAATTTGAATCTGACTTTAGACGCTAGCTGTGTGACTTTGGGCAAGTCACTTAGCCTCTATTTGCCTCAGTTTCCTCATCTGTAAATGGGAATAATAACAGCATCTGCCTCCCAGGGTTGTTGTGAAAACCAAATGAGATGACAATTGTGAGGCACTTAGCACAGTGCCTGGAATAAATGTTAGCCATCACTGTCATCATAATTGCTTCTGACAAAGCAGTTTCAGTTAGAGTGGGTACAACATATAGACAAGAAAGGTACTTATTGCAATAAAAGGGGATAGTTATCACTTGTTCAAAGGCAAGAATCTGTTCTTGTTAGCCCAGCTATTTATATTACACCAAACAGTTTTATCAGTCTTTTTGACTAATCAGTCTGATTCATCAGTGGATTCATTGGGTTTGTCAGTCAATCAGCATTTGTTAAGCACCAATCACCTGAGGACTCATTTCCTTAAATAGGGATACCCAGAACCCAAAGCAATACTACAGATTAGGACTTTTGCCAATAAGGACGTTATTAGACAGGATAAGGAGAAGGTGACAAGTCCCTTGACCTGTCAAAGTCCTCTGGAGTCTTCTTTTGTAAAGTGATTAGGAGGAAGAGAGATTTTGAAGGGGAGAGACATTTTGCTGTATGTGTTGAAACATGACATAGCTTAAAAAAAAAGACAACTACAGAAAAAAAGGGAGTTAGTTATGCCAACTTTTTACAGACCACTTTTAGCTCTTTAAAAAAATCCTTTCAATGCCTCTCTGACGCATACCTTAATAGGCTGCTTCAGATAAGACCGTGTATTAGAGGCCAAGTCTTATCATTTCTCTCACCCATGACTGATCACCATGCTGGAAGGCAGCTCTAGGCTAAGTTCTTCATTCTATATTGTTTGCTCTCTGTCCTACATACCAGTCACTGGCTTGGAGCATTTGCTTGGTGATCCATGAAGTAGCCCTACCTTTCTGCCCGGGAAAATGAAAGAGACAGGTGATGACCAACCACCCAGACCTCAGGCTTTTTTCTAATAGAGCTCTGCTGTTTGGGGAAAAGGAAGGGAATAAACATTTATTAAGTACCTAATCTGTGTCTGACATTGTGCCAAATGATTTACAAATTTTTCATTTGATCCTCACAACAACCCTAGCAGTGGGGTGGGTGTTATTATTATCCCTATTTGAGGAAACTGAGGCAAACAGAGGGTTAAGTGACTTGCCCAGGTTCATATAGCTAGTAAATTTCTGAGGCCAGAATTGAAATAAGGTCTTCCCGGCTCCAGGCCCAGCTCTCTCTGGCATACCACCCAGCTCCCCAACTGCTGGAAGCACCATTCCTACATATTCTTACAGCAAACCCTTGCAAACTCCTGCACCGTTTGCTTTTGAGCCTGATAGGATCAGAGCTGGTTGAACCTTGTCTAGCGTTAGAGTCTATGAAATGCAAACTTGAGCTCAGTAGGCCTTGTGTGTGTGCCAACACATTCCTAAAAAAAACCAGTTCTTGCTTCAGCAGGCTTCCTGAAAAACTAGTTTCTCCAGTTTGCCATGAGAAACTATGTTTGTACATGGCTAGTCCTCTCCATGTCAACTGGTCCCTCCCACTATAGTAATTTTAGGTGCACAAAGAGGCCTTTTTTAGGCAACTGGACAGAGGAACTGGGTGAAGGGGAAACAGGCAGTGGGGCAGTAGGGCAGAAGCCCAGAGGCCAGGCAAGAGCTAATTAGGAAGTGGAACTAAAAACTAGAATAAACACTCCATCCAAAGGATAACGATGGAATGTTGTTTTCATAAATTTGGAGTGTTAGTTTTCATCAGAGAAGAGAGCTGAGCAAGAAGAATTTTCCTGAACCCTAACAGCACAATTATCTGACAAGTATCTGGGCTGGTCACTCACCAAACTATTATAACTTGGTGAAAAATCTCCCATTTGGCCACCTCTTTTCCCTTTGTTTCATTTTGTGGTTGTCAGGCAATCTTAAATACATGCACATTCATGCTTGTGTGTGTGTGTGTGTTCATTTAAGAGATTAGTGAATACTGCATAGAGAGAAAGATTGCCAAATCAGGGTGGCCTGGGTTCATGCTTATTTCTGACAAATGCTAGCTGTGTGACCCCATATGCTACTAAACAGTTGTGGATCTTGAGTGAAGAAAGGGTTTTTCACATTAGGAATTCTTTACACCAATATAACTACCAGTATTGGGTGCTATCCCATCATCTTTAAAAATCAAAAACTAAAACGTAGGGACTGGATATGTGATTTTGTTTTCTCATGCCCCTAAAATGGATAGATTCCATCTTCCGTTATAGACCAGCACCATCTCTGAAACTTAGAGTTGCCTAGGACTTATACATCAAGTAACTTGTCTAAGGTCACACAGCCTCTATGTGTGAGTTGGACTGAAACTCAAGCTTTCCAGATTCTCAGGTCAGTTCTCTATCTACTATACCACACTGCCTCTAAAAACTAAAATCTTGCCAACCCCCCCAAGAAAACCCAAACCTAATAACAAACAAACAAAAAGCCAAGCAATCCAAATGATGTTTGAGAAATACCTTTCTACTTGTCCTGTTATTAGGGACAATGAAATGTTCCTGGAAAGAACAGACATGCTTTCTCTGAAGTCAGAGAATCTGGATTCAAATCCAGCCTCTGATGATACCTGTGTGAAAGTCCCTTAACTTCATCTGTAATGAGGAGGATGAGCTTCCTGGCCTCTGAAGTTCTTTACAACTGTAAATCTGTAATCTTAAAAGTACTTAGATATTTAAAAAAAAAGAAAAGAAAAGAAAAAAGAATGGTATCAAGTGACATGGAAGAATCTTAAGTTGTCAGGAGGTCTGAGAATGGTAGAACGTGACCTAGGAGAAGGAACGAGGGGAAGAAAGACCAGTGAACATTTGGGGCTAAATGAAAGGCACGACTGTCTTCCTGAAGTGAAGGTGGTGGTGGTGATGGATTTTGCTCAGGATGAATTATCTTCTTCTGCTCCAAGGGATGATAATGATGGGGTTATGTTAACCTGACAGATCAGTTCATCGTGTTCAGTTTGGAATGACAAGAGCATGGAAGTGAGTTACATGGCAGTTTTAAAAGACTAGAGATAGTTACTAAAGTATACTTAGGTTGAGGTGAAAATGAACAGTTTTGAGGTCCTACTGACACTGAGTTGACTGGCTTGCAGGGATTCTCAAGACATGGGGTAAACATAAATGTGTTCAGATTGGAAGTAATTTCCTACAATGCTCTCAGAAAACTATGACAAACTGACTTTTTGAACATGTCACAGCTAAGAAACTAGTTTTCTGAGAACTTATTTTGTATATGAAAAGATTTTGCATATTAGGAATTTTCATACTTTCACCAACATAAAAAACAGCTCTTTTGCTGCTTTCTTGGAGGCTTTATGGGTTGTTAGGGAAGTTCATGTCCATAAATAAAGATACTCATTAATTTAGAACATGAATTATATCCTTTATGTCATGTACTGCAGTTAGTCCATTTTTGGAAATAATATTGCAGCCTACCTTCATCTGCTATGCATTTCTTCACAAAGCCATTTGAGTTAGCTACCATTCTGATTCTCAGATTTGGGTTTTCCCAGATTTGTAGCCACACAGCATCACTGAGATAACATTTGTGTTAAAAAGATGGACTTTGATACCAGAGAGTACTTGGGGTCATTAAAAGCACGACATAATCTCTCAAGAGGAATGGAACCCATTTTTGTCTTTCTCCCATTTGATTCTGGGCCCAACTTAAATATTGGCCATTAATTATTTACAATCCTCTTGGTTTTATTTTTTGGCAATAACAAAACCTGAGATTTTTTCCAAACATTTAGAAGCCTTCTCCTCTTTCATGTAACCTTGAGAGTCAATCCCTTAGTACCTCAGAATTGTATTCTCTAGCATGGATGTCTTCTATGTCTACTAGGTCTAGTCCCCCCATTTTTCCTCTCTTTCTTTTCATCAGTATACAACATTCCAGTTAAAATCCCAATATGGAGGATCCTTGATGGATAGAAAATTGTTATAGAAATCTTAATGGAATTTTTCCATTTTTCATCTCTTTACTGTGCTTTGTCAAGTTTCATCCTTAAATGCCCTCAAGATGACTTTGCTTGGGTGATTTTATCACCAGGCTTGTTTTCTTTTAAATTTATCTTTTCTCCCACTGTTTCTATTTATTTATTTATTGAGAGAAAAACATTTTATTGGTGTTTGGTTCCCTTTGAGTCATTATGGGTTTTTTTCCCTTATGCCATGGATTTGTTTACTGCTTGTTTAGGTTTTTAGAATTTTTATAATTCTTATGTCTCTATCCCTCCCAACCTGGGTGTGTTTTTTTAAAACTTTTATTTAGTATTTAATTTTTCCCTAGTTACATGTAAAAACAATTTTAACATTCATTTTTTTAAAACTTTGAGTTCCAAATTCTCTCCCTTCCTCCCTCCCCACCCCACCTCACTGAGACAGCAAGCAATTCAATACAGGTTATACATGTGTGGTCATGCCAAATATTTCCATAAGTCATGTTGTGAGAGATTATATCTCCCTCCATCTTATTCTGTCCCCCCATTTATTGTGTTCTCTCTCTCCTTTCACCTTTTCCATCCTCAAAAGTATTTTGCTTCTAACTATCCCTTTCCCCAATCTACTCTCCCTTCTGTCATCCTCTCCTCCCTTATTCCCTTCCCTTCTATTTTCCTGTAGGGTAAAATAGATTTTTATACCCAATTGAATATTTATGTTATTCCCATTGAGCCAATTCCGACGAGGGTAAGGTTCACTCAATCCCTCTCTTTTCCTCCCTCTTGCCCTCCACTATAAAATCTTTTTCTTGCCTCTTATATGTGAGATAATTTACTCCGTTCTACCTCTTCCTTTCTCTTTCTCCCAGTACCTTCCTCTCTCTAACCCCTTAATTTTATTTTTTAGATATTATCCCTTCATATTCAACTCACACCTGCACCCTCTGTCTATATACACTCCTTCTAATGACCCTAATAATGAGAAAGGTCTTTTGAGTTGTAAATATCTTTCCATATAGAAATGCAAACAGTTCAACTTTAATAAGTCTCTTATGATTTCTCTTTCCTGTTTACCTTTTCATACTTCTCTTGATTCTTTTATTTGAAAGTCAAATTTTCTATTCAGCTCTGGTCTTTTCATCAAGAATGCTTAAAAGTCCTCTCTTTCATTGAATGTCCACTTTTTCCCCTGAAGGATTATACTCAGTTTTGTTAGGTAGGTGATTCTTGGTTTTAATCCTAGCTCCTCTGATCTCCAGAATATCATATTCCCAGCCCTTTAATCCCTTAATGTAGAAGCTGATAGATCTTGTGTTTTCCTGATTGAGTTTCCACAATACTCGAATTGTTTCTTTCTGACTGCTTGCAATATTTTCTCTTTGTCCTGGGAACTCTGGAATTTGGCTACAATATTCCTAGGAGTTTTCCTTTTAGGATCTCTTTCCAGAGGCAATCAGCGAATTCTTCCAATTTCTATTTTACCCTCTGGTTCTAGTATTTCAGGGCAGTTTTCCTTGATAATTTCTTGAAAGATTATGTTTAGGCTCTTTTTTTTGATTATGGCTTTCAGATAGTCCAATAACATTTAAATTTTCTCTCCTGAATCTATTTTCCAGGTCAGTTGTTTTCCCAATGAGATATTTCACATTGTCTGCTATTTTTTCATTCTTTTGATTTTGTTTTGCTGTTTCGTGATTTCTCATAAAATCATCAGCTTACATTTGCTCCTTCTTTTTAAGTAATTGTCTTCTTCAGTGAACTTTTGGACTTCCTTTTCCATTTGGCTAATTCTGCTTTTTAAGGCATTTTTTCTCCTCATTGACTTTTTGAACCTCTTTTGCTATTTGGGCTAGTCTATTTTTAAAGGTGTTATTTTCTTCAGCATTTTTTGGGTATCCTTTAGCAAGCAGTTGACTCATTTTCCATGAGTTTATTACATCACTTTCATTTCTCTTCCCAGTTTTTCCTCTACTTCTTTTACTTGATTTTCAAAATCCTTTTTGAGCTCTTCCATGGCCTGAGACCAATTCATATTTTTCTTGCAGGCTTTGGCTGTGGGAGCTTTGACCTTGTTGTCTTCTTCTGAGTGTGTGTTTTGATCTTCCTTGTCACCAAAGTAAGTTTCTATAGTCAGAGGTTTGGTTTTTGTTGTTGTTGTTGTTGTTTGCTCATTTTGTCAGCCAATTACTTGACTTTTTAACTCTTTTTAAAGGTAAGACTCTGCTTCCAGTGTGGAGGGTGAAGTGTCCCATACTTCAAGGGTTTTGTGCAGCTGTTTTCAGAGATACTTCTAGGGGACCTGTAGGTTTTCAGTTTTTCCAAGTTGGTACAATCAAAGGAGAGGTGTTTACTCCTTTCTTCACCTGTATCTGGTGATCACAGCACTCTTTTAGGCCCTGGAACTATGAGGAGTGTCCACACTGAACTGTGTCCATAGGCTCTGTTATGCCTCTGCTCTGCTCCTTCTCTCTTCCAGACTGCCACCCAGGACTGCAACTCAGATCCAAGCAGCAGAGTCCTGCCTCAGTGCTAGCAAAGAGACTCCTGTAATCTCTTTCTGACCCGTTGTTCAATCCCCTTACTGTCTATTGCCTAAGAGTTCAAGAAACAGCCATTGCCACTGCCACTGCTGATTCAGTCACTTCCAAGGCCTGCTCCTAGTTTAATGGGGTGGGGACTGTGCTGGAGCAGCCCGCACTGTACTGTGCTCCTCTATCACCCAGGTCCAATAGACCTTTCCAGCTGACTTTCTAAGTTGTCTTTGGCATCTGTGGACTGCGAAATCCAGAAACCATCACTGCTGCCAATGATTCAGTCACCTGAGGCCTGCTCCAAATTTGCTGGAGCCCAGTTTGCCCTGGCCCAGCCTGGTCTGGACTGCGCTCCTCTCTCAGCCTGGTGCAACAGACCTTTCCTGTCAACCTTCCAGGTTGCCTTGGGTTGGAAATTTGTTTCACTCTGTCTTTTTGTGAGGTCTGCTGCGCTAGAATTTGTTTAGAGTCATTCTTTTAAAGATATTTAGAGTGGTTTGAGGGAGAGATCAGGTGAGTCCCTGCCTTTACTCTGCCATCTTGACTACAGCCCCCTTCTCATTGTTTCATGAGGTGATCCTATTCATAGTCTTCTGTTATCCCCTATTATACTTTACAAATAAGTTTACATTTCTAAAGCAGCACTACTTTTGGCTGCTTTTTCTCTTTGTTTAGCAAGGAGATAAAAAAAATGTTCACAGTGACAGAGGAGGTTTCTGGGATCTTTTGTTATTATCTTTAAGGTAATTGTAATACTTGGCATCTCTATGCATTTCCTGTTTTTGGTACAAATCAGATTGGAGTTGTTTTACTTGCATACTGTTTTTTTTTCTCATTTTTATTGTAGTTTTGAAACTTTATTTTGATACTACCAAGTTGGTGGTCTGAGTGTATAAAGGTAGTTAATTCGGAAAAAAATACCATATCAGTAGTTGCCTACTCTGTGCTTGTGTGACTTTTATTCATGTATTCCTATAAGTTTATCACAGATGAATTTGGAAGCCTTCACAAAATGTTAAGAGCCTCCATGAACATTGTGAAGATACTGGTGAGGATGCATGTGACTATGCATCTTCTATGTCTTTAGCGATATGCTTTATATCACTTTTCCTGAATTAATTCTTATTGACAGTGTGTTCCAGCCTGCTAACACCCACCATATGCTTCTTCATTGTACTTTGGGTGATCCCCAACTTTAATTCTTTGGAGGCCATAGTATTCAATGACTCATAGCTATATAACAATACTGGTGTTAAAAAGATGGGCTTTTGTTTCAAGGAGAAACTTGAATTCATTAAAAGAATTATGTAATTTCCCAAAGGCAGGTCAGTTTGCTTTTCTCATCCTACACTGTTTCAGTCATAACTGTAGCATCTGTCCAGATGCCCATTGTAGCATCTGTCTGAGATTTAAAAAATAAGATTCAAGAAAGCCTGGCAAGGTGCCTAGTTAAATAAAGTTATCCTGAGGGCATTTTTGGCTGCAGTTGGGAGGACAACAGTGATCAGAGATGGAAAAGATCAGTAAAGATTTTCATAGCCAACTCCTTTCAATGTCAATTGAACAATCAACAGACATTTACTAAGCGCCTACTATGTGATGGATACTATGCTAAACATGGGGAATAGAAAACCAAAATTAAAATGGTCCTTATTGTCGAGGAGCTGTCACTCTATTGAGATTCTGACATCACAGTTCTGAATATGCTTCCTGAAGAAGTAGAAATGGAATTGAAGAAAAAAGAGATGCAGAAATGGCTGGACTACATTTGATCTATTTGTGTGTTTAGAGACACAAATTGATCTATATTTATATATCTAGACATGGGGCAGCTAGGTGGTAAACTGGGTAGAGTACTGAGTTTGGAATTAGGAAGACTCATATTCATGAATTCAAATTTGACCTCAGACACTTACTAACTGGGTGACCCTGGGAAAGTCACTTAACCCTGTGTTGCCTAAATTTCCTCATCAGTAAAATGAGCTGGAGAAGGAAAGGGCAAATCACTCCATATCTTTTCCAAGAAAAGCCCAAATGCAGTCAAATGAGTCAGACACAACTGAAACTACTGGACAACAACAACATATCTAGACATACATATAGATACAGGTGTGTGTATATACACACATATATACACATGTATCTATATACATATTTGTATATATACATATGTATGTATACATATGTTTTGTGTGTATACATATATGTGCATATGTATATACACATACCTTTTGTTGTTATTCAGTTGTTTCAGTTATGTCTGACTCCTCTGACCCCATTTTGGGATTTTCTTGTCAAAGATACTAAAGTAGTTTGCCATTTCTTTCTCCAGCTCATTTTACAGATGAGGAACTAAGGCATACAGGGTTAAGTGCCTTGCCCAGGGTTACACTGGTTGGATTTGGAATCAGGAAGATGAGTCTTCTTGATTCCAAGCCCAGTGTTCTGTGTGCCACCTAGCTGCCCCAAGAATTCCAGAATGGAATATATGTGTGTGCATACACACACATACACACACATTCCATCATATATGCTTACAAGTATATATAATCTATTATATGTATTACATTTTATATGTTTACTATTTTTAATTTATGAAAAACTTTCCATAACATAATAGAATAAAAAACGATGACACATGCAACTGCAAATCTATTATGTACAACTTGCTATTTCTTTTAAATATATAATAGTTATCATGTAACTTTTTTCTTTATTTTTTCTTCATTCTCCCCCAACCCTAGAGATGGCTACCATTAGCCACAAATATGTATACGTAAAATCATTCCATACATACTTCTATTTATCAGTTATTTCTCTAGATGTTGATAATATCTTTCTTCATAGGTCTTTTGTAGTTAATTTGAGTATTTATAATAGTCAAAATAACTTAGTTGCTCAGAGTTGTCTTTACAACAATATTGCTATTACTGTACATTACATATACATTATCTATATATGTTCCACTATATACACATACATGTGTGTATGCATATGTGTGTATATATTCCATTCCAGAGAGAATACACTTCAAAGGGAGTTTTCTCACCAGGAATCCCTTATTACCAATGAAATCATAGGTCCAACAGCTATTTAAAATACTGTCAAGAAACAGACCTTCAATCAACAATCCCCAAACAACAACAAAACCAACTGGGAATAACCCAAATGTTCAAAAACATGGGAACAGCTAAACAAAATGTGGTGTCATAATGCAATGAAATAGTATGTGGTTATTTTCAACAATCAGTATGTAGGACTGTGTCTAGGAAATAACATTACATGAAAAAAGCAAAGCACAAAATAACATGTACACATATATGTAAAGATATACAGTCCATTAACAAAGACCGGTAGAGAACTAAGAGATGTGAACTCTTTTCTTTCTTTTTTTTTTTATTTTTTTTCTTTTTTTCTTTTTTTTTAATGTTTAACAATCACTGCCATACAATTGCGATTTTATCCCTCCCCACCCACCCCCCACTACCTCCCTCCCTCCCCACGACTGCATACAATTCTGTATAGATTCTACATATACTTTCCTATTGAGTATATTTTCACTATAGTCATGCTATGTAGTCAGACTAAGATAAATGAAAGAATCCGTATAACAAATCAGAACATGATACACAAACAGATACACATACACAAACATGATCTGCTACATTATGTGAGTGACTTCCATATTTCTCTCTCTGAGTGTGGAAGGCATTTTGCCTTGAGGTCCACCATTGGGATTTTTTTTTTTTCAGAAGTTCTTGTGTTATTACAAAAATCTAAGTCTACCAGAAAAAACTCTCACACACTGTGGTTGTTGCTGTGCATAAAGTTCTCCTGGTTCTGCTCCTTTCACTCAGCATCAGGTCATATAAGTCCTTCCAGGCCTCTCTGAAGTCTTCTTGTTCATCATTTCTTATGGCACAATAGTACTCCATTACATTCGTATACCATAATTTATTCAGCCATTCCCCAATTGATGGACATCCCCCTGACTTCCAGTTTTTGGCAACTACATAGAGTGCTGCTATAAATATTTTTGTACATGTGGGACCCTTTCCCATTTTTATGATCTCTTGGGGATATAGTCCTAGTAGCGATATTGCTGGGTCAAAGGGTATGCACATTTTTGTAGCCCTTTGGGCATAGTTCCAAATTGCTCTCCAGAATGGTTGGATGCGCTCGCAGCTCCACCAACAATGAATTAGTGTTCCAACTCTCCCACATCCTCTCCAGCATTTATCATTTTCTTGTTCTGTCATGTTTGCCAATCTTATAGGTGTGATGTGGTACCTCAGAGTTGTTTTGATTTGCATCTCTCTAACCAATAGTGATTTAGAGCATTTTTTCATATGATTATAGATAGCTTTAATTTCTTCCTCTGAAAATTGCCTGTTCATATCCTTTGACCATTTATCAATTGGGGAATGACTTGTATGATTATACATTTGGGTCAGTTCTCTATATATTCTAGAAATGAGGCCTTTATCCCCGAGCTTAGCTGTAAAAATTTTTTCCCAATTTACTACATCCCTCCGGATTTTGGTTGGATTGGGTTTGGTTGTGCAAAAACTTCTCAGTTTAATGTAATCAAAGTTATCCATTTTGCATTTCATAATGCATTCTATCTCTCCTTTAGTAAAGAATTCTTCCCTTCTCCATAGATCTGATAAATACACTATTCCTTGCTTCTCCAGTTTATTCATGGTATCAATCTTTATACCTAAATCATGTACCCATTTGGACTTTATTCTTGTGTACGGTGTCAGGTATGGGTCTATGCCTAATTTCCGCCACACTGTTATCCAGTTTTCCCAGCAATTTTTATCAAACAATGAGTTCTTATCCCAGAAGCTGGGGTCCTTGGGTTTATCAAACAGAAGGTTGCTATATTCCTTGCCTACTGCCTCTTGAGTGCCAAGTCTATTCCACTTGTCTACCTCTCTGTTTCTTAGCCAATACCAAGTGGTTTTGATAATTGATGCTTTATAGTACAGTTTAAGGTCTGGTAGCGCTAGGCCACCTTCCCAGGCATTTCTTTTCATTAGTCCCTTTGATATTCTGGACCTTTTGTTTTTCCAAATGAATTTTGATATTATTTTATCCAGCTCTAGAAAGTAATTGTCTGATAGTTTAATTGGTATGGCACTAAATAAGTATATTAATTTGGGTAGAATTGTCATTTTTATTATATTAGCACGGCCTGCCCATGAGCAACTAATGTTTTTCCACTTACTTAAATCTGACTTTATTTGTGCAAAAAGTGTCTTGTAATTGTGTTCATATAGTCCCTGGGTTTGTTTTGGCAGGAAGACTCCTAAGTATTTTATACTGTCTACCCTAACTTTAAATGGGATTTCTCTTTCTATCTCTTGCTGTTGAACTTTGTTGCTAATATATAGGAATGCAGAAGATTTGTGTGGGTTTATTTTGTACCCTGCAACTTTGCCAAAGTTGTTTATTAATTCAAGTAATTTTTTACTTGAATCTCTGGGATTCTCTAGGTAAATCATCATATCATCTGCAAAGAGTGATAACTTAGTTTCTTCTTTGGCTATTCTAATTCCTTGAATATCTTTATCTTGTCTAATTGCTACAGCTAACATTTCTAGTACCATATTGAATAATAGTGGTGATAATGGACAACCTTGTTTCACCCCTGATCTTATTGGGAATGCATCTAGCTTATCCCCATTGCATATAATGCTTGCTGAAGGTTTTAGATAGATACTGCTTATTATTTTATGGAAAGTTCCCTTTATTCCTACGTTCTCCAATGTTTTTAGTAGGAATGGATGTTGTATTTTGTCAAAAGCTTTTTCTGCATCTATTGAGATAATCATGTGGTTTTTGTTAGCTTTGTTGTTGATGTGATCGATAATGCTAATAGTTTTCCTAATATTGAACCAGCCCTGTAGTCCTGGTATGAATCCTACCTGATCATAATGTATTTATCTCGTGATAAGATGCTGTATTCGTTTTGCTAAAATCTTATTTAAAATTTTTGCATCTATATTCATTAGGGAAATTGGTCTATAATTTTCTTTCTCTGTTTTGTCTCTTCCTGGTTTGGGTATCAAAACCATATTTGTATCATAGAAAGAATTTGGGAGGACTCCTTCTTCCCCAATTTTCAAGAATAGTGTATGTAGTATTGGAATTAACTGTTCTTTAAATGTTTGATAGAATTCACTTGTGAATCCATCTGGCCCTGGAGATTTTTTCCTAGGGAGTTCATTGATGGCTTGTTCAATTTCTTTTTCTGAGATGGGGTTGTTTAAGTATTCAACTTCCTCTTCTGTTAATCTGGGCAATTTGTATTTTTTAAAATATTCATCCATCTCATTTAGATTGTCGAATTTGTGGGCATAAAGTTGGGCAAAGTAGTTTCTAATTATTGTTTTAATTTCCTCCTCATTGGAGGTGAGTTCACCCCTTTCATTTTTGATGTTAGTAATTTGGTTTTCTTCTTTCTTTTTTTTGATCAGATTAACCAAAGGTTTATCAATTTTATTAGTTTTTTCATAAAACCAACTATTGGTTTTATTTATTAATTCAATAGTTTTCTTAATTTCAATTTTATTAATCTCTTCTTTGGTTTTCAGTATTTCTAATTTGGTATTTACTTGGGGATTTTCAATTTGTTCTTTTTCTAGCTTTTTCAACTGCAAGCCTAAGTCATTGATCTCCTCTTTCTCTATTTTATTTATGTAAGCATTCAGAGATATAAAACTTCCCCTAATAACTGCTTTTGCAGTGTCCCATAAGTTTTGGTATGTTGTCTCACTATTGTCATTCTCTTGAATGAAGTTGTTGATTGTTTCTATGATTTCTTCTTTAACCCAATCCTTCTTTAGAATTAGATTATTTAGTTTCCAATTGATTTTTGGTTTCTCTTTCCATGGCCTTTTATTACATGTAATTTTTAATGCATTATGATCTGAAAAGGATGCATTGATTATCTCTACCTTTCTGCACTGGATTGTGAGATTTTTATGTCCTAGTACATGGTCAATTTTTGTAAATGTTCCATGTACCGCTGAGAAAAAGGTATATTCCTTTCTATTCCCATTTAATTTTCTCCAAAGATCTATCATATCTACCTTATCCAGAGTTTTATTTACCTCCTTAACCTCTTTCTTGTTTATTTTGAGGTTGGATTTATCGAGTTCAGAGAGGGGGAGGTTGAGGTCCCCCACTAGTATAGTTTTGCTATCAATTTCTTCCTTCAACTCCCCCAACCTCTCCTCTAAGAATCTGGATGCTATACCACTTGGAGCATACATGTTTAGTAATGATATTGCTTCATTGTCTATGGTGCCTTTTAGTAGGATATAGTTTCCATCCTTATCCCTTTTGATTAGATCTATTTCTGCTTTTGCTTTGTCTGAGATTAGGATTGCTACTCCTGCCTTTCTTACATGAGCTGAGGCACAATATATTCTGCTCCATCCTTTGACCTTTATCCTATGTGTATCCCCCCGTTTCAAATGTGTTTCTTGTAAGCAGCATATTGTTGGATTATGGCTTTTAATCCATTCTGCTATCCGTCTCCGTTTTATGGGAGAGTTCATCCCATTCACATTCACAGTTATGATTACAATCTGTGTATTTCCCTCCACCCTCTTTCCCACCATTTGTGCTTTTAACTCTCCCGTCTCCCTTCCCCTCCTCAATAGTATTCACTTTTCTCCCCCTCCTCCTGCAGCCTTCCCCTCCTTCTTTTAGCCCCCCTCCCTTTTAGTCCCCTTTACTCTTATTGCTTCTTTCCTCCCTTTTAGCCACCCTCCCCTTTCTTCCCCCTTCCCCTCCTACTACCTATAGAGCTAGTTAGGATTATCTGCTTAAGATTATTGTTCCCTCTTTTGAACAAATCAGATGAGAGTACCTCTCAAACAATGCTCATCTCCCTCCCCTCCTTCCCTCTACTATAGTTTTGTACTTCTTCCTGTGATATAATTTGCCATTTTCTGCTTCCCCCTTTCCACACCTCCTATTACATTCCCTTCTCATACTTAAATCATATTTTTGACATGACATCATTTACTTTATGCCCGTTCCCTCTACATATATCCCTTTTATCATAATAGCTGCACAGTTCTCAAGATTAACAGGTATCATCTTCCCTTATAGGGAGGTAAACAGGTTGCCCTAATTGAGTTGCAAGTTTTTGTTTTTGTTTTTTCCCCTCTGTTTACCTTTTTATGATTCTCTGGAGACCTGCATTTGAAGATCAAATTGTCTATTGAGTTCTGGTGTTTTGGTCAGGAAGCTCTGGAAATCCCTTATTTCGTTGAATGACTTTCTCCTTGCCTGAAATGTTATGCTGAACTTTGCTGGGTAGTTGATCCTTGGTTGGAGTCCCAACTCCTTTGCCTTACGGAATATTGGGTTCCAATTCTTTCGATCTTTTAATGTAGAAGCTGCAAGGTCCTGTGTGATCCTGACTGTGTGACCTTGATATTTAAATTGTTTCTTTCTGGCTGCTTGTAGTATTTTCTCCTTCACTTGATAGCTCTGGAATTTGGCAACTATATTTCTTGGGGTTTTGAGTTTGGGATCCCTTTCCGGTGGGGAACGGTGGATTCTTTCGATGACTATTTTGCCCTCTGAGTCTAGTACTTCTGGGCAGTTTTCCTTGATGATTTCCTGGAAGATATTGTCCAGACTCTTTTCTTCATCATGGGTTTCTGGCAGGCCAATAATTCTTAGATTTTCTCTCCTGGATCTATTTTCCAGGTCAGTTGTTTTTCCAATTAAATATTTTAGATTTTCTTCTATCTTTTCATTCTTTAGATTTTGTTTGACTGATTCTTGTTGCCTCATTGAGTCATTAGTTTCTACTTGCCCAATTCTAATCTTGATCGTATTGTTTTCTTCAGTTAGCTTTCGCATCTCCTTTTGCATCTGGCCAATTTTTCCCTTTAAGGAGCTATTTTCTCCATTTAATTTTTGTACTTCTTTTTCCATTCGACCAATTTTCCCAGTTAGGTTTTGGGTTTCCTTTTCCATCTGATCAATTTTCCCTATTAGGTTTTGAGTTTCCTTTTCCGTTTGATTAACTCTTCCTTTTAGGGAATTATTCTCTCCAGTTAATTTTTGAACTTCCTTTTCCATTTCTTCAATTTTCTTTTTCAGATTGATGTTCTCATCAGTGAATTCTTTTTTTATAGTTTTAAAATCATTGGCCAGTTTTTCTTTTATATCCTTCTTCAGACGTTCCAGGTAATCTAGTTGTGCTTGCGAGAAATTCATAGTCCCATCTGAGGTTTCAGATGGAAGTACAGTCTCAGCTCTGACCTCTTTGGTGTTTGGGTTTTGGTCCTTATCCCCATAGAAAGATTCTATGGTTTTTTCACTTTTCGTCTGCTTTTTCCGATTCATGATGTTGGCTGAGTGTTGTAGCTTCTGGTTCTTTCAGTCAGAAGGTACAGATCTTTTAAGTTGAGTTGATGTTTGTCTAGGCTAAAAGCAGGCTTTTTTGTTGTTGTTGTTGTTGTTGTTGTTGTTGTTTCCCAGATCAACCCTGGGGTTAGCTTGATAGGTGTGTGGGAGGTGTGGTCTGGTCTCAGGATATCTCCTCAGCTGGCCTGAGGCAAAGGCAAGGTCCGGGGATGGTGATCCCAGCTTCCCTATTGTCTTCCCTTTCCCCTGGAGGGCTGGGGCACGCCTAGAGGCTAATGCGTGTTCCCGCCCCTCCTGGGTCTCCCGGGCTGAGGCTTGCTTGGGTCTCAGTGCGAATTTTCTCTGCCCTGGGTCGTCTGTCCCTCCAGATAGCCTCCACCACGGTGGGAAGAATCCCCCTTTGCCACTTTTCCAGCCTCTGGTGTTATGAGACCACCTGCCCCCTTCTGCTGTTCCCACTGATCCAGGATTAATCTGGGGAAGAATTTTATGGTTCCCTCACGGTCATCGGGGGGGAGGGGAGAGCACTTACTGATCACTCCGGCATCCCAGCTCCTGGATGTTCAAGTAGTGACCCACTGAAGTCCCGTCTTTAGGCTGAAGATTTCAAAGGCTCTTGCGCTGATATCGTTGGCTCGGCCTGGCTTATCTCCTGCTCTGCTGGTCTCGCCCGCCACTCTCGGGCCCCTCGGGTCGCCTCCACCCTGCCGCGCCGACCGCGCTGCGCTGTGCGCCGGGGTCTTACCCCCGCGGAACAGATCCCTCCCGTGGACCTTCCAGTCCAGCCTGGGCTCCGAATCTGTCAAAGTCCGTCTCCCACTGGATTCTACACCTCCAAAGTCTGGTCAGACTCTCCCCCCAGAGATATCCAAAGGAGTTTTTCCAGGAGCTTAGGTGAGTCATTGCTTTCACTCCGCCATCTTGGCTCCGCCTCCCCTGAACTCTTTTCTGTAGGTCCTTTTCCCTCTTATAAGTTGCTCAACTTCATCATTATTAAAAGTGAACAAAGTCCTACAAATCTACCTTAATACCTCGTCATGGTGTGAAGGTACACCTGGGTCTTCCATGGCTATGTCAATGAACACAAGCTCTGGTAGCTAGAAGGGCTTTGAACACTTGTTTCGGATTCACTTCAGTGAGTTTCTTTTCCAGCTTGGTCTTTGGATGAGAAATTCTTTACCCCTAGTAGCTCTTGAAGATTTTCCACTAGGTCATGGAGAATTATGATAGATATGTCCCACACCGATGAAATCTCTGATTGTTTAAGTATTGAAGTAAATCAAGCAAGCAATCAACCAACCAACAGATAAATTAATAATGTCTCCAGACCGCTTGAAAATTGAATCAGTGGCAGCCCTTTTCTTCTCAATACTTGATTTTCAGGCTCAAAACTTACTGAATACCCAAAAGTAGGAGGCAAATAACCTGCCTCCAAAGCCATGATTCTTATTTTTTTCATTTTAACATTTATTCAAATCAAATTTAAAATTATTTTACTCTTATGTCAAATATATTTGAATAATAAAAACTCCACCAAATTCCTTGAACAATGCTCTCTATTCAACGTTGTGCATCTTAATATCACCAAAAAACCAGAATTTGTTAACTGAGTATTGGTTTTGCAAAGACATATAAAATTCAAACAAACAAAATGCCAATGTGGCTGGACAAGTATGTTCTAATCACATAGAACAAAGCTATGATTCTTTATATAAATAGAGTTAATTCACTTGACAAACATCCTTCTGTTCCTTATGCAATTGAAGAACCCTCCTGACCAACTCCAATAACTCTTCCTAGACCCAGTTCCACTTAAATCTGGCATCTCTCATTTAGGAGCAGAAGAAGAGCAGGAATTTTTTTGAGCATAATCAGGCACTAGCCTGATACATTTGGTTGTTCTAGGGCCCATATGGTACCAGCTGGAAGAGTGTGCTTGCTCTGAGATAGCATTGGCAAAGAGAAAATGTGGGGTCTATCTTTCAAGTCCCCAGAAATTGGACCTTACCTTCAGTCAGCCTCCCCAGTCCTTGCCAAGGATATAGCTCTCTTTGTGTAGGTGGCTTGGTAAAGATGTCTAGTCATAATTTAGCAAGGGTCATTTCCAATGAAAAGAGTTGGCTATCCAGGGTAGGTAAATGAAACTGATCCACTTCATCATGAAAAGGCAGAAGTTCCTCCAGAGCCAAGGTTGCTCATAGCCTCTCTTTACTGTTACATGTGTATATGACTGTTGTCATAACCCTTCTGACTCCATTCGAGTTTCCCCTTGGAATTTCCCAGCCACTATCTTAAACTATTCAGATTATGGGCTATGAATATTTGCCCATGACCCTCTACCTGGTTATATAGTAATAGCAGCAGATAAAATGCTAGAGCTGAAATCAGTAAGACCTGAGATCAAATTAGGCTTCAGACACTTATTAGCTGTGACCCTGGGTAAGTCAATCTTTCTAAACCTCTTTCTTCTCATCTATAAAATGGGAATAATAATATCACCTACCTCCCAGGAGTGTGAAATGAAATAATATTTGTAAAGCACTTTGCAAACCATCAAGCGCAGTATAGATACTAGCTTGTATTCTTAAGAGTGGCAGAGCTCTTCTTTCAAGAAAAAATTCTATGAGGTACATTGTGTAAGTATCGTGTTCATAAAGAAATGGAAAAATCAGAGAGAGGAAGTGACTTGCTAATAGTCACATAGCTTCTAAGTGAGAATCAGACCCTGAACTGATACCAAAGCTAGGGTTTATCCCTAAAAAGCCAACACTAACTGACCCATATTTTGTGATTCTGTGATGGCTTATTTTCTTCATATTTGTCTCTAGCTAATCCAGGTTGGTGACCTTGAGGTTTCCTAATCAATGACCATTCTCACTAACAAAGCTCACTAGGTATAATTCCATAGAGTTTCACAGGTTCTTTAAGACTATAAGCTCCAAGAACTATTTGGACAATAACATTGTAAGTAAACAAGAAGCAAACAAAAAGACTTTGCATTTTAATCAATGCGATGACCAATACGATTTCAGAGGACCAATGATGGATGAATCATGCTACCCACTTCTTGATAAGAGGTGATGGACTCAAAATGTACAATGAAAAATATATTTTTTTGGACTTGGTCCTGGCAGAAATTTGTTTTTTGCTTGGCTACACATATCTGTTACAAAAGTTTTCTTTTTCCCATTTTTAGTGGCAGAGGTAGATTAAGAGGGAGAAAAAAATAGATTTTTCTTTGAAAAACTCAAATTTAGTTTTTTAAAAGTAAGCTCCATGAGGGCAGGGACCATCTCTAATCTAAACTTGGTAACACCATTTCATCATCTCCCCCATCCTAGCAGGCACTCAATTAATGTCTGTAGAATTAATTCAGTGAATTAATAAATGAAGAGATCTCTTATTCTCTTGCCACATTGAAGAGAATAAGGAAAAGAGGTGGATAGAAGCAAGGTATAGGTCATTGAGTGGGGATGGGGCAGGAAATGAGACTTGGCTTACTATATCAGGAAGATATCTAAGCTTAGAACTGGTGATGGATCATGCAAGGCTGTAAGGTTAGACGGAGTGAGTAATAGCTTGAACTGGACAAGTCTAGAGAATTTAGACAGGAAGGGAGGCAAGGTACATGGTCCAGAAGATTGGAGAGTTCACAGAAGTAACAGTATTGAGCAAAGAACACTAGAATGACCTTGGGACTGTTTACTCTCTGGTCTCTGTTATATTTCCTTCTGGGTGTGGGTGAGCTTTATCCCATAGTTAAAGCCAAAGAAATAGTGAATGGCAGGAGCATAGTGATGGTAGATCATCCTATCAGAAGGATCTGAAAGTTGGTGGACTCTACATCTGTGTGATGCTGATGAGCTCAAGACATTGTTTATGCATGAAGTTTGTTGAGACAATTAAGTGATTTTGATAAATGATTTAGGTATGAGAAAAAAGAAAGTCCTGCATTTCAAGTCATTGACAACCGACTGCTTGCTCATTCAATGAAGATAAGCTTATGTTGGCCTGGTTCCCCAGTCCTCATCCTGCTAATTGTATCTGCAATTGGAGACCCTTGACTTCTGCTAGTAGATTTTCCCCACACCAGGCTGTGGAATGAATCTAGACTCCCAAAGCTGAAATATATAAAGATCCATGGGTCCTTACCTCTCAAAGCCTCCTTACTTCTGGTCCCTCTTTGACCTTGTATAACTGGGCTCTTTCTTCCACCTTTCACTTCCTTTATTTTTAATTGATACTTTGTTTTCATATTACAAATATTTCCTGACATGCTAACCCCACCCATTCAATCCTCTCTTATAATAAAGATAAACAACTAAACCAACTGACAAAACAACCTCCTATGATGCCATAAATACCTTTCTGTGCACGTGGTGCCTGTTCTCTCTAAGAAAGGAGTTAGGAGCATTTCATCTTGTATCTTCTCAAATCAAGGTTTTTCATTGTAGTTAAGCCAGCTGCCTATTAGTAGTATTTGTCATTTGCATTATTGTAGCTGTTTTGTATATTTTTCTCTTGGTCTTTTCTTTGTTCTACATTATTTCTCTTCTTTTTGTTTTGCATTATTTCAGTCAATGAACCAAACATTTAAGTGCCAGCTACTATGTTAGGCACCAGAAGCACAGAGACAATGAAAATCCCTACCCTCAAAGAGTGTATGTTCTATCTGGGGAGAAAAGCAAGTACATACGTTTACACAAAAAACATAAGGGAATTTTTCTGGAGGGAGATCCTAACAAAGGCCTCATAAAGAAGGGAGAACCTGGACTGAGTTTTGAAGGTAACTAGGGATTCTAAGAGGCAAAAATAAAGAGGGAACACATTCCAGGAAGGAAGAAAAGCCAGAACAAATGTATAAAGACCAGAGATAAAGTATTAACATGTGAAGAGCGACAAGGCCAGGTTGGCTGGACTTTAGAGTGTGCAAAGCAAATAAAGTACTACAAAATTGAAAAGGAACGTTAGAGCCGCAGTGTGAAGGGATTTACATACCAAAAAGAGGAATTTGTATTTGATCCTAGGGGTAACAGTGAGCCACTAGAGTTTATTGAGGAGGGGAGTGACATGGTCATGCTTTAGGAAAACCACTTTGGCAGCTGGGTGAGATGAAGTAGGAAGGAGAGAGGGAGAAAGTGGAGGGAGGAAGTACAGTTAGGGAGTTACTGCAACAATCCAGGCAAGAGGTGAGGAGGGCCTGAACTAGGGTGGGAGTGAGGAAAAAGAGCAGATGTGAGAGGTGCTGAGGAGGTGGAATCCACAGCTTTTGGCGTTGTTACTCAGTCACGTCCAACTCTGTGACCCCATTTGGGGTTTTCTCGGCAAAGATGCTGAAGTGGTTTGCCATTCCCTTCTCCAGCTTATTTTACAAATGAGGAAATGGAGGCAAACAAGGTTATGTGACTTTCCCAGGCTCACATAATCTGAACTCAGATCTCCCTGACACCAGGTCCAGTGCTCTATCCGCTGCACCACCAAGCAACTAACTGAATAAGTGAGATGAGCGGGGTCAAGGATGACCCTAATGTTCTGAAGCTAGGAGACTGGAAGAATGATGATCTCCTTAAGAAAAATAGGGAAACTCAAAAGAGAGGTATATTCTCAGGAGAAAGAGAGTGAGTTTATTTCTGGACATGCTAAGTTTGAGATGCCTGTGAGACATGCAGTTCTAAGTGTGTAATAAACAGGCAGTTGGTAATATATTACTGAAGTCCAGCTCAGGAGAGAGACTAGAGCTGGATAAATAGATCTGTGATTCATGACAGAGGAATGATTATTGAAGTCAAGGGAGTTGATAAGAGAGTAGGACTGTAGGGAGAGGGAAAAGAGAGCAAAGGGCAGAGCACTGAGGGAGGGGAAGCATGATACACATTATGACGTAGAAAAGGAATGCTCATTTCATGCAAGTCTCACATTCTTTTAATTTATTTCTTATGCTACAATAGCAATCAATCAATAAGCATTTATTGAGCGCCAATTATAGGCCAGGCAATATATTTATTCAGATATGTTTATGATACCCCAATTTATTCAGTCATTCTCTAATTGATGGGAATTCACAGTATGTTTTGTTTTGCTTTTCCCCTCCCATATGATATGAATGTTTTGGTAATACATGGGACTGTCTGTCACTGATCTCATTGAGGTGTATGCTTGATAGTGAGATCACGGAGTCAAAGAGAACGAGTACTTTCGTGCCTTTTCTCACTCTCACTCTGGCTTGCTTCAGTATGACCAAGAAGCTACCTTTTACTCCAACCTCTCAGCAGACTGATATCTGTTTTGGTCTTTCACGCCTACATCCGTAGCTTTGTCAGCAAGTTTCATGTCCAAGGGTAGTGCTGTAGGCAGCTTGAACAGGCTCAAGAGCCAAATATTGAATATTCATTGTAAGCCTTTACACCAAAATTATCAAAGGCTACAAATCCAGGACTGATTTATTGTTCTGTTGATGGTGGAGACTCCAGAAAGCAAAGGAGTAGTGAGGTGGTACAGTTGATAGAGCACTGAACTTGGAATCAGAAAGATTTGTTTTTGTGAGTTCAAAGCTATGTGACCCTGGGAAAGTCGCATAACCCTGTTAGTCTGTTTCCTCATTTGTAAAATGAACTGGAGAAGGAAACGGCGAGCCACTCTAGTATCCATGCCAAGAAAACCCCAAAATGGAGTCTGAGAAAGTCAGATATGACTGAAACAACTCAACTACAACATCAACAAGGAAGTAATGGAAAAAATGTTAGGAATGCAGGTTAAACCTAAAAGCATGTCCCAACGTACACGTCTGTAGAAAGAGCTAGTTTTTAAACACTCACCAGCACACTCTTGCTCATATCCACTTGCCCTTTTCCTAAGTCACTGTCCTTATGGCTGGATTCCTGCTACCTCCTTCTGTCTTTCTCTGGTCCTGGCTGCCTGCCTAGAACTTCATATATGATATATCATCCAAACCCATGACCCCTGAGGTCATGTTTCATCCACCTTGCAGGGAGCCCATGTGCTTCCCATTACTAGACCTCCCTTACACAAGCAACCTGTTTCTCTGCCTGTTACCTGCTGTCACACTCCTCTGACAGGCCATGCATATGTCCCTGCTTCCTCCAACTACCCTACGCCGGAGGTTCCCTTCCTCAGTGATTCTTTCTAGTCGACAGATCCCAGCTATCTCTCTCGTCTGGCTCACCTGTCACTCACTAAACCTCAGTACTTCATCCTGCTGATTTAGATTGAACTACTTTTTCCATCTTTTGCTAATTCTCCTGATCCTGGATGTGTCCCCTGTTGTTCAGTCCTTTCAGTTGTGTCTGAGTCTTCATGGCCCCATTTGGGATTTTCTTGGTAAAGATACTAGAATGGTTTGCCATTTCCTTTTCCAGTTCATTTTGCAAATGAGGAAATGGAGGCAAACAGGTTTAAGTGACTTGCTCAGGGTCACATAGCTAGTAAGTGTCTGAGGCTAGATTTGAACTCAGGAATATGAGTCTTCCTGACTCCGGACCCAGCATTCTATCCACTGTCCCACCTAGCTGCCCTAAGAAGTGTACCTTCATGTGTTACAAAACTGTAAGGAAATAGGGAATTAATCTGATGTTGTAGGAGGAGAACGGACCTGGAGACAGTGAATCTGGGTTTCCAAACCCTGGCTCTGTCACATACATGTAAGAACATTGCCCATTTAGTTTATTGAAATCTTAATGTGCAAAACTGTGAAATGTGTAGAGTTGGACCTGATGATCTTTAAAATAAGGAAATATGGTACAGTGGGAAGAGGGCTAAATTTGAAGTCAGGGGATATGGGTTTGAATTCTGATTTTGTCACTTACATGTTAAAATGCTTCAGAAAGGGCTGAGGAATGGTCAATATGGAGTTTGCTGCCTGACAACTGCAGGAAAAATGTCAGGAGCAGAACAGAGGTCTGTACACAATGTTTGCAGATCTGACCAAGGCCTTTGACACTGCTAGTCATGAGGGTTTATGGAAAATTATGTCAAAATTTGGCTGCCCAGAGAAGTTCATCAGTATTGCCTATCAATTTCATGACAGCATGCTGGCATAGGTTCTAAATAATGGACAATACTCTCTTACCTTCCCAGTCACCAAAGGAGAGAAACAAGGCTGTGTGCTTCCTCCCATCCTTTTTAGCTTGATGTTTTCAGCCATGTTGTCAAATGATTTCAACGAAGATGAACATGGCATCAAGGTTAGCTACCACACCAATGGTATTTCTTCAGTTTGAAAAGGCTACAAAGGGAAGGGAGCATTGGTGCATGATTTTCTGTTTGCAGATGACTGTGCACTCAATGCAGACTCTGAAGCTCAGATGCAACAAAGTATCTGCTGCTTGTGTTAATTTTGGCCTAACAATTAGCACCAAGAAAACACAGATGCTCCATCAGCCACCACCACACCATTCCTATGTGGCAACATTGGTTACAACAAATGGTGAAGTTTTGAATGTTGTGGATAAGTTCACTTACCTTGATAGTGAACACATTGACAATGAGGTTGATGCACGCATTGCCAGAGCTAGCTCAGTGTTTGGGAGACTCCAAAAGAAAGTATGGGAGAAAAGAGGTATTAGATTGACTACCAAACTGAAGGTCTACAGAGCCATTGTGCTGACCTCACTGTTGTGTGCCTGTGAAACCTGGACAATCTATCAGCCCCATGCTTCCATCTGAATTGTTTTAGGAAGATTTTGAAGATCATCTGGCAGGGTAACATATCAGACATGAAGGTCCTTACTCGAACTAAACTGCCAAACATTCAAACTCTGCTTAAGAGAGCACAACTCTGATGGACTGGCCATGTTGTTTGAATGCAAAACATACACTTGCCAAAAAGACTATTTTATGGAGAACTCACACAGGGCAAGCAATCACATGGTGGTCAGAAGAACAGATATAAGGATGCTCTCAAGAACTTTGGAATTGATGATGTGGCATGGGAGACACTGGCACAAGACACTCAGCATAATGTGCCCACATTGGAGAAGGTGCTGTGCTCTGTGAGCAAATCAGAATTGAAACAGGTCAAAGGAAATTCAGGATGCACAGATTTAGAGTATCCATCCCAAATGTTCACATGGACTGTTTGTGCCCGATTTGTGGTACAGTATTCTGAGCTTGTGTTGGTCTGATCAGCCACAGTTGGACACATTGAAACTTGACTCTGTCATAGTGATGTCATTTTGGTCCTCTTTGAGAACCAAGGACAACAGCCAGCCAACCAACCAAACTGCATTAAGCAAATCCCTTAGCTTCTTGGACTCCAGTTTCCTCATCTACAAACTTTGTCTAGGTGGGTGACCTCTGAGTTCTCTTACATATTTAAATCTGAGATTTCCATGTTGGACCTTCCAGTTCTAAAATCTTATAATCTTATTCTATAAAATGATTACATGCAAGCAATGAGGGAAAATTAAAATCTAAAATGGCAAATGTTTCATCTCCTCCAAAATAGGAGTAAGTGAAAGGAAAATTATAACAAACTATTGATCTCTCCACACTTTCATATCTCTTCCATCTCTATTTGAAGTTTTGAAACTCCATGAGAAAACAGTTCTTTATTTTTTAAAAAGTGATATTTTATTTTCCCCATCTACATATAAAAATAATTTTTAACATTGATTTTTTAAAAAAATTTGAGTTCCAAATTTTCTCTCTCCCTCCTTCACTTCCCCTCTCCCTGAGACAGTAAGAAATTTGATATAGGTTATACATGTTCAATCATGCAAAACACATTTCCATATTAGTCATGTTGTGAGAAAAGACACAGACCCAAAGGAAAAAAAAAAGCATGAAAAATGCAGAAAGTGAAACATAGCATGCTTTGATCTGCATTCAGACTCCATCAGTTCTTTCTCTGGTGGTGAATAGCATTTTTAAACATTAAGTCCTTAGAAATTGTCTTAGATCATTGTATGAGAATTACATTTCTTTAAATGAGAAAGCATGGGATCTGTGGAATAGGGAACAGGGAGGAGAGTATTGGGGGAGGGAGGTGAAGAGGGAGGACAAAATTTAAACTGCTTAGTTATAATATCTTCCTCCAAAAAAATGTTACTAAGAAACGCTCATCCTTCAATCCATAAATTGTTCTTAATCAGGCATGCTAATATTGACTTCATGCCAATATAGGTCCTTTCAGCTCACTGGTGCCTAGGATCTATTATTAGAATAATTTCCTTTACTCTGAATTGCTAATAAAAAGAGGCTAAGTTTTCAAAATGTTTTAACAGAGCATTCCTTCTGGAAGCATGTTTTATCTTTGTCTTTTTCCTGTTCTTATTTTTATTGCATTTTCATTTCCCTGGGAATTTCAGTGATTAAATATGGTTCACTCAGAGAAAGCATCAGCACGAGTAGGCACTGAAGTAGAAGAACATTGAACTTGAACAGGCTGGGAAAGGCTCCCTATTCATCAGGGGTTATACATGATAATTATTCCCAAATGGGGATAGAGACTAGGAAATTATAAAATGGGAACTTGGAAAAATAGAAATATTAAAGCTTTTTAAAAAAGAATTCTTAGCAACTCTTCAGTGGGATTTTAAAAAATTGATGCACTCTGTTTATACAATATAAACTCCTTCAAGGACCAGGGCAAGGGACTATTCAATTTTTGTCTTTTTTATCCCAGCAGTTAGCACAGTGCCTGACACAAAATAGGTGCTTACTAAATGGTTTGTTGATCATGACACATCTATCACTTTCCAACAAATACCCATTCCCAAACAGCTTTTCATAAATAACTTAAACTAAATCACTAATTTGACTAAAAATAATAGTATGCCTCAGATACAAATATATAAGAACAAGAGTCATTTTCCAATAGATAACTAATTTAGCATTTGTATTGCATTTTAAGGTTTGAAAAGCATATATCGTCTCATTTGACTCTCACAAAAACACTGGGGTAGAGTTTATTGTTATCTCTATTTTGCAGATGAGGAAAACTGAGGCAAGCAGGGGTTAAGTGACTTGCCCACAAAACTAGGGTCACACAGCTATACAGCATCTGAGGCCGAATTCAAACTCATGTCTTCTTGGCTCCAAGTGTAGCATTCTATTCACTGTATTAGCTACTTGCCTTATGATCAGATTGATAAAAACAAGAAAAGCAAACTACTAACATATTAATGATATGAAAATGTTATTATACTATATAAATATTATATTAATTATTAATTGTTATTGTTTTTAATAATATTATATTGTTGAATTATTGAAAAATTGAATAAAGTTGAAAATTATTCAATTATAATAACTTATTTATATCATATCATACATTGGATTATATCATATCATACTACAATACACTTCACTACACTACATTACATTACTTTACATTACATTACATTACTTTATATCATATTATATTGTATATAATTAATACAACTCAGTGGTTCTACCTCATCCTTATGAGATTAATAAATATGACAATTAAAATTGTTGGAGATATAGTAATGCGCTCTTGGTGAAGCTATGAAATAGTCTAACCATTCTGAAAAGCAATTTAAAACTATACCCCCCAAAGTCACTAAACTGTGGATAACCTTTGTCTCAACGATATTTCTACTAGGCATATATTCCAAAGAGGAAAAAGGGAAAAGACCCAAAGCTACAAATAATAATTATAGCAGCTCTTTTTATGATAGTAAAGAGTTAGAAACTGAAAGGATATCCATCAACTGGGGAAGAGCTAAATAAATTATGATATATGAGTGTAACGGAATATGATTATGCTTCAAGAAACAATGAAAGAGTCAGATTCAGACAAGCACAATTTTAAGAACTAATGGAAAGTGTAGTGAACAGGACCAGGAGAACAACCTTTACAATTACAACAATAATGTAGAAGAAAGCACCTTTGAAAGACTTGAGAACTCTCCAGTTCAGTGACCAATCATGACTCTTGAAGGATAATAAGGAAACATGCTTCCCACTTCTTGGCAGAGATATAATGGACTGATGGAACAGAACGAAACCTACATTTTCAGACACAAGCAATGTGAGAATTTGTCGTGGTTGACTACATTTACTTGTTACAATGAAAAGCTTTTATATTTTGTGGATAAGAGTTGTGGGAAGAAGGGAGAGGGTTGAAGGGGCAGAAGAAAAGAAAGAAAATAGTGCTGATGAAAAATTTTTTTAAAATACATAGAAGTCAGTCAACAAATAAACATTTATCAGACATCTTCTATATGCCAGGAAGTGTGTTAAATGCTGGAGATAAAAAGAATATCAAAAAAGAGAAAAGGTACAAATAACAAGAAAAGCTACATAAAGGAAAAATAGGAAATAATAGGAAATAATCCACAGAGGTAAGGCACTAGAATTATGAAAGATTGGAGGAATGGGGAGGACATTAAAGCAAGGATAGGTGGCAGAGATGAGGAGGAAGGACATCCCAAGCATGGTGGACTGGCAATCTAAATGCCCAGAGTTGGAAGATGGAATGCTTATCCAAGGAATAACAAGATGGGACCAATGTCACTGGATCAAAGATTACATGACCAGAGAGGTATAAGACTGGAAAGCTGGAATTGGGGGAGGCTATCAGGAGTCTGGAATATCAAACAGAGGATTTTATACTTAATCTTGGATACAATAGGGAGCCATTGGAGTTAAGAGTGACTTGAGAACAGAAGGAAGTTTGGAAGGGAACCCGGACAAGCTGGGTAGTGTTGGTACTAATAGGTATAATTTAATTTAGACCTAGAAAATAAGCTGTATATACTACAGATTTGGTTTCATATAAAATTCTCTTTTGTGTTCTTTGTGTATGGAAATATTCATGTTTGCTGATGTTTGTTAAGTTCCTAACCTAAAAATAAAACTTACAAACTGATTTTTAAAAATGGTAAACGTGACTTTCTCTTTTGTTGTTTTTAACAGAAAGGATTTTGTCCATGGCATATGACTTGAATTATATAGCCTGTTGGTGTCGTCTTTATTTACATAATTATAGTCACCATTGTGGAAACAAGATTCAAGACCTGTCCTTCCTTCTTTACTGTACCTCTAGAGTTGGTTGACATTACTGCAAAGGGACCAGCATCACTACCCAGAGGGATCATGAGACATTATGTTTCCTCTAAAAACTTGGCTGCCTCTAGGCAGAACAAGGGAAAGCACTTGCCCAGCATGTTGTAATCAATTTTTCTGTCAGTATGTTACTTATTCCCAGAATGCTATGTGTTACTTCCCCTCCTCCCCATTTGTCTTTCAACTGTGCAGTACCTATGTTTTGACTTTGTAATCCCTAAGAATTGAATACTCTGCTTTCAGGTCAGGGAAGACTATGTCTAAGGAACCTAGTAATGTATCCATGGTTTGGTTCTTTCCTTGTACATTAAAAAAAAAAAAAATTGACTAAGCAGAAGCATAGTCCTGAGTCATTTTTTTCAATGCTATCTATGTTGTTCTTTGACTTTGCTTCGTTTAGTCTATATCAGTTTGAACAAGTCTTCTCTCCTTATCATTATTTACATTAATCATTCTGAAAATTCTTTACATCGTCCTTAACATCCTTTACAAAATACGGTCTTATTACGTTGACATAACACCATTTCTTTACTGACTCCCCAATTATGGGCATGTGGCTAGTTTCTTGCTGTTACAAATAGGGATAACATGATCATTTAGGTATATAAATTCTTTGGTAATTTGGTTCTTTCTGTCTGTGAGGCATAAATCCAGGAGAAGGATTCATGAACAATTCAGTAGCTTGTCTCAAGTAATTACAAATTATTTTCCAGAGTGGTTAACCTCCCAGTGGTGAATTAACATACTTGGTTTCCTAAAGCTCCTTCAACATTGAATTTTTCCATCTTTTATCATTTTTACCAGTTCCATGGGTTTGAGGTGATGTCTCAGAGTAGTTTTGATTTGAATTTCTCCAACAGATTTTGAACAATTTTTAACAAAAATATGGCTGTTGAATAGTTTAAATTTCTTCATTTGAAACATGCTAAGATTAAGAGAACCCTGAGATAGGGTTCTCTTAGACATAAAGATTGCAAAGATACTAAAGGATAGGGAAAATTCATTGTTGAAAGGGCTGTTGGAATAAAAGAAAAAAACTCATGCCATTCCATTCCTCGCGGAATTGTGGATTACTTCCAACCATTTCAAAAGAAAAATTGGTATATTATGAAAGAAAAGTTACTAAATTGTCTAGATCCCTTTAACCAAAGATCTCACTACTAGAACACTAATTAGTGATATTTTTAAAAAGGTGATTTTTTTTCTTTTTTTTATTAATTTATTTAACTTTTAACATTCATTTTCACAAAATTTTGGGTTCCACATTTTCTCCCCTTTTGTCCCCTCCCCCCACCCCAAAACACCGAACGTTCTAATTGCCCCTGTCTGCCAGTCTGCCCTCCCTCCCTCCCCACCCCTTCCCTTTGGAAAGCAAGCAATTCAATATAGGCCAGATCTGTGTAGTTTTGCAAATGACTTCCATAATAGTAGTGTTGTGTAAGAACTAATTATATTTCCCTCCATCCTATCCTGTCCCCCATTACTTCTGTTCTCTCTTTTGATCCTGACCCTCCCCATGAGTGTTGACCTCAAATTGCTCCCTCCTCCCGGTGCCCTCCCTTCCATCATCCCCCCCACCCTGCTTATCCCCTTATCCCCCACTTTCCTGTATTGTAAGATAGGTTTTCATACCAAAATGACTGTGCATTTTATTCCTTCCTTTAGGGGAATGTGATGAGAGTAAACTTCATGTTTTTCTCTTACCTCCCCTCTTTTTCCCTTCACTAAAAAGTCTTTTGCCTGCCTCTTTTATGAGAGATAATTTGCCCCATTCCATTTCTCCCTTTCTCCTCCCAATATATTTCTCTCTCATTGCTTGATTTCATTTTTTTTTTTAAGATATGATCCCCTCCTCTTCAGTTCACTCTGTGCACTCTCTCTCTATGTATGTGTGCGTGTGCGTGTGCATGTGTGTGTGTGTGTAATCCCACCCAGTACCCAGATGCTGCATAGTTTCAAGAGTTACAAATATTGTCTTTCCATGTAGGAATGTAAACAGTTCAACTTTTGTAAAGTCCCTTATCACTTCTCTTTGCTATTTACCTTTTCATGGTTCTCTTCATTCTTGTGTTTGAAACTCAAATTTTCTTTTCAGCTCTGGTCTTTTCATCAAGAACGCTTGAAAGTCCTCTATTTCATTGAAAGACCAATTTTTCCCCTGAAGTATTATATTCAGTTTTGCTGGGTAGGTGATTCTTGGTTTTAGTCCTAGTTCCTTTGACTTCTGGAATATCCTATTCCACGCCCTTCGATCCCTTAATGTAGAAGCTGCTAGATCTTGTGTTATCCTGATTGTATTTCCACAATACTTGAATTGTTTCTTTCTAGCTGCTTGCAATATTTTCTCCTTGACCTGGGAACTCTGGAATTTGGCCACAATGTTCCTAGGAGTTTCTCTTTTTGGATCTCTTTCATGCGGTGTTCTGTGGATTCCTTGAATATTTATTTTGCCCTCTGGTTCTAGAATCTCAGGGCAGTTTTCCTTGATAATTTCATGAAAGATGATGTCTAGGCTCTTTTTTTGATCCTGGCTTTCAGGTAGGCCCATAATTTTTAAATTGTCTCTCCTGGATCTATTCTCCAGGTCAGTTGTTTTTCCAATGAGATATTTCACATTATCTTCCATTTTTTCATTCTTTTGGTTTTGTTTTGTGATTTCTTGGTTTCTCATAAAGTCATTAGCCTCCATCTGTTCCATTCTAATTTTTAAAGAATTATTTTCTTCAGTGAGCTTTTGAATCTCCTTTTCCATCTGGCTGATTCTGCTTTTGAAAGCATTCTTCTCCTCATTGGCTTCTTGAACCTCTTTTGCCAATTGAGTTAGCCTATTTTTCAAGGTGGTATTTTCTTCAGCATTTTTTTGGGTCTCCTTTAGCAGGGAGCTGATCTGCTGTTCATGCTTTGACTGCATGTCTCTCATTTCTCTTCCCAGCTTTTCTTCCACCTCTCTAACTTGATTTTCTATGAGCCCTTCTATGGCCTGAGCCCATTGAGTGGGCTGGGATATAGAGGCCTTGACTTCTGTGTCTTTGCCTGATGGTAAGCATTGTTCTTCCTCATCAGAAAGGAAGGGAGGAGATGCCTGTTCCCCAAGAAAGTAACCTTCTATAGTCTTATTTCTTTTCCCTTTTCTGGGCATTTTCCCAGCCAGTGATTTGACTTCTGAATATTCTCTTCACACCCACTTCGCCTCCAGATCCTCCCAGCCAGCGCTTGGGGTTTGAGATTCAAATGCTGCTTGCCAGCCTCAGGGCTTTTGGCAGGGGCAGGGCTGCTATTCAGTGTGTGATTAAGTTCAGGTGCTCAGGTCAGGGCAGGGCCGCCTCATGGGCTCAGTTCCCTCAGGGGGTTTATGCAGAGACCTTCAACAATGGATCCAGGCTCCTGCCTGCTTGGGGAGCCCCTGTCTGCTCCCGTCTCCGCTGTTGCCTCCCGAGGGGGCCTGAGTTATGGGGGCACCCCACTCCCCTCTCGACCTGCCAAAGGGACCCTCTCACCAACCCCTGTCACCTGTGGGTAGAGGGACCCGTGTGGGCGCTGGAGATTCCGTCCCTGAAGCCTGCTCGGATCTTTTCCTCTCGGTGCCGCGGCCGCGGCAGGGCTGTACTCAGCTCCCAGTCCTGGCGCCCAGTCCGCGGCACGAAGGACCTTTTGCGAGAGGTTTGCAGGTCTCTCTGGAACAGAAATCTCCCTTGCTCCAATGTTCTGTGGCCTCTGGGTGCAGAATTTGCCGTGAGTTACTTTTTTGTAGATGTTCTATGGGTTGTGGGTTCGGAGCTATGTATATGTGCGTCTTTCTACTCCGCCATCTTGGCTCCACCCCCTAAAAAGGTGATTTTAAAAGAAATCACAAGAATTATAAAATAAAACCTTTCCCACTTGGCAGTAAAAAATAATTAAAATTCTGCAAAAGAAATTCGAGGTTTATAGAAGAGGTTTATATGAGCAATGACTTTGAACAAATTATAGATGAACATGATGGAATATTACAGTAACATACAGAATGACAAATGAAAAATCCAGGGAAATATGGAAAGACTTGTATGAAGTAATTGGATTAGGTTGGACTGGATTTAATCCAGAAGGAAGGAAGCAGAACCAAGAGAATAATATGATTATAACCTTGTAAACAAAGTCAACTTGGAAAGGCAACAAAACTTGGGAAAAATAAGATTCTCAATTTTAATATATACTGCCAAAGGACACAGCCCTCTTTTCTGTTAGTAATCAATAATCAAAATGTTTTCTAAGTGCATTTTCTTTGTAAAAGATGTTTAGGTGTTTATTAGGAACTATCTGTCATGTAAAAATGAAAGCCAAATGTATATATACATATATATGTATATATACACATATTTTGAAGAAAATAATTTACTTATATCTTTTGGTCACATGTCTATTGGGTAATTGTTCTTAATCTTATAGACATGTCCATTTCCTGTAGAGTTTGGATATCATACTTTATTAAACAGATGTTTGATGCTAAGATTCTTCTCAATATATCATTTCTGTAAATTTAACTGCATTGGTTTTATTCATTCAAAAACTTTTACAATTTTATTTCATGGAAATTGTTTTGTCTTTCATAATCTTCTTTATCCCATATCTGATTATGAAGTTTTCCCTATTCACACGGTGGGATTTTTCCAAGCACTTTCTCATTATACCTCAAAGTTACATAATGTTACATAAAACAAAATACAGAACTTTCACAGGGTTTAGTATTCACATAGGTATCATTTTAAAAATATTTCCAGAACAAATTGATAATATTGCCTGTCACTATCCATCTTATATAGTCACTTTCATTTTATGGTTACATTTGGGCAATACGATTGCAAACAAAATATTTACTTAGGATTTTCAAATGAGCTAATGCTTTGTAATTATAAAGTGTCACATAAATATGTTATTATTACTATTATTTTTACTTGTGAATTGACATGTGATTTTGTACATATTTATCATTCCATTTCCTTATAGAGCGATATTTCCCACTGTGGGTCTACAGACTGGAATTATTACCCAACAATTTTTTATTGTTCTACAATACGTTCACTTGGCATGGTGTCTGACACGCTGTTGTTTTTGTTATTATTTTTGTGCAGTCATATCCAACTCTTCATGAGTGCATGTATTTGTTCATGGAGTGTTCTTGGCAAAGATCCCAGAATGGTTTGCTATTTCATCCTCCAATGTGTCCCCATTTTACAGATAAGGAACTGAAACAAGTAGGGGTGAAGTGACTTGACCAGGATCATACAGCTAATAAGTGTCTGAAACCACATTTGAACTCATGAAGATAAGTCTTCCTGACTCCAGGCTTACCACTCTATCCATTGTACCACTTAACTGCCCTATGAAGGTAAAAATGATAACATTTCATAATAGATTGGATATGGATGGAGGGAGTAAAAGTAAATAATTAAAGATGACATCAAGTTCTGTAAGGCTTGGTGACATGGAAGATGGTGGTGACCTAAACAGTAATGGGGAAATTTGGAAGAGAAGGTTATGGGGGGTTCTGTTTGGATGTGTTGAGTTTGAACTATGAGCAATCCAATTCAAGATGTCTAAAAGGAAATTAATGATGTGAAACAGGAGTTTAGCAGAGAGAGGAGGGCTAAATATATAGATCTGAGAAATATCTGCATAAGATAATAGTTAAACTCAAGAGAACTGATGAAATCATCAAGCAAGATGATATATGGGAAGAAAAGAAGAAACGCAGCCATGGGAGAAGCCCACAAATTAGTGGGTAGTATCTAGATGGAGACACAGCAAAGAAGACTGAGGAGTAGTCAGACATACAGGAGAGAGCAGTGTCATGAAAACTATACAAGAGAAAGTTTTCAGAAGGAGAAATCAGAGAGATCAAGAAGGGTGAGGGCTGAAAGAAGGCCATTAAATCTGGCAACTAAAAGATCAATGGGAACTCTGGAAAGATTAGTTTCAGTTGAATGATGTGGTTTGAATTTCAAGATGGCTTAAAAGCAAGTGAGAGAAAAGGAAGTATAGTAATCTAATGTAGATGGCTTTCTCAAAGAGTTTCGCTATAAAGAGAAGGAAAGTTAAAGAGTAATAACTAGCATGGATAGCTGGATCAAATGAGGGTTTTTTATGGACTGGGGGGATAGTCAGCAGGGAATGAGTCAGTGACCAGGGAAAGATGAAAGCATAGCAAGACAGTGGATATGACGGTAAACACAGGAGGGTGAAACCTTTTTAAAGAAAGCTTGGAAAAAAAGCCAGCTAAGCAGTCATACTGAAGAAATAGAAAGACAAAAATGGAAGCATTTTTTTTATTCTGTAGTTATTTTATTAATTATTATGATAATGATAAGAACTGCTAATAATGAAAGAATTATTGTGTTCTACTGAAATATCTTTTAGAGCAACTAGTTTGTAACTAATTGATTAACTAATTAAGTTAATATATTAACATGTTGGCAATATATTTCTTGATTGGTAATGTGTTAGACTATGTACAGATGGGGCAACAAATACAATTGGCAGCCATTCTGGTGTAAGAGTGAAAATTAAAGAAGTTTGACAGATAAAATTACATTTGTACATTTTAAAAATTAACCATGTATATTTAGAAGCAAAAAACAAATGCTCAATTGCAGTGCTTACACAATCAGTTGAATTTGTAAAGTATATTAGAAGCAGAGCATTGAATTAACAAATGTTTTCAATTTGGATTATAAATACGGGATCTGAACACAAGCATTTACAAATTACTGTTCAAGTCCACTGGCTATCATAAAACAGATGTATAGACCCACTGAGAGGGTAAGATTTGAAAAAAAAAATAAATGCTGCAAAATCAAAAGAATTTAAATTTGGTTAAATGTTTTCATGATAAATTGCAAAGTGTACTTATTTATTTGATCTCTTTTCATTCATGAATGACTTAACTTTGAATCTCCAAGATATTAAAGCTACCACCCTCAATTTGTATAATGGAACCCCCATGTTTGGCTGAAGCATGCCAAAGAGAATAATCGTGAAATGTTTCCTTCATTCTCTGAATTTTCAAGGTTAAATATAAGAAGTTCAAACATTAGTTATAAACTCTTGGGGAAATACTTGCATGAATCTTTAAAATCCACTGCTGAATTACCAAAATAACAACCTTCTGGACATAAAGTAGGAAAAACTTAGAGAATTATCTTCAGATTTTAGATTACAATCAATAATTTTTTAAATATGACAGTTTGAGATAAGAACAAAGAGAAAATGTTTAGCTCTTCACAAAAAGACAATGAAAAATTCATTGCCTTTTTCAACTGTGCGCCTACATGAAGCTTGGTGATAAAATAAAAACTAATTTAATGGGGGTCTGGCACATGTGTCTGCTCAGATGGTATCTCCACATGGAGAATGCTAGGCAACTGCTTCCAGGAGAATCATGATGACATGTAATGGAAGTTCATGCTTGTATATTCTATAACTGTATTTTCTCTTCCCACTTTGATTCCTCCAGGGAGGCAGAGTGCAGCACACACCATCTCAGTGTATCTCCATGGAGGTTCTAAACAATGTGTGTTGGTCTTTTAATATTTTGTGAGTGTCAGTGCAATATTCAGGTTATCTGTTATCTATGATCTTGGTATACACCTTGCCCATCTAGAGCTAACTAGATGGTAGAATAGATAGAGCATTAGACTCAAAGTCAGAAGACATGAATTCAAATCTTGCCTCAAACGGTAACCTGTATGACCTTGGGTAAATTATTTAACCTATGTCTGCCTCAATTCCCTTGTTCACAAATTATAGATAATAATAACACCTACCTCCCAAGATCATTGTGAAGATAAAAATGAGGTAATATTTGTAAAGTGCTTTGCAAACCTTAAAAAGCTATATAAATGCCAGCTACTGTTGCTAGGACAACTAGGTGGCACAGTGGATAGAGAATCAGGAAATCCTGGAATCAGGAAGACATCCTCCTGAGTTCAAACCTGGCTTCAGGTGCTTACTAGCTATGGGACCCTGGGCAAGTCACCTAACTCTGTTTGCCTCAGTTTCCTCTTCTATAACATGGGCTGGAGAAGGAAATGACAAATCACTCTAGTACCCTTGCCAAGAAAGCCCCAAATGAGACTATGGAGAGTTGGCCATGACTGAAATGACACAACAAAAATTATTATTATCTTCTTTTCTGGTCATAAATTCCCTTGATGATATGTTTTACACCATATCTTCTGTGCTCGTTCTTTTGTGGAAGTCATTAGTAGCATGCTGTAGGCAATTATCTAGACTTTGCATTTCATCATTGCTCTTTGGGTCACCCACATTTTTATTTATTCATAAACTGGTATTCTATAATTCATGACCCCTAGCATCATATAGAGAATAGTGGTACATAAAAATGGTTTTCTGTGTATCCAGCAGCTCCTTAAAATTTTTGAAGATATGATACAATTCCCTCAAACATAATGCCATGCATTGTCTTTCTCCTATTCAATTTTGGGCCTAGCTCATTGTCCACCTGTAGTTGCTGTTAAGATCTGTTTTGATGGACTGAATCAAAGGGCTGCCCTTCTTATGGTGTGCCTTAACTTTGAGAATTTGACTTCTTCATTCATTTAGTTTTTCCTGTATGGAGGGTTAGGTTGATTTCATCTGAGTTATTATGGCTTTCAATGAGAATATACTCTGGGAAGGAACTAGTCATAGGGCTCACTTCACAACATAAGAAAAAAATGAAATTGACTACATCTTGAACAATAAATCACTGATTACTAACATGGGAGTTATTTTGGAAGTAAATTTCAAGGTAAAAAACGCTGAAAAGAGAAAAAGTTAAAATCAGTACCATATTAGGAGATAGGAATTTTTCTCCCCCAAAAGTTTTTGATACAGTAGTAACAAAGCATTTTACTATTTTCTTATCTTTCTAAATTCTTCATGAAAATGAGCAACTTACACACTCATTCAGAGTATCTTTGATGAGGAGTATGGAAAGAGAATAGGGGTAATAGGCATCTAGAGCTGGAATCAACTTCAGAGACCATCTAGTCTAATCCCATCATATAACAGGTAATGCCCGTGTTAAGTGCCTTTTCCATAGATACACAAGTAGTGTCAGTCAGGATTTGAATCCAGATCTTCTTCCAGAATTTTCTTTTGCTGTACTATTATCCCTCCCTAGAAAACTTTTACAGTAGACTACAATTTCATCTTTACAATACATTATTGCCTAACAGGTGCAAACAATGTAAAATCCTGCTATATTTATGGTTTGTGGACTATAAAACAGTATATGACCAAGAAGAACAAAATTCAGCTTTAAAGGTTCTGCTCCAACATTGCATCATCCATTTATATGAATGGGCATTACCTCATTTTCAGTGAGTGCCTGGAAAGACCTTACCCTAAAAGGCCAAGGTCTCCCATTGCATCCTGGGCCATCTCCAGTCATCCTGATGAATATCTGGTCACTAGATCCAAGCTCTCTGTGGGGTGGGGTGGGGGTGGGCAAGGAAATATACCTATGACCCACTTTTAAGTTTAATCTATATAATTAATATTTTCTCCATCACTTTCCTAAATCTGTACAATCAACAAAACAATAATTCAATTCATGGTACGTAGTGTTTGGTGATTTATTAGGTATAAATGCTCACAACAAAAATTTAATAATTGGCTCTTACAAGCTGGTGTAAGCTGGTTCTAGCTTACCCCCAGGAATTGCCCCTCCCACTCCACTTTGTGGGAGATGTATTGCATGGTCTCCTCTAGGGCCTTTGTCCACTGGTATCAATTGCATCCACGGTTCTAAGCTGGATCTTGCAAATCCAGTCTTTCATCTCTAATGCCAGTAGGTAAAATTCTTGGTCTTGGTAAGATTCTCAGATATAACCTTGAGACTTGTTCTCTGCATTGACATGATCAAGCACCCTTGGTGGCTATATAGTTGAAGCATTCTTGGTTGATCCATCACAAATGTACACATCCCAAATATGAACCGTGGCTTCATTCCCATTTCTTTCTGCTGAATCCTCCATTCCTAAGTTGTGGGACACAGTTATTAAAAAGATATGTTCAGGGACAGAGACAAGATGGAGGAGTAAAATCAGGGACTTCCCTGAGCTCTCCCCCAAAGACCTCTAAATACCTGTAAGAATGACTAAATAAATTCTAGAGCTACAGAACACACAAAATAACAGAGTGAAATAAATCCCTAGCCCAAGACAACCTGGAAAGTTGAAGGGAAGGGTCTATCACACTAGGCAGGTTGTGGATTGCAGTCCAGCATGGCCAGGACTGGCACAGACCTGCCAGAGCAGACCTCAGGGAACAGAATCATTGGCAGCTGTGGTAGTTTCCAGACTTCTCAACCAACAAATGCCTAAATGGTCAGTGGGAAAAATCTGTTGGACATGGGTGAAAGAGGAGCATGCTGTCTGGTGTGGTCTGGCCCCAGTCCTAGGGTGTGGGGGTGGTGGCAGCAGTGTGGCTGCAACAGCAGCAGCAGTGGCAGAGGCCATTTCCAGAACTCTGGGCCCACAGATGGTGGGGGATCAAGTGGCTGATACAAAATCCCTGAAACCTGGGACAGTACACCCACCCCATCCCCACCCCTACCCCCATTGGAAGCAAAGTCCTGCCTTGACAAAGAGTTAGAAAGTCAAATATTTGGCTGGGAAAACAAGTAAACATCATAAAAGAACTCAGACTATAGAATCTTACTTTGGTGATGAAAAGAAGATCAAAACATACAACCAGAAGAAAAAGTCAAAGCTCCCACATCAAAAGTCTCCAAGAAAAATATGAATTGGTCATAGGCTTTGGAAGAGCTCAAAAAGCATTTTGAAAATCAAGTAAGAGAAGTAGAGGAAGTTGCAGATTACAAAATAAACCCACATAAATCATCTGCATTTCTACATATTACTCACAAAGCCCAACAGAAAGAGATAGAAAGAGAAATCCCATTTAAAGCTACAGAAGACACTCTAAAATATCTGAGAGTCTACCTGCCAAAACAAACCCAGGGACTATATGAACACAATTGCAAAAAACTTTTTGCACAAATAAAGTCAGATCTAAGTAAGTGGAAAAACATCAGTTGCTCATGCAACTGTTGGCTCGAGCCAATCAGTTGGCTTGAGCCAATATTATAAAAATGACAATTCTACCTAAATTAATTTACTTACTCAGTGCCATAGCAATCAAACTATCAGATAATTATTTTCTAGAGCTAGAAAAATAATATCAAAATTCATCTGGAAGAACAAAAGGTCCAGAATAACAAGGGAACTAATGAAAAGAAATGCTAGGGAAGGTGGCCTAGCTCTAACAGATCTCAAATTGTATTCTAAAGCAGCAATCATCAAAACCAGCTGGTGCTGGCTAAGAAACAGAGGGATAGACCAGTGGAACAGGTTAGGTACTCAAGACACAGTAGTCAATGAATATAGCAATCTCTCTTGTAAACCCAAGGACTCCAGCTTCTGGGATAAGAACTCACTGTTTGACAAAAATTGCTGGGAAAATTGGATAGCAGTGTGGCAGAAACTGGGCATAGACCAATGGCTGACACTGTATACAAGAGTAAAGTCCAAATGGGTACGTGATCTAGGTATAAAGATTGATACTATAAACAAACTAGTGGAGCAAGGAGCAGTGTATTTGTCAGATTTATGGAGAATGGAGAAATTTTTGACTAAACAAGAAATAGAAAACATTATGAAGTGCAAAATAGATAATTTTGATTGAATTAAACTGAAAAGTTTTTGCACAAACAAACCTAACACAACCAGGATTAAGAGGGAAGCAGAAAACTAGGAAAGAATTTCTGTAACTAGTATCTGCGATAACAGCTTTATTTCTAAAGTATATAGAGAACTGAGTCAAATGTCCGAGAATACAAGTCATTCTCCAATTGATAAATGGTCAGAGAATATGAACACACAGTTTTCAGAGGAAGAAATCAAAGTTATTTATAGTCATATAAAAAAATGCTCTAAATCACTCTTGATTAGAGAGATGCAAATCAAAACAACTCTGAGGTACCACATCACACCTATCAGATTGGTTAACATGACAAAACAGGAAGATGATAAATGCTGGAGAAGATGTGGGAGAGTTGGAGCACTAATTCATTGTTAGTGGAGCTGTGAGCAGATCCAACCATTCTGGAGAGCAATTTAGAACTATGCCCAAAGGGCTACAAAAATGTGCAAACCCTTTGACCCAGCAATATCACTTCTAGGACTGTATACCAAAGAGATCATAAAAATGGGAAAGGGTCCCACATGTACAAAAATATTTATAGCAGCTCTCTTTGTGGTGATCCAAAACTGGAAATCAAGGGGATGACCATCAATTGGGGAATGGCTGAACAGGTTGTGGTATATGAATGTAATGGAATGCTATTGTGCTATAAGAAATGAACTGGAAGACTTCAGAGAGGTCTGGAAAGACTTTCATGAACCGATGCTGAGTGAAAGGAGCAGAACCAGGAGAACTTTGTACATAGATAGATAGACAGACAGACAGACAGACAGACAGACAGACAGACAGATAGATAGATAGATAGATAGATAGATAGATAGATAGATAGATAGATAGATAGATAGATAGAGGGTACAGGGTGAGTTGAATATGAAGGAATGATATCTAAAAAATAAAATTAGGGGATGAGGGAGGAATATATTGGGAGGAGAAAGGGATATATAGAATGGGGTAAATTACCTCACATAAAAGAGGCAAGAAAAAGGTTTCACAATGGAGGGGAAGGGGGGGGGGGAGGTGAGAAAGAATAAATGAACCTTACTTACTCTCATCTGATTTGGCTTAAGGAGGGAATAACATACACACTCAATTGGGTATCTTACCCTACAGGAAAACAGGGGGGAAGGGGATAAGAGGGAGGAATGATAAAAGGAAGGGCAGATTGGAGGAGATGGTAGGCAGAAGCAAACACTCTAGAAAAGGGACAAAGTTGAAGGAGAAAATAGAATAATTGGGGGGCAGGATAGGATAATCACAACATGACTATTATGTAAGTGTTTTGCATAACTACACATGTATAATCTATGTTGAATTGCTTGCCTTCTCAATGAGGGTGGGTGGGGAGGGAAGAAGGGAGAGAATTTGGGACTTATTGTTTTAAAAATAAATGTTAAAAAATTGTTTTTTACATGTTACTGGGAAATAAGATATACAGTCAATAGGGTATAGAAATCTATCTTGTCCTTCAAGAAAGTAAAAGGGAAGGGGATAAAAGGGGGGGATGATAAAAGGGAGGGCAGATTGGAGGAGAGGGTAATCAGAATGCATGCCATCTTGGGGTTGGGGGAAGAAGAGAGATGGGGAGAAAATTTGGAACTCAAAATCATGCAGAAATGAATGTTGAAAACTAAAAATGAATAAAATTTTTAAAAAGATATGCTCAGATCTAAGTAGGTACATCATGCTTATCTATATTTAGGTATACACACACACATGTCCACATATATGTGTGAATATATTGTGTGTATTTCTGTATGTGTGTATATGCATGCATATATATGTATGTGTACGTATATACATTTATGTGTGTGTATATATGTTGTTTGTTCTTTGTTTTCAAAGAGGATTAATGACATCATGGGGTGATGTCCTGACTTGTGTGTGAATTAGATTTAAGTGAGGCAGAGTCACAGAAAGTCATCAGCCTCATTCTGTCTTCCTGAATCATCGAAGTCTAGTGGCAGGACAAAAATCAAGATGGCTGTCACTGGCCTAGAATGTAGTGGATGACTACAGTGTCTTTGGTGCCTGATTAAGCTCTAAGTGCTCCACAGTGCTTGCTTCAACCGCCTTCATGGTGTGTGGAACAAAATGTTCTCATCTACTCACTGCACTAGGGAAAGTCTTCACCTGCTTGGGGTAGGCATCCCGGTAACTCACTGACAGGTTTTGAGGCCTCAACTTATTTTAGCCTATCTGCCAAGATTTTTTTAACTTCAACTTCCTATAGTCACAGATGAGAATTGGGTGAACCAGGAAGACACCAAAGATGGATGAGAAGCATCTGAAAAATGCTGAGCAAGCCCTCAACACCAGAGGTGCTAGTCCTCTTGACTACCTCATACATACGTACATATACAGACATACATACATATACATGTGTATGTATCTATGTATGTCCATGTATATATATAGGGGTATGAGTATGTACATGCATTATGTACATGCATGTATATATGTACTATGTATGTACATGTATATATAAGTATGTGAGTATATGTGCATGCATTCATGTGTGTTCATCCTTCGTTGCCAAAGAAGACCATACTATCAGAGAAATAATGATATGACTTGCACTTGACTTTGTTTTGAGTGAGGGAAGGCTGTGCATTCATATATTCTGTGTGAATATTGTTATCTGTTGTTATCTGTCCTTCATTCTTGAAGAGAATTGACATGCAAGTGAATTGGATTAACGTGAGGGAGGGCTGTGCCTCACTTTCTCTTCCAGAGTCATCTGGGTCCAGACATATATGTACATATATTTGGTTGATGATTATATTGATGAGAGTTCTTAAATCTTTTAAAATTAACAATAATTTTTATAGAGCATTCTTGGGGAGGTCCAATGACTTGCATGGTCAGAAAAGTTCGTATGCAACATGGTCAACATAGTTCAGTCCAAGGGGAATGTCTCATTGTAACCATTGCAGGTCAAAAGCCACCTTCACCATAGCCATGTTTACCATCTCTAAGATCACCCTCTGAGTGGATCTTGATTGCCTAACAAGTCAATGATATGTACTCTTCCAAAGTAGACTCCCTATCAGAGTTCTATGCCACATCCTAACTATCCATTTTAGGATGCATTTCTATCATAGTGGCATCTCCTCACATTCCTTCACTGCATTTCATTGTCTGGCTTTAGGCAATACAGCTCCCTAAGGATCTAGAATCAACTAATGCTTGGTGCCCATTAATTTTAGAATAATCTTTGGTTTTTCAGGACAAATATTTTTTAGCCCAACAAACTGTCTATGCCTCAGCTACGCCCTTTCCTCCACTTTGTGATTTATCCTTTTCTTCTGCCCTGTCCTCACTCTGAAACCCTCATTGCTTTGCCACTTCCAGGTTGTAACCTCAGAGGTGAAAAACTAAATAGACAGGCCTGAGCAGAGCCCACCTCTTCCTTGTAAAATGCCTCAACTGCCCAGATCCCCAGCTGTCTTGAGGCTAGAGCTTTCTTGAGTAACTATGTACCAGTTCCTGGGAGCAGCCTCTTTCTTTCCTTTTTTTTTTTTTTTTTTTGGTAAGGCAATTGGGGTTAAGTGACACAGCTAGTAAGTGTCAAGTCTTTGAGGTTGGATTTGAACTCAGTTCCTCCTGACTCCAGGGCCAGTACACTAGCCATTGTGCCACCTAATTGCCCTCAGAGTAACCTCTCTCAAGATCTTTATAGCTGAAGAACTCTTGCGTCCAAAATACCCTGGCCACATTCCTATTGGTATCCCTTTGATCTTCTCTTTCTTTCAGAGGCAATAGGCCTGACTCCAATGTCAAGCTTACTACTTAAATCTTAATGCTCCTGTCTGTTTCTCCCACCCCATCTGTGGTCTCCTTAAGGCATCCTCAATTATCCATGTGACTTTGAGCATGCCAATAAAGGAGACCAATTGGTATCGGCATGTTCATTTAATCTTTCTATAAATTTTCAGCAACAGGCTCTTTGATTCAGGTCCAACAGATAGCTATTTCTAGCTACCATCATTGGCATTGTATTGGCTTCAGCTGGTGCATCTATCTATCCTTGCCTCTGGTAGACTTACTTTCTTCACATAGGAATTCTTATTTCTCTGTTCTGTAGTGTTGCCTTTCCTTCCAGGACTATTCCTGCTTGCACTGCTGGGCTGGTACCACAGTGGAAACGTAAAACATGGTAAAACTTGCAGGGCAAGAGCCTAAGGAACTGAGTTTTATTACTGGCCACCATTTTGCATGGATTTTAGGGCCTTCATGCTGGCCTCCTGCCCTGCCTTGTAATTCCACTGAAATACTTCTTTCTTCTCCGAATTCCAGTGCATCACCTTTAATCTTTCTTCTAGGTAACCATTTAAAGTTGTGTGTTTATCCTTTGTTGCTGAAAAAGACCATGCCATCAGAGAAATGATGACATGACTTTCACTTGACTTTGTTTTGAGTGAGGGAGGGTTGTACCATTTAAAGTTACCATTTAGAGAAGTTAAATGTCCAGGGTCATGTAGCAAGTGTGTGCCAGAGGCTGATCTCAACCTCACATCTTCTTGGCTATGAAATGGGCTATCTATCTACTCATTCATATACTCTATAAGTCATTCAACAAGCATATATTAAGCATATATTATTATGGGTGAGGCATTGTCCCCAGGACCTTAGATTTTCTAGGAGGAATGACTACATTCCTTCCTGGAAAGTTCCTGGACAGCATTTATTCTCCTCTATTCCCGATGCATACCTTAGGCTGGTAGATGACTCATTGCCTGGTGCAAGAAGATGCTAAACAAGGAGAGGAATAATGCGGAATGAGAAGAATTGGTTCATTGTAGGTCATCCTTCTAATGATATTGAACATGTTGGTGGAATTGCTGTTCTTCATGTTGCTCCCTGTGCTTCTGAGACATCTGGCGGGAGGCAGAGTACATCACTATACTCAGCCGGGTTATGGACTAAACACACAATGATTTCAAGAATGCAGCAACTGGTTCAAAGGGACTCTCTCCAGAGCATGGTATTAATAGTTAACAAATGAAAAAACTTCCTGTCTCTTAAATCAACTTGTATTCTGTCCAAAATGAAATATTATCCCCTGACTCCATCATTCTCTCTGTTTTCCCCAACTAAACCTGCGGATAATTCCATTCTTCTCCGTGAAACAGTCATCCTCCCAGGTACATACCAAGGTGCAAAATCTCAGAATTATTTCCCTTTTTTTTCAGATGAAGCCTTAGTGAAATATGCCTTGTATCCATTCTCTCCTCTCCTTTTCCACCATCATTACTCTTATTACCTACTGCCAACCTTCTAACTGGTTTCCCTTTCTCTAGTTTCTCTACTCTGTAGTGAAGTTTGAGCTGGATGCTTAAACACTCTTTCCTGCTACACAACCTCAGGTCTGAGCTGCAATCTGTTCAAGGTCCCCACTGGAGTTCAGGGTCATAATGACATAGGTGCCAGCTGGCTTCTGTTCCTGCTCCCTGCATGGTACACAGCTTGTATTGGCTGGTTGATTCATTAATAATCCACAATCCTAGGGCTACATCTCCCCTGGAATCCCCTTTCGACTCTGATGCTGTGGTCTGTTTCCTCCCAGAGCTGCTGCTTTCATCTGCTGTGCTGGTGATGCCATATGGCAATAGCACTCCTTCTACAAATGGCTAGAGTCCTCTACCAGTCTACTTGGTACTCTTTGTCTGCCATCTATTAATGTTTCTGCGGAATCTCTGATGCTGCCACCTGCTGGCTTTCTTCTGAATAGTAGCTGCTAAATAACCTTTTCCCTATGGGGGAGAAGACTCAACTCTTTTGGCTCATAGTCCCAGGGTTTATTTTAACTCCTTGTGATTCAGACCCACAGCCAGCCAGAGGAGTGCTTGGCATTTTCTGACCTTATGGCTGTTTTACTTCTACCTCAGCTGCCACTACTTGAATACAACCTGATCTCTGAGTTAGGATAGGAATATTCCCTTCAAACCTCATCAAAGAGAGTTCATTTAGGAAACCTGGAATTTGTTGGGTGAGGCTGGCTACTTTTATCCCTCATTCCTGCCAGAAATGAAATCACAAGTCTCTCAGGATCTACAACTTTACAATTCTAGGCTCCAGATATAAAGTGGTTGGCCAGAACTTCTAAGTTTCCTATTAGAAACCCCTGGACACATCTGTAATTATAGTTGTCAGTGTTGTAGTGGTAGACATTAGTTTACTTGTCATTCTGTATTCCAAACTAGGCTTGTAAGAAAATTCTGGAAGTTCAGGGCTTAGATTGCCAGAAAAGACTAGATTAGGAATAGATTTTTTTTTCCTTAAGGGAAGAAAAGAAAACATCTGTGTGTGAGGACTGTGACATTTTAGCAGGTCTATGTTCCCTTTAGCTTAATATACTCCAGCTTATGTGAGTCACTGGAGAGCTCTTTAGAAAAGAACTCACTAAATTGCTTGAGGAATGAAGCTGACTCACCAACTCACATTTACTTTTTCCCTTGTTTCCTATTAGTAAAACTATCTTGTGAGTCAGGGCTAAAATAAACACATTAGAATCAGGGAGGGGGGAAGCTGTTTGTGAAAGCAACCTAGATGGGGGGGGAGTGAAACGGGGAGAGAATGTTAATATGCCCCAGTGATGAACCTTCTTGAGCTGTATAAGAAATACTGTATGTTTTCAATCCTAAACTATATTTTTTAATTCAGCAAATATTTTTTACCAAGGGTCTAGTATGTTCAAAGCATTGTGTTAAATGCTAAGAAGGGTTATAATGGCACAATGGATAGAGTGCTGAGTCTGGAATCAGGAAGACCTGAGTTCAAATTTGACCTTGGATACTTGTGACCCTGGGCAAGTCACTTGAGGTCTGACTGCCTCAGTTTTCTCACCTGTAAAATCGAGATAATACAGCACCTACTTCCTAGTGTTGTTATAAGGATCAAATGAGATAACAGTGCTTGGCACATAGTAAATATTTTGTAAATTGTTAGTAATTATTATTAATGGTCCCTACAGAAACTACCTGCTTAACTCACTCATGGACTGAGTCCTCAGTAGGGCAGCTACTCTTATAGGTTCTAGAGCAGAGTCATTCAACTGGAATCCAAGGATTTCTTGATCTGTGAACAGATTTCAAGGGCACTAGGAACTTGGATGAAGAAAACCCTGAACATCTTTATTTTCATGAATTTCTAACAGAAGTTTAGTATTTCCTTCAATTACTTGAAAATGTTCTTGAGAAGGGGTCCATTGCCTTTACCATTCTGCCAAAGGGGTCCATATCAAGAAATGTTAAGAACCCCTGTTCTAGAGGTTACCCTATACATTCATACTCCTAAAACTACAGGTCATTATCCCCAGTGAGTGAGCTTACTATTTTTTTAGTCAAGCAGAAGACACAATCAGATCAAAACAAAGGCATTTTGCTAAGATGGCATGATAAAAAGAGTAGTTACAAAACACCCCCCCCCTCCATCTTCTTGCCCTAGCCTGTGGTACATGCTCCCAAAAATATACAAACTATCCATGAGAAAAATGGGCACAAACTACAATAGTGATGAGGTGCACCTGTAGAGAATACACATGGCCAATATGATTCATTGCAATTGAGTTTAAATGTTCTTTATGTTTTCATGAAGTTTTATAAGAGACCCTGAGCAGATGGCTAACCTAGATTCTCTGGAGTCTATTCTTCTCTGCAGATCAGCTCTTAAAAGATAGTTTTGTCTTAAATCCATAAGCAGCTCTTTTCTATGCTGCTAGAAGTTTCATTTCTTGAAACTGTTTCCTGTCTTGAATGTTATCTGTTCCTGCCTTTAATGAATAAAAATAAAGGCCTTCATAAATTAATATTCAAAAAATATCTGTCTTTTAAGAATTAGAACTAAAATTCTCTGACTACACAAGGGAACAGAGAAAATCCAGAGAGTCAAGGGTGCAACCTGAAGAGGAATGAAGACATGGCTGACCTGGACATCCTCCTTAAAATGGAGATTCTGGAAGGAACCAGTGAACCACAGAGGAAGAGGCTGCAGGGTGGAGGGTACTTCCAGTGTGAGAAATTGATGGAAAGAATGAAATTGCAGAATGAAGAGATTTTTGTGGTTTGATAGAAAAACTATGGAGAATCAGGAATGCAACATGGGGAGGAATGAAATTAAGAGTGTGGAATTAGTTCCATCGATGACTGATTGGGGAACAGGTAAGCATTGGGGCTTATCTTCAATGAACAATTTGTTAAGGGGTCAACCAAAAGAAAGTTCCAAAGATCTAGAGACAAAAATTGTATCTTTGTAATTTAGCAAAGTAGGTCCTCAGTGGGATCCAGCAATAATAATGAAAGTTGGGGAGGCATGGTTCAGTGGGGAAAGTCTTTGACTTGGTGACAGAAATCTTGACTTTGCCTCTTACTACCTAAGTAACCTTAGGTGAGTCACTTCCTCTCTGTAGATTTCTGTTTTTTTAAAATGGAAAATGAAGAGATTTGATTAGATAATCACTGTGGTCCCTTCTGGCTCTGACCTTCTATGAAAATCAGAGTCCTAGACCATAGCAGGAGAGCAGCAAGACAGGAAGTAAGGTAGGTCAAGGTCTACCAGCAATAGTTAATGCTGGTAGAGTGGGGATTGGCTGCAGGCTGGCTTTATATTCCTGATCTCCTTGAAGGGTCATCATAGTAGGGTGTGTCTACTTGCTGGCTAGCTTCCTCATTCTCTTGCTATAGAGGCAGCTGTGTTAGGGCCATGGTGGACTTCCCAACTGGGGTGTCTGCTCCATCATCTATCTACTCTGATGTCCAGCAGTAGATCTGCCTTGCTCTGTCACATGTTAAATAAAACTAAAAATGTAGCTCAGTCTCTAAGGCTTGCAAATCACTGGTTTAAAGCAGTGATGTTAAACTTAAATAGAAATTCTGTAGGCTATATATTGACTGAGAAAATCACAAATTAATATCATCTAAATTGTATTAGATTTTTATATATTCTACTGAACATTTCCCAGTTACATTATGGTCTGGTTTCAACTGCACTTTGGGAGTTTGGGGGCAGCCTGTAAACCTTGAAGTTGACAATTCTGGTTTAGAGAATCATATTTTCCAGCCTTTGCTGTATTTCTTTACTTTATCAAATTATCAAGGAGCTACTATGGGAAAAAAGAGAAAGACTAGGTTATTAAAATATTCATAGGAAACAGGCACATAGGTCTGTTTTATGGAGTGACAAATAGGATGATGAGGGAAGAAAGGAAAAAAACGAAATTTAGTCAGGTTGTTTTTTAGAGAGTGTGTGTGTTTTTAAACAATAGCCCTCATACCAAATTAGAAAGTAGGTGATATTGAAATGATACTTACATCTGTAATTGGGTCCCTAAATAAAAAAAAAGAGTTCCCCATGGAAAGGACAACATAGTTAGAATAACAATATTAATAATAATTATTATAGCTAGCATTTAAATGAGGCTGTGTTCAAAATAATGAAAATGAGATGATTAGAATTTTTACAAATAAATAATCAAGAAAATAGTCAGAACCAAGAACACACATTCCTACTTTGTTACCTCTATAACATCTTCATGAGAATTCTATATAGGGATATACTCCTAGAGGAAGACATAAATAAGCTTTTGAAGATGATTTGTTTTTACAACAGACCACTGCTTCATGTCATGACTCAGACATGTAGAAAATATAAAATTCTGCTTTGTTTATTGTTTGTTGATTACCAAAAAAAATTCCCAACAAACAAGTGACTCACTAGTGGCAGTTGAGTGGTGCAGTGGATAGAACAGTAGTAATAATCTGAGTCCTGATCTGATACCCACAAAATATTAAAAGAACCTGTGCATTATTTATATAATAATAATTAGCATTTAGATGGTGCTTTAAGTTTTGCAATGTGCTTTATAATAGAACGTTAGACCTGGAGTTTGAAAAAAAAAACTGAGTTCAAATCCAGTCTTAGACACTTATTAACTGTGTTTCCTCATGCAAATCATTTAACCTCTGGCTGTCTCAGTTTATTTTATCTGTAAAATGGTGATAATAGCACAACTCCCAAGGTTATTGTAAAGATAAAATGAGATAATATTTATAAAGCACTTTGTAAACCTTGAAGCACTGTATAAATACTTGATTACAACAAAATGTAACTGCAAAGTCTCTTTTCTAACAAGGTGTTTCTCATGAATATATTATGATTATGTAACAACTTCCATTTCTATCATGGAATATGAGATTTCATGATAAGTACAGCAGCCAAGATAATTTTTTTCAACTTTCCTCTTAACATCAACATCAAGAGAGGCATAAACATAGAGCCATCTGCTTGAATGCCAAATGTGTTTTCTAATGTCAATGGAACAAAGATAGCCTTGGGAGAAGGATGTATTGCCTAGAGATAGTGACGCTCTCTAGATGCTCTTATTTGTGGATAACATCATGCTGTCTCCCCTCGTTGATGAGATGCATAGTGTATCTCACTCAAAGTGAGAATGCTTTAAGACCTTAGCCATTGCAACCTGGGCCATCTCCAGCAGTCCTGAGGAATATCAGGCCACTGGACCCAGATGGCTCAGGAGAAGAAAGTGAGACTGGTGACCTTACACAGCCCTCCCTCACTCAAATCAATGTCAACTGCAAATCATGTCATCATCTTGATGTCATGGTCCTCTTCAAGAGTCATTCAAAAAAAGATTGATCTAATAATCTGCATGGGAAAAATCAAGTGGATAAAGAATGCATATTGCCCAGACTATGAGAGGCAATTAAACAGTATGGCCCTTTAACCAGTCTATTAGTTCATATATCTTGGACACACACTGTAGATAGACAATGAACTATCTAGAATCAAAGGACCAAGTGGCTCAGGCTGGCCTGAATATCAGAGACTAACGAGCACTTTCAGTGATCCCAATGTGCTCCCTGCTATGGAAGTCCAACTTTTAAAGATGTACCAGTATTCTTTCAGTGACGCTAACTGCAAATCATAGAACATCATGGTCTAGGAAGAAAATGATTGCAAGTGAACCAAAGGACAATGGGAAGACACACGGTGGTTGCGCGTAGAGAGTAGCAGGATAATGTCAATTACAATTTGCATGTTAGCAGTGATGTAAGAGACATCAAAGGCATTTATTTTTGGAAAAGGAGGTGGGCTTGTTAGCTAGCAAGGAAAAAAGATAATAGTTCGAGTCCTGACCTGATAGCTATGAAATGCTAAAAGACCCTGTGCATCATGTAAGTAATAACAATAACCAGCATTTAGATAGTGCTTTAAGATTTGCAATGTGCTTTATAAATATTACCTCATTTTTTTATCCTCACAACAACTGTGGGAGATAGTTGCTATTATTATTTTCACTTGGCAGATGAAATTGAAGTTAAAGTGATTTGTCCAAGGGAACAGGACTAGTATCTGAGGCTGGATGTGAGCTCTTCTTAAACCAAGCCTCAGTCCTCTATCCACTGAGTCACCTATTAAAAACTATGAGTAAGAATTACACGATATAAAATGTAAAGGGATTGGTAGAGACAGTAGCTATATCCATAAAAATCATGGACCAACTGGTTTCAAAGTATGCAAGGCTGAAAAATCAGGGAGATGCCATAAATACAGTATGCCTGGAAATGCCCAAAGCATGTGACTGAGTCTTTCGTGGTATTCTGTGGATAATAGACAGACAGACACATAGAGAAGAAAAGAGAAAAAGAGAGATCTGAGCAGGAATATAGTATACTTAGGTAGATTCCAAACTGGTGGAATGATTGAATTCAAAGAGTACTATTTGATGTCAACTTAGAGGAAGTTGCTAATGTAATACCTCAAGGGTCTTTCCTTGGCTGCTCCCCCTCCTCCCCCTCCCCACCACTTTCTGATCAACATTAACCAGTGACTTAGATGAAAGTTTGGATGTGATTTTCATTTGTTTGGATGACTCAGAGCTGGGAGGTACGGCTAATTCATTAGGTTGTAGGTTAAGCATCCAAAAAGATTTTGACCCATAAGGATGGTGATAGTCTATTTGAACTTATTCCTCAGTGATTGGCAAACTCTCACCCCATCAAACCCTTACCCTGTACCAGTGATTCTGAACTTTCAACTATCATTGTTCAAATGCCATTCTCCATCCCTGATGAAAGATCCATCCCCACTCCAATCCCCCATGTCCCACTCTGAGGCTACTTACTCCTTCTACTGTGCTCTCTGGAATGCTTGCTCCATAGATAACAAAGCTCATTTGAGGTTCATTCAATGCTTAGTTGTTACCCAATTAAGATTCTGGGAGCTGTTATCTACAGATCTCTAGGACTCTCTCCTTCCCTCAAGAAATTCAGTGGTTGGTTCAAAGTCTCTCTCTTCTTCAACTCTTGCCCTCAAACTAGGGGACTTCAGTGTGCAGATTGATACACCCTCACACATCCTACCTTCCAATTCCTCAAATTACTCATTTCGCATGACATATTCTTCCACCCCAGTTCAGCTATACATAGACACTGAGATGGCTATATCTTTGATCTTGCCATCACCCACAAATACTCCTTATTTATTCTTTCATATTCACAAATTCTGAAGTTCCCTTATGAGCTCGTGATTTGTTGTCACGCCATCTCTTTACCCATAACCTCAACCCTATTCTTAGTTCGTACTGTGATCACCAATCCCTTGACTCCTTACTTCTTCTCTGGGTCATCACCCATGTTACTTTCAAATGTACCTTGTACATTGTACCTTGTACAAATGTATCTTCCTAGAAACCTTGGTGCCATATTTGATTCCTCACTTGTGCTCACCCACATATTTAATCTGTTGCCAAGTCTTGGGGCTGATACCTTCATAAAACATCTCTCCTATATATTCCATTCTCTACAGTTGTATACCTGAGGTGGCTTCTACAAGATGACCTCTATAGTCTCTTCTAGTTCTTTCTACCTGTACAGTCCAGTAAAAAAAGATAAGGGGAATGAAAAAGAAGTTAACAAGTAGTTGTTAAGGCCTACTATGTATCAGGCATAGTCAGCCTGGCATAGTAGATAGGGTATAGAATTGGAATCAGGAAGACTTGGATTCCGTTCTCACCTCAGACATTAACTAACTGGGTGACCCTGGGCAAGTCACTTAACATTTCTGGGCCTCAGTTGCCTTAAATGTAAAATGACAAGGATGGACTGAAAGTCCCTTTCAACTATAAATCTATGATCCCATGATGCTAATAAATATAGCTCTACTTTAACTTAAGACCTGAGTTATTCTATAAAATGACTAATCATCAGTGTATTTGCCCAAAGCACAGATACATATGATGCGTTGATCAGGCAGCCAGGTGGCACAGTGGATAGAGCTTAGAAAGGTCCGAGTTCAAATGTGACCTCACATTCTTACTAACTGTGTGACTTGGGGCAAGTCACTTTACTCTGTTGGCCTCAGTTTCCTCATCTATAAAATGAGCTGGAAAAAGAAATGGAAAACTACTCCATTCTCTTTACCAAGACAACCCAAATGGGGTCACAAAGAGGCATACATGACTAAAACACCTAAACAACAAATACCCTTCCTTTCCCTTCTACATATCTTAATCTTTTTGAAATCCAAATGATAAATGGAAAAGAAGATAAAACTTTGCCTCTTGGAAGTATAATTGCATTTAAAAATATTTTAGAATCATACATATTTCATTCAAATAATTTTGAGTTTCCATTTCAATTTGATTACAAATAGCTCTGTCTTCGTAGTTGTTTCATATTCAAATCTATGTGGTGCAGCTCTAAAGGGAAAAAAACTTATAATCTGCAAGTGTGATTTATTGGACATCTGGGGAACACAGTCCCATTAATTTGACTAATAATATTCTCATCATCTATAAATAATATTCCTGGATACTATTCTTCTTCAAATTTATTATGTTATTAGAAAACATCTTACATTTCTCACAGAGGCTACTAATGAATTAATTGTATAATTAGAGTGAAAGCCCTGCTTACTCAGGAGATAGTAATGGATGTTATTATTCTAATATAGATGATCAAAATTTAGGGTCCTCAGAAGTGTTTGGTTGTGTTTTTTGTTCAGCTGCTTCCATCGTGTCTGACTCTTTGTGACTCCATTTGGGATTTTCTTGGCAAAGATATGTGGAGTGGTATGACATTTCCTTCTCTAGCTCAGTTGACAGGTGAGGAAAGTGAGGCAGAGTTAAGTGACTTGCCTGGTGTTACACAGTAGGTTTCTGAGGCCAAATCTGAATTCAGGTCTTCCTAACTTCAGACCCAACGCTCTATCCACTGTGCCGCCTAGCTGCTCATTTGGTTGTAGGATCATAGATTGAGATGGAAAGGACCTTTGAGGACCTCTGGTCCAACTCTCTTATTTTACATATGAAGAAACTAAGGCTCAGGGTCTTTAAAAGACTTTCCCCAGGTCATGCAAATAGAACATTGGGCCTGAAATCAGGAAGACCTGAGTCCAGATGAGGCCTCAGACACTTACTAGCTGTGTGACCTTGGGCAAGTCATTGAACTGTTTGCCTCAGTTTCCTCAATTGCAAAATAGGGATAATAAGTATTAGAGATAGAATTTGAACTCAGATCCTCTGACCTCAAATCAGGACTCTTTGCACTATACCTCAAGTCTTCTCAAATAATAATGACAGCTCATATCTATATATTGCTTTTTAATTTAGAGAATAATTTTTTTTTCACAAAAACCCTGTGAGGTATGTGACAAGTATTCTTATCTCCATCTTACAGATCAGGAAATTGATACTCACAGACATGAATAACATGTTCAAGATTGCATGATAATACTAATTCATTTTAACGTAGCAGCTTTCCTTACAAAACTATTTTTTTTTAGTTGAACTAAGGCTAAGTGACTTTCCAAGGTCACACAACTAAAAATAATCTGGTCAAAGTTTTAATCCATATCTTTCCTGAGTCCCACTCCAATATTTTATCATTACACTCTACTATCTCCCACATAAGTAATCATGGTTATTAGACTGGCAGTTTGGACTGGAACCCAGATAGATCTTCTGCCTCAAAATCAGTGCTTTTTCCACTTCTCTGCACTTTTTATAAAGTAGATGCTGAGAGCCCTAGCTACTAGTGTTTTTCCTGGACTTTGGTTTAATGATTTTAAGTATCCTTACTGATTATCAAATTTAATTTTGTTGTGAAAAGCGTCCTAGCACTTTACAACGTGAAAAGAAATGTATCAAAATGATTTTACAATCATTTGACGGGTCGTTCTACATGACAAAAGTCCTTGTTCAGATGTTTCAGTTGTGTCTGACTCTTTGTGACTTCATTTGGGGTTTTCTTGACAATGATGCTGGAGTTGTTTGCCATATCTTTCTCCAGTTCATTTTACAGATGAGGAAACTGAGGCAAATGGGATTAAGTGACATGCCCAGGGACATACAATGAATAAGTAAGTGTCTGAGGTCAGATTTGAACTCAGGGAGAGCAGTCTCCCTGACTTAAGGCCTGGGATGCTAGCGCCACCTAGCTTCCCCCAAAATCCTAAACTCATTAAAGCTCAAAGCTGGAAGAGATTTAGAAGTACATCAATCTAATCCGTGCCCAAATCATGGTTCCCTTTGCCATGCCCTTGACAAGTGATCATCCATACTTTGTTTGAAGACGCCTAGTGAAAGGGAACTTAGCACCTTCTTCTTGGAAAGTTCTGGTTATTAGGAAGTCTGTCATTATTTTGAGACAAACTTTATATTCCTGTAATTTTCTGAACAAGTTTGTGTTCTAAGTTCTATGCTCCAGAGACAAGCAGAACACGTTTACTCTCTCCTTCCTATGACAAACATACAAATATATGGAAATAGATATCATGTATCTTCGAAGTCTTCTCTCTTTAGTGAAAATAATTATAATTATAATAATCACAAACATGAATATAGCACTTAAAGGTTTGCAAAGCTCCTTACATGTATTAACTCACATGATTTTCACAACAACCCTACAAGGTAGGTGCTATAACTATTCCCTCTTTATAGATGGGGGAAGCTGAAACTGAGAAGTTAAGCAACTAACCCAGGTTCACACAACTATTGAGTATCTGAAACAAGATTCCCACTCAAGGACTTCCTGATTCTAACTCTTGCACTTTATCCACTATGCCATCATAGTTCCTTCAACTGCTATGGTATGGCATCATTCAAAATTCTCTCCCCTCATCTCCCTGCTCTGACTGAGCTCCAGTTTGTCAATGTCCTTTCTAAACTGTGTCACCCAGAACTGGATACAACCATCCCAATATGGTGCAATCAGGGCAAATTTTATGTAGTAGGACTATTCCTTCCTTTACTCTGGACATTATACTTTTACTAATGTACCCAAAGGAGGCATTTACTTTTCGGTTTCCTTTTTCACTGATGACTCAAATTCAGTTGGCAGTCCCTAAAAACTCTTAGATCTTTTTTCATGTGAACTAATGTTTGAGCTAGGTTTCCTTTGTTTTGTACTTAGGTAGATTTTCTTTCTCTCTAGATTATATGACTTTACATTTATCCCTTATAAAGTGAGAGGGTTGAACCAGAAGACTTCTGAGGTCCCTGTCCATTCTAGATCTATGATCCCTGTTCAGATTTAACTTTTTAGATTCAGCCTTTCCTGAGTACTAATTCTGTCATTTAATAAATCTCTTCCAATTTTGTGTGATCTGAATATTTAAGAAGCATACTACCCATAGCTCCATCCAAGTCATTAAAACAATGTCGAGAACAAAAGGGCAATGGCACCAGGACCTCCCATTAGATTGACATGAATTGATTAATAACTGCTTTTTAGACTGGGGCAGTTCATCGGTTTTGAACTAACTTCTTTCCATTTTACACACAAAATTATATACATACACTTATACAAACATACATGTGTGTCTGTGGATATATATGTATATATAATATGTAATATATATACCACACATAAAATATTTATATTGATTGTTACTGCTGTTACTATCAGTCGTGTCTAACTCTTTGTGATTCAGTTTTAGGTTTTTTGGCAAAGATACTAGAATGTTTTACCATTTCCTTCTCCTGCCCATTTTATAGATGAGAAAATTGTTAAGTGATCTGCCCAGGGTCATGCTGCTAGTAAGTGTCTGAGGTTGGATTTGAACTCATAAAGCCAAGTCTCCTTGACTCCAGGTCCAACACTCTAACTACTGTACTATCTAGTTGTCCTGTGTGTGTGCGTGCGTGTATGACATATATTTATATAAGTATCTTTTGTCTTTGTGTCATTGTCATTTCCCAATATATTCCTCAGCCTTCCCTACCCAAAAGGGCCAAGTCTTTTAACAAAGAATAAAAAAGAGAAAAGAAAAAGTAGTTTAGCAAAACTAATCAATATATCAACTAAGTTTGACATCATATGCAGAGTTTTATACCTGTACAAAGAAGAGAAGGAGGGGCATTATCATACTTCTTCAGAAATAAATTTAGTCATTATGATTATATATCATTCAACTTTGAATTTTTAAATTTATATTTACATAGTATTCATTGGTTACATTGTTTTGCTGGTTCTATTTCATTTTCACCAATTCATATGAATCTTGTCATATTTTTCTGTATTCCTCATTTTTACTGTCTCTCATGGCACACAGTAATAATGTTCCATTATAATTTTTTAGCCATTCCCCAATTAACAGGCATCCCCTTTTGTTTCTAGCTCTTTATTACTACAAAAAGTGTTGCTTTATATATCTTGCGGTATACGGGACTTTTCCACCTTTTACCTCTCAGTGGAATATTGGTGTTTTCTCTAGACCAAAAAATATGGTCACTTAATTAGTAGCATAATTCCAAATTGCTTTCTGAAATGATTGAATCAATTCACAACTTCACCAATAGTGTATTCATTCACTTTTCTTTCCATTTTCTTTCCATCTTTTGTCATTTTTGCTAGTTCACTGAGCATGGGATGAAACCTCAGAGTTGTGTTTATTTGCATTTCCCTAAATATTTGGCACAATTTTGATCTGGTGCAGTCTTTCATATGGTTGAGTTCGTATTTTTATTTTTTTTGGAAAAATATTTGTTCATATTCTTTGATCCATGGGGAAATGACTTTTAGTCATCTGTTGATATTAGCTCTCTATAGATCTTAAATATAAAACCTTTATTGAAGATAATTGGTGCAAAGATTCCATCCCCATAGTTGACTTTCCTTTCTTATGCTAATTGCATTGATTTTGTTCATTCAATAGCCTTTCAATTTCATACAACTAAAATTATCTGTCATTTTTTTAAAAAAATGTTATTTCTTCTGTTCCTTATTTGGTTAATAATTTCTCCCCTAGATTTAACTGTGAAAGATACCTGATCTGGTGCTCATTTTTTTGATTTGCTTATTGTACGACCTTGAGTATTCAGGTTGCACATTCATTCTGATCTTATTGTAGTATATGGCCTAAGATGTTGATCTAAACCTGATTTCTGTCAAACTGTCTTTTAGTTTTTCTAGCCTTTTTATGTCTAACAGGGAATTTACCCCAAGTATTTTATACACTTGACTTTACTGAAGTCTAGATTACTAAATTTAATAATTTTTTCTTCTTTATCTAGTTGTTTACTGATCTAATTCTTTTTTATTATCATTAATTTATTTATTTTTAGTTTTCAACATTCATTTCCACAAGATTTTGAGTTCCAAATTTTCTCCCCATTTCCCCATGCCCCACCCTGAAACAAGGTGCATTCTGATTACCCCTTCCCCCAATCTGCTTTCCCTTCTATCATACCCCTCCCTTCCCTTATCCCCATCTTCTCTCTTTTCTTGTAGGGCAAGACAGATTTCTATACACCATTACCTGTATTTCTTATTTCCCAGTGGCATGGAAAAACAATTCTCAACACTCATTCCTTAAGCTTTGAGTTCCAACTTCTCTCTTTTCCTCAGTCTCCACCCATCCCCACTGAGAAGGCAAGCAATTCAATATAGGTTATAAATGTGCAGTTTTGCTAAAGACTTTCATAATAATCATGTTGTGAAAGACTAATTATATTTCCCTCCATCCTATCCTGCCCCCTATTTATTCTATTCTCTCTTTAGACCTTGTCTCTCCCCTAAAGTGATTACTTCTTATTACTCCCTCCTCCCATTTGCCTTCCCTTCTGTCATCCTCCCACCCCATTTTTCCCCTTCTCCCCTACTTTCCTGTAGTGTAAGATAGATTCTCATACCATATTGAGTGTGCACGTTGTTCTCTTCTTAAGCCAAATGTGAAGGGAGTAAGCTTCACTTTTTCCCTCTCACCTCTCTCCTTTTCCCCTCCATTAAAAAAGCTATTTCTTGCCTCTTTTATGAGAGATAATTTGCCTCATTCTATTTCTCCCTTTCTCCTCCCAACATATTCCTCTCTCACACCTTAATTTTATTTTTTTAGATATCATCCCTTCCTATTCAACTCACCCTGTGCCCTCTGTCATCTCTCTCTCTCTCTCTCTCTCTCTCTCTCTCTCTCTCTCTCTCTCTCTCTCTCTCTCTCTCTCCATATATATATATAATCCCTTCAACTACCCAAATACTGAGAAAAGTTTCAAGACTTACAGATATTACCTTTCCATGTAGGAATGTAAACAGTTCAATTTTAGTAAGTCCCTCATGATTTCTCTTTCCTGTTTACCTTTACATGATTCTCTTGATTGTTGTGTTTGAAAATCAAATTTTCTATTCAGCCCTGCTGAATGCTTGAAAGTCCTCTATTTCATTGAATGACCATTTTTTCCCCTGAAGTATTATACTCAGTTTTGCTGGGTAAGTGATTCTTGGTTTTAATTCTAATTCCTTTGACTTCTGAAATATCATATTCCAAGCCCTTTAATCCCTTAATGTAGAAGCTGCTAGATCTTGTATTATCCTGATTGTATTTCCACAATACTCAAATTGCTTCTTTCTGGCTGCGTGCAATATTTTCTCCTTGGCCTGGGAACTCTGGAATTTTGCTACAACATTCCTAGGAGTTTTTCTTTTCAGATCTCTTTGTGAAGGTGCAAGTGGATTCTTTCAATATTTAGTTTATCCTCTGGTTCTAGAATGTCAGGGTACATTTCCTTGGTAATTTCATGAAAGATGATGTCTAGGCTCTTTTCTTGATCAGGGCTTTCAGGTAGTTCCACAATTTTTAAATTGTCTCTCCTGGATCTATTTTCCAGGTCAGTTGTTTTTCCAATGAGATATTTCACATTGTCTTCTATTTTTTCATTCTTTTGGTTTTGCTTTGTAATTTCTTGGTTTCTCACAAAGTCATTAACTTTGATCTGTTCCATTCCAATTTTTAAAGAACTATTTTCTTCAGTGAGCTTTTGAACCTCCTTTTCCATTTGGCTAATTCTGCTTTTTAAAACATTCTTCTCCTCATTGGCTTTTTGGACCTCTTTTGTCAGTTGAGATAACCTATTTTTAAAGGTATTATTTTCTTCAGCATTTTTTTGAGTCTCCTTTAGCAAGCTGTTGACTTGCTTTTCATGATTTTCTTGCATAACTCTCATTTTTCTTCCCAATTTTTCCTCCACCTCTCTTACTCGATTTTCAAAATCCTTTTTTTGAGCTCTTCAGTGGCCTGAGATCATTGCATGTTTATTTTGGAGGTTTTGGATGTAGAAGCCTTGACTTTTAGGTCTTCATCTGATGGTATGCATTGTTCTTCCCCATCCAAAAGGATGGAAGAAAATACTTGTTCACCAAGAAAGTAACCTTTTATAGTCTTATTTTTTCCCCTTTTCTGGGGCACTTGTGTCCTTTGTCAAGAGGAAGGTATACCCTGGGGACCTGTATGTTCTCAGTTCTTCCAAGGTGGCACAATCAAGGGAGAGGAGTTTATTCCTTTCCTGGCCTGTGCTCTGGTCTAGGAGATACCAAAGCTTTTCTGCCCAGGATCTGCAAGTACAATTCCCTTTCCAGAGCCTGCACCAGGTCCACCACACCAGCACTCTTCCTCACTCCAGGACCACCACTCAGGGCTGAGACTCTGATCGGTATCTCAATTCCCCCAGGGGCTTTAGGCTGAGCACTCCCCAAATGGACGCTGCTGTTGCTGGGGCTAGGGGAGGACCCTACTCCCTTCTCAACCAGGTGAAAGTACTTTCTCACTGACCTTTGAAGCTGTCTTTGGCATTTGTGGGTTGAGGGATCTGGGAACTGTAGCTGCTGCCAGGGGTTCTGCCCCCGAGGCCTGCTCCCATCCTGTTCCTGTTGGTGCCATGTAGCCAAGGCTGCACTGTGTTCCACTTCATGCCCCATGCGATAGACCTTTCCTGTTGGCTTTCCAGGCTGCCTTGGGATGGAAATCTCTTTCACTCTGTAGTTTTGTGGCTTCTGCTGCTCTAGAATTTATTCAGAGTCATTTTTTGCAAATATTTTATGTGCTGTGGGGGCAGAGCTAGAGTAGGTGCATCTTTCTACTCCACCATCTTGGCTCTGCCCCCACAGATCTAATTTTCTAATCAGCACCAAAAATATTTAAATTATTATTGCTTTATAGGATAATTTGGGATCTGGAGGTGCTTGTTCTTTCTCTTACTTACTTTCCCCCCATTTCCTCTAGATATTATATAGATCCTTTATTTGTCCAATGTATGTTTTAAAGGTAGCTCTATAAATTATAATCTTGGCAGTTTGATTAGTATAGCATTAAATCTGTATAATTATTTCAGTGATATCATTTTATTATATTAGCATGATTCACCCATGAGGATTGAATATGTATCCAGTTATTGACCTCTATTTATAGTTATTTTGAATGGGGCTTCCATTTCTGTAATTTCTCCCTGGATTTTTGATTGTTATATAGAAATGGTATTGATTTTGGGGGGGTTTATTTTATATCATGCTAATTTACTGAAACTCATCTCAATTTCATTAGCAAATCTTTATTGGTCTAAGAAACAATCATGTATAGATGGGGGTAGTTTTATCTTTCCCTTACCAATGTTTATATCTTTGACTTCTTTCTTTTACTGTATTGCTATCAGAACTGTTATTAGCTATTGCTGTCAGAACAATATCAAATAACACGGGTAGTGAAAAGGGGTATCTGTGCTTTATTCTTGTATTTGTTGGAAAAACTTCTAGTGTTTCCCCATTTACATATAATGCTAGCTTTTGGTTTATATATTTTTTCATATTTAAAACAATTTTTATGCCTATGTTTTTTACATTTTTCATTGTAGATTCATGTTTTACTTTGTCAAATATTTTCTGCATATGTAGATATAATTCTATTTAAAATATTGTGTGTAATTATGCTAATTGTTTTCTTATCAATGAAGTTTGCTTTCATCTTTGGTATAAGTTCAATTTGATAATATTTTTCATGTATTAATCTAGTCTTTTTTTTCTGTGTTATGTTGAAAAATTTAGAATCTTTATTAATTAGTGACGGATCTATAGTTCTCTTTTTTTTACCTTCTACTTCCCTGATTTAGATATTGGGATTGTATTTAGGTTCTAAAAGGAATTTGAATGTTTTCTTTCTCAATTTTTGAGAATAACTTGTGCAATATAGATAGTAATTATTTTATAAGACTGAAAATATTTACATCTAAATTCATCTGGATCAGAATCCTCACCCTTCTACTCAGTTCCTTTATAACTTGTTATAGTAGCAAGGACCCTGGTATACACAGGAGGGCCTGTTGCAAAGGTTCTTAGATCTGCTTTTCTTAAAGGAAAGCATCTTTTGAGGGGTCAACAATCGCTTTAATCAAACACACATACCAACAGAAAAAATACAAGCAGGTCCAACAGACAGGGCTTCCAACTGTCTGACCATAGGCAATATATACATTATTGCCAGAGACAGAAGCACCAACATCTGGGTTTTCAAAGCTGGGAAGGGCTTCTTAAAACAGCTGCCCAGAGTCTCATCTGGCGCAAGAACCTTCTTCCAAAAAGTAAGTCCCAAAGCAAAACCTCACTCAGAGTATATATACTCTTGCCTCAATCAGCAAAAGATGTGGGCCTCCATACAAAACAAGCCTCCCCTAATCAAGCCTCCCTCAATAGCCCCACCTGAGGCTTATCAATGAGTAGGGAAGATTTTTAACTCCCATGACACTTGTTCAAATTCTTTTTCTAAAATTTAATTAAGCTGTCTAGTTGTTATTCTGCTAATGTGGATAGTTTATATTTTTGTAGGTAATCCTCTATTTCTTTTAAATTCTAAGTTTCACTGTCATATAATTGTATAGAAGGGTCTGATAATTTTTATTTCTTCTCTGTTATGAATTCACCTTATTCATTTTTAAATTAATTTTACTTCCCTCCCCTTCTTTAAATCAGATTATCTAAAGATTTGTCTATTTTTTTTAGCATTTAAAAGATTTTTAAAATCAGTTCTATAGTGTTTATGTTATTCCAACTTTCCTATTTCTTCTGTAATTTTATGACTTCCTATTTTGTGTTCATTGTATAATTTTTGAATTGCTTATTCAGTTCATTAATTTTTTCTTTTTCTAGTTGTTAGCATGTGTTCTTGGGCATATGACTTTTTCCCTGAGGACTTTTTTAGCTGGCTCTCAGTAACTCTAGTATGTTTTCTTTCTTTTTTAAAAAAATAAATTATATATTTTTTGTTACATTTTAACTTCTGAACTATCTCCCTCCCTCTCTTCCTCCCTCCCCACCATACACTAGAGAAGGCCACCATTTTAACTCATATTTATAAATGTTTGTAAAACCAAACTATGGATACTTCTATTTATCAGTTCTTACTCTAGAGGTGGCTAGCATCTTCCTTCATTGTTGATTTGAGTATGCATTGTACTCAGAATCATTTGGTTGTTCACAATTATTCTTTGAACAATAGTTCTCAGACTATATAACAATGCTTTCTTGGTTCTGCTCTCTTCACTTGCCATTATTTCATGTAAGTATTTCCATGTTATTCTAAAATGAACCAGTTCATCATTTGTTACAGTAAAGTAGTAGTATCCCATCACCATCCCCATCAGAACATTCAACAGAGATTATCCCTCTGCAAAACTTGTCCTTCTTCTACCATTGGTAAGTTCTTCCTGGAACTTCCATTTGGAGGAGGGGCCCAGGCCAACTAGCCTTTATTCCCCTCCTGGCCCTGCTCCTTATCTCTTTTAGACCTTAAAACCAGCCCCTTTAGCTCTCTTTTCATATATGGTACCCCATCCCCATACATACAAACACTAGAATGTAAGTTCCTTGAGGGAAGGTTTTTTTTTCTTTTTTCAAAGTTTCTTTTTGTTTTTGTTTCGGCTGAATATCAGCAAAACTGAGAATTTGAAAGAGACAGAGAATTATTTACAAAAATGTAAAAGATCCAAATGAACAGAACACCAACTCAATTTTAGGGGAAAAAAGTTGAACTAGTTATAAAGGAACTTGGGGGTAGGGATGGGGCATGGAAATCTTTAACCAGATGAACTTAAGAGGTGAATTTCATCAAACACAAGCACCTGAGCCAGTGCTTGGTACATAGAAAACATCTATTAAAGTCCATCCTTCCTTGCCTCTTTCTGTCTTTCTTTCCATGACATTGAAATGACAGATTTACACTAATTCATACTAATGGATGCACACAACTTTGAGACCTATGTCATGTGCAATTACATACACACATATACACACAGAGAGAAAGATATGTTTATACTGAGCCTTCAGTTCTAGATAACCCTTTTCAGACTTCCTGCCAAATATCAAAATGGTGGCTGATAACATGTTGCTTTGCTTTATGTGTACCTTGCTCAGACTCTGTTCTGTGAAAAAAGGAAATCTCATGGTTTTTTCTCATGCCTCATCCTTCTTGACCTTGATGTAAAGTTTTTAGAAGCACTTCTTTGCTTTTTGGCTTGTATCTATTCTTTTAGTCCTTCATTAGCCATCTGTTCTCACTGTCAATCACAGACAACCGAGGCAAGGAAAATTGGTTCAATAAAAACAAGATTTATCTATTAATTTGGCATGCTATCTAGTGGCAGTTCCAAGCTCTCAGCTATATTATCTACTTGGCTGTAGTCCAATTTTGGGGGTGTCACATATTGCTTTCACACTTTCTTCTGATTGTAATATAGTTCAATGTCACATGGTTTCTGTAGAGGGCATCTGCCTCCACATTGGTTTTATGAAGTCTGTAGTTTATGCTCAAATCAACAGAGGCTGGGGTTACTACCTATCTTTGGTAAGCTATCCCCAACTTTGCACTGGTCAAAATATATCAATGAAATTTATCCATCTATATTTTGGGTCTTGCTTCACATATCCAGTCTTCTAATTTCTTAGTGAAAGCTAATTTTAATGCCAAGAATTCAAGTTTAGTTAACTCTACCAAACATTTAAAGAACAACTAATTCTAATACTATATAAGCTATTTGGAAAAATAGGCAAAGAAAGAGTCCTACCAAATTTCTTTCATGCAAATATGGTGCTGATATCTAAACCAGGAAGAGTGAAAACAGAGAAAAGTGTAGACCAATTTCCCTAATGAAAGCAAATATTTTAAATAAAATGCTAGAAAGGAGATTACAGCAATATATCCCAAAGATCATAAACTATGACCTGGTGGAATTTGTACCAGGAACGCAAGGTTGGTTCAACATCAGGAAAACTATCAGTATAATTAACTACATCAATAACAAAACCAACAGAAGTAATATCATTATCTCAATAGATGGAGGAAAAAACCTTTGACAAAACATAATACCATTCCTATTAAAAACACTAGAGAGCATAGGAATAAATGGAGCTCTCCTTACAATGATAAATAATACGTATCTAAAACCACCAGCAAGCACTATCTGCAATGGGGATAAGTGAGAAGCTTTCACAGTAAGATTAGTAATGAAACAAGGATCCCCATCATCACCAATATTATTCAGCTGCATACTAGAAATGCTAGTTATAGCAATAAGAGGAAAAAAATTGAAGGAATTAGAATAGGCAATGAGGAAACTAAACAATCACTCTTTGCAGATGATACGATGTAATATTTAATTATTAACAACTGTAGCAAAGTTGCAAGATATAAGATAAGCCCTCACAAATCATCACCATTTCTATATATTACAAACAAAGTTCAACAGCAAGAGATAAAAATAGAAATTCTACAATTTAAATAATTGTAGACAACATAAAATACTTGAGAGTCAACCTGCCCAACAAATCCAGGAACTATATGACACAATTGCAAAATACTTTTCACACACATAAAGTCAGATCTAAGCAACTAGAAAAATATTAATGGCTCATAGTTGTTAGGCTGAGCCAATATAGTAAAAATTACAACTCTACCTAAATTATCTACTTACTTAGTACCATACCAAACTACCAAAAATTCCTTGATAGAGATAGAAAAAAAATAGGAAGGAAAAGGAAGGAAAAAAAGGTCAAGAATATTAAGGGAATCAATGAAAAAAAATGTGAAGGAGATGGTCTAGATGTACCAGATCTCAAACAAAAAGCATCAGAACAAGTGCTGGATCTGTGAAATAGATTAGGTACACCATAAACAGCAGAAAATGACCATAGTAATCTTGTGTTTGATAAATACAAATATCCCAGCTTTTGAGACAAAAGCTTGTCATTATTTGACAAAAATTTCTGGTAAACCTAAAACTAAGTATATGCCAAAAAGCAGAAACTAAGTATATGCCAACAACTCACACCATAAAATCAAGATAAGGTCAAAATGAGCACGTGATTTACACATAAAGGGTGATACCACAAGTAAATTAGGAGAGCATGGAATAATTTACCTGTCAGATCTATGGATAAAAGAAGAATTAAGGACAAAATAAGATATAGAGAGCATTACAAAATGTTAAATGAATAATTTTGATTATATAAAATTAGTGCATGAACAAAACCAGTGCAACCCAGATTAGAAGGAGAACAGAAAACTGGGGAAAATGTTTTACAGCAAGTGTCTGTGATAAAGGCCTCATTTCTCAATTTTTCAGAAAATTGAGTCACATTTATAAGAATGAAAACCATTCCCCAACTGATAAATGCTTAAAGGATATGAACAGGCAGTTTTCAGGTGAAGAAATCAAAGCTCTCTGTAGTCATACAAAAAAAAATGCTCTAAATCACTATTGATTAGAAAAATGCAAATTAAAACAACTCTGAGGTACCGTCACACCCATTAGATTGACTAATATGACAAAAAGAAAAATGATAAATTTTGGAGGGGATGTGGGGAAACTGGGACATTAATGCACTGTTAGTGGAGTTGTGAACTGATTCAACGATTCTGGAGAGTAATTTGGAACTATACCCAAAGGAGTATAAAACTACATACCCTTTGATTCAGCAATATTATTACAAAGTCTGTATCCTAAAGAAATTTTTTTTAAAAAGGGAAAGGAACCTATTTGTACAAAACTATTTCTAGCAGCTCTTTTTGTGGTGGCTAAGAATTGGAAATTGAGGGAACGCCCATCAATTGGGGAAAGGCTGAACAAATTGTGGTATGTGATTGTGATGGAATATTATTGTACTATAAGAAATGAAAAGCAGGATGATTTCAGAAAAACCTGGAAAGACTTACATGAACTGATACAAAGTGAAGTGAGCAAAACCAGGAGAATATTGTACATAGTGACTGCAATATTGTATGATAAACAATTATGTGAATGATTTAGCTGTTCTCAGCTATACAATGATGCAAGACAATTCTGAAGGACTCATGATGAAAAATGCTATCCACCTCCAGAGAAATAACTGATGCTATCTGAATACAGATTGAAGCATACTATTTTTCCCTTCCTTTCTTTCCTTCCTTCCTTCCTTCTTTCCTTCCTTCCTTCCTTCCTTCCTTCCTTCCTTCCTTCCTTCCTTCCTTCCTTCCTTTCTTCCTTCCTTCCTTCCTTCCTTCCTTCCTTCCTTCCTTCCTTCCTTCCTTCCTTCCTTTCTTCCTTCCTTCCTTTCTTTCTTCCATTCTTCATTGTTTGAGTTTTCTTGCACAAAGTTACTAATATGGAAATGTTTTACATGATTGCACATATATAATCTATATCACATTGCTTAATGTCTCAGGAAAGGGACAGGAAAGGGAGGGAGGGATAGAAAAAAAGAATCTTAAAATTATTTTTGCATTTAATTGGAAAAAATAAAATATTATTTAAAAAATAATTCAAGCTTGGGGAAAAGGCAATAAGTCAAGCCTGTACTCTTATTGGTTTTTGGTGACAATTATTCTCTTGGTATAGGACAGATTCCAAAACTTCCAGGCTAGTATCTATGTGGACAACAACAGATTTGCTTGGCTCTCAATAAGTAAACATTAGTTCATGGGTAGTATCCCACCAGAATTCTGGAAAGGCTGGAATTTGTTCTCATCCACGATAATAATAATTCATCATAACAACAATAGGTAAGATTTATATATTACTTATTATGTGCCAGGCACTGTGCTAAGAACTTTCCAGTTTTTCTCTCATTTGAGCCTTACAATAACTCTGGGAGATAAATGCTATCATTATCCCCATTTTACAGATGAGGAAACCAAGGCAATCAGGGGTGAAGTGACTTGTCCAGGGTCACATACCTGTAAGTGTTTGAAGTCAGGTTTGAACTCAGGTCATCCTGGTCTAGCACTCTCTCCACTGCACCACCTAGCTGCCCCTTAGGATATGAACATAGCAGGGTCACAGTGTCTACTTTTTTGTGGATAACAAACAACTTTCTCAGGGAATGTGAAACTCACCTTGATATGACCTTGATGCAGCATTGATCACTCGATCCAACAAGCCCAAGTCCCCCCCCCACACACCCCCCCACGATAGGTTTTACAGGTATTTTTCTCTAGCATATTAAAAAAGATTGAGAAATTATGTCAACTTGAGCCCCACTGCCCAGGACGGTACTGCAGTTCACATCCTCAATCTTTACCATCATCCTACACCAAATCTTACATGAAAGGCAGCAGATGATGAGGTCAGTGAGACAGTGAGGTCATCATCTCGGGGTCAGGAAGACCTCTTTCCCTGCCCTGCCTCAGGTTGGAAAAAGAAGACATCAGCTTTTCTGCAATCAACACTTCATTCCCATGTCCTAATGCAAAGGAGTCAAAAACATGGCCCACAGATAGGCCACATGTGACCCACAACACCGCTCCCCCCTGCACCCCCATGTAGCCTGAATCAGATCAAAATGCACTTCCTATCTGATTTTAATGTGCTGATGTCTTAATAAATATATATATGTGTGTATACAGTGTATACATACATACACATATAAAAAAGTATGGTTTTTAAAAGTCTACATGTAGCCTACAAGGATCAGTGGCCCCTGCTTCTGTGTGTTTGACACCACTGCATCTTGTCTTATGGAGGAGGTTGCGTGTCAGGGCTTTGGGCCTTTCTTCCCATTTGTTGATCCTCTGTCTGCCCTAGAACAGTGGTTTTAAACTCTGCTCCCTCTTTCATCACTTTTGGGCCTGGGCTTGTGTCTCCTCATTCTTTGTTGTGCTTTTGTGGTACACTTTCAAGAAGGAGATCCTGGACCAGCCAATGCTGACGACCCTTTCCTACCAGCCTCACGGTTCATGTTCAGGAGAACATCCCTCATTTTAGGTAGTATTATCAGGAGCTTGTGTCCACCTGAGAGAAATTATCTTGAAAAATCAAGGTCAACTAATCATACCTTCTTTTGTTTGCTTTTCTGTATAAAATGATAATATGCTTCTCATAATGTCTTGCCTCCACCATACTGAGTCTCTAACTTGTCAAAACAAAACAAACTATTGAATCCAAACCTGCTGTTCTTCTGCAGGGGCATAGTTCCTGTCCAAAGAAGACACTATATTTTGGACTATAGTATCTATTTACAGGAGACAGCTAGGTGTCTTAATGGATAGAGTGCCAGACCTAGAGTCAGGAAGACCCAACTTCAAACACAGTTTCAGACACTTACTAGTTGTGTAATCCTGGGAAAGTCACTTAACCTCTGTTTGCCTTAATTCATTGAAGAAGGAAATGGCAAATATCAAGAAAACTCTATGGACAGTATGGTCCATGGGGTCACAGAGTGTTGGACATGATTGAACAACAATATCTATCTACAGCAGGTAGTATGGCCTCAGCTTTGCCCAGGGATAGGGAAATCTGTGGCTTTGAGTCCACATATAGCCTTCTAGATCCTTAAGTGCAATCTTTTGGCTGAATCCAATTAAGGCCACACTTAAGGATGTAGAAGGCCACATATGGCCTCAAGGTCACAGGTTCCCCACCTCTGGCTTTACCCATAACTGAAGTAATATTTCTAAACATTAGTCAGAAAATAAACGTTCATTGTCTACTACTTGCTAGGCGATATACTAAACTCTGAAGATCCAAAGAAAGGTAACAGACAGTCCCTGCTCTCTAGGCATTCATGTTCTAACATGGGAGGCAACATGCAAACAGCTATGTACCAACAAGCTACATACAAGATAAATCTGAGATAATCAACAAAAGGAAATGCTAACATTCCAAGAGAACAGGAAAGGTTTCCTATAGAAGGTGAGATTTTAGCTGGGACTTGAAGGAAGCTAGGGAAGCCTGGAGGTAGAGATGAAGAGGAAGAACATTACAGGTACTGGGGACAGCCAGAGAAAATGTCTGAAGCTAAGAGATAGAGTGTCTTGTTTGTGGAACAGCAAGGAAGCCAATGTCGATGAATCACAGAGTCACTAAATGGAATATGGGGGAGGATGTAAGAGGCAGAGGGACAGGTTATTGAGGGCTTGAATGCCAAACAGAAGATTTTATATTTGATCTTGAAGGTAATAAGGAGCCACTGAAGTTTATTGAGTAGGGACATGGCATAGTAAGACCCATGCTTTTTTCCTCCTCTAGGCAATCAGGGTTAAGTCACAAACCAGTAAGTGTCTAAGGCTAGATTTGAACTCAGGTCTCCTGACTCCTGGGATTCTCTCCCTTGTGCCCCCTAGTTACCCCTAAGACCTGTGCTTAGGTACCTAAATAGGTACCTAAATAAAGGTATCAGTGGGAAAAGCTTTTGGCAGGCAGACCTAACAGGAGGCTATTGTGATAGTCTATGAGTGATGTGATGAGGACCTGTACCAGAGTAGTAGAAGTGTCAGAGGATAGAAGGGCACATATGTGAAATATATTACAAAGGCAAAATTGACTGGCATTGGCAACAGAAAGGGGAGGACTGAGGAGTTGAGGATGACACCTAGATCATAAGCCAGGGTGACAGGGAGGATGGCAGTACCATCAACAATAATAGGCAAATTAGGGAGAGAGGTAGGTTTTTGGGGGAAAATAATGAGTTTTGTTTTGGACATGTTGACAATAAAGACATTCAGTTTGAGATGTTGAATAACTGTGAAATGAGAGTTTAGTGAGGGCATCAAAATGGATATCAAGATCCCTTAACATGAGAGTAGGTGTTAAGGAAGAAATACTGTGAGCTAGGAAAGAAAAAGCTTTTTCAATGGAGGGGAAAAGGGAGGGAGGTGAGAGGAAAGGTATGAAGCTTACTCTCATCACATTTGACTTAAGGAAGGAACAACATGCACACTCAATTTGGTATGAAAATCTATCTTATACTACAGGAAAGTAGGGAAGAAGGGAATAAGTTGGGTGGGGGGTATGATAGAAGGGAGGGCAAATGGGATGAGGGAGTAATTAGAAGTAAATACTTTTGGGGAGGGACAAGGTCAAAAGAGAGAATAGAATAAATGGGGGGCAGGATAGGATGGAGGGAAATATAGTTAGTCTTACACAACATGGCTATTATGGAAATCTTTTGCAAAACTACACATGTATAGCCTATATTTAATTATTTGCCTTAGTGGGGATGGGTGGGGAGGGAGAAAGGGAGAGAAATGGAACTCAAAGTTTTAGGAACAAATGTAGAGACTTGTTTTTGCATACAACTGGGAAATAAGAAATACAGTAATGGGATATAGAAATCTATCTTGCCCTACAAGAAAAGAGACCAGATGGGGATAAGGGAAGGGAGAGGTGTGATAGAAGGGAGGGCAGATTGAGGGAAGGGGTAATCAGAATGCACGGTGTTTTGGGGTGGCAGGTGGGGAGAGATGGGAAGAAATTTTGGAACTCAAAATTTTGTGGAAATGAATGTTGGAAACTAAAGATAAATAAATATTAAAAGAAAAAAAGGAAAGAAGAGTGTCCTGACAGGTCAGCAGACAACATCTACCAGAATTTTGATTGGGTAGTATGTACGGATTTACTGAACATCAAAGGAGGAGGTTATTAAGTGATGATGGTACAAGTAGAACCTTCTACATCCTTAAGCGCGGTTTTACTTGGATTCAGCCAGAAGGTCACACTTAAGGATCTAGAAGGCCACATGTGGCCTCAAGGCCACAATAGAAGTGCCATTCATTTTCTCTGTGGAAAAACCTTTTTCATTAGTATGCATCTTACTTTTTAATAACTCTTCATCCTCAAGTGGTGAACTGCTTCACAGTTTCCAGGTATTATTTCCTAATGTCAGTCCCTCTGGAAACCAGAGGATAGAAGGTATCCAGAAGGTGTAAAAAAATCAAAAATACTTTCTGAATGATCTTACCTGCTTTTAAGCTAGTAATCTCCTTCGTACAGTCCTCTAAACCCTTCACATTCCTATGTAAAATTCTTTAAATATATTTATCCTTAAAATCAGATCGATACCTATTATGAAGACTATGATTTTCCACACCAAACGGTGATAATACAATTCAAATGCTTCAACTACCATTTTTTTAAGGGGCTGGATAATGTGTGACATCATAAATACCAAAAAAAGTTATTTCAAGCAATATAATTGTGACTATTGCAGCAAGCTAACCTCTATGCAATTAATATTCTGTGCATAAACTACTATGCAAAAAATGTCAAAGCTCCAGGCATAAACTGAAACTAACGAAAGCAGTATCAATAACTTTTTTATGTACTAACATATAGCAAATAAGCATGCATACAGCTGGCATTCAAAACTTTCTTATAAACATTTCTTATAAAATTCAGCAGGACATATTTCATAGCAATATTTTCATGTTAGTATCAGATAGAATATGAGAAACCAAGCTGGGCTGGAATAACTGCTAGACATCCCTATAAAAATCAATAAATAGTAAATAATAGATCTTTTCTAGAATAATCACCAGGAAAATAATTCCAGCATATAACCAGTAAATGAAACAAAATTGTCTCAAAAAATCTCTTAGGGGAAAATGCCAAACAAAATATGAATCCTTTTCTGAGGCAAAATAACCATAGCAAAGGATATGAGACTAAGAACTAAGAGAATGGTTATAAGATTCTGTCCTGCAGGAAGCGCAATTACAATTATGTCCATGCCTAAGCTCCAAGCAACCTGGACTCCCAGAAAGAGAAACGTATCTTGTGAAGTGATCAGCTCAAATTAAAACAATGTGAGCAATATGTCAAGGCTAAATTTATATAATTAGTAAAAGAAACCAAAGAAAAGTGATGGAAACAAAATCAGGTGTCGAGGACCCGCTTTCACATGTGGTATTGCATAAAGGGATGAGGACAGAGGTGCTTAGATGTAGACCTGTCTCTGACATGGGGTAGCAGTGATTTTATGACTACAGACAAGGGAAGAGGCTTCTTGCTTAGCTACAGGACAGGAGAGTAGTCAATCACAACCTTCACCATCTCTTAACAGGAACCTTCAGAAGGGAAAGCATCACTAGGGTTTTCTTACTAAACTTGGCAGTGTTTTTGTGGGCATAGGTTCTCGGACCCTCTGGATGCAGGAGCTGAGGAGGAAACGAAAACCTCCACGTTGTTCCACAAGATGGGAAGCATCTTATCCTCTCAAACTCTGAGTCTATCTTCTCTACTTTCATCACCCCTCAAAACTTCTCAGTCAGTTTGGAGTCATGTCTCCCTTACATACCAATCAGGACTGATGTCTGCCTATAGGTATGCTGTCTTTCAGGGGACTACCAAGTCCACCTGGGAAAGTAGTTCTATATAGGAACTGTATTGTAAATGTTAGCAATGCTTGATTGGCCAAATGATGTTAACAGTGAAGTATTATGACATTATAATACATTAATAACATGATTGTACATGTATAATGTATTAATAACATGATAATAGTGATAATGTATTAATAATGTTATTATGAAGTCAATCAGGGATAGTACCAGGAAAACTTATAACCTGCCCTTCCGAGAAGCAAAGTGAAGGAGAAGAAAGGACAATAATGAAGCTAAAGGATCACACCTGGGCTTCTAAGAGGAGTTTCTTCATTTCCAGAGCTTTGAATAGAAAACCAACAAACGATACAAATGGTTTGCCACAAGAAATATCTTTTCAATACCTAAAAAAGCCCTGTGATCTTTATCAGTGTACCTTACTCTTTTCAGTTATGCAGAAGGAATCCAACTCTGGATACAGCTCAGGAGTAGGCAGGTCCTTAGGATTTGCCATGGCCAATTCAATTCGACAGCCTACTATGTACCAATTACTGTATTAGGAACCTACGGGGATCTAGCAACAAAAAGGAAAAAAATGCCCCCCTAAAGAAGCATCCTATTGTGAGAAATGGCATATATTAAAATAAGGAAATAAAAAATATACAAAACATGTAAAAAGTATTTTTTTTTTTGGTAGGGAAAGCTTTAACAAGGGGAATCAAGAAACACTTTTTATAGGAAGTGAACAAAAAAATTCAACACCTGGAAGCCAATCTTCTGATGAGCTATAAATTATTATTTGCTTTAAAAATCTGCAACATACAAAGTAAAGATAAAAAATAAAGGAAAACTAGTAAGCACAATATTGTCAGAACTTCATCTTCAATTTATTTTTTCTAAATCTACCTTGGCTTAAGAACTCATTCCTTTTCCCTTGGAAAATAGGTGGTGCAGTGGATAGAGCACCAGTGCAGGAGTCAGGAGGACCTGAGTTCAAATCTCACCTCAGACACTTGACACTCACTATATGTGTGACCTTGGGCAATTGCCTCATCTGGGTCATCTCCAGTCATCCTGATGAGTATGTGGTCACTGAATTCAGATGGCTCTGGAGGAGAAGTGAGGCTGGTGACCTGCACAGCCCTCCCTCACTCAAAACAAAGTCAATTGCAAGTCATGTCATTATTTCTCTGATGGCATGGTCTTGTTCGGCAACCAAGGACAAACACACGCCTTTTCCCTTAGAAAATATCCTTGTTTTGACCCAAACTATTCTGGCCAATGATGAGACCAATGGGATTCATTTGGGTCAATTCAATTAAGCAATCATTTAATGAGCACCTGCTGTATGTATTCCCACAACTTCTGTCTCTGGAATTCAAGTGAGGAGCTGCCCTGGTGCTGAAGCAGTATGGTACTCTTTGGTGGGAGAGGTAGGGGGAGGGTTGGTGAGAGGACCACTTCACAAGTACTCTGTTATACCACCCTAAACCACCATACAAAGACAAAAATGAAAAACTTTCTGTCTCCAAAGTGCTTATATCTCAATGCTTAAAGAAATAACTAAGAATATATTCATTTGTACAAGAGGGAGCCTTCACCACCCAACTGATAAGAACATTCAGACTTTGGCACAGTGGATAGAGTGCTGGACCTAGAGTCAGGAATACTCACTCTGAGTTCAAATCTGGCCTCAGACACTTATTAGCTATGTGACCCTGAGCAAGTCACTTAACCCTGTCTGCCTTAATTTCCACATCTTTAAAATGAACTGGAGAAGGAAGTGGCAAACCGCTCCAGTATCTTTGCAAAAAAGCCCCAAAACCCAAATGGGGTCATGAAGAGTTAGACACAACTGGAAAATGACTGAACAATCTACCTCTCTCTTTTCAGGTTTCAAATCCATCTCCCCAAGACTACACACTGTAAATGACCATCTGGTCTGTTGTTTTGAATTTTGGTTTTGCTTGGGAACGTTGTGGGCAACAGAGTGAGTGAGGGTGATGTAATGATATCCATTTTCACTCACATGAGAATGATTTAGGGAGTTTCAGAAAACCAGTTTGGAAGCAAATTCTTCCTTCAATTGTCCTCTGGCATTGTGATGGCCTACTTACTCCTGTCATAATTTCAACCTGGAAACCAGAGGCAAACCTAAATCATTGTGCAATTTCTAATTCCTCCACATACCCATATCAATGAGACTCTTTTATTTTCATCTAAGAAATACATCCAAGTCTAGATACCAGGTCTTGTTGTAGCAATGAACTAGAAATTTCTAAATTATTAAGATTCTACGCAGCTTTTATCTTCTGGATGAAATTCCTTTGTCTCCTAGACAGCCCTTGAGCCATATACATTTCTGCCATCTAGTGGCTAAGCACCAACATTCCACATTTACCATTTACAATAGACTCCCTTCATCCATCGTATTAAAAGAATGAAGGCAGGGTTGGACTTGCAGAAGGCAGGAGGCCAAAAACCTGTTGTCACTTTTTGACCAAATTCTGATCCTACCCAGCTTCTCAAGTTCCCCCATTGTTTAGAAACCTCAGAAAGCAAATCAATAGATGCTGATTGAGTACAGCCTACTGTGTGTGAGGCGCTTATGAGACACTGTGGGGAATATAAAGATACATAAACCATAGTGACTGATCTCCAGGAGTCCTAGTTATTACTGCTGTGAACATAAATGAAAGGACACACTATATCAAGTGACACAAGCCTCAGAATGAAAAATAAGAACCCATAAACCCAAGGTATTGTTCTCACAATGTTGTAGGCATAGCTCACACACTATGTTCCCAGCTGCTATGAGTTTTCAGGCATTATTTAGAAGGTAGGGTTCTCTAATATTTAACAGGCCTTTTTATTTTTCCAATAAAAATCTAGAACAATGAGTTAGAATTCAAGTATTTTATTCAAAGCATAATAAACATTTTTCTTTTTGGAAGCAGGGTTTCCATAACAAAATTTTTCTTCAGAAGACATGTATTTTTAAAAAAACATAATCCTCTCAGAGACTCTCTTACCACTAAGGGTGCAGGGACACTTCAGGTGCACTCTTTTGGTTTATAAAGCCCAATCAGAGACCTGTGGAAATGTCTGCATGGCATTTTCTGGGCTGTAAAATGAGGGGGTTGTGGTAATGCTGCTACTGCTCCCCAGCATCCTCAGACTTTCTCCTCATTTGGAAAGACAGAGTTCACAGAATTACAGAAGAAGAAAGTTTTGTTTAAGGAAGGAGGAAAACAAAATAAGAATCCTCAAATGAGCAGCTATTAGTACCAAGGTTATCTTATACATATTTGTTGTTTAGCCTTTTACAGTCATGTCTGACTCTTCGTGACCCTGGTTAGAGTTTTCTTGGTAAAGATGCTGGAGTGGTTTACCATTTCCTTCTCCAGCTCATTTTACAGATGAGGAAACTGAGGCAAACAGGGTGACTTGGCCAACATCACACAACTAGTAAGTATCTGAGACCAGATTTGAACTCAGGAGAATGAATCTTCTTGATTCTAGACCTGGCACTTTATCCACTGTGCCACCTAGCTGTTCCATTTATACATATCTATACCTATTATTATATATCGATAGATATATGCGCCCCTGGGGTCACCACCTTGAATCCCCTCTAGGACCCTTTAGCACCCTCTGGTCTTTATTGACCCATTGCTTTGTGTGTGTTCGTCCTTCATTGCCAAAGAAGACCATGCCATCAGAGAAATGATGACATGTCTTGCACTTGACTTTGTTTTGAGTGAGGGAGGGCTGTGCAGGTCACCAGCCTCACTTCTCCCCCAGAGCCATCTGAATCCAGTGACCAGATATTCATCAGGATGACTGGAGATGACCTAGGATGAGGCAATTGGGGTTAAGTGGGGTTAAGCCCAAGGTCACACAGCTAGTGAGTGTCATGTGTCTGAGGTGAGATTTGAACTCAGGTCCTCCTGACTCCTCAACTGGTGCTCTATTCACTGCACCACCTAACTGCCCCACTGCTCCATGTAAGTCAATAAGGAAAGACTAGATATAGTGTTCGTTTCTCCTTTCTCTACTTAAATTCCAATTGTTTCTCTTTAGGATCATTCTCTGGTCCCACCAGTTTCCCTGTGATAATACTGAACAGAAATAAGATTTGTCTTTCTGTGCCATCTCCCTTGTACAACGTGAGGACAAAATCCTATCTTCTCTCCTAGTTGCTTCTGCCAAATCTTCCCATTTTCTTTTTTTCTCTTCTGTTGCAGTGACTGGATGCCTTCTACAATGCTGGATACGCTTTCTTTTTCCTAGTTACTCAAATTGGGCAACTCTCTGAGAGTAGACATTGCAGAACAGGTTCCCTTCCAAGTTTTCTCATGGGGAATTTCTTGCATCAATGAAATCAGAGAGCTGTTCCTTTCCTATGCTTCCCACTCAGACAAAAGGAGGGGAGGATGGAGAATATATCCTGGCACTCGCTATATGTAGTCAAGTTCCCAAACAGAGTGTGGTAGTGAAATGAGTATTATACTAGGAATCAGGAGACACTGGCTTCAGTATTCTACTCTGCCTATGACATGGGATACAACATGGGTCAAGTAACAATCACTTTTACTTGCCTCAGTTTCCTCATCCATAAAAAATTATGTTAAGTTAGATAATGTGTAAGGTCTTTCTGGCTTAAAAACTCTATGCTTCTTAGATGTTAGTAGTTATAAATGGTTTGGCTAGATCTACCTAAATGAAATGAAGTCACAAGTGTAGAGTAAATGTGGCTTGATCGAACCCCTTCATTTTACAGATGAGGAACCTGAAGTCCAGAGAGTTTGTTCCTTATCCTAAGTAATATAACTGATTGAGGAAACATGGTAGTAGAATTCAATCAGTCAGTCAAAAAGAATTATTAGGTACCTATTATACCACAATGCCTATGTACCTAGGGCAGCTAGGTGATATACTGGATAGAGCTACGGGCCTGGAGTCAGGAAGACTTCCTAAGTTCAAATCTGGCCTTAGACATTTACTAGCTGTGTGACCCTACACAAGTTAATTAATCCTGTTTGAACTGGAGAAGGAAATAGCAAAATACTTCAGTATCTTTGCCAAGAGAACCCCAAATGGGGTCATGCAGAGTTGGACATGACTGAAAAATGACCAAACAACAATTATATGCCTGGCACTGTGCTAAACATTAGAGTTACAAAGAAAGCTTAAAAACAAACAAACAATTATTCAATATTGTATTAGAAATCCTAGCAATAAGAGAAGAAAAAGAAACAGAAGGAATCAGAATAGGGAATGAGGTAATAAAACTATCTCTTTTACAGATGATATGATGATTTACTTGGAAAATACAAAAGACTCAGGGGCAGCTAGGTGGTGCAGTGAATAGAGCACCAGTGCAGGAGTCAGGAGGACCTGAGTTCAAATCTTACCTCAGATACTTAACACTCACTAGCTGTGTGACCTTGGGCAAGTCACTTACCCCCAACTGCCTCATCCTGGGCCATCTCCAGTTATCCTGATGAATATCTGGTCATTGGGTTCAGATGGCCCTGGAGGAGAAGTGAGGCTGGTGACTTTCACAGCCCTCCCTCACTCAAAACAGTCAAGTGCAAGTCTTGTCATTATTTCTCTGATGGCATGGTCTTCTTCAGCAACAAAGGACACACACATCAAAGACTCAATTAAAAAGTTAGTTGAAACAATTAATAATTTTAGCAAAATATGAAGCAAATCCATATAAATCAGCAGCATTCTTATATCTCACAAACAAAAACCTGGAAGAAGAGATAATAAGAGATATCCCACTTAAAATAACTCCAGACAGTATAAAATACTGGGAGTACACCAGCCAAAACAATCCCAGGAAATATATAAATTATAAAACTTATAAAATTACAAATAAGAAAAATTATAAAATTTTTTTTATACAAATAATTGGAGAAATGTTAATGTTCATGGGTAGACGGTTAACATAATAAAAATGACAATGTACCTAAACTAATTTGTGTATTCAATACCATCCCAATTAAATTACCAAAAAATTCTTTTACTGAATTAGAAAATAATAACAAAATTCACTTGGAAGAACAAAAAGAAAAGAATATCAAAGGAACTAATGAAAAAATATAAAGGAAAGAAGTTTAGCAGTATCAGATCTTTTTTAATACATATTAATTTTGTTTATTTTTAGTGTTCTACAATCACTACCATAAAACTTAGATTTTTTCCCCCCTACCTACTCCCCATCTCCTCCCTCCCTCCCCGAGACGGCATACAATTTTATGTAGGTTCTACATATACATTCCTATTGAATACATTCTCACTATAGTCATGCTATGTAGAAGAACTAAAATAAATGGGAGAAATATATGACAAACCAAAATATAATACACACACACACAAAATGAGCAGTATCAGATCTTAAACTATATTATAAAGTAATAATTGTCAAAATTATCTGGTACTGGCTAAGAAATAGAAAGGTAGATCAATGGAAGAGAGTTGACATGCAATTTACAGCAGCAAATATAGATATTATATATACATATACACATATATACTCACACACATATATACATACACACATACATATATACATACATATATATATATATGTGTGTGTGGATATATGGGTATATATAGTAGCCTTGTATTTGACAAGTGTAAAGACAAGATTTTGGGATAAGAATTCATTATTTGGTAATCGTTATTGGGAAAACTGGAAAGCGGTATCACAGAAACTAGGCATAAACCAGTATCTAACATCATTTACCAAGATGAAGTCAAAATGGATGCATGACCTAAATATAAAGAGATATTACAAGAAAATTTGAAGAATATGGAACATATTACAGACTTAGGGATAGGCAAGCAATTTATGAAGAAACAAAAGATAGCGAGCACTGCAAGGTGTAAAATGGATAAATTCAGTTATATTAAATTTAAAAGTTTTTGTATAAATAAAAAAAAATGCAGCCAAGATCAGAAGAAAAGCAAAAAACTGGAGAAAAAATTTATAGGCAGTTTCTCAGGTAAAGGTGTCATAGCTCAAATATATAAAGAACTTTATCAAATCTATAAGAATATGAATCATTCCCCAACTGATAAATGGTCAAAGGATATGAACAGGTGGTTTTCCAATGAAGGAATCAAAACAATTAATAGTCATATAAAAATGACCTAAATCATTATTGATTAGAGAAATGAAAATGAAAACAACCTTGAGATACCATTTTATACCATTGACATAGATTGACTTAAAGTGATAGAAGGAACAGTGACAAATGTGGGAGAGAAGGTGGAAGAATTGGGACCTTAATTCATTGTTGGTAGAGCTGATCCAACCATTTTGGAGAGCCATTTGGAATTATCCCAAAGAGTTATTAAACTGCCCATATCCTTTGACCCAATAATACCGCTCTTCAGTCTGTTTCCCAAGATGATTAGGGAAAAAGGAAAAAAACTTATATGTTTTAAGTTATTTAAAATGGCTCTCTTTGTGGTGGCAAAGAACTGGAAATTGCGGGGAGACTCATCGATTGGAAAATGGCTGCATAAATTGTGGTGTATGATTGTGATAGATTACTACGATGGTATAAGAAATGATGACCTTGACGATCTTAGAAAAACATGGATAGATGCACAAAATGAGCAGAACTAAGGGAATGTTGTGTACAATAACAGCAATATTATTTTAAGAACAACTTTGACTAAATCATTTTGACTAGTATAAATACCCAAATATACAAAGGATATATGAATGCTTCTGGAGAAAAAAACTGATAAATAAATGTATAGAATGATTTCACATACACACACATTTGTGTCTAATGGTAGCCATCTCTAGGACAGGGTGGAGAGAGGAAAGAAAGAAAAAGAAATTTACATGATATTGTATATTTAAAAGAAATAGCAAGTTGTACATAATAGATTTGCAGTTTCATGTATAATCCTCTTTTTATTTATTATATGGGAATGCTTGTTTTGTTTCATAAATTAAAAATAAAACAAGTAAAAATGAAAAACAAACAAAACAGTCCCTGTTTTCATGCAACTTATAGTCTAGGGGAGAAAAATGCAAATAATCATATATAAACAAGATATATATAGGGTACAGTGGAAATAGTCAACAGAGGGAAGGTACTAGCATTAAGTGGTCGAAATTCTTTCAGGAGGTGGTGAGATTTTAGCTGGGACTTGAAGGAAGGTGAAGATAAAGAGGGAGAGAAGAGAATTCTCAGCGTGAGAAATAGCCAGTGAAAATACCCAGAGCTGAAAGATGGAGTGTCTGGTTAAAAAAAGAATTAGGAGGTCAGTGTCACTGGATTGAAGGGTTGGCAGAAGGTGGGGAGGAGGAAGGTTTTAAAAGATAAGAAGGTACTTCTTAGAAGAAGTTATGGTGGGCTTTAAAAGCCAGAGAGGATCCCTTTCCCATTTTGTCATTCTAGTAACAGAGCCAAGATTAAAATCAAGATATTCTCATTCCATCCAGCGTTATTTTCTACCATGTCAGTGAGATGACATCATAACCACAGCAGATCATTTAGTTTCTATAAGTGACAATTTTGTTTGTTTGCTATTCTAACTCTCCAACTTATTGTTCAGTTGTTTTCAGTCATGACTGACTCCTCATGACTCCATTTGGGGTTTTCTTGGCAAAGATAGTGCACTGGTTTGCCATTTCCTTCTCCAGTTCATTTCATAAATGAGGAAACTGAAGGTTAAGTGACTTGCCCAGATTCACACAACTAGTAAGTGCCTATAAATAACTATTTTCCTTATCTGCTATTCTAATTCTAACTAGAAACTAGCAATTTGGACTTTGCCGTTATGCCAATGAGCGGCAACTTATTATTGTTAATAGAATAGCTCATAAAAATGTAATCCTTGGATCAGAGATGCAGACTGACTCATATTTGGTATTCAACACCTTCTAGCACCCTTAATTACCTCTTCCCTCTAATTGGAGGACTGCGAATCCAAACAACAAACCCTCCCAAAGCCTTCCCTTTTATAGGGCTCAGAATTTTCCAGTTAATTTTCATTTTCCACCAATGGATCGGCTTGGTTTTGACTCCATGAACGTCATGGTCCTGTAGGGTCCCCCTTTTCAATGTTTTTTTGTGTATTGTCTTCCTCCATTAGATTATATGCTTCCTTGAGGGAAGAGATTAATTTTCTTTCATTTCTATTTGCATCCCTACTGCTTAGCACAATGTCTGGCCCACAGCATCATTTAACAAAGGTTTATTTACTGACTCATACTTATGGCACAAAGGGCTCATATTTCTTTGGGGGAGATGTCACACTACAGGAAAGTGTAGTTGAAGGCAATCCAATTCTTTTTTTATATTTTTTATTTCATTAAATATTTTCAAAATTCATTTAACATTTTTTAGCATTCATTTTTTCAGATTTTGAGTTCCAAATTCTCTCTCTCCCTTTCAACCTTGAAAAGGCAAGCAATATGGCATCAATTACACATGCGAAGTCATACAAAGCATATTTTCATTTTTGCCCTGTTGTAATAGAAAAACACACTCAGACACACAAACAAGAAAAATAAAGAAAATGAAAAAAGGAGTGCTTCAGTCGGCACTTAAGAGTTCATCAACTCTCTCTCTCTCTCTGAAGATGGATAGTATTTTCCACCATGGGACCTTGGGAATTATCTTGGAACATTATCTTGATCAGAGTAGCTGAGTCTTTCACGGTTGATAATTGTTACAAAATTGCTATTATTGCGTACAATATTCTTCTACTTCTATTCACTTCACTTTGTATCAGTTCATAGAAGTTATTCTAGGTTTTTTCTAAAACCATCCTATTAGTCATTTCTTATAGAACAATAGCATTCTGTAACAATCTTATACCACAACTTGTTAAGCCATTCCCCACTTAATGTGCATTCTCTCAATTTTCAATTCTTTGCAATGATAAAAAGAGCTACTATAAATATTTTTGTACAAATATCTCCTTTTTCCTTTTCTTTGATCTCTTTGGGACATAGACCTACTAGTGGCATGAGTGCAATTAAATTCAAATTTGAAAATATGAATTCCAGTTCCAGTAAGTCACCAAGTCTTTGGACTAGACTTAGAGTCCAGAGATTAAAAGTGCTAGCTGTGCTACTTTCTAGCTTTTCCCATCCACAAAATAAAGGAGTTGGATTACATGACCTCTAATATCCTATCCAGCTCTAAATCATATGATTTATAATGTCTGAAATTCAGTTTCCCCACATGTAAAATGAAGGGGATGGATCAGATGACATTTAAAGTCTCTTCCAGCTCTAACATCCGTTTTTTTCCCCACTGAGAAACAGGACAATCTTCCTATTAGATAGCCCACTCTTGGAAGTTGGCACCAACTCTCACTTACATGTAGACTGGTGTGATGGAGCAAAATAAAATATTATTAGTTGGAAATAAAAATCAACAAATATTATGTATCCTGCAACAAAAATCATAGATCAAATCCCACAAGATCTCATATTCAGTATTTCCTCGGGTCATTTACTTTCCCACCATCATGCTATGTGCACTGTTTCCATGAATGCTGCTCCCAAAAGGATGCATCTGATAAGTTTAAGGTGAGAAAAGAAACTGACATTTTTTTCTTGATCAGTGTGCTTTGTAGGTCATTGGGGGGCAGGCACTACTTATTATGAATATTCTAGCTCAGTGGTTTTCAAACTTTTTGGTCTCAGGACCCCCTTTTAAAAATTTTTTTAAATTTTAAAAATTACTGAATACCCCAAAAATCTTTTTTTAAATATGTGGGTTATATCTGTCAATATTTGCCATATTAGATAAAATTTTTAAATATTTATTAATTTAAATAATAATAAGCCATTACATATTAACATAAATAATATGCTTCTACAAAAATAGCTATGTTTTCCAAAATAAAAAATTTTGAGGAAATTAGTATTGTTTTATATATTTTTGGAAATCTATTCAATGTCTGGTCTAATAAAAGGTAATTAAATTCTCATATTTTCTTTTATACTGCATCTATTTTGGTTAAAATTGAGGCCAGTTACTTTGCACAGCCCTCCCTCATTTAAATCCAATTCACTTGCAAGTCATGGCATCACCTTCCTGGTGCCATGGTGCTCTTCAAAAATGGAGGACAAACAACATTTTGGTCAAAGTATAAGAAGAAAATCTAGCCGCATACAGGTATGTAGTTGGAAAAGGAAGGAGTATTTTAACAGGTCAATATTGGTATTATTGTGAAAGTTGTTTTGACTTTGAGGAAACCACTGAAGAAGTCTTAGGGACCCGAAGGGTCCCATAGACCACACGTTAAGAACTGCTACTGTAGTTAAGTACACTGACAAACTGGAACACATGCAAGGGAGAATGAATGAATCCAAAGGGACTATAAATTATGCTGAAGACTTTTTGTCAGTTAACAAGCATTTATTAAGTATTTACTGTGACCCAGTTCCTGTGCTCAGCAGAAGACAGATAGACAAGACTGGTCTGAAGGAAGTAGAGAGGTATAACCTGCAGAAGACTTGGGGAAGACATAATAGCTATCTTCAAATATTGGAAGGGTGGCCAAGTGGAAGGGAATTTCATGTCTGACTAGACCTTAAATAAGAGAATTAGGAGAAATTGATGCAAGGAAGCAGATTTCAGTTCAGTGTAAGGAAAGAAAGATTCCTAACAACTAGAGCTATTCGAAGGAGGAATGGGATGCCTTCAGAAGAAATCTGTTCCCCATTTGGAGAGACTGGGGAACATTTGTCAATGTAAAGGAGATGGCTATTCAGGTAAGGATCAGACTGGATAACCTCTAAGCTTCTTTCCAGTTAAGATTCTATAGGTCTTTAAGGAGAGTCTGAGAGTTTATTCCTCAATTTGCCCAGATGGTTCCTGCTCTCCCATACAGAATTCATAGCTCTAGCAATGAGGTGCTAGACCAAGGGCTTCTCTTTATTAAGGCATGTCAATTTGGCTAATAATTCAATAATATTTCATATTCAATAATAATTCAACTGTCTCTATATTTAGAGCTTATAGGGAATTTGGGGAAAATTTGGTTTAAGAAAAAAAAAGCACCTCATTTTGTAGATAAGGAAATGGAGGCCCAGAAAATCACCTGTTGCTCGGTCAGTCAGGTATGATACACCCTGCTCAGTCTTTAGAGTTTCCTTCTCTTCATCTGTATAGTTCAGCCTACACACAGGGTAGGTTCTATGAGCATCAGAATTTGACTTATGTCTCCTTAAGTGACCAAATTCACTTCAGGCACTGAGGCTAACAAAATATCAAACAAAGAATAGGTTTATTAGTTAACACAAAGGCAAAATAAATAGCCCCCTTCCATGAGCTCCTCTTTCTTCTAAAGAGGTTTGACTGCCATCTCTGAAAACTCAAGGAGTACTTAGTGAATAGATTTCAGGAAGGCACAGTATTATCCTTTAGCCCTTGACTGTCTCTTCTTGGGGGTGGCTTACCATCCCCCACTGCTATTGCGTTGTCACCATTGTGAGGCAAGCTAGGTGTTTCAGGGGACAGAAAGCAGAAAGGACTGAATTCAAATCCAGCCTGAGACACTTACTAGCTGTGTTATTCCTGGGTAAGTCCCTAAATTTCTGTCTGTCTCAGTTGTTTTATCTGTAAAATGGGGATAATAATAGTTACTTAACTTGCAGAGCTTATCATGAGGATAAAATAAGATGATATTTGCGAAGCATTCTGTAAACCCTAAAATACTGTAGCAATGATTATTTTTGTTATTTATTGTTGCTGTCCCTTTGCAGGGCACCCCAACTCTCTTTTGGTCTGAGGTTCTCAAGGGTCCTGGCTTAGCTTTTTAATCTGCAGCCTCTTTGGACAGCTGGTTGCTTTGAGCAAGCTCCTAGTGGTGACCTGGCTGAAGTCTAGCTGTGTATTATAAATCCCCTCAATATCATCTCCTGTTCCTGTGCAAGGAAAAGATGCTACTCATTCCTTTGGGACTGCTACAGAAGTGACCTACCTAAGGTCACACAGTCGGTAAATAGCAGAGCTAGAACGACGGAGATTCACTATGGAAGATTATTGTGCAGTGCATGAAAGTCAGATGAACTGCCTCCTTTTGTAGGTAGGGTGACTGAAAGCTTAGCTCAATTTTGATGTCTTCCTGAGTATTTTAAGGACTTCTCCTGAATGGCCTAAGGGTTGACTAGGCACTCCAATTGTTTTCTAATTTACTCTCTTGGAGCATGGCGTGAAGTCAAATCACCTCTACTGGACCAGTATCTCTGCTGCTCATAAAATATATAGCGTCAGGGTCTACCAGAAACTCAGATTGAAATTAAAATCCTTCTTCAGACAGATCTAGGGTAGGAAAATAATATTGGACAAGGAAATGGCAATATCTTTGCCAAGAAAACCCCATGGATAAAAGAATTGGATATAATTGAATGACTAAACAACAAAAGGAAAATAATAAATAGATTAATTAGATTTAGAGGTGGCAGAAATGTTTAGAAGGGGAGTGTTGATTTGGGAGAGCAGATACTTAAATTTGCAGTGTGACCAAATTTGCAGTGACACCAGATGCTCCAAATCAGGGCCTGATTTGTTTTTTTTTTTATCAATTGTCTATACTTAAGAAAGAGATGGAAGAAATGCTAATAAAACAGGTTAAACTTAAAAGTATGTCATATATACATTTTCCCACCCTGAGAGCTGATTGTTAAACACTAGCACACTGCTGGGTCACTTTAGAAACCATCTAGATTAGAACATTTTCTCCTTTAACAGATGTTGAAATTGGTATTCTTGCAGCTGAGAAGGGGTGAGATTCAAACCCAGGTTCTTTAACTCCCAAATTGCTGTTATTTTTACTATAAGTATGCTGCCTAGGCTCAGCAACTTTCAAGGATTCAAGGCAATTGAGAAACTGCTTATTTAAATGATTTTAGGCTTAGAGAACTACCTCTCATCTTCTTCCCCCACTCCCACCCCCATGCATGGTAACCACCAGGAGGTATCGAATCCAGAGGTCATAATTCCTCACGTAATAAAAAAATTTGTTTTCCAAGACTCATCTAACTCCAGGGAACTGAAAAGAGACCATTCAGCTGAATAAGAAAACATACAAATTGGGGGTGGAGCCAAGATGGCGGAGTAGAAAGATGAACATATGGTAACTCTTACCTCACAGCCCATAAAATACCTGTAAAGAAGAACTCTCAACAAATTCTAGAGCAGCAGAAGCCACAGAACAATAGAGTGGAGGAGATTCCTATCCCAGAGAGACCTGAAAACTGATGGGAAAGGTCTGTCATGCACCAGACATGGAGCAGAGTCCAGCCCTGCCTTGGCCAGGCGGCACAGGGAGGAGCAGAACCAAGCAGGCTTCAGGGACAGAATCTCCAGCTGCAGCACAGATCCCTCAACCCAAAGGCTCTAAAGGTCAGTGAGAGGGTCTTTTTGGCTGGCTGAGAGGGGAGCAGGGTGTCCCCATAACCCAGGCCTCCTCAGGAGGCAGCAGTAGAGGCAGCAGTGGACAAGGCCAAAGCAGGCAGTAGCCTACATCCATTGTTGAAGGTCTCATCATAAACCCCCTGAGGAAACTGAGCCATGTGTGGTGGCCCTGTCCCAACCTGAGCACCTGAACTTAATCACACACTGAATAGCAGCCCTGCCCCCGCCAAAAGCCCTGAGGCTGGGAAGCAGCATTTGAATCTCAGACCCCAAGCGCTGGCTGGGAGGATCTGGAGGTGAAGTGGGTGTGAAGAGAATACTCAGAAGTCAAGTAACTGGCTGGGAAAATGCCCAGAAAAGGGAAAAGAAATAAGACTATAGAAGGTTACTTTCTCGGTGAACAGGCATTTCCTCCCTTCCTTTCTGATGAGGAAGAACAATGCTTACCATCAGGCAAAGACACAGAAGTCAAGGCTTCTATATCCCAGCCCACTCAATGGGCTCAGGCCATGGAAGAGCTCAAAAAGGATTTTGAAAATCAAGTTAGAGAGGTGGAGGAAAAGCTGGGAAGAGAAATGAGAGACATGCAGTCAAAGCATGCACAGCAGGTCAGCACCCTGCTAAAGGAGACCCAAAAAAATGCTGAAGAAAATAACACCTTGAAAAATAGGCTAACTCAATTGGCAAAAGAGGTTCAAAAAGCCAATGAGGAGAAAAATGCTTTCAAAAGCAGAATTAGCCAAATGGAAAAGGAGATTCAAAAGCTCACTGAAGAAAATAGTTCCTTAAAAATTAGAATGGAACAGATGGAGGCTAATGACTTTATGAGAAACCAAGAAATCACAAAACAAAACCAAAAGAATGAAAAAATGGAAGATAATGTGAAATATCTCATGGGAAAAACAAGTGACCTGGAAAATAGATCCAGGAGAGACAATTTAAAAATTATGGGCCTACCTGAAAGCCATGATCCAAAAAAGAGCCTAGACATCATCTTTCATGAAATTATCAAGGAAAACTGCCCTGAGATTCTAGAATCAGAGGGCAAAATAAATATTCAAGGAATCCACAGAACACCTCCTGAAAGAGATCCAAAAAGAGAAACTCCTAGGAACATTGTGGCCAAATTCCAGAGTTCCCAGGTCAAGGAGAAAATATTGCAAGCAGCTAGAAAGAAACAATTCAAGTATTGTGGAAATACAATCAGGATAACCCAGGATCTAGCAGCTTCTACATTAAGGGATCGAAGGGCATGGAATAGGATATTCCAGAAGTCAAAGGAACTAGGACTAAAACCAAGAATCACCTACCCAGCAAAACTGAGTATAATACTTCAGGGGAAAAATTGGTCTTTCAATGAAACAGAGGACTTTCAAGCATTCTTGATAAAAAGACCAGAGCTGAAAAGAAAATTTGACTTTCAAACACAAGAATGAAGAGAAGCATGAAAAGGTGAACAGCAAAGAGAAGTCATAAGGGACTTACTAAAGTTGAACTGTTTACATTCCTACATGGAAAGACAATATTTGTAACTCTTGAAACTTTTCAGTATCTGGGTACTGGGTGGGATTACACACACACACACGCACATGCACAAGCACACACACATAGAGACAGAGTGCACAGAGTGAATTGAAGAGGATGGGCTCATATCTTAAAAAAATGAAATCAAGCAATGAGAGAGAAATATATTGGGAGGAGAAAGGGAGAAATGGAATGGGGCAAATTATCTCTCATAAAAGAGGCAAGCAAAAGACTTTTTAGAGGAGGGATAAAGAGAGGAAGTGAGAGAAAAACATGTAGCTTACTCTCATCACATTCCACTAAAGGAAGGAATAAAATGCACACTCATTTTGGTATGAAAACCTATCTTACAATACAGGAAAGTGGGGGATAAGGGGATAAGCAGGGTGGGGAGGATGATGGAAGGGAGGACATGGGGAAGAGGGAGCAATTTGAGGTTGACACTCATGGGGAGGGACAGGATCAAAAGGGAATAGAAGTAATGGGGGACAGGATAGGATGGAGGGAAATACAGTTAGTCTTATACAACACAACTATTATGGAAGTTATTTGCAAAACTACACAGATTTGGCCTATATTGAATTGCTTGCCCTCCAAAGGGAAGGGGTGGGGAGGGAGGGAGGTAAAGAAGATGGAACTCAAAGTGTTAGGAACAACTGTCGAGTAATGTTCTTGCCACTAGGAAATAAGAAATACAGGTAAAGGGGTATAGAAAGTTATCTGGCCCTACAGGACAAAAGAGAAGATGGAGACAAGGGCAGAGAGGGATGATAGAAGAGAGAGCAGATTGGTCATAGGGGCAATTAGAATGCTTAGTGTTTGGGGGGGAGGGGACAAAAGGGGAGAAAATTTGGAACCCAAAATTTTGTTAAAATGAATGTTAAAAGTTAAACAAATAAAAAAAGAAAATGAATGTTGAAAGTTAAATAAAGAAAGAAAGAAAGAAAGAAAAGGGGGGGCTGACTAAATTGGAAAAAGAGGTCCAAAAAGCCAACGAGGAGAAGGAGGTTTTAAAAAGCAGAATTAGCCAAATGGAGGAGAAGGTTCAAAAGCCCACTGAACAAAATAATTCGTTGAAAGAGAGAATTGAGTTCAGGGAAATGAATGATTATGAGTTAAACCAAGAAAACATACAAATTAACTACAACTTTCTTAGAGGCTGAGTGTTGTAGTGGATAGAGAGCTGACTTGAAGTGAGGAAAATCTGCCTTCAGATTTGGCTTAAACCTATTTATTAACTGGGTGACTACAGTACAAGACCAATGAGCCTTACTTTGCTCATTTGTAAGATGTAGCTAATATTATCTACCATAGAATATTTAAAGTGCTAAACCAATAGTTATTATCAAACACAGTCACTCAACCATTCTAGTTACGGGTTGTGTTGTTCAGTTGTGTGCAAGTTTTTATGATCCCAATCAAGGCTTTCTTGGCAAAGACACTGGAATGCTGTGACATTTCCTTCTCCAGTTCATTTTATAGATGAGAAAACTGAGGCAAACAGGATTAAATGACTTGCCCAGGGTCATGCAGCTAGTAAATGTCTGTGGCTGGATTTGAACTCAGATCTTGTTGGCTTTGGGCCCAACACTCAACCCATTGTACCACCTAGCTCCCCTAAGTACATCCCTATTCAAAGGGGGTGGAGAATAAACTGTTATTGTTACTAATTTTTTTCTAAAGTTTTATTATTGGAATATAAATAACTTAAATTTTGCTAGGGATTTTAAATTTTTCTTTGGTTTATATGTCATAGCATCATAGATTTAGAGCTGAAAAGGATCTCAGAGATCATTTAGTCCAATTCCCTTTTTTCTACATGAGAAAAATGATCCTCAGGTAATTTGTTCTTGTAAATATTGTGTCAGAGGCAGGATATGTACCCAAGTCCTCTGACTCAAAAGACAATGCTCTTTTGCTTTGTATTTTTTCAGTGTCTTATTAAGTTGGTAATTTTTAAAGGGGCTTCTTAGGTTCCCTGATGCTTTGCATTGGGTCCATGGAAGTGACCTGTAACAAAAACAGGCAAATATAAATGGTAGGATCATCCCTTCATTTAAGAGAGTCATAGCACCAGAGAGTGCCAGAGGTGAAATAATTTTTATCATTATATATATACATATATATACACATATATGTGTATATATCTGTGTATGTGTATGTACATATTTATCATACACACATCTTGATAATTATCTAACTATATGTCTACATCTCACTATGATGCATAGTGAGACATAGATATATAGTTATCAAAATATATGTTTATATGGGGAGACAGAGAGAGACAGAGACAGAGAGACAGAAATACATACACACACAGAAACAGAGATCTTTATAGCTTATACAAGCTGACCATAATAGCCTTAATAACATGCATTCTTAATCCATGTTATTATTCCTGCATAGAGAATTAGGGCAAACTCTTAGCACAGTGCCTGGCACATAGTAGGCACTTCATATAGTAATTGTTGTTGATTATATTCTGCTTAATGTAATCAGTATATAATGTAAAATGCAAACAAGGCTATGTGAAGAATTTCACTATCTGTAGAGAATCTCTCTCTTCTGGATATCTTCCATGATGGTGGCAAATTGTCATGAATCACATGAAAAGAAATAGAAAATTCAGCCAAAAATTAATACAACAGCTATATTATAATTTTCATCATATATGTCCTATTGTAATTGATAGTCCTATTCATAATTGTTTGAAAAACTACACTTGTTCATTAATTATTTATTCTTAATTTTATTTTCCAACCTCTCTTGTCAACACTGAGCAGTTCCTTTGGTGTATCAAAATAGATTTTACATTTTCAGGGTCCATTGATGATTTCTACGTCCATCTGTCTTAAGCAGTGAAAAGCCAACTTGCTCATTTTCTTTATATTTAGAATACTAATATTTTGCACTAGACATATCAAGTATTATTTTTGAGATTCATAGGAATAATTGAAAAGGAAATTGATCAAATTCTCTTGTCCATTTTATTTTCTACATTTAGCAACATCACTCCCTAAATGAGTGATTTTGTGGAAAACTGTCCCACTAGAAAGAAAAGAAAAAAATGTGTATATATAAATACACACACACACACACATATTGAAGGATATTCTTTATAGCCAGAGGAGGTCTTATAAAGAATGGAAATAGAGGTTGTATGACCCCTCAAGTCTTCTTCTTGAGTTGGGTTTCTACCAGCTCTCTGAGCAGACACAGGGGCCTATGATCTCAGTTCAACTCACTAGGGGGTGGGAGATGACCCTTGGGTTTGCAGTACTGAAAAGGGCTCGTTATCTCACCCTTTTTTAACAGAAAAAGTCCCATCGCTGATACATGTCATCTTTATTTCAGTTTTCCAGTTCCCAGAAATCTGAAGACAGTAACTGGCAAGATGGGAAGGCAAATATATATGAGATATACATATCCAGACATAGCTAATATGGGATTTTTTTCTGGTCTATGCATTTAGGTATTGACAGCCTTATTTTCATTTGAAAATATTGCTCAATGACGGTGGTAGGTGCAGTAAGGGGAAGGACATAATAAGAGAAAAGGGGGAAAAAAGAAAGTTTCTCTTATCTACCTAGGATACAAAAATGTGATCTACGGAAACTAGGGAACCTTAAAAAAATGACTATGTTTGGGCTGAGATGAGCATTGTCTATAAAATACAGTAGTAATTTTTTTGAAACAAGGAAAGATCTCAGCAGTTTAGGAATAGAAAGTCAAATAATGGAAAACAAAAAATTGGATTCCTCAGCAGGAAAATAAACAATTCAAGCTCTAAAGAAGCAAACTATATCAGTAAGCAGGAAAATACAGTTAGTATCCTAAAAGGAGTAGTTTTATCTCCAAATGATTTGACCATGGCCAAGGGAAATGACCTTGAGGCATATTCTTTAGTGAAAAGACAATAGGCTCTTTCCTTAAGGAGATTAGCAAGCAAAGTCAATTCATTCATAAAAGGAAAGGAAGTATTTGTAGTTATAATAATATTAAATAACAAACCTCTGAAAGACAACATTATATAGTGAATAGAGAGCTAGCCTCAGAAATAGGCAGATGGTTCAAGATCTCCTTCTGACCATTTACTGTCTTTGTGACCCTGGGCAAGTCTGACATCTCAGTGCTTAGACCCAGAATCTGACTAATGCTTTAAGAGAAGCTGCTGAGCTTCAGTTGGTAGAGGGAGTGAAATCTTAGGTCCCTAGGAATAGAGTCCCTGTCTCTACTAAACATAAGCAGGGTAGCTAGTGGATTGAGAGTTGGCCCTTGGGGCTCAGTTTGAGCTCAGACACAGACAGCCTTTGTGACCCTAGGCAAATCACTTAATTTCTCTTTGTCCAGGCTACAATCCCTAAGACTATAAAATGCAGAGCAGGTATTGATTTGCATCGCTGAACAACTTTTCTCAACTGGGAATTTCCTACGCCAAAGCAATCCCATATCCAGAACAAAATACTTATACAATTAGAGCTAGCATTTATATAAGGCTTTAAGGTTTACAAAACATTTTTACATACATTACCTCATTCAACATCCCACAATAAGTAGATACTGCTATTATTTCCATTTTACAGATGAGAAAGTTGAGGCTAAAAAAGCTTGCCCTGGGTGGCTCTTAGTAAATGTGTGAGACAGGATTTGAATTCAGTTCTTTCTGACTCCACGTCCAGCATGCTAGTCATTTCACCACCTAGATGCCTCATATGCATTATGAAAGGAAAACATTACAACAGTGCTAGTTTTGACAGTACTGTCACAATCTCATTAAAGAAATCCAACAATCTCTGATCCATGGATACCTTCCCCTTGTCTCACTGGATTAATAAGTAGTCTTAGGATATGATTTGAGGACAGAACCTTAAAAAATCACTTAAAACGTCAAGACATGACAGGTCAAGATGAATACTTTTGCAAAGATTCCATGTCTTCTCCCCATCATCCCATTTAGGCCTTACATTACATACCAATCTAACCCCTACTCACCTCCCCCAGTTAGATCCAGGATAATTGAAAGAGCCTACCAAGATTTCTGTTCCCAAGATCAAGATGAATCAGACAATGAAATGAGAAATCCATGTACAATCATCTTTTTCTTTTTTTCTATTCTACTCTGCTATGGAAAGCTTACTTAATTTCTTAAGTTCAGAATAAAATACACCTAATTTAAAAAAAAGAATCAGGTGAAAAAGGAGCTAGGAGAGACATACATAAGCATAAAATTGATGCTTAAGGCATATAGTATGTTTCTTATCACATAGAAGGCAAATATTAATAAAGGTTTGAGACCTTTTGACTCAAGAAAAAAAGAGAGAATTCTCAATTACCTGATGTACTAGATTGTTTTTTCCTCACATTTTTATCTTGTCTCTCCCGTTATATTATAACTCCTTTAAGAAAAGGACAATGGTTTCTACTTGTGTATTCTCTATAATGTTGAGCACAGAACATACAGTCCATATGTAATAAATTACATGTGAATGTCATTTATAATCCATATATAATACAGTTCATATATGATAAATTACATTTGAATGTCACTTATAAAATTCGAATATGCCTTGACATTTATAGGAATGCCACATCTTCAACAAGTTCCTTAATCTTAGTGGATTTCCATTTCCTCTTCTGTAAAATAAGGGGATTCTACGTTCCTTTCTAATTCTAAAATTGTAGAGGCTTTTGATCCTATGACATAATAGAACATACATCCCTGGAGAGCACGTATTATTTGATTCTTGTCTTTGTAGCCCTGGAACCTGACACAGAATAGTAGCATAATAAGTATGTGTTGATTAGTTGGAGCAAGGTGATAGATGGATGGATACATCCTGAGAATCCTTCTAGGTGTTTGAACCCAGTAGCCAAAGAAAGATAACTAGGACGTCATCTGAACAGAAGGGGGCAGCTGGAAATTATAATCTCTGCATAAAGATGCTGCTTGGGTTTCTATTTGGTGCAAGGATCAAAAACATATTAGAGATTAGATAGTAATCATTAGACAGAACATTGGACTCTGGTAATTTGAGCTGAAAGGAATCATAGTCATAGATTTAAAACTGGATGCCACTTTAAAGATCATTTCATTTTACAGATGGGGAAACTGAGGTTAAATAATGAATAAATCCTAGATGTAGATCTGGAAAGACTTTTGTAGTCACGACTCTAACTTCCATATTTTTCAGAGGATGACACTGAAGACCAGACAAGTGACTCACTGGTCTATTGACTTCTCTAAATCTGGTATTCTTCCTACTACTTCATCCTTTTTTGTTGTCATTGTAATTTAGTGGTGTCTGACTCTATGTGATTCCGTGGACCACGCTGTCTATGGGGTTTTCACGGGAAAGATACTGGATTAATTTGTCATTTCCTTCTCCAATGACTATTTCGTGCTACCATGTCTCAAATGACTTGCTCAAGATCCCTCAGATGTTACCTAGAGTGACAGTCTCATTTGACCCATAAGGAAACTGAGACCAGAGAGTGACTTCCTCGAAGCCGCACATGTACTTAGTGACAGAATCAAGACTCATATCCAAATTTTCTGACTCTCATATCAGTACTATTTGCCCATAATAATGAATTTAGGGAAAGCCTGACAAACTTACATAGATATGAACACTTACTTGGTGCTGCCGATTCCTTTTCTTCTGTTTTTTCTTGGCAGGGATGGGATGCGCTTTAAGTTTCCAAAAGTCACTTATGAAACGGAAACTGTTACATAAAAATATATCTATATATCTATCTTTGTATAGCACTAGCAGTGGAGAGAGTAACCAAGGCCAAAGCCCCAGTCCTGCACTGGGGAGTAGTCCTTTGATTCCCACAGAACTGAAAGGATCTTGAAATCCCAAAGATTCTCTCAGGAAATGTATCTCAAAGGGAATAGTTCTTTTAATCTCAGAACAGAAAAAAAAGGATCGGTCTTCAGCCCAGCAGGTAGAGGAGACTCAAGGATAATAGATACAAAGGAATAATTTCATGTCCATATAGTTAGCCACCTACTCCATTCAAATCCCCAAGGACTTCATAGAGCCAGGGGTCCTCATTAGAACAAGCCAGCTGTTATAGAAAAATAAAAGCCAGAGGGATTTTGAGATTTTGAGATTCAGGATGGATAGGAAGATGTTTTAACACACACACTTCTGTTCCCTTGGGGTGGGGGAGGCATGCAGTGAGGGTCACCATCATTGATACCCAGCAAAGACATCGCAAGGTATTGACCTCTCCTTGTTTGTGCTTTCAATCCAACTTCCTGACTTTAATGTGTTGCGTTGTTGACAAAGAATGTGATGTACCCATAATAGAATTTGTCTCTAGAAAAATAAAATAGGAATCTATCATAGATTTTAGTGCATAGGAGTCTAGATAATAAATTTAAACCTCACTTTATGTCCCTGAAATGGTGGAAAGAAGTGAATGTGCAAGAGGAACATTTTCAGGTCTTTTTAAGGCTTGGAGAGTATAGAAAGCACTTGATTTTGTCAAGACACAGTCTAGGTGGAAGCCCCCCGCGGAAATCTTTTCTTAATGAGAGTTAGGTCCCTTTTAAAAAAAATAGGCTTAAAATGTTGGAAAATGAGAGAATGTCTGGATGCTCTCAAGCAAAAATATGACAGAGTTGCAAAACAAAATTGTAATTCCCTCCTCCAAGCAAAGACTCAGTCTTCAGTGTAAGACATGAGGTTCAAACCCCATCCAAGGTTCCTTTGCTTCTAAAAGTCCTAGAAGGACCTTGAAGCAACAATTCTACCTGCCACTGGATCTATCTGGAGGGGGTAGACTGAGAGAATACCGTGATGGATGGTTTCAAACACTTTAAATACTATTTGTTTCTATCAAGAAATAGTCATGAGGATAATTCAAAAGTAATTCACTTATTATTTTATGATACAGTTTGACTGCTCCCTCACCAAGATTTATCTTGCTAATTTTATTTTTCTTTAAGTTAATCTGAAAATTGGTTTCTCTAAGTACATTCCCAACTGACAAATTGAAGAAGCAATCTAGTAATGTGTTGGGAAGAAAGGAGAGAGGAAACAAGAACCTATAAAGCACCTACTATGGGCCAGTCACTGTGCTAAGAACTTCATCTGATCATCACAACAACCCTGGGAGGTAGGTGCTATTATTATATCTCTTATCAGTTGGGGAAACTGAGGCAGACATAAGTTAAGTGACTTGCCCAAGGTCATACAGCTAGTGAGACAGGATTTGAAGTTAGACTTTCCTCACTGTATCCACTGAACCACCCAGGATAGCTATAGGCAGCTAGCTTGGAATTACAATTTTTCCCCCTTCTCCATTTCTTCGAATTTCATGTCATACTAGTTTTCAGTTATAGACTGCATTCATGTAGTTACCTCTTCTTATAACAATCATAGCAAGGGAAATTTACGTGGTGGGGTAGAACATTTGCTTTAGACTCAAAGTCCCTCGGTTCAAGTCTTCCCTTTTATATTTGTCACAAATGTAATTTGGGGCAAATCCTTTAATTTCCCCGGACCTCAGTTTCCTCACTGTAAAATGAAGGAGTTACATCAGATAGCCTCTAAAGTCCATTCTGTCTCTGGGATCCTATGGCATAGCACTTTATAATTTGCATGGCAATTTTACATCCTATATTTCATCTGAGCTCTCACAACTCTAGGAGACATGGGCCACAGGTAATACGATCTCCATCTTTCAGACAGAGAAACAGACTGGGACAGGTTAGGTCACTTGTTCAGAGTCATAAAGCTAGTGTCTATCAGATGTAGACTTTAACCTTAGGGCTTCTTGTCTCCAAGAACAGTGCTTTCTCCATTGCATAACTCTTGGGTAATATCCAGTTCAGTCACTGTGGACATCTTGACAACCGAAAATGACCTGATTATATCTATATTATTGGACCATTTAAAATTACTACTGAAACTGTAAAAATGATTGTTGATGTTATCTACCTTTGTGTTGAGTTGCACTCACTTGTACTGAGAGACAGAACATACTCTTGCTTAGAGTAAGTGAATGCAGATGCATTTAACCATTTGTTCATTCAAGGAGCATTTATGAAGTGCCAAGCACTGTGGTAGATGATGGGGAAATATTTTTGGTAAAGAGAGCTTCCCATGAAGAAACTCCTCTTCCCAATGCAGATCAGAAACTCTCTTGCAATTTATAGTTTAATAGCATTGCTTAGGGCACTCAGAGGTTCAATAATTTGACCAGAGTCACACAGTCAGTATGTGTAAGACATTGGACTTGAAAGCTCATGGTCTATATGAGGCCAACCTTTTATCCATTTTACTGGATATAATTTCTTATGGTGCAATAATATTTCCTAGAAAGATTGATACTGGCAGTTATCAGGACAAATACTACGTAACACTTTCATTTCTTCCTAGTGGGAAAATACAATTCTAAAAATAAAAGAATTTAAACTTATAGTTTATTGAATTAGCATCAATCACCAAATTCTATTCCTTATTTCCAAAAGGACTTATTAGAACATACCTACCAAAATCTCTATGATTATACGAAGTTATTTTTATGACATCTTTGAATTTTGAAATGCACCATTCCTCTCTTCTATACCCGCCGTTGAGAAAGAAAAAAACAAAGTCCCCATTACAAACATGTATAACCGAGCAAAACAAATCCCCTGATTTGTAATTTTTTAAAAATGTGTGTCAATACTCTTACTGAATAAATCTTTCTCCCAGTTCACTTCATTCTTTTTTTATTTTTTCCAATTACATATAAAACAACTTTTAACTTTAGTTTTTCTTGAACTTTGAGTTCTAGATTTTCTCCCTCCTCATTGAGAAGGCAAGCAATTTGGCACAAGTTATGTGTGTGTAGTTACATAAAACATATTTCCATATTAATCATGTTGTGAATAAAAGACAGACCAAAAAAAACAACTAAACCCAAACAAACCAAGAACAGTAAAGACAATTTTTAAAAAGTATGCTTTATCTGCATTCAGACTCCATCAGTTCTTTCTCTGGAGGTGGATTGCATTTTTCATCATGAGTCCTTCAGAATTGTGTTGGAGCATTGTATTGCTGAGAATAGCTGTCACTTACAGTTGATTATCATATAATATTGTTGATAAAATGTATAATGTTCTCTTGGCTGCTCACTTTACTTTGAATCAGTTCACATAAATCTTTTCAAGTTTTTCTGAAAGCATCCTGCTCATCAATTCGTATTCCATCACAATCATGTACAATAGTATTCCATTATATTCATATACCAGAACTTGTTCAGTCATTCTTCAATTGATGGGTATTCCCTCAATTTCCAATTGTTAGTCACCACAAAAAGAGTTGTTATAAATATTTTTACACAAATAGGTTATTTTTCCTTTTTAAAAATAATCTCTTTGGGATACAGACCTTGTGGTGGTATTGCTGGATCAAAGGGCATGCACAGTTTTATACTCCCTTGGGTATAGTTCCAAATTGCTCCCAAGAATGGTTGGATCAGTTTACAACTCAACCGATACTACATTAATGTCCCAGTTTCCCAACATCCCCTCCAACATTTATCACTTTCCTTTTTTTTGTCACATTAGTAAATTTGATGAATGTGATGTGGTGCCTCAGGATTGTTTTAATTTGCATTTCTCTAATCAATTGTGTTTTAGAGCATTTTTTCATATGTCTATAGATTGATTTCTTCATCTGAAAACTGCCTATTCATGCCTTTGACCACATATCAATTGGAGAATGACATATTCTTGTAAATTTGATGTAGTTCTCTATAAATCTGAGAAATGCGACCTTTATTAGAGAAACTTGCTATAAAAATTTCTCCTACTTTTCTGCTTTACTTCTAATCTTGGCCACATTGATTTTGTTTGTGCAAAACCTTTTAATTTTATGTTATCAAAATTATCTATTTTGTAACCCCTAATGCTTTTTATCTCTTATTTTGCCATAAATTCTTCACTTATCCGTGGACCTGACAGATAAACTATTCCATGCTCCCCTAATTTGCTTATGCTAACACTCTTTATGTCTACATCATATACCTATTTTGATCTCATCTTGATATACAGGGTGAGATGTTTCTACCAAAATTGCTTTCCAATTTTCCCAGCACTGTTCATAAAATAATGATTTTTTTTGTCCCCAAATCTTGGGTCTTTGGGTTTATCAGATTAGATTACCGTGGACATTTACTGCTGCATATTGTGTACTTAATCTATTCCACTGATAAACGACTTTATTTTTTACTCAGAATCAGATTGTTTTGATGATCACTACTTTGAAGTACAGTTTGAAACCATCTTCCTCCACATTTTTTTAAATTAATGCTCTTGATATTCCTTGTTTTTTGTACTTTCATATGAATATTCTTATAATTTTTCTAGCCCTATACAATAATTGTTTGAAGTTTCATTGGTATGGTATCGAACAAGTAAATTAATTTAGTTAGAATTGTCATTTTTGCTATATTGGCTTTACCTACTCATGAGCAATTAATATTTTTCCAATTGTTTAGATCTGATTTTATTTGTGTGAAAAGTGCTTTGTAATTGTGTTCATATAATTCCTGGATTTGTCTTGGCTAGTAGACTCTGAAGAATTTTATATTGTCTGCAGCTACTTAAAACAGAATTCTCATCAAGGGGATGTCTATCAATTGGGGAATGGCTGAATAAATTATAGTATATGAATATAATGGAGTACTATTGCGCCATAAGAAATAATGAACAAGAAGACTTCAGGGAGTCCTGGAAGGACTTATATGAACTGATGCTGAGCGAAAGGAGCAGAACCAGGAGAACTTTGTGCACAGCAATGACTGCAGTGTGCGAGTTTTTTCTGGTAGACTTTGAACATCGTAATAACGCAAGAACTTAAAAAAGAAAAATTCCCAATGGTTTTCTAAGGCAAAACGCCTTCCGCACTCAGAGAAAGAACTATAGAATTCATTTGCAGAATGTAGCAGATCATGTTTGTGTGTGTGTGTGTATTATGTTTTGATTTGTTATGATTTCTTCCATTTATTTTAGTTCGTCTGCATAGCATGACTATAGTGAAAACGTATTCAATAGGAAAGTATATGTAGATCCTACATAGAATTGTTTGCCATCTTGGGGAGGGAGGGGGGTGGTAGGGGGTAGGTGTGAGGGGGTAAAAATCTAAGTTTTATGGTAGTGATTGTAGAACATTAAAAAATAAAATAAAATAAAACATTATTCTACATTAAAAAATAGAATTCTCTTTCTCTTTTTGCTGGACTTTGTTGGTAATATATGGAAATGCTGATGATTAATGAGGGTTTATTTTCTATTCTGCAACTTTGCTAAGGTTGTTAATTATTTCAAGTAGTTTTTAGTTGATTTTCTTTATGTCTCTCCAATTATGCCATCATAATATCTGCAAAGTTATAGTTTTGTTTCTTCATTGCTTATTCTAATTCCTTCAATTTCTTTGTTTTCTCTTATTGCTACAATTGCATTTCTAGTACAATATTGAATAATAGTGGTGATAATGGGCATCCTTGCTTTACCTCTGCTCTCATTGGGAAAGTTACAAGCTTATCTCCGTTACAGATAATGCCTGCTGATGATTTTAGAAAGATAACTATTTTTTATTTTAAGGAAAGTTCCATTTGCTCTTCCTCCAATATTTCCAGTCTTCTTACCCTCAACATATTCTGCAACCCAGTGACACTGGCCTCCTTGCTATTCCTTGAACAAGACACTCCATCTCCTGACTCCAGGAATTTTCACTGGCTATACCCCCTGCTGGGAATGCTATCCTTCCTCATTACTGCTTCTTGTCTTTCTTTAAATCCCAGTTAAAACCCCACCTTCTGTGGGAAGCCTTTCCTGATTCCTTTTAATGCTATTGCCCTCTATTGATGATCTCTAATTTATCTTATATATTATATATACGTGTGTATATATGTATATGTGTATATCTCATTTGAACTTAGTTGTTTGCATGTTATCTCCCTCAGACTGTGAGGTCCTTTTGCCTTTATTTGTATCCTCAGCACTTGATGTACTACTCAGCACAGATAAATGCTTGTTGACTTGCCTTGCCTTGTCTCTTAGTTTGCATAAAAAAGAATTCTTTAGAAGCAGTTCCTCAGAAATTGACATGAGTCTACTCTACAATTCTATCTGAGGTCCTTAGCAGTGGTATCATTGGGCTGGTCTATTTTTTAATTATTTTTTTAATGAAGAAAAAATCTTTTCTTCCCTTTCCCCACTACCCCATGGAGGGGTTGGGAACAAAACCTTGTAACAAATATCCATAGACAAGCAAAACAAATTCCTGCATTGGTCATGTCCAAAAAATATATGTCTTATTCTACACCTCTGTCAAGAAATGGATAGCATGTTTCATCACAGATCCTCCAGGATCACAGTTGGTTATTGTTCTGGTCAGTTCTTAAGTCTTTCAAAGTTGTTTGCCTTCTTTATTGTATAAATTGTATAATTGGTTGTGTTCATTCTGTGTCAATTCATAGAAGTCTTCCAAGGTTTCTCTTAAACCATCACTTTTAATAATTTCTTATCTCATAATAGTATTTCATTACATTCATATACCATAATTTGTTCAGCTACTCTCCAATTGAGGAGCATCTCCCAAGTTACTTATGACAAATAGATCTTTTCCCTCCTTTATCACTGAGGTGATAAAAGATTATGCACAGTTCAGCAAATTTGGGGACATAGGTTAAATTGCTTTCCAGATACCTGGACCAATTCACAGCTTTGCCAAGAATACATTAATGTGCCTATTTTCCTACAGTTGTATCTCTTCTTAACAGGGAGCTATGGTAAGATCTGACTCAGAATTCAGTGTGGTAATATGATATTCTAATTTTGAGAAGAGTCTGTGGTCTAGAATTGATTAAAAAAAATCATACAAGGGATAATAAAGGTACTGAAGGCATAGCATAGTATGACAAAAAAATTATCTACTATATACTTTAGGCATCAAGTTCAGGATAATGGTTTGCTACCTAAGAGAGAAAAAGTTTCCTCTTTAAAGGAGGAGAAAACTTCCAATTTATTTTAACTTGGGGCTCTAGCTAAGCCTAGGTCCTTCTGCATGACTCACCTAATTGATGGACAGAATGATGATGCCACATGTTATGACAGTGAGAAGGGGAGTTTGTGTGAAAGTTATTTTGAGGGTATGGTGGGAGGAAGGATAGGCAGAGATGCATAGCTCCAAGCTCTTTGAGGAAAGGCATATGGAAGTGATAGATATGTGGGGGAAAGCTGGTCCCTCAACATGATCCTGATATCCAACCTGTTTTGGTAGAATTTTCAGAGATTTTCCCCTAGCATGAGACTGGGACCTTCCTTTTGGCTAATCTAAGTTCTTGTCTCACTTTTCTCTAGAAGACTTATACATTTTCTGATATATTATGATCTGTATATAGCTTCTCCAGTTTCTGTATGTTGGATAAATGTACTTATTCACTATTCACTATTTGTTATGGCATTTTGTGAAACTAATATTTGGTAGAAAGGAGCTAAGCCAGTGGGTAAACTTAGGGTAAAGACAAATACAATTTTTGTTCAGTATTAGAAGTGAGTGGCCTTTCTCCTCCCCTCAAGGCAGTAACTGAAATCTTCTCAGAGTTAGTCCAGATCTCAGCTCATATCTATCAGTGACTGTCACAAGCTCCATTTCGGATAACTCATGTGGAGATAGATAGATAGATAAATAGATAGTAGATAGATAGATAGATAGATAGATAGATAGATAGATAGATAGAGATATCTGTGTATCTCTCTCTACCTATCTCTATCTATAACACAGACCTTATTTATCCTGTGTATAGTTTGCTTCAAATATATTTGTTTGTATGTTGTCTCCCATTAAATTGTAAACTCCTTTATCTTTCACCTCTTTTGTATCCCTGACACTTAGCAAAGTGCCTTACACATGGTAGAAACTTAAAATGTCTATTGAATTGAATTGATGCTATAAGCCTACCATGAAATTTCAGGGATTCTTAAATTCTGCTTTGGTTTGGTTCTGCTCTGTGTTTAATAATAACATTTATGTAGAGGCAGTGTAATATAGTAGCTAGAGATCTGGGCTTCGCGTGAGAAGACTTGTGTTTAAGTACTGCCTATGACAAATAATGACTGTATGACCCAAGAAATTCACTTATACTCTCAGTGGCCTCAGATCATTGAATACTTTAAGAAACCTAAGTTGCAGTTCTCCCTTGGTAGAAGGAGCTCTTCACCAGAAATTCCCTCGACCAACAAAATCATAGGAATAGTAAAAAAAAAAAAAAAAGTATACGTGTGTGTGTGTAATTTATAGCAACAATAACAACCCACATTTAAGTAATGCTTTCCTATATGCTTTTCTTATAGCAACCCAGCATAAGGAGTACGCCCATTTTACAGAGAAGGAAAACTAAGGCTAAGAAAGGATAAGTGATTCTCCTATAGACACAACTGAATTATTCTCAGATTTAACCTCATTTGCAATTTCGATGATATTTCTATCATAGCTTAGTGTCTTGGGAGATTATGAAATGTTGCTTGCTGTCTTCAAAAGCATTTATGACAAAGTTTTCTTTGTGGTCATTTTCAGAGTATGCAACAAGAAAGACAGAATACTTAGAGGTAAGTTCTGTTTTAATCTTTCCTTACATTGTCTTTGCACTGTATCTTCTTGTCTGGAATAGCCAGTTCTTCCTGTTTTCTCCCTTTATACTCACACACCTGGCCCACCCTAGCAGATACATACAAAGGAGGCACAAAGGTGCTAACTATGATCTTCCAAGTCCAGTAATTATTTCCTTCTATCTAAGTTAAAGGTATTTCAGAGGTCCAAGGATCTGTGGTGTTGTTGGTATGAGTACTTGACCAAAACCAATGAAAACTTCCCTATGAGTTATGATTTATTTAGATTAACATTTATATTACTATAATATATAAATAAAACAAATATAATGAATATAATCAATATTATTAATATTTATATATAAATATTGCTATTTATTAGGTGGCATGGCTAAAAATTTGTTCACTCTATGGTCAACCTGGTGATGAGTTTCTCCAGATTTAACTAGGCTGGTTTCTGGATGAAAAATATACATAATTTCCAGATCAATACTTGAAGCCTTCCAACTTGGTAAGACGTGCTAGAGTTTATGTTTCACGTGGCACAGTATTTGGATAACTGAAACTACAGTCATGCCATGGTGATCATAGGCTCATGAATCTGTAGTTTGAAGGGATCTCAGAGTCAATCTAGCATCTTCATCTTATAGATGAGAAAACTGAGGGGCAGAAAGTTCAAGGTTACACAAGAGGTAAGTGGTAGAGCCAAGATTGGAAGCTGGAGCCAGCATTCCTTCTGCTACACCAACAGTGTCAAACTCAAGTGGAAACAGGTGCCACTATACTGTAGAGGGCCAAGCTCTGGACCATGGCCCGCTGGTGAGCCCGGAGACGCCTGGGGGTGAGAACCCGCCTTTGGGTGCTGGGAACGCCCCTTCCGGAGCTGAGCTCTGCCTCCAGGGCGGAACATGGGAGGAGCTACGGCAGGGTATATAAGGGGGAACACGGGAAGGTCGGGAGGATTTGGGGTAAGCAATAAAGTGCAGTAAGCAGCTCCTCGAGTGCACTGTTTGGTCATTCCCCTCCCCCACAGGAGGGGCCCGGAACCGTTGGAAGACCGGTAAAGCAGTTGGAGCAGCTGGAGAGGTAAGCTCCAGGCGACAGCTCAGGGCAGGCCCTGAGCACTATACGTAAGGATCCCTGTGAGCCACATGTTGACTTAGAAAACTAAATTTTAATAGCATCTATCTTGTATTTATTTTTGTTAAATACCTCCCCTATACATTTTAATGTGGTTTGATAGCACTGGGGAGTTTTATGGACCTGTATGTTTGAAGCTCTGCACTACACGATGATGCCTCCTATAAGATGAGGTTTCAGAGGACTTTAGTGAAGGAAATTAAATTGCTAAGTGGAAAAGGGGGGCGGGAAGCTAGCCAGTCACAGAAAAATGAGTGACAGGTGAAGTGTATAGTCTATGACATATGGGTTTTGCTTTCCACAGGCTTGAACTAGAAGCAATGGATGAAAGTTTCAGAGAGGCAACAGAGTTGATAGAAGTAAAAATATCCTAAAGAAGTAGAGCTAGACAGTCATGGAAAGGGTTGCCTGGGGAGCACCTCATTGGAGGTCTTCAAGAAAAGGTTGGATAACCACTTCTCTGGTGTGTTTGTAAAGAAGATGGTTTTTTAATGTGTGGGATAGAATAGATGACCACTGAGATCTCATCTAACTCTAAAAGTATGATTCTGTGACTAATGGGATCTTAAGCCATATCAATAGGACTGTGGTGAGGAGAATGAAGGTAGTGAGGGTCTCACTTTATAGCCTTGGTCTGAAATAGTATAGGGAAGAGGAATAGGATTTATTTTGGTTGACCCTCAAGGACAGAACTAAGGTTGATTGAAAATTACAAAGATTTCAGCTATATCTAAAGAAAATCTTCCCAACAATTAGAGCTATTCAAAATCAGACATTTAGTGGTGGTGAATTCCCCAGACTGATGGTTTTTTCAAGCAAAGGTTAGATTTTGTTGTTAGTGTCATAATTGTTGAGTTGTTTCAGTCATGTCCAATTCTTCATGACCCTATCTGGGGTCATCCTGGCAAAGATACTGGAATAATTTTCCATTTCCTTCTCCAGCTCATTTTACAGATGAGGAAACTGAGTCAAACAGGGTTAAGTGACTTGCCCAGGGTCACACAAGTTGTCTGAGGCCAGATTTGAACTCAAGAAGATGAGTCTTCCTGACTCCAGGTCTGGCACTCTATCCACTATGCCCACGTAGGTGCCCAAGGTTGGATGACCACCCATATATTTCTCCACATACGTTACTCCATGGTTAAGGGTTGAGTTACATGATCTCTGAGTAGGTTTCTCACCTACTCAGAAAGTGCAGTTATGACCTGTCCATCTTTAGAAGTTGTTATTGAAGCCAAAGTAGTTGGAAAATTACCCATCACCAAAGAAATGAAGAAATCCAAGTGCAGAGACTTAGCGGATGGCTTCATTTAAGGGGCAAGAGGAGGAAGGACAAAGAAGACTAGCACAGACTTTCAGAAAGTTAGGGGGGGAAGTGATGAGACAAGTGTCATGGAAGACAGTAAAACAGAAAAAGAACATTAGAGAAAAGGGAGTGGTCAGTAACAAATATTGCAGAAAAGTCAAGAAGATTGAGAACTAAGATGTCATTGCATTTAGCAATTAGGTCACTGATCATTTTTGCAGCAGATGATTTCAGAAGAGGAATGGAAACAGAAACCAAATTGCAGGGATTTGGAGTGGGAAGATAGAACCAACAAATACAAACTATTCTTTTTAGAAATGTCATAGTATTGACAGGTAGAAAGAATGAAGTGGCCAAGAAAAAATTGTCAGGTGACATCGAAATTTCTTTTAAAATTAAATGAATGAAATATTATTTTAAATTACTATAAATTGGTTGAAAATTGACATCAATCTCAATTAACTAGGCAGAAGTAAGGTGTCATTAAACAAATGGAGATGTTACTAAATGCCTTCAAGATTTTTTCCTTTTATTAAAAAAAAGTTGAAAATATTAGCTACTAATTTTTATCTTCTCCCATCACCACCAGACTACAGTGGCTGAGTTTGTTATAGAAACCAATATCACCATTCATACTGTACTTTTTTGGTAGTATGCACCCAGTATAAATGATCAAATTTCACTATAGACTCAATTTTAAATATACAAGTTCTAAATATTATTTTTCAGTTTTCTTTCTTCTTCCTGTGCATAAATAATCCAATATTTAATAACACCATGATTCTGTGAAAGAAAGAATTTTCTTTCACCTAGGAGGATTATAACTTATGACTATCCATAATATTTAGAAATGAAAGAGAGCTTAAGAAACATCTGTTCTACTTCTAATTTATTTTTTGAAATAATTTTCTCAATTATAAAGCATTTTTCCCTTTAAATCTCCTCTTCCCTCACCATAAAGAAAGAATAGATAGAAAGGAAGAAATACCGAAATTTGGAACATATAATTAGAATTTACACAGTGCTTTAAAGTTTGCTATGTGATTTAGAAACATTATTTGATCCTCACAGTAATCTTGAGAAATAGATTCTACTATTATTTCCAGTTTATAGATGAGAAAACTGAGTCAGACAGAGGCTGTGACTTTCCCAGGATCACATAGCTTATAAATGTCAGAAACTATATTGAACTCAGGTTTTCCTGACTCCAGATTCAATGGTATCCATTGTTCCATCTAGCCACAAAGAAAGATTAACAAAAAAATAATCTCGTGTCATAGGAGCAGTCAACCAAACCACTTTCTACTTTGCCACATCCAAAAATGTGTTTCTCATGATGCATATTTGGACATTGTGTTTCATTCTTGAGGTGGACAGCATTCTTCAAGAGTTTTCTGAAATCATGGTTGATCATCAGAGTGAAATGCATTAAGTCTTTTACAACACTGACTCCGTTGTCATTGTTTATCCTTTATTCTCTAAGAGGACCATGACATCAAGAAGGTGATGCCATGATATGCAAGTGAACTGGATTTAAGTGAGGCAGGGCTGTGCAAAGTCACCAGCCCCATTTTCTCTTCCAGAGCCATCTGGGTCTAGTGGCAAGATATAGAAGTGGACACCCAATGAAAATTAGTGACTTGTACAAGTTTACATAGCAAGAAGCAGAGCTAGGTTTTGAAGCAAGGTCTTATCATACTGTCAAGTAATGATTTTTTAAAATTTTATTTTGTTTGCAACAGCAATTCAGAATTATGAGAGAGGAGTGTTGACCTGCATCAATGAAGGGAATGTTACATTGATGAAATCAGACAGGGTAGTGGGCAAGATTCCTAAACTTGAAATCATAAGGCACCTAGGTTTGGACTCTGCCTCACACATATATTAGATGTATGATCCTGAGCAAGTAATTTAACCTTGATCCTCAGTTTCTCCAAGTGCAGAATAGGAATAGTAAAACCCAAAAGATTTATTGATAGAAAAGAGAATGGGGATTTTACATCCTTTAGTATATGACTAATACAGCATTGCAAATATAGTTATCAATAGAAGCCTCATCCTTTTAGCCTGAATTTCTTCAGCATTCAGCATTTTAATTAAGGCAGAAGTAGCTGAGTATCAAGGATTAAGAACAATTGTATCCTCACTCTTTGGTCTTAGAGGATTAGACTCTCTCCATTGTGTGAGGGGTTACCAGGGATTCAGTCTAACCTGGTTGAAAAGGAAGAGAGGGGAAAAAACCCAATAGTATCTAAAAGAGACTCTACCAAGAGACATTCCCATCACTCATTCACTTCTCAATTCATTGAGCTCAGAGGACCCAGAGAACTGGGTTATCAGGAGATGAAATTTTTGGTTGTAAAGATCATCTAAGGCACATAAGCATTCTGTTTAGGTTGACAGAGTGAATATCCACACTAAATATTTCAAAAGAACTGATTTCATTGACATTCTAGATTGCTGGCTCAAGAAATACACAAACTGAGGACAGAAATTGGGAAAATATGGAAACCTGAGTTCGTGGGACATGAACTGCCCAAGAAGTACATTTACAATGTCCAACCATTGAAACGATTATCTGTCAAAAAGCCAAGATCCAACAAGTAAAACTGTTTACTTCCTCCAAAGCAAAAATTCTAAGCATTTATTTTTAGGAACAGGAATTTATTCAATAAATCATTTATTCACCCAGTACCATAACTGGCCTTCTTCTGAGCAGTTTTCTGAGTTACACACACAGCTTAAGAAGAGGTAGAAGTTGGTGAAAGTGGACAGTGAAGTAATACTAACAGGTAATTAGACATTCATATACTGAACTATGGGTTGGTTGGTTGATTTTTAGCATGGATTTTAGTTACATTTTCTAACATCATGTCTCTTGTTAGAAGTGTACTGAAGTGTAGACAGTAGGGTGTATTTGGAAAGATGCCTTTTCACGATAAAAAAGAAAAATATAAAAAATGGCTAGTTCTTTTCATGGTGGAGATAAGGATAGTCCTCAACAAGGTTGAGTTTGTGTTATAAAAATTAAATTTGTGCTTTCTTTTTAAAAGCAAATCTGTCTTATAAATGCTTTCAGAGATTGCCATTCACTACAGCTGAGAAGAGTTAGCTTGGTATGGTTGCCCACCACAGGTACTGACAAATTAAGTTCTTCCTCATCAGTCACAGTCCAATCATGCTCTGCTTACATTACAGTAGTCCTCATGTGTTCCCAGCATTTGCTCTTAACATTCACATCGATGTCTGGGAAAATGACTCAGGTTTTTCATATGGATCATATACATCCCCAGTTTTTTCAGGTTTCTTCTTTTTCTCATCATCATCACCAAACTGGGCTTCAATCTCCGCTGGATTGACATAGGTGTAGTAATACGCCATGATGGCAAATATAACGCAAACAACCAACAGCAGCCCGGCAAAGAGAATGTACTCAGCCCACTTTAAAGGTGCAGAAGTAGTAGAGAAAAAAGGGAGGGGAAAAGTTGTTAATATATACACACTTCATGGAAATTCTCCTGTGTCTAACAGCTACCAGTGGCCATAATGTAGAAAGTACAGGGAAAGCCATACAGCCCTTGCTATTGCAACAAAGACAGCTGGGTCACTGGGACTAACAATACTGATGAGTTCAACCATGGAGCCAATTCTTTCTGCCCAAGCAGAACTCCAAGGGGCTGAACATAACCAGGGCTCTTTCAAGCATCTACTTACCTGTTCACTGAACTGGCCTGCTCCAGCTACAATAAGAACAATGATGTTCCCCACAGCCACAGTGAGCAGCCAGCCTGCTTGAAGTACTGACTTCATGTTGGAAGGAGCCTGTAGAAATAAGACATTCACAAAAAGATGCAAATTCAACAGCAGGAAGCTTTGATTGCCTGCTTGGTTGGCACTAAAATTTTATCATTAGGTCAATCATTCTGGCTTACATGTAGAAGAGAAAAAGAATAATTAACTAAGTCAAATGTTAAAATATCCTTGCAATAGTCACTTACCTAGTACAGGATAAGGAATACACACACACACACACACACACACACACACACACACACACACATATATGTATATTTATATATATACATATAAATTTTTTTGGTTAAAATTTCAAATTCTGAACTGTTTTCCTCCCTTCTTCCCCACTGTGCACTAGAGTAAGCCACCATTTGGCACAGATTTATGAATGTATGTAAAACCATCCTATGCATACTTCTATTTATCAGTTCTTTCTCTGGAGATAGATGACATTTACAGTTGATCTGAGTATTTATAGTACTCAGAACAATCTGGTTGTTTATAACTATTTTTCGGACAATATTGCTGTTACCATATAAAATGTTCTCTTGGTTCAGCTCAACTTTTCATTATTTCATGCAAGTCTCATGTTTTCTAGAATCAACCAGCTCATCATTTGTTAGCAAAAAACTATTCTCCCTAAGCTACCTAGATACTTACTAGGTTGAGTCTAAAATGATTAGATGAAAATGATCATTCTCAACATGAATAAGTTAATGGTATACTGATCTCTAGCACCAGCCTGTCCCTTCAAACTTTTCCTGTGCACAAATGTCTCCTTAGAAATTTGTTCATCTGAAAAAATTAATTTGATGAGGGAGAATTGTAACAATTTAGGGTTCTAGATTTTGTTTAGTAGATATTTGATTAAAGTAACAATTCTAATGAACTGGATCTATTAAACTACTCCAACTGCTTAATCCATACAACTGTTACTGGAGTACCTTGCTAGTTATTACAAACAAAGTTTGGCTAGGTGGAAAATCAAACAGTATTTCAGTTATTCTGAGCTTCATTCTGAACTGATAATGCAGTTTGATGCCTCAAAAATCTTTTATGGACTCTCGTTTGAGCATCGAGAAATAGTATGAATAAATTTTCATACGAACCTTAAATGAGATTACAAACAAAATTGTTCTAATACTGTTCCAAAGAGTAACATATTCAATAGGTATGGACTAATGATATTGCTAGATCTACAATCTAAATAACAAGGGTACAGATATGAATGTTTTTGGAGAGAGAAAAAGAGAATACAGAACCTGTGAATATGAGAACTCCAAGCCAGTTACAGAGAAGACAACTTCACCACAGGTCAGAAGGAAATATTGTGGGATCTGTAGAGCCATATTGACTGTATTGGGTTCAATATCTACAAAATTCTTGAATTCTAGGCCATTGGCATCACACTAAAGTAATAAGAAAAGAGATAAAGGGTAAAGAGAGATTAATACATTTTTGCCTCCTAAAAAAGAGTAGTAATGGAATTTTAAAGGTTAGAGGACAGTCATGAGTTTTGTTTTCTTTTAACCAAGACACACAATGAGCATTTCTAATGAAGTTTAAGAAAGTACCCTAATTCACATGAAAGAATTATGGAACTATATCTTAGTAGACTATAAAAGTATTTGCTACCAATACTTCTTTCAAAGGGTGAGAATAAAATTTGAGCAAAGATACAGTTTGCTTAAGGCATCTTAACAGGATAAAAATCTGGCTCAAAATCTATTTATCACTAATATCTCGAGGAGACAGGGCTTGATTTTTTAATTTTAGAACAAAAAAAATCAAGAAGATTGTTTAAATAGTCTCTGGTTTCAACGAATTAGAATTAAAGTTAGAAAGAATGTTTAATAAGGTAAATCCCAAATTAAATTAATTACATACTCAATTGATAATTACTTTTGAAACACTAGAAATGTTAACTATAGTGATATGGGGGAGGGGGGTAGATGCAAATAGCACAGAAATCTGTAACAAATCTGCTACAATGGAATTGGTAGCTTACCTTTGTTATCACATAAGTATATGCACTCCCAAATTCAAGTCTCGGAGAATGACTTTCGCAGCCTCCTAAAATTTGGATAGTTTTTCTATTGAAGGGGGGGAAAGAATTTCTCATTTAATAGGCATTTTTTTCATAAGCAGAGGCTTTCATATACTATTTTTAATTGAAAAATGCTCAATTAGTAAATATCTATTTCTTTACCATTATCACTATGGGGGAAGCCCCTTTTTAACAAACATGCATAGATAAACAAATGAAATCCCACACTGGATGTGTCCAAAAAATGTCTTATTCTGCATCCTGAGTCTATCATCCCTTTGTCAGGAGTTGTGTAGCATGTTTTATCAATGGGACTCCTAGTATTGTAGGAGTTGCTTTGATTAGCATTGCTTTCAAAGTTGTCTTTACAATGTTGTCATTACGTAAATTATTCTAATTAAGCTCATTTTATTCTGCATCAGTTCATACAATTCTTCATACAATTTCTCTGAAACCAGCCTTTTCATAATTTCTCATAGTAAAAGAATATTCCATTACATTCATATACCATAATGTGTTCAGCCATTCCCCAATTGATAGACATGCCTTTCTAGTTCTTTATTACCATAAAAAGACGTCATAAATATTTTGTACATATGAATTATTTTCCTCTTTCTTTGATCTCTTTAGAATATAAGCCTAGTAGTGATATACTGAGTTTACATTGTCTGCTTCATTTAGTAAGTTTTGGGTAGTATTGCTAACTTGCTTTCCTGAATGGCTGAACCAATTCACAACTCCAAATAGTGTGCTAATATACCTCTTTTCCCACAACCCTTTCAATATTTGTCTTTTTTGCCAATTTGATGAGTGGGGTGTGTGTGAAGTGGGACTTCTGAGCTACTTTAATTTATATTTCTCTAATTATTAATGACTTAAAGCATTATTTCATATGCTATTAATAACAAGGATTTTTTTTTTCCTCTGAGGATTGCCTATTTCTAGTGCTTGAGTCAGTTGGGGAATGGTTTTTATCCTTATAAATTTGAATTCGTTCCTTATATATTTTGGAAATGATAGGCATCAGAATAACTTACTGCAAAGATTTTTTTCCTAGCTGAATAGATTTTGTTCATGTGAAAGTTTTAGATTTTATGTAATAAAAATTGTCCACTGTATCTCCTGAGATTTTCTCCAATCTTCATTTGGTCTTGAAGTGTTCCCTAATTCATAGAGTTGAAAGGTTTTAGTGCTAATATGTAAAGATATTGCTGATTTATGTAGATTTCTTTTACAGTCTATAAGGTTGCTGACATTATTTTAGGTAATTTTTATTTTCCTCTCTAAGGTTCACTAAATAAACCATGATGTTATGTGCAAAAAGCAATAATTTTGTTTTCTGTTTGTTTATATTTATTTCCTCAATTTCTTCTTCTAGTCTTAATTCTATAGCTAGTATTTCCAGGACTACATCAAACACTAATGGTAAAAATAGACACTTTTGCTTTTACTCTTGATTGCCTGTCAAGACTTTTAGTTCATCCTCATTACATATAATGTTCACTCTTAGTTTTAGACAAATACTGCTTTTATTATGGAAAGATCTATTTATTACTAAGCTCTCTATTACAGAAATAGATGTACATTTTCAAAAACTTTTCCTGCATTTATTGGATAGAAATCATGTGTTTTTGGTGTTCTTATTGTCACTCTAATTTATTCTGTTGATAATTTTTCTAATACTGATATAAATTCCTAATATAAATCCAACCTGGCCATAGCCTATATCTTTGTGGTATGTTACTCTAGTCTCCTTACTAATATTTTACTTAAAAGTTTCATTAAAAATTGTTTTATGGTTATAGAACATTGTTTTATAGTTTTCTTTCTGTTTTGGTTCTTCCCAGTTTAGGTACCAAAGGTGTATTTATATTACAAAAGGAATTTGGTAGTACTCATTATTTTCCTACTTTTTCTAACAGTTAATATAATGTTGGAATTGTTCTTTGAATTTCAACAGAATTTGCTTGTAAATCCAAATGGTCTCAAGCCTTTTTTTTTTACTTTGGAAATTATTTATGGTATGTTCAGTGTCATTTTACGAGAAGGGTTATTTAAATATTTGTTTAATATTCTGCTAATCTGGACAATTTATATTTTATAAATTATCATCCAAAATTCCTTGTTTCTTCCTTTGTTGTGAATGTTCCTTTTTTGATAATGGTAATTTGGTTTACTTTTTAAAAAAAAATCAAAGCAGATAATGACTTTTTTTTATTAATTCAATGGGTTGTTTGGTTTTGGTTCTTTTTTTTTTTTTTTTTTGCTTTCAGCATTGTTAATCTCTTCTTTGATTTTCTGAATTTCTGCTTTGTGTGTTTAATTGAGGTCTTTAAAGTTCCTGGTTTTCTAGGTCTTTCTTAGTTGCTTGCATGCCCATTTCCTTGACCCTTTTTTTCTTTTGTTCATAAACATGTTTAAAGAAATACATTTTTCCTGAAGAATTGTTTTGACTATATCTCACAAATTTTGTCCTGTTGTCTAGTTGCTGTCATTATCATTAATAAATTAACTATTGTTTCTATAACTTGTTCTTTGACCCACCAGTTCTTTAAGATAAAGTTATTTAATTTCTAATTTTTAATTATTTCTTCAGTGGCCCTTTATTAAATGCAATTTTTCTTATACTATGATCATAAAATATAAATCTTTCATTTTTGTGCTTTTGTGCATTTTTTATACCCTAGTACATGATCAATTTTTGTAAAGGTATCATGTGTGACTGAGATAAATGTACACTTCTGTCTAATAATCACCAAATGTCTATTATAAAGTTTCTATAATTCTATTAAGTAATTAACTACTTATTTATATTTCCATTAGATTAGCTAACTGCTCTGAGATAGGTACAAGTCCCTACTATTAAATCTATATCTTCTTGTACCTTATTTAGCCTTTTCTTTTAGTATGTATGTACTATACTACTTGGTACATATATTTTAAATATTAATATTAATTCATTTTCTATTATATCTTCAGTATAATATAATCACCCTGATGGTTTCTTTCATTAAAGATATTTTCAAAGTTGCCTTTTCTGAGATTATGGTCATTACGCTCTGCCTCTGACTCTAGCTGCAACAGAATAGATATTGATTCAGACCCTTTTTCATTCTCTGTAAACCTTTTTTCAAGTGTGCCCTTTATTAGGAACTTATTGTTGGATTCTTTCTAATCCATCTGCTATAATTTTCTATTTTTTGCATATAGGTGAGTTCATTCCATTCACATTGAGAGTTGTGATCATTAACTGTACATTCGCCTCTATCCAGTCTCTTATACTTTTTTCATCTTTTTGCTACCCATCCCTTTTTAAGGAAGAAGAGGGAGGTGAAAGATGAATGTGTTTAACATCAGTGTTATGTGCTTGATGCATTCTGCTTCTGCCTCCCTCAGTGGCTTTCCTCTTTCCTCAGCTGAGACTGCGATCCAAATCTTGCTCTTTCTCTTTTTCCTTAAAATCTTTCTTTGAAATCCATTCTCCTAGGTTCTAGTTCACTTTGCTTCTAATTAATCCTTTCCTGAATTTGCCTCCCCTCTTGTTTTCTTGTTTTGTTTCTTGTTTTCTCCCCTCTTGACCCCATATTCTGTTTCTTTGTTGACTGAAGTGTACTTCTGGACCCAATTCTTTGCATGTGTCAGTGAGTGAATGTGGATGTATTCTACCTTCCTTTGACTAGTTCAGATGAAAATAAGGTACAAGTGTAGTCTGATCCCCCAATTTCTTCATCCTTATTTGTATAATCTTCTAACTGGAAATCTGGGTTGTGGTAATCTGACGCTCTAGGGCTTTGCTGGAATAGTTGTAGGGTGGAGCTGTGCTGTACCATTTCCTTCTGTTTCACCATCTTTACTGCTCTTTGCCTTGACTCTATTATTTTTAAAGAAAATAGAGCTAAAAGTTCCCACTTGAAATTTTTTGAATGTACTTACGTGCCAGAAGGAAAAAACTTATAATCACTGGCATTGTATCTGGTGATATTCTCATACAATGTTTCAGCCATTTTGACAGTGATGGTTTCACTCAAGGCATTGACAAACCTGAAAGATTTGGCAATGATTTAGGTGCCTTTTAAAATACAATAAAGTACACATCTTGAGCATTTAACGTCATCACTAGTTCTCTAACAGAGCCCTTATATTTCACTGTCTTTACTAAGATCTGTTTTTTGATGGGAGGCAGCTAGGTGGTGCAGTAGATAGAGCACCAGTGTAGGAGTCAGGAGGACCTGAGTTCAAATCTCACCTCAGACACTTGACACTCACTAACTGTGTGACCTTGGGCAAGTCACTTAACCCCAATTGCCTCATCCTGGGTCATCTCCAGTCATCCTGATGAATATCTAGTCACTGGGTTCAGATGGCCCTGGAGAAGTGAGGCTGGTGACCTGCACAGCCCTCCCTAACTCAAAACAAAGTCAAGTGCAAGTCATGTCATTATTTCTCTGATAGCACAGTCTTCTTCGGCAAGGAAGGATGAACGGATGAACACACACACACTCTTTGACGGAATTTCTGTTCAAAATATTTGTCTGACACTTAGAAAAGAATAACTTTAGGGGCAGCTAGGTGGCAGAGTGGATATAGCACCTTCCCTGCAGTCAGAAGGACCTGAGTCACTTAACCTTGATTGCCTTCCCTACGATAAAATAAATTAGTGTTTTTTTTAAAAGAGAAGAGGTCCCCCAATAGTTAAATACATCTACTATAGTATTAACTCTATAGTCTGCTTTGTTTAGTGCCAAATCTAAAGAAATTCCTTTATGCATTATGGCATTATACAAATAAATCCATTAAAGAAAAAGAAAAGTTTCAACTATAAAAAATAACATTGTAAATAAAGGATAAAATTCTAAAGGTGCTAAAAAAAAATGACCATAATGACATATCAGAAAGAACACTGGACTAGGAGTTAAAAAACTTGGGTTCTAATACAGACTTTTCTTCCTAGAGACCATATGACTTTGGGCAAGAAAACTGAGGTTGAAAGCTTTGGGGATTTTTTTCTTCCTAAAATTTAGGATACGTTAACGAGGAAAATATGTACTTTGAAAGTCTTAAAATACTATAAAATTATAAGAGTTTAAATAGTTAATAAAAAGTAACCTATGGATTATAAAATAACCCATGTTGAAACTTAATCTCTTCTCTGAGATTCTAAAGCACCTATAAAAATTCAACATACATTTAATATACAATTATTCCACCATTCTAAAATTACCAGAATTTTCTGGGCACTACATATAGGAGAAAGACTCAAAATAAAGGTATTCAGTTTTTAAAAAGTATTTCTAGAATGTATGCTGGAGTCAGTCTATATAGTCTAAATATCTGCTATGCCAAGTTTCTAAACAGATCATTAGAATTTATTTCATTGACTGAATATTAATAGAATCATATTAAGAAGAGCAGTTAATTGGTTAAGAATCAGAAGTTATAGATTCTAGTCCAAGAGCCACCATTTATTTTATTGAACCTTATCTTATATTTCTCTAAAAATGGAAAAACCTTCCCAACCTATCCCCACTGAAAGAGGATTAAGCAAAATGCTACATGGGAAAGTGATAGATAGAAACTCAATTGTGTAACATGAGGTAATAGGGTTTGGCTGTAATTTGGAATTCAGAGGGAGAAGTGCTCCCTCCTAACCCATGAACTATATTGATCTTTGAACTTGTAGGTGAACTTGAGAATGTCTAACATTTAAAAAGACATGAATCTCCAAGAAGGCCCGTGGACAGAAAAGAAATAGGTCTTCATGAGTGGAACAGCACTCATATAACAGTATTAGCCCCACCTAACGGAGTGAACTGCTAAGGAAGTGATGGGGAATGGGGATAGCATGAGAGAGCTGAGCTGTAGCAAATTCTCAGATCCCTATTACAATGATATCTCTATGACAGACAGACTATAACACAAGTAGCAATATAAACACAAAAGAATAGATTTTAGGGGAAGTCTCTCTTAAAGTATTTTATTGATGTTCTAAAAAAAAAAAAAAAACCAAATAAAAAACCTCTTACTTCTCATTGATTCTCCATCCAATGGGAGAACTCTCACTCATTAACAAATAAGTACAATCACGCAAAACAAAACACATAGAAGACCCACTTTTCAAGGAGGACTGAAACATAGAGTTTTAGAGAGACAACAAGATGTAATGTAATCTTTGAGAGATCTGGACCAAAGTTGAGTCATGATACTGACATTTAATAGATGTATGATCTTGGTACAGTCACTTTCTGTTTTTGAGCCTGAAGAAAAGCATTCAATGGTATGAGCTCATTATCAAAGATGTGTGAATGTGTGATAAAATAGGATCTTGACTTAAGATATGTAAATCCCAGAGCATATTGAAGAACTCATATTAAGATGATTAAGTCAACACATTCCAAAGGGGAATATATAGAAATCAAAGGCACTTACATTAGGGCTGTAATAGAGAAAGATGAGAAAACACCAAACTTAAAATAAGAAGCAGAATTGCCTTTTACAAGATCCATCTTTAGAGATTAAGACTTAGCTTAATTTAAGGCTAGCTCATACAAACTTCACTTTTTGACCTCATCATATCATTAAATGAAGTCAGCCTTTGGCCAAAAATAGTTGATATTTTTCCTAAGCTTCATAATCAAAAACCCCCTCAGAAGTGACAGATCATGGCTTTTGAAAGCTATTGCTAATACCTACCTTCAAATGAACACAGATTATAAATTGATTCAATAAAGTGATTGGGGAAAATAGTAAAATTTATACTGAAAATGTCAAATCCTCAGTGAAATCTAGACTGCTGAAGAGAAAAATGTAGATTTGTTAAAAAAAAAAAAAGATACCTGATTCCATTTTGTCCTTTTTCTGGCTTGCTTTTAAGGCTATCTCGCAGCTGAGAGAGAGAGAGAGAGAGAGAGAGAGAGAGAGAGAGAGAGAGAGAGAGAGAGAGAGAGAGAGAGAGAGAGAGAGAAAATTTAAGTATGTATTTCTCAGAGAATAAAGGTCAGATTAAGTATTAACCATAAGTATCTTTAAAGTAGAGGGATGCATAGTTCAAGGGTTAGATGGTGTAATGGGCAGAGCAATTAATTTCTCCAGCTTCTTTCTTGTTGAGGTGTATCAGTAGGAAACCTTGTATATATCTGCATTCCCTTGCTGTTTAAAAGTGTTTAGTGTCACCAAATTAATTTCATTGGAAAATCTAGCTTCTCAGGTACTAAGATGTTGCTGGTTTTCTGATTCATTGGAAAGAACACTGATGGTTTCAATGTTCATTGTTAGATGGAATTAAGATATCATAATTATATTAATATATTAATTATATGCTATGTGAATATATTATAACCTTCCACATGGTAGGGGTTAGAGATATCACGTCCCTGCATTCTGATAAATCCATAAAATTTTTTGGTCCTCTCTTTGTACCAGAGAAGTGTGAATTATTATGGTATTAAAAGATAAAATATGTTGATATTTTACAATACCATGCAAATGTTTTATGCATTTCTAAATTTCTAAACTCTTTCTGTATCATCTGCTGGCCTTTGTGGGTCATCTGCAGCTTCTGCAAAACTCCCCCCAAATTCCCATTTAATTTCTTATGCTGACCCACAATATCAAAACCACTATGTGGGGCAAGTCATAATGTGGAAGATTAACTCATCTCTTTCAGAATGAGAATTCTTAACTTTATATTTGTATCTTCAGTGCCTAACATAGTTTCTGGCACTTAATAAATCCTTGACTGATCTCTAATTATTTTCTTCTCAAGGAAATCAGATGGACTAACTATAACTAACACCCTGGTAACCGAGATCAAGCATTGTCTTCTTAGCTTCAGCTTACATGGGAAGGAGGTAAACTAACTTACGTTTGTGAGCAACAGGAACAGAGACAATTCTTTTAAAAAAAGACCCACAATCATCTCCAGAGATGGCAAACGTCAAAAACCACAATAATAAGCCAAGGATATCAACTATATGCCCCACCAATACAGAGCTAGTACTTTAGTAGAAAGACTTACCACAACAATGTTATTGATATCCCATGCTAGAATACTGTGGCGATAGCCCCTTTCAAAGTTATTTGGAATTGTGTAAAGGTTTTGCCCATAAGTAATGTTTATATTTGGCGGGATACTGGCTTCCAAAGTGTGGAAGCCACTGGCCTGTAGAAGAAAAAAAGATGGCCATAATCATAAATCTCATCTATTCTATCATGCCAAATTGGAAACTTCAAGATTTTGGAATTCAGTTGCTTGTGGAACACTCCCCATCATCCCTGAATCATCTTCATGCATATCTAAACAAACAGGCTTTTTATCTCTTCATATTTGCTTCTTTTTTTGCCCAGACCTCCCATGCAACAACCTTTGCCTCAAAATATTTTAGGATTACAGAAGGATTACGTAAGTTTCCACAAGGTCTGTCATATCTGTCTTTATTATATCCTATGAAGGTCAAAGAACATAAGCCAGAAATTGCTATCAATGGGTAAAATGTAACTATGGGTTACATAACCCAGTCTGGGTTATGTCAAGGGCCTAAAGAAGCTTCTATGACCTTACCTTATTCTCACTTATATGGGTTTTAGTTGCTTGTTATTAACTTTTATTTTATCTTTCCCAGTCTGGAGATTCTTTTTGGCAAAGTAAACGGAAGAAAAATTATGAGTAATTTTCTCATTATCTGTTATCTTCCTAGCCATAGTAATCAAGGGTCTTATACCTCCCTTAATATCTCATGCCCAATAATTAAAAGGGGGAAAAATCATCCTTTTCACTGTACAAAGGGGTGTACCAGAATTTCTCAGAACTCTCAGTTCAGACTGGATGTCAACCATTTTGAGCTTTCTACTAAGTATGATATAATGGCTATATAATATAATGGAAAGAACAAGGAAGCTAGATTCAAATCCTGTGTCTGATTCTTATTAGCTATATGACCAAGGGCACTCACTTAATTTGAGCCTCAGTTTCTTCACCTGTAAGACAGGGATAATACATGTTGCACCTATTTCAGAGTTATTGTGTGGATCAAATAAGATACATAAAGTGCTTTATAAACCTTAACCTGCCATGTAAATATTAGCTATCATAAGTGGACCAACTTTACAACTAGAAAAGACTTTAGGGGTCAAGTCCAACTCTCTCATTTTATAGATAAATAATCTAAGCCTTGAAAGGTTAAGTTATTTGATGACTGTCATGAAACTACTGTTAGAAGTGGAATTCAAGCCCAAGTCTATTTGATCACAATTACAATTTTGTCACATTCTGTCTGGTTTGAAATAGAATTGGTTTCCTACTCTTGTCAAGTCAGTCAGCTTTACCAAGTGACAAGTCACATCATTTGCAGTAAATTCCTCTATTCTTTTGGAATAAGACAGCTCAAGTGTCAAATGTCTACTTATTTAGTGATAATTTTAACTAATAACTCAAGCCAAAGATGACTTAACCCTGGAGAATTTTCCATGATGTTAGCCCTTATTACTTTAATCATCCTGACATCAGAGTGTGTTCCAGTAAAGAAGTTACTTTATCAAATATATATCTAGTCATAGTTTGAAAGGTAGGAACTAATGTCAGTTTAACATGAAAGTTAAGAATAAAAAGTCTATCACATCAAAAGCAATCTTAGAATCTATAATAAAGAGGGAAAGGGAGTCACAGTTTTACAACCTCAGACTTCAAGAGGGTGGATTTGAGAATTCAGATATAGGATTGATATCATGACCTAAATAAAGATTTTTAGAGAGTGAAGTTAGCTCAAAGTCACACTTGATTAGAATGAGGAGAAAAGGGGGAGGAAGTATAGCTAAGGAGAATGTCTAGTAAGATCAGAGATTTTAAATGTGCAAGATACTGATGATGTGGCAAGTGAGGACAAATAGAAAAAAAATAATGGTGAAGATCTGTATGAGTCCTATCAGGAAGAATAAATTTCAGTAGGTATTGAGGCTTGTACTAAGTGCTAAAAACAAAAACTTTCCCCCCTTATGTTAGGGATAAGAAAAAAATATCAGGAAGTTACTGGACTCTTGCTTTTAATAGATGAGAAGACTGGAGTTGACAGCAAAAAAAGACAAGAAATAAATTCAGAGGTAGTAAGAGAGCTTCGCTTTCCTTAATGGGTTCAAGTTAGTTCTCTAGATTAACCATATCCTAATGTACTAAAACCAACAATAACAAGACAATAAAAACAATCAATCTAAGCAATTATGTTTGCTCTTGGAAAAGTTATAGAGAAAGAGAAAGTGCTTAAAACTGGAGATGGATACTCAAAGCATTGTCACAATTTTTAAAAAGGGAAAAGCATGGATACTTCACTGGCTTAGCTTATCTTTAATACGTAACAAAATTCTAGATTGAATTCAGGTTTCAACGGTGTTCAGCAAGTGATTACCAAGAACCAAAATGGGTTCATGAAGAATAGGTCATTTCAACTGATATCATTTCCCCCCTCAGGTATAGTTATTTGAATTGTAACAATTCTTTCATGGATAGTTCTGGAATAGTGATTAGTACAAAAGAATTAATGAATGATCCTGCTAGGTTGACTAGTCAAGTGGCATGGGGGAGTATTTTTTTTGCCCTATTCTAGATAGATAGATAGATAGATGGATAGATAGATAGATAGATAGATAGATAGATAGATAGATAGATAGATAGATAGAAAGATAGAAAGTTTTTGGCTTAAAGTATAGTTAGTATGTGTATTAACTACTCTAGTTTTTTCCGCTCTTTGGAAGTAATCAGGGTTAAATGATTGGTCCAGGGCCACACAGCTAGTAAGGGTCTGAGGCTGGATTTGAATTCAGGTCCTCCTGACTACAGGGCTGGTGCTCTATCTACTGCACCACCTAGCTGCCCCGATAGTGTGCTTATCAAATTAGTGTATGACAGCTATGAATTGCCAATACATAGCATGGCATATTTAAGATCGCCAAAGTGGCTGACTGGAATGGTGGGCTCAAATTTATGTTTATTCTCTACTTAATTTTGTTTAAATCCTCTGCCTGGGTTTAAAAAAGAAAAAAAACCACCACCACAGTTATATATATACAGGTCAATGGAGCCATGATTCAATAGCTGTTTATGTGTGAGAGACCTAGGAGTTTAGTGAACTGTAAGCTTAAAGAGTCAGTAGCTGTTAAAAGAACTAAGAAAGTCTTAAAATTTCATTAATATAAACATAGAGAGAACAAGGAAAGTCAGATCACATTGGAAGTCTAATTCTGTGTGACATATTAGAAGAGATATTAAACTCAGCCAAAATGGATCTGTATTTTCATCAAGGGTATTCCCTGCAACGATGCAGCTCACTTGTCAACAATGCCAGTCCAGCTTGTGTGACTTGTCTATTTTCTCTCCTAAATTTGACACAGAAGGTCTACCCAACAGGTGGGGGACATTCCTTTCTTTCTCTTTTCCTTGCTGGGTTGAGAATGGAACACAAGAGCTTATCTATCTATGGCTCATCCCTCAATTTTACTATAAAGTGGTCATATTTCTCACAAATACATTGCTTTAATACCATCCCTAACTCCAGTTTTTCTTCATAATTTCTTATTGATGATATGTTCCCTCATCTTCACACTCATCGTATGCTTGCTTCCTCACTACTCTCTAGGCAATCTTCAGTTTCAATTTATTGCCTAAGATAGTCATATATATTCATGGATGAGCCCTAAAGACTATCCATTCAGATACATATCACAGACTAAATAATATACATTCTTCATCTAATTGTTTTTTTCTTTTTGGATAATGAGACCAAACTTATGAGCTTTATCTTATGCAGTAGGACCTGAAATGTTCCAGGGCTTAATTCAAGCAAACAGGATAATCTAGAAGACTTAGTATAATTATCAGAAATCCTCTAACTTGGACTCTGGACTCCACCTCCTCCATGACAGTGACATTTTCTCTCTGTTTCATGTATCACCTAATATCAAGCAATGATCAGAAGGTCAAACAAGGTTCAATTCCATGTGAATACTTTGCCAGGCAATTCCTATAGTGTAAAAAGAGGTGGAAGAGGGTGGTGAAGGAGTCAAAAATACGAAATTTGTAGAAGGAATTGAAAATGTTTAGGCTAGAGAAGAGAAGCATTTGGGATAATAAAGGAAAGAATATGATGTCTTCAAGTATTTGAAGATTATTGTACCAAAGATAGATTTGACCAGTTTGGCTTGGCTCCAAAAAGCAGAGCTAGGAGTTCTGCCCGAGAAAATGTTATAGGGAAGCATATTTTAGGAAAAATAGCTATAGTAATCCAAAAAAGAGGAGCTTCCTTGGAGGATGGCACAATCTCCCTGTCAATGGAAGTGTTTCAGCAAAGGCTTAATAAATACTTTTTTAGGATGGTTGAAGCAAGATGCATGACTTGAAGATTTCAGCTAGATGATGTGTGATGTCTCTTCCAGTTCCTGAGAATCTATGACTAGAGTCATTTATGATTGATTGAATAAATAGGGAATGAGAGAAGCAATGTAATGAGAATTTGATCAATATATTGAGAAAATAATCTGTATGGTGTCATACAAATCAATGGCAGAGTGGACTTGAGAATACTACCCCACCTCCCGACCATAAGTCATTAATAGCCCAGAGAATATTTCGATTCTAATATGTTCATTTTAGAGCTAGTAGGGACTCTAGAGGTCCAAATCCTCCAGCTTTGTAAAGAAATTCAAGTCACAAGAAGACACATCTGTTTCTAAAGTTCACAAAGGTAGTTATTGATGATTGAGATAGAACTAGCTTCCAAATCTCCTTACTCACTACTGATCTTATTCAAAATAGTTTGAGATCTTATAAATAACTATTGATACTATGCTAGATAATCAAGTACGTTGTTTCAAACATCAGGAAGCAGCAAAAGTAATTCTTCCTATAAAAGTAGTTTCAGGATTTCAAGCCTCAAGCAAAGCAACTAGTCAGAATGACTGAAAAAAGTTCATCTGTTAAAAATAAAATCGTCATGTCATTCAAAATTGTTCCATGTTGATTTTCTCTATACATGCTTTAGGACTTGTGACATATATGTTTATGCTCATATATATGTGTGTTTTTATGTGTATATACCCATAAACATGAACATGCACACACACATATACTCATGGACAAGTTCTGTAAATTGTCCATCCAAATATTGACCATAGTCTAGGCGGTAGGTATTCTTTGTCTAATTGGTTTACTGGAAAATAGCTTCTCCAAATCAAAGTGAAAGCAAGCAAGGAGTCAAAAATACAAAAAATCATATTCAATCCTACTTACCTGGTTCACCTGTATGTTCATACCATGTCCAGGAAAAGATACATGTAAGGGTTGATTGCCTACATTCAGTACCTGAACTTGGATTTGATTCCCTGTAGGAAAGACTGGAAGAGTTTTCTGGGCAAAATGGAAAAAAAAAGTAGGTAGGAGAATATGTTTAGTGCAGTAATTACAATCAGTGGAATTTTATCTAAATGAAAACTGCATAAAAATAGCCTTAATCATAAGCAGAAATCTCTAAATTGGCTTATACACAGGCATGTGCTGGAGCCAACTCAAACTGGCCCACAAGAGCTGAATGTTAAAATTTCAGCATGAGCAACTGTTGGTTGTCTAGACTTAAGTAAGTGATGGAAAAAATGTTAATTATGAAAATTAAACTTGAAAATAGATTAGACATATTTATTCCCTTTCCCCTCTCCAGATCTGATTGTTAAACATTTACCAGCACACCATTACATATCCATCACCTAATATAAAGGTCTTGAACACACATGCACACACACACTCGCACATATACATTTCTTCATTGTTAGTTGTGCTATTTGCTAATAGCTCTGTTTGGCACCGCCGTATTGTGGCAAATTCTAGGAGATGTGGGCCCAAAATTGCATGTTAGGGTATACGCCATGCACCTTTTCTATTTCCTGGCACTAAATTTAACCTAAACATTTAGATTTACTCTGAGCAAAGCCAACATAAAAATAGTAAAAGGGTAAGTTTCCTCAGGGAGCTTACCTTTGTTTGGTTGGATGGAATACCAAGCGTACCCAGATAAGTAAATAAAAGGTAATTTGAAAGGGCTGAGCGAGAGGACGCTAATAGCTAGGATAAGAGAAGGTAGCGTGTGATGAAATACCAGAGCAGAGAAGCAGGTTGGTCAAAGACAGGGAGGTTATACATCAAGTCTGGGGTGTGGGGAGTGAAAACCAAGCAAGCTAGAACAATGAACATAAAACCAATCTAGAACAAGGACTAGAGCAATAGTTGGAACAATGGACAGAAAAGCAAGCTAGAACAAGCAATCTAGAACAATGAATATAAAAGGATGTAATGGGCCACGATATCTTAGAGAAGTAAGCTGGAGCTAGCCTGTAGATTTGGGATTCACTTCACTAAAGAAAAACAAACACTCCCTGTAATTAGTTTTAAGCTCCTTGGGGAAGGGTGGGCAAGGGTGGGCTGCACCTAGGGAAAGGAATATGGAAAAACGAAGGGAGGAGGAGGTTGCCGAAACAGAAGGGAACCTATTTCAAAACTGTTAGGTTCTGCCCTAATAACTTGTTTCTCCACTTACCAATAGCATTTGATAAGTAACTTTCTTCCCTCCCATTCAAACAAACTTCTCAGAAATTCCCCAAAGTTTTTCACAATCTTTTTGTTTTTTATCTCTTTGACTAGGGGAAGGTCAAAGCTAACAGCTTACCCAGCTCTATCTTTTAGAGATGGGTTATTTCACTGTTTTGGCAGGGTTCATTCCTTCCAGGGGTGGGGAACCCAAAACCTTGAGGCCACATTGAGTGTGGCCTTTTGACTGAGTCCAAGTTTTCCAAAGGAATCCTTTTATTAAGAAGTTTTGTTCTGTGAAGGTTGGATTCTGTCAAAGGGTCACTCTTGAAGACCTACAGGGCCACATGTGGCCTTGAGGTTGCAGGTTTCCCACCCCTGACTCAGACTTTTGGGGCTTTCATGGGAGGAAAAGAACCTGGACTCCCTTTCATTCATTGTCCAAGGAACCCCCACCTCCCTAGAGCAACTGGGAGAAATCCCTTAAGATGCTACCTAATTACAAAGGGCAACTTACATCAATTTCCAATTGCACAATGGCAGCTGCAACAAAAGCCATAGCAGCTAAGAACATGCCCACTGTCATCTTCTTCAGGGCCCTGCAGAGGAAAGATGTGGAGCATTTACACTACTACCCAATATAAATTCCTCACCTCCTGCTTTATACGAATGGAATAAACATAGCCTGGGACTAAATTCCACTAGATTTGAATGGTCAATATGAGAACAAGATGGAGGCAGAGACAGAGTAGGAGAAGGTAGGGAAGAAGTGGGAGAAGAAAATCCTAACAGCTCAAAAAAATTAATGACAAACTGATCTTAAAGTATTTGTGCAATGGCCTTTGAAACACTAATCTACAACCAGAGGCAACACTGTACAATGGACAGAAAGCTTGCCTTGGAGTTAGAAGATCTAGGTCGGAGTCCTGTTTCTTAGAGGAATATGTAAGGCAGGTACTTCTCCACTACAGGTGAAGTGATTCAGTTGCAAACCTAATGGATGGAATTTCTACATTGAGAACTCCTGATGCTGCAGGTCTGGACTGAAGAAGTATCTGATAGTCTGAAAAAGCCAGTCAAACCATTCAAAAAACCCTCCAAAAATAAAATCAGGGGTGTCTTAAGTTTTCACCAGTGGCACATTAGAAATTCATGTCTCTACAGGCTGTAATTAATTACATTCAGGTTTAATTGCAGTTCATAATTACTAGGAGGCTTTAATTTACAATATCTCCTTATTCACTGCTGGTCTACTGGAGGTGACTACATTAGGTGAAAAAACAGTTTTGCTAAAAGAAAAAAAAAATCTCAGACCTCATCTGAGTCAAAGGCTGTTTCTTGAGGCAGTTGGGTGGCCCAGTGGATACACCACTGGACCTGTAGTCAAAAAGACCTAAGTTCAAATCCTGCCTCCAACACTTAGGATTTGTGTGATCATAGGCCAGTTAATCTATCTCAGTCTCAGTTTTCTTATCTATAAAAGGAATAAGTTGTTATCAATGGTCTACAATATAGTTCTAATGATCTCCTAATAGTTCCAAATCTATTATTCCATAAGGAAGATATCCAGAATTGTCTAATCAACCTTCACCTTTCCTAAATTAGAGATCACATACATTCATGATTTCTTTCAAGGGTGCTTAATTTTAAAGGGTAAGTTCTGAGAGGCCCATGAACATACACTTGACCAACCTAAGGCATTTATTGGACTCTTGGTTGCAAAGTCCTAAAAAGCATTAAATTAGGAGGTGAGAGGAAATAGATAAAAAAGTCATCTCCTTCCAGAAACTCAGTCTACTTGAGGCATAGAACCCATAAACAGCATAAGTCATATGTGTGTGTATTTACATATGTATGTATATATTTTGTTACATTTATTATTTATATTACATCATATTTTATGGATTTCTATAATTTATTATAAATGTAGATTTATATATGTATATGCATATATTTTATTACATTATATTTGTTACATTCATGTATATTTATTATAATATGATATAGTATATCTATATATTTTATTATAAATTTATATCTATATACATTTATATGTTTTATTATATTACATTATATATTTTATTACAAATTCATATTTATATACATTTATATGTGTGTATATTTATATATTTTATTACATTACATTTATTATATATTTACATACTTTATTACAAATTTATATTTCTATATGCATGTATATGGATATTTATATATTTTATCATATTACATTATTTATATATTTATTTATAAATTTATATTTACATGTTTGCATATTTTATTATATATTTACATATTTTATTATAAATTTATATACATTTATGTGTAGGGAATCTATATTATATATAAATCTATATATAAATAAAATGTATTTCACATTTATGTACAAATATATCCATGTATACACTCATATGCATAGGTGTATACATAGACACATATACATATAAGGATGTATGAAATAACTTATACTTACGTGAAATTTAACCCACACTTGGCAATTAAAGGATAAACCACGGCATCCACAACTGGTACCATGATAACAATCAGGATGGCATTCACAGTCTGTTGCAAGTAAATCAGGAACAAAGTACACACAGTTAATTTAGCCACTTTCAAAGTTTCCAGTCATCTTCAAGAATTAAAGTCTTCCAAGTCCTCGGCCATACCTGCATCTGATCAGGCTGAATTTCAATCGCTCCCTACAAGAGAGAAAGGAGGCTTCATTGATCAGTCAGCCCAAATAAGCAATGAATGTTTAAGGTTGGGGCAGAGATTTTATACACTTACAAAGTTTCCATTCATGGTTGTTGCTTGTAGAGTCCATCTTGAGCCCTTGAAAATAATATCATTATAAATACCCAATGATATAGTAAGAATGAAATTATCTGAATTCTTAGCAAGTAATGACTGTTCTAGGCTGTTCTGCTGGCTACCCTTCTACCTCAGATCCTGAATTATTTTTTTTAAATGGCCAAGCTTTCACAGGATTCACAAATCTAACTTTCTCACTTAATATCTGAGTCAGAAGTATAGCCAGCAGTATGGCTAATAATGGGACAGGGACCCAGAATGCTCTGCCATCCTTCCAAATGTATGCCTCCTGGGAATTTAAATATTTAAAATGCACACCTGACAGTAGCTTTATTACCTGTTGATCAAACAGAGCCCAAAACATTGGGAGAGGAATATACAGGAACAATACCCTTAGGACCATCTTTACTTGGGCAATAAGCCGCTCCTAAAAGGGGGAGAAACAAAACAAGACATCTCATTTAAGTATTTCCTTCACCTCTCATCTGCCAGCTCTAGTGTACCTCTGTTTGTTATATAGGTCCAAAAAACGTACAAGTAATTGGAAATTCACATGATCAAAAAGCCTAAAAGTTATGGAAGAATTTGACAATTGTTCAAAAAGTGATTCCAAACTTATATTTATTTCAGGACTGTACCAAGTGCATAAAAATCAAGATTTGCCTTTGAAATGATAAATATTAGCATATATGAAAGTGACATCAAACTATGAACCAGAAATTTATTGAGTACCTACCATATGCCAGTCCCTGCGTTAGACACTAGGGATGTAAATACAAAAAATGAAAATTCTTCCTTCACAAGGAGCTCAGATTCAAATGAGGAAGACAAAAAGCACAGATGTAGGTGAATACAGAATAAGTGTGTACAGAATAAAGACAAATATATAAAAAGTAATTAAATACAAGGTGACCTAGGGAAGCAGAAAACTAGTAGTTAGGGAAAGGTAAAATTGGGAAATTTTTCTTGTAGAAGAGGGATTTTAAAGTTAGGGTCCACAGATACTTTCTTAAGGTCTTTGTTAATCAATATTTATTTAGATAACTATTTTTTTAATACAATTGGCTTCCTTTGTAGCCTCCCCCCCCCACATGTATATAACTTTATGATTTAAAAACATTCTTCTGAGAAGGGGTCCATAAGCGTGAGACTGACAAATGTCTCCTTGTCACAAAAAGCGTGAAGAAACCTTAACACACAAGTCAGTGCTTGAGCAACATCTTGAAAGACAAGATTACATGAGGGACAAAGACTAATGGTAGAATAGAATGAAGCAGTCAAAGGAATATATTCAGAAACTTCAACCACAATATGCCTGCTAAGTATTTCAGGAACACACAGGGTGGTTTCATATTAGAACACTGATAATGAATTAAATTCAGCCCAGACAGTGACTACCACATGGAAAACCTTATTGAAACTCTTTCCAGGGGAAACTGATTGAGTCCAATCTAAGATGGATAAAGCACTTACATCATATTTTTCTTTAGCCCAATCCAGCCAGTGCTTCCTCTTTGGGAATTCTTTACTCCGGTGATTAAATCTATTCTTAATTGCAAACTGGAAAAACAAAACAATAAAAGGTATCACTATTAAAGATAGTCAGAAATTAAATAAAAGGACAAGAGTAAAGAGAATATCTTGATCTTAAAAGACAGAAGAGGATTGATGATGAGCAATGACCATCAGAGTAGTTAAACATAAGTGCTTGGGTTTTGGAGGGGTTGCTAGTTTTGTAAAATAAAAGAAAGGTGTTTCAAGGTTGTGCAGATAGGTGGTGAAGTGGATACAGTGCTGGACCTATAGTCGGGAAGATTTGAGTTCAAATATGGCCACAGACACTTACTAGCTGTGTGACCCTGGGCAAGTCATTTAACCCTGCTTGCCTCAGTTTCTTCATCTGTAATTGAGTTGGAGAAGGAAATGGCAAACAATTCCAGTATCTTTGCTAAGAAAACCCCAAATGGGGTCAACAGAGTCAGACATGACTGTAATGATTGAACAATAACAGATATCAAGGTAATGATGTTGTTAAATGAATACTAGACTAGAAGAAGATCAAAATTCTACTCCCCTTTCAGTTATTAAATATCTTGGACAACACAGTAAGTTTCTCCAGGCTTCAGTTTCACATTGAAAAGGATTGAACCAAATGGCATAAGAAATGATCCTTAGATCATTCACGATTTTTAAGTTATGAATAACAACTCTTCACTTGGAGTATTCAAGGAGTCACACCCTCTAAAAGTCACATGTCTCACTTAAGGGATGATGAATCTTCTTATTTAGAATCAGAGTGGTACAATAGAAGGAGCACTGGGTAAAGAGTCAGAATACCTGGATTAGACATCCCAGGTCTGAGGCCCAGTATGCCTTTAGTGACTTGTTCCAAGGCACATAGCTACTTAATGGCAGGTTCCTCACTTAAATGCTGAAGCTCTTTTTCATGGGAAAATCTTCCATTTTTAAAATGGAAGCCAAGAAGAAGAAGATTGTTTGAAGTGGATCTATTCTTGCTGGCAATTTTTTAGGAATATATATATGTATCTTGTGTAAGAAAGGTACATTTGCAGAGCTTCTTAAAGCTGTAAAGCTAAGCATATAAGTTAACCTAATTCAAACTAGAAGAGATCCAAGATTATTTTATAACTGCCTGATGTTTTCAAAAAGGTCTTTCAGTGTAAATTACATGGCATTAAAAAAGTGAAATGGTAAGAAAGACTATGAATATAATACAAAGAGAAATTTTTTTCCCCCAATGGGAAACAAAGATTTTTCTAAGATGGTTAAATTAAATATTAACATAGAAGTTTGTCATACTTACACCAATGCAATGGGCAACTTTAGACATGATATTGCCTTGAGGTTGAACCTTCTTGTACATGCTACTGCCCACGATGAACACAACTACAGAGGAACAGATCAGAGAATCAGTCAGCAAGGCTTTATTAAACTCCTGTGTTTCATGTGTTGTGTTAAGATTACAAAGACAAAACTCAGTTTTCGCTGTCAAGGTGCTTATATTATATTGGGATGTATCAAAAAGACCTTGTGACCTTTAAGGTATATAATGTCTACCCGATTTGAATCATGCCATAGCTAACTCCCTAATTAGCTATTATGACTTTCCACTATGTCAGCTTTCATTGATTTCCTCAGCTTCCATACAAGAGCACTTGTATCTTCTTTGAACACCAATCATGTTATAACAATATCTCCCTGCCAGATACTTTGTCTTCAATGTCCAATCAGCACTTCAAATACTACATACTCCCAAAAGAATTTATTTTTTTCTTGCTTAAACTGCCCTCCCATAACTTTCCTACTTTGGTTGATGATGCCACTAGCCTTCTAGACTTCAATTTTTCCAACCACAGAGTCATCTTTTTTTCCTTCACTCTCACTTCCCATGTCCATTCAGTCAGCACTTCTCTGAAGATTAAAAAAAAATCAGCATCTCATGTATTTCCTTCTCTCTGATCACATGGCTATCACTCAGCTCATTCTCTCATGATTCTTCACCTGGATGATTAGATAAGCCTTCCAATTGTTGTGCCTGCCTCCAATTTTTCTCCCCTCCAATCCATCCTCTAATGGTAACTTTAGTATTCCTGTAGAGTATATATGACCATATTATTCCAACTCAAGAAGTTCTAGTGACTCCTTATGTATTCCAGATAAAGTACACTGTCTTGTATTAAATCTTTTTTCCACTGAACTCCAAACTATCTTTCAAGCTGGATCTCACAGCACTCTATTATAGCTAAACTGGCCTCTCCATTCCCCTAACATGGCATTCTATATTTTACTGCTCCCTGTGCCTTTGAAAGTATTTGGGAATTAATTCCCTTCCTTCTGCCTTAAATCCGAAGGAGAGATTAATAAAATTGAAATTAAGAAATCGAACTAATAAATGAAACTGAGTTGGTTTTATGAAAAAACCAATAAAATTGGTCAATTTCATTTAAAAAAAAAAGAACTAAACCAAATTACCAATATCAAAAATGAAAAGGGTGAACTCACTTCTAACGAGGAGGAAATTGAAACAATAATTAGAAATTACTTTGCCCAACTGTATGCCCATAAATTTGACAATCTAAATGAAAAGGATGAACATTTTAAAAATATAAACTGCCCTTCTGTCTTGAATTCCTTGCCTTTCTTCAAAGCATTTCCTAGAGGAAGTCTTTCTTATATCCACCCTCCCCTAAATGTGACTGCTTTGTTTCCACTCTCAAATCATGTGGTATACACTCATCTAGATACAATGGATTTTTAAAAACAGCAAACCTGGCTCCAAATTTCCTAACTGCTATGATTAAGAGAAATACACATATAATCCCATCTATTAGGAATACTTTACCCCTTATAACTAAAGTGAAGGGAAGAATTTCTTATACTATTCTTTCCATATCAAGGACATCATGAATGAAATCTGTAACAGTTTTATAAAAGACACTGAAGTACTCTTCAAACAGACTGTTTTCATATTTACTTTTATAAAAACATGGAGCATAAAAAACTCACAACTTGATGGACGCACTTTTTATAAGTCTTTTTTAGTTTGCTTTCTGATGATTTAACAATGCAAATAAATAAGTTGGAAGACAGGACTCCCGTTAGACAATTCAATAATTCATTAAATGTTCTAAGTTAATTTCTTCAGGTATTAGATCAAAGTTTCTTTCTAAATATACACAGATTGTGTTCTTCTGGGAGACCTATGTTCCTTAAGTTGTCCCTACATACCCTATATTCAAGATCAAAATGTTTTGCTTGTAAGACCATCTTTTCTTATAATATCATTGCTTTTTGTTTCCTTCCTTTCATATTGTCCTTCACTTCTGTGTCTTTGCATTCCCAATCAATTATTCTCACTTTTGTTTCTTTGGTGAGATTTGCCACTGTGGATTCATATTTTTCTATTTTGCCTTTTTTTTTTTTTTTGCTGTGAAAACCATAAATTTTACTTTTACAATTCTTATTTTCCTTTTAAACTATTCAAAAACATTCTGCTCTGGTTCTATGGTGTCTTGGAAATCCACAAGGTATTGTCCCTTATCAGGTGTCAATTCATTGTCTTTTATCTTAAAATATTTATTCATAGATGCCTGGGTTCATTTATCTCATCTAGAGGTCATATTCCCTCTCATTATTAATGCTTTACTTGTTGACTTATCTGCTTATATTGAAGATCTTTAGTTGCATTTTCTTTGTCCTAAGATCTTTGGTAATTTCAGAATATCTTTTTTTTCTTTATATTTCTCTATTGCTCACTTTTGGACTCTTTCCCCTTTGATAGGGATTTCCTTGGAGGCTAGACCTCAAAGCCATTTCACCTTCCTCCCATGATGGACAATTTATATTTTACCAATCTCAGTTTCTATCCCATCTTTTTTGGAGGACAGCATTGGTTTTAACTGGATACCGGACTCTTGTGTCACACAGCCTTACATCCTGTCATCCTATCCTAGTTCCCTTCATTCCTCAGTTCTCTGGCTGAGTTCTTTTGTAGTACAGAGAAATTCTCACATTGTAATTTCAACCAGAGAAAACCTCTGTGTTTTTGGTTTTACAAAATACTGGGAGGAAGAAAGAGGGTAGAGTTGAGTTTTGTTCTGTGATAGATTGTGTAGTCTTGCCAAAGCATGGAGTGCAATGGGGTAGAGAGTGCTGAGGGAGCACATTGAAAATTGAGGATTACCTTTCTCTACATGATCTAGATCATGTAGACAGCTGAAGTTATGAGTATCCTCCAAGGCTCTGTCCTGGACCCTCTCCATTTCTCACTCTATATTATGTTCTGTGGTGATCTTAACAGTCCCTATGAAATCTATTATCATCTCTATGTGCATAATTCTTAGATCTATTTGTCTAACCCTCACCTCTCTCCAGTCTCCTATCTTCAACTGCCTATTTAATATTTCAGCTGAATGTCCTTTTCTCCATCTTAAACTTAACATGTTCCAAACTGAACAAATCATTTTTATTCCTAAACCCTCCTGTCTTCTGAATTTTCCTGTTATTGTTGAGGGCACTACAATACTCTTCATCACTCAGGATTTAAACCTAGATGTCATCTTTAATTCCTCACTTGCTTTCACCCTCTCATATCCATTCTATTGCCTATTTTGTCAATTCTACCTTTGCAACATCTCTCATATATTTCCCCTTCTCTCCTCACATAGTCACCAACATTGCAAATAGCCTTTTGGTTGGCCTCCCTACTTTAAGTCTCATCCCCTTCCATCTCATCCTTTGCTGCTGCCAAAGTAATCTCCCTAAAACTCCAGTCTGACCATGTTGCTCACTTAAAAAAAAAACAACCTTAGAGACAAGTGGAGGAAAGTAATTCTCACAACTTTAAATACGATAGAATTAAACAATCCAATAAAATGAAAAGAGTAATAGATAGGATAAGAAAATTAAGTTCCAAGTATAAGAAACACATTTAAAAACAAAGATATACACAGAATAAAACTATGTATAAATAAGAATTATATTCATGTTATCAAAAAAATTCACAGTATAAAAAGGGATAAGGAAGCAAACTACAATATGCTAAACGAAATCATGGACAACAAATATCAACATTAAACTTACATGCTTCAAATGCCTTAAATCTAAATTCATAAGAAAAAAATTAACTGAACTGTAAGAAGACATAGTAACACAATAGTTACAAGGAGATTTCACTCTCTCTCTCACTCTCTCTCTCTCTCTTAGTTTTTATAACAAGTCTAACAGAATGATAAATAAAAGGGGAAATTTAGATTTCAACAAATTGATAGAGACCAGAGATAAAAGATGTATAGCATCTTCTAAATGAGATTACTAAAGAACATATGTATTTCTTGACACAATGTGGAACTTTTATAAAAGCTATCCAGATATTAAGGCACATAAATAGTGCAAACAAATATAAAAAAATGGAAATGATTAAGTACATCTATTACAGACTATAACACAATCAAAATAGAATTCAGTATAGGGAACACAGCCACACAGAAACATATACACACAAAACACAGACCCAAATGGAGACTTAATAATGAAATCTTAAGTAATGAGTGAATCAAAGAAAAAAAATCAAAGAAACAATAATTATGTGAAAGATTTGGCAATAAAATATTATTGGTAACTTTGGAAAAAGGAGCTTCAGTTAAATGATGAGCTGGGAAATCAGACTGAAAAAGAGTTATAGGATAATAAGAGGATATGAAGTAGAGGCAGTGATCAAGGAACTTAACTCGGAAAAGGAAGAGATAAACAACTATAACTTGTTGGGATGGAAGGTTTAAGTGAGGGTTTTTAAGGATAGAGGAGACACAGGTATATTTTTGTAGGCAACAAATAAGCAGCCTGTAGATAGAGAAGGATTAAAGATTAGTGAGAGAGCAGAGATGATAAAAGGAGTCATTTTTCTGGAAAACATGAGATGGAATGAGATCATGTGTATATGCAGAAGCGTTTGCCTTGGCAAGGAAAAGGGCTACTTCCTGTGAGATAATAGGGAAGATAATTGAGTGACATAAGATGAGTAAGAGGGAAGTGAGAGCTCTCAGGAAATCGCCTCATTTTTTTTTCCCAGCAAAGTATGAAGCAAGATTCTCAGCTGAAAGGGTAGGAGGTTGCCATGGGAGGTTTGAGGAAGGATGAAAATGTTTGGAAAAATTGTGTTGATTGAATAATAATCAATTAGGGAGATATAACAGGATTACCTTGCTGTAATGAATGACAGTCCAGTTGAGATTATGTAACATAACTTTGTAGTATACCTAGACAATACAATTTCATGATTTTCTGTAGCTCTGCTCAGGAGCATATGGATAACAGTAGAGGAAAGAAAAGGAATAAACATTTAGATGGCACCTAGTGTGTTTTCTCAAGGTTTCTTTTAAGAACTTTGGAATTGATTGCATGACATGGGAGACACTAACACAGAACTACCCAGCATAGTGTGCCCTCATCAGAGTAGGTACTGTGCTCTATGAGCAAAGCAGAATTGAAGTAGCTCTAAAGAAACATGAGGAGCACAAAGTTAGAGACTCTACCCCAAAAGTTCACACGGACTATTTGTGACCAACCTGTGCATTCTGAGTTTATACTGGTCTGATCAGCGACAGTTGGACACACTATAACTTGACTCTATCATAGTGATGCCATTTTGGTCCTCTTTGAGAACAAAGGACAACCACCAATGAACCAGCTATGAGCCAGATATTGTTCTGAGTGCTTTACAAATACCATCTTCTATAGGATACAGATATTCTATATAGATATATAATATTCTATATATTCATATAGAATAGGGAGGAGAAAGGAGGAAGATGATAGGTTAATATCATGTTGAAGCTTAGCAAAGTATGATTAGTTAGGAGGACAAGGGACTTGATTATTGAGAAGAGTCACCAAAGGGTGACTCAAGACAGAGAAGGGAGAAGAGTGTATTGCTAGTGTAGGGATTACATCCTAAGAAAGAACTGAAGGGTAGAGTTCACAGTGAAGATAGGGATCGGCATTGCAAAGCAGAAAGAAAGGAAGGATTGATTATGATTAGATAAAGGAATTTCAGTTTAAAAACATGGAAGTGGAACATTTGTCAGTGATGGCAGCGTCAAAGGTATATTTAGACAGGGAGAGTGGAGGAATAGGTCATAGAAAAGGAGTAAATTGAGGAACTTGAAAGTTGAGGTGTTTGAGGGAGTAGCAACATAGAGGCTGAAATATCCTAGTATTAGAGAAGTAGTTTGGGAGAAGAGAAAGCCCATCAGTAAGCTGCTGAACTCATTGAGGCAGCAAGGAGGAATCAACCAGCTTGATGTACAAGACAATACGCTAGGTGCTAGGGAAACAAAGGCAAAAAAAATGAACTCATCTATACTTACATTCTAGAAAGAGGAATATAATCGTTCTACCTGGATTTTCAAAGATTGTAAACATAAAACAAAGCTGTCTACCATGCTGTGTATGATGGTAGACTCAGCAAGTTTATTACATTAGCAAACTGGAGAGACTTACATAGAGAGACAGCCATCAGAGCAGCAGGAACTCCAAATGCCAATGGATAACATGCTTGTTTGCTATGAATGCCACATTCTTGAACTGCAGGAAAATTAAAATAGACCACAGTTCGTTACAGAAATACACACTTTAACAAAAGCTAGATTAGTTACCAATTTAAAGATAAAATGCTCATGAAGTACCTACCGCATAAAAAGCATCATGATAGATGAAACAAATTTTGAAGATTTCCTCAAAGAACTTACAGTTGACTTAAATACGTTTTATCTTTACTCAACTACCTGAACTTTCCCTTTTACCTCTGACTTACAAAAGTTCCTCTTTCAGTAGGCTATGTTATAATGAAGAGAGAAAAAGGAATAGGGAAAGATAATGACCTTAAAGACAGGAAACCTAGTTTCTTATTCCAACCTGATCCACAACTTTAGGCAAGACAGCTCTCTAGGCCTGTTTCCTCATAGGGAAAAAAAAAGTGAGTTGACATATATGAAAGCAACCAGCCCTCAACAACAACAAAAAAAATCTATGACTCAGTTCTGTAGCGTTTCTATAGAGAAAAAAGAGAAATAAGTTATCATGAAATGTAATCACGTGGTAATTCTGACACATAATGTTTTAGATCAACGTTTACTTTTTAACATAAACCTGGATATCCTGAAATGTTTGAGTCACAAAAAGATTCTCTAACAGAATCTGTCCTGGAAATTAAACAAAAAAAAAATTCAAATTGGTGGCTCTGATCTTTTTCTTTTTGCCTCCTCAAAAAATTTACAGATAGTCTTTATCCACAGATACATATACATCCATTATATTTAAATATATTTGTGACTTCATTGACTTGGATACCATCAACAGCTCATCTATGCCTTCTTATGCTGTAAAATATTTGATCATGTCATCCCATAGGAGACCTTCTCAGTGTGTATTCTAAAGATCTATTTCTAGGCATTTTTACGTTTTGTCACTATCAGTATATCAATCTAGTTATCTGTCTGTTACTTTTCTCATCACTCACTTCCTAGTTATTCTTCATTTCAGAATTTTTGCAGTATGCGATGATTACAGATATATTGTAGCCTATTAGCATTCTTCTCAGTTCCTATACTGTTATAGTTCTTTGAATATTGGAAGGTGAAGATTTGCAACCCTAGAGGCTCACCAGAAGAAAATTTGAGTTAACAAAAAGGGCTTTTGTCCTTGCGATTAAAAAATTAGCCTTATATTGTAGAAAAGTAGAGAAGCAAATTGCATGTAATCCAAACTATGTCATGCAGTTGGATAGCAAGCCCACAGAATTATATACATATATACATAAGCATACATACATACACACATATTAGGGAGAGGTAGTTCAAATGGGCAATGAATTGGAATCAAAATCCAGCAGAAGGAAAAAAGAAGACTGGATAACATATGAGAAATTGTAAAATGTTTTTAACAGATTTGAATACATAATGAATTTGTAAACTATGAATTGTAAGATTTCATTATGATAGCATTTTCATTTCAAATACATATAACTTTGATGAAAAAATGACAAAATTGGGCTCATGTCTCTTTCTAAACCTTTTTCTTTTCCAGATTTTATTTCCATCATCAGCATAACAATCAACGGTGTGACTATAATTGGTTTGGATATTGATTCTGCATTATTTTATATAAAAGTCTTCTTACAGTTTTTTTAAGTTTTCATTTTTCCCCCACTTATTATATAGTACAAGACTATGCGTGATTTGTCCAAAGTCACACAGCTCGCGTCTGAAGCTGGATTTAAACTCAGGTCTTCTTGATTCCAGGTCCAGAACTCTATCCATGACACATTTGGCTGTTTTGTCAATCTTGTTTTCTCAATGAGTGGGGAAAGGTGAGGGAGGAGGAAGAGAATTTGGAGCTGAAAATCAAACTGAATTTTAAAAAAAATCTACTATGCTAAGAATCGCATGTTATAAGACTTTGATATGCACACAAGAAAATTCAGTAAGCGTAGGAAGCTTTCTGTTTTAAAATGAATTTCTTTATCTATCACCCTCTCCTAGTACAGTGTGAAAGAACAAAGGATTTGTAGTCAGAGAACCTCAGTTCAAATAGTGTCTCTGCCACCTTCTTTGTGAGTACTTGGCCTTGTCTGCAAAATGAAGGAGTTGGAATCAGTGCTCTCAGTACCTTCTAACTCTAAACTTATGAGCCTATGATCTCTTCTTTGCAGGAGGGACTACAGGTGAGAAACATTGCATATGCTGCCACATAGAGTGGATATGCTGGTTAACTTGATTTGTCCACTCCCCACACACTTTTTTTTCTCCTTCCTTACAACATATTCTTCACACTGAGCAAAAAAGGGAGGGAGGTATGGGTAAGAAAATATTTAATAATTATACATGTATGCATGAGTCTATACATATACATAAATATATATGTATACATATACATACACATGCACCTCTTTGTGTCTAATGGTAGCAATCTCTAAAGTGGGAAGGAGAAAGAGGAACAAAAAGAAATTTACCCGATAATTGTCGTGTGTACTTGAAAGGGTTAGCAAGTTGTGCATAGTAGATTTGCAGTTTCATGTATAATCATCGTTTTTATTGTATTATAATATGGAAATGTTTATTTTATTCCATAAAATAAAAAGAAAACAAATTTTAAAAGAATATATCAATTAACAGATTTGAAAAAATGTTTATATGATAGCTCCAAATAAATACTTCATTTTGGTAAATCTTTCCCTTCCCAGTTGAGATAAAAAGCCATCTAAAACAAAGACCCCAAAACTTGATACACAGACTCCTTTAAGTAAAAAAATATATTAAATTCAATGGTTCCTTTTCAACATACCGAGCTTAAACTCACAGTTCTTTGGCAAACTGATCAATGAACAACCCAGCTATAACTTAATAACTGGTCTTTGAGAATTACTGCAACTAGGATAAACCTGCAGTTGTCCTCAAGAGCTCCTCCAAACTTTGCTAGGTTGGTTCTCCAACAATAAAAGTCATTTTCTACCTCAGTAGGACCTACCAGAGCTTGTGCTTAATTCACAGCTTTGGAGATCCCAGAGCCATTTCAATGACATAGGGCAGTGGCTCTTAACCTGAGGTCCACGGATAGATTTCCATGGTCCATGTACTTGGGGGAAAAAAATTCTTCATTTCACTATAATTGGCTTTCCATCATTCTGAGAAGAGAGTCCAGAGGCTTCACCAGATAGCCAAAGGGATCCATAATACAAAAAAGTTAAGGACCCCTGGATTATCTGGTCCCTAAGGTCTTTTCCATCTCTATGATCCTGGGTCTGTGATTAAAAGGGGCCATCCCTTGAGTAACTGCTTGAAGAGGCCTATTCATTGAATGGGTGTATCTCACTCAAAGTGAGAATGTGATAAGACCTTAGCCTAAAATGTCCAGGGTCTCCCACTGCATCCTGGACCATCTCCAGTCATCCTGATGAATATTGGGCCACTGGATCCAGATGGCTTTGGAGGAGAAAGTGAGGTTGGTGACCTTGCACAGCCCTCCCTCACTCAAATCAAAGTCAATTGCAAGTCATGTCATCATTTTGATGCCATAGTCCTCTCAAACACAACAACAATGGTCTCCACTAGGTCATTCAGTGTTTTCTTGAATACTCACAGTGACAAGATGCTTATTACTTCCCCAAGAAGCTTGATCCAATTGGAATGTCTCTGGCCTCCCTAGAAGAGGTATCCTTTGGTCCCAGGTCTGCCTTCTGGGACCAGTTCCTAGGATATTTCCTAAGGGACCCCTTTCAATCTCTTCAAGACCACATGGAGGAGGGAACAGCAAATATCTAGTGGTGAAGTTACAATCCTTAAACCACTTTTCTCCAATGCATCCCACTGAGTCTCTCTACAGTCCTCAAGGTTTCCCTCTTGCAGTCTCACTTCTTTGGCTTCTTGGATGTCTGTACTTTCTCCTCTCCACCAGAAGAAATGTTTCTGTAAACATCTATTTCTTCCTACCCATACCCCTTAACTTATCATTGTTCATAGGTATGTAAACTTTGATTGAAAAAAAATACACTTTTATTTCAATATTATTGGTTTCCTTTGTAATTCTATGTGTTTCATTCACTAAAAAAATTATTCTGAGAAGGGGGTCTGTAGGCTTCACCAGATTGCCAAAGGGGTCTCTGACACAAAGAAGGTTAAGGCACTGTAGTAGAGTGTTGGACAGTTATGTGGAACATAGATAGCATGCTGGGCCTGGAGTCAGGAAGATTCCTCTTCAAAATTGGGCCTCAGACACTTACAAAGTGTATGACCCTTGGGCAAGTCACTTAACCCTGCTTGCCTCCATTTCCTCATCTGTAAAATGAGCTGGAGAAGAAAATGGCAAATCACTCCAGTATCTTTGTGGAGAAAACTCCAAATAGGTTCACAAAAAGTCAGACATGATTGAAAAACACTAAACCACAAAGCAGAACTTTAATAGAAGCAATTATACCGATTGACTTCCTAATACTGACTCATTCTTGCAGCCAATTCCATACATCCTACTCGATCATCGTAATCATTTTGACATTTTTATTTTATTTACTGGTTTAACATTGATCTTCAGTGATATGTCTATAGTTCTCTGCCTCATTCTTAACAGATTTGGGGACCATATCTACTGTATTTACCTGATGGAACTGCCTATTTTTTAAGAAAATTAATTTTCTTTGTTAATTGACTGTGAATCTGTCCGATTTTGGAGTTTTTAATATATCAGCTTTTTATTAACCTGTTTAAATGTCTTTTTTCCACAATTAATAGATTTTTGCTTTCTTATTTTTTCAGTTTGGGTTAGATTTTTTTCTAGCTATTAATGCACTTATTTATGCTTAGTTTTTTAAAATAATGTAACATGTAATATATAGTATAATATATAAGTATGTAACATAAAACCATAATATATTTTTCTAGATTTCTCCATTGACTGAGATCTCTCATTTTGCCCACTTGATCCATTTCTTCATTCTGGATTCAATTCGCTGCTGGTTTATTAAGTTTGTCTTCATAAAAATCAGATCTATTTTTTATTAATTTGATAATTCTTTATATTTATATATTTTCTTTACCATTTTTTCAGGTATTAGTTCTCTAGCTGCAAACTCAAGTTGCTAGATTCTAGTTAACTGATATAATTTGTTTCAATCTCAGATTTTTATATGCTATGTTTATAATATCATTATGCTATTAATCCTGTAATTTAATGAAAAAATTGGTATACACATCATTTTCAAGCCTATAAGTACCTTCTGATATTATTTTCTTTGTCAATTGTTTCTGAATTTTTTTTTTAGGGTAGAATTGTGATGATCAATGCAGAGAACTCCCAGTGAGGAAATTGCCTCTTCTAATACAGAAGAGCTACAGTTCTGCTACTGAGAGTCTCAGAGCATTATCTAGAGCACTGAGATAAGGAAACTTGTCTGGGATCACATAGACAATATAACACTTTTTAAAATGTGCTTGAAATTTTTTTTATTGATGTCCTACATGTATTTTTGAATGTTTGTTATTTTAAAAAAGAGTACACATTCTCTATATTTTTCATTAAGTTCTCTCCAAAAGTAATCCAATTTCTACATCATTCTACCTATAGCATGATTTCTGATCTTTGCTTGATTTTTCTATCATATCTCATTGGTGTTAAAACTTATTATTATTGACTTTCTAATTTTTTAGAACTCTATTAATGCTTCCTTTATAAATGCAGTTGCTATTCAATTAGGTACCTATATGTTTAATATTGATGTTCTGTTAATGAAACACTTAAGCATGCTATAAAATTCCCTTATCTCAATGTTTCCTAATTCTACTAGAGTCTAATATTATGGCTACTCTTGATCTCCCAAAACTGGCTCAAGCATTGTAAATTTTAGTTTATCATGTTAGAGTAGTAAGTATTTGTGCTCTAATGTTGCTGCTTGGAGGCAACATTGTTGGATTGTGTTAAATGCCCTTAAATATCTTTTCTTCTAAATAGGACAACTCAATTTATTTACATTAAATTTTATTATAATAATTAAACTCTATCTTCTATCATATTTTGATAAAATCATTTCATCAGAAGGCAATAGGTACTTTCACTTCATTAGTATTAATTCTATACATACAAGTATATACAACTCAACATAGTTCTATTTTAGACTATTAACTCTAGATTTCATTTGAAATCGAGATTTTCCAGTCCTTTCTTCTTTTCTCCCCCAACATACCTCCACCTCTGCTTGATTTGGGAATGTTGTTTAGGGATCTACCCATCTAACCTTTGCTCCATTCTTACATTTTTTCAGACTTTTTCAATGTATTGATCAGTTTTGCTGATTTTAAAAATATTTTTCTTCTCATTTTTTCCTCAAAAATATTATTTCTTATATGAATGGTTGCGTGGCAGGGGAGGGATATGGGGAAAAATTTAGGTGATGTAAAAATAAAAAATACCAATATAATTTTATTTATTAAAAAAAGAACATGGTTTTTCTGAGGAGCTAGTTGGGAAATTAACTATCAGAATATTACTATTGTTTTTCTTGTAGGAACACAGAAAAACTGTGTTGGCTCAGTGATGAATTTTTCATGTGATCACTTTCTACTTAGCTATTATGAAACCAACTTTGTTGTTGTCTTAAAGCTTGACAATATCCAGATGAACTGCATTGGAAGTTTACTCTTATTGGTGTCCTATGAATTCTGTTGATTTTCAAATTGTCTTTTCCATTTTTTTCCCAGAAAATACTTGTACTATTTTCCGAATGATCATATCCTTTTCTTAAATTTTCAAGGAAACACTTCTGGTTCATACGGTGTATGGGGGCAGGGAGATTGGAATGTCAACTAACCTCCTTTGCTTTAAATAAGTTGCATTGTGGATTAAAAACTAATGAATAAAGCTTTTTTTAAAATAAGTTTCTCTGAGATTTGTTACATAACTATTAAGGGACTAGAATGTAGAGATAAAATTGAGTAGAAATTGAGTCCAGATTTCTCTTCCTAGCCTGAGCTGCAAGAAGGGGAAAGCACTTTTTATTATTATAAGATAAATAGCAAGGAGGAAAAGGAAAAGTTCATGGGCTCAGAGTTAGCACTGAAAAGAAAGAAAGCACTGAAGTCATCTAGTCAAGCCTCCTCATTTTACAGTTGAGAAAACTGAGGACAATAGAGATTAAGAGACTTGCTCTAAATTGGCATATTGTCAGCAGAGCTGGCATTCAAATTCAAGCTCTGACTCCCAGTTTAATGTGCAATAATGTGATTTTACCATTCAAGAGAGGAAGAAGTAGGAATCCTATGGGTCAAGATTTTTTACCTCTGAGTATGGGTGTTATGATTGTAGAAATCAGACTTCCAGCATTGATGGCCAGATAAAATATGGAAAAAAATCTGTTTCTTTGTTTTTCCTGTATTGGAAAGGATATTAAAAAAACATGAGCACAAATTGATAGCAACTGTTAAGGACAAAAACCAACTGGTTGTCTGACATTAGCTCATCTTCTATCACTGTATACGTTACTCAAGGCATACTTGAAAAACACAAGTGGCTGATGGAACTTGTGTCAATGGAATTTTGTTCCTAGACATATTGGTGCAATCACCTATTTTCAACAAAGGGCACGTACCTGATTTTCTTCAAACTGATCTCCACCAAAGGCCGACACGCAAGGTTTTATTCCACCAGTACCAAGAGCAATCAGGATAAGTCCCACCATAGACAAAGATCTAGGAAAAGGAATTAACTTTTAAAAACATCCATTCCTTAAAGGTAGAGGGTGTCTCTTCTCTGCTCTTAATAATCTTCTCTTTCTATTTGATATAGTGGCACAGAGGAGGCTCAAATATTTATTGAAGAAAGTGATATTCTGATTCCTACAAATTTTGTCTACAATATCTTAGTAGCATATAATAAATTTTCTCTCCTCCCAGTAAACAGCCTATCTGGAGAAATGACATAAGCATACTGTACCTAATGCCTCTGAATGGTTCCATGAAAATGGGACTAAGCAAGGTGATATTATAAGAGATAGTTAAGTTCCATAGCTACAACATATATTTGAAATGGGTATACTTGAATAGCTAAGGCTTGGACAAAATCAGCTTAAAATCAGCCATTGGGGAGCTATTAGGATTAATAGTGCTGGGGTGGTAGGTGGGTCTATTTGGCTATACTAACAGATACAAAATGTTGAGATTTATATAGAAGGTTACCAGAGGAACACCTGAGGGTTTACAGGTAGAATGCTGGAGTGCTAAGAGATGGTTGATTCAAGGATAGGAGATGAATTTTTAAGTAGCCTTCTTGAAGTAGAATGGGAAGAGTGACTCACTTTTTTCCCTAGTAATCACCAGATCTTCTCAAGTAGAGACTATAACTCAAATGAGTTTAGACTGACAGAGAAAGTCCAAAGTGTTAATCTAACAAGTTGTATGGGGTAGACCAAAGCTGGAACTTGGGGATTAGGAAGTCAAATATCCCTGACTCCCCTTATGTCAGATACTGTAGATGCTGAGTAAACTGATGGGGCAGTGACCTAAAATTATAGAACACAGCCTAAAAGCTTTTTAAATGTATGTGGTTTTTCTTTTTGCTTTCTTGACCATATCCAAATAGCCACATCTTAACAACTTGTCATGAATTAGGCAACTAGGTAGCATAATGGATAAAGTGCTGAACTTTGAGTCAGAAAACCTCAGTTTGAATTCTGCCTTAGATTTATTAGCTGTGTTACTCTGGGAAAGTCAATTAACTCTATCTCTGGGGATAATGGCACCTGTTCCCCAGGCTGTTATGAGAATCAAATGAGTTAACGTTTGTAAACCTTAGAATGCTACAACATACTAGCTAATATTAATGTTATTATTACTGACAAAGAAATCGTCCCTAAATACGGACAGCTTATGGAAAGTAACTGACATCATTACAAAACTTAAGTCCTCACATAAAAATATGATGGATAGACTGGGATAGTTTCTGTGGATAGGTTAAAGATTCTTGGTATAGGGAATCCCAACTGTAGGGTGGAGTATAGAATAGCAATCACATTGTCACACAATGGCAGAGGTTAGGGCAGTATTATTTTGGGCTCCAGATGCAATTTCATGAGTGCAGGGATTCTCAGTGAAAAGATTCCTTCTGCTGATACAGACTGACATTTCATCTATGACTGTCTTAGAGTTCCCGAAAATCCTAATAGGTTAAATAACTTATGTTAAACTCTAGAGATGGCCGAGACTAAGTACCTCACATTCTCTCTCAATGCTTTTTCTTAATAAAAAGTTTTTTTAACTAGATTTCAAAACAAGTTAATGCCAACAAACCAGCAAGTTTTAGTAAGGAAATTCAGCTATACATAAATAAAAAGTGAGGTTAAATTATTTGTTTTATATTAAGAATATTCACCAAACACCTTGTAAACTTTAGGAAAAACCTGGAGGAAAGCCAAGAGGTTATTATCTAAAAGTAAAAATTCTTAAAAATTTTTGTTTTTCTGGCTTACCTGGCAATAGAGGCTTTTAAATGTTACATTTCCTTTGGAAGTGATGTTGTGTTATTACTATTAACATTAAAAAAATCTACTATTAATCGAATGATCACCATGGAAAGTAAATTAAGGTATCTAATATTTTTGAAGGAACAATTTTTCCCAGCTTGGCTTGTCCAGACTGCAAAGCAGATTAGTTCTCAGCTTTGCTTTCTATAGATTTATGAAAACAATACACAACAAAGGACACTATTAGGACCTTGGTCATTAGGCCACACCTCAATGAAAAGAAAATTAATTCAGTCTAGAAAAAGTTAGCATTTGACATAAACACTGAAGTAAGCAAGAAGGTGCCACATAAACACTGCAAAAGCTCCCTGTGTTTGCCAAGCTGCTTATTACTAGGAATCTTTCAATTGCCTCAAGGAGAGCATGATCACAATACAAATTGCTTGTTTATGAGTAAGGCATGGAGGTAAGTGGAACATCAAAACCAGAGGACAGAAAATACCATCCGACGTCAAAATGATGATATATTCAAGGCCCAACTTGTGACTGAGAGGAATGGTCTCTTTTATTTCTATAAGTTAACTGTGGAAGAACAGGCACATTTTTAGCAGGCCAGAGAGAAGTAAGTTAAACAGATAAAGCTGGAAAAAATACATAGGAAAATAAGTTTCAACTTACACATGCAAGGCAATGCTATCAGGGTTTCCATCATGGTTAGCATCCGAGAGGTCATTAATGGAACTTATGGCAAGGACCGCTTGCCCCAAAGTATAAACAATGGACAATGAGATGATTGTTCTTTAAAACAAAGAAAAAGTTGCGATAAGAAGATCTACCTATACTTGCAAATTTTTCCCTAGACCAAAAAAGATTCCCCATTTCATAAACATCAATTGCTCATGAAATCATAAGTTCTTTTGAGATCTTTTATAACTATCTGCCTCATATGATGGCAAGTATCATGGAACATGCCTGTTGAATTGAACAGAGCATTACCAAAGTATACTGTTAATTTTAGTGTGATTAAAATCAAACATTCCAGCCTCTGCATCTTTGCTCAAGTCATTCTTCTAAGAATGCCTTCCTATGAAGGCCTTCATTTCTCAACTCAAGTCCTCCCACTTTCTTTGGCTGCCTATAGCATAGTCTCATTTAATAAAAGATAGTATATTCTGTTTTTGTGTTTCCATATTTACAACTCCAGTGAAATTACAAGACCTATGAGGAAAGATGTCCTATGTATCCATCCTTACTGCACTTGAACATGGTGCCCTATACGTAACATGTGCTTAAATGTTGTTCCATTACTTAAAGAATGTTAAAGCTTAACTCTATATACAAAAAGAAAAGTACATATACTTTGTTTAGTCCATATCTCCCAGAGTCTAAAAAGGATACTATCTGAATTGATAAAGAATCTCCTTAAATAAAAAATAGAGACTACTCACTTGAATTTTCCCAGCCATGAGTCAGCAATAAGAGCTCCAAGGATTGGTGTTAGATAGCATAGAGCAACAAATGTGTGATAGATGGCAGTAGACAGGTTATCATCCCATTGAAGGAAACGTTGGAAATACAGAACTAGAATTGCTGTACGTGGAGGGGGCAAGGAGTGGAAAAAGGAGATGTTCAAATATTCAAGACAAGCATTTGTTGAAGCTAATAGAAGAGTGTGAATTCAAATAGTTACCTCTCATTCCATAGTAGGAAAATCTTTCACAGAATTCATTGACAATAATGAAAAAGATGCTTACAGGGTAACCAAGGCAACTCTGAAGAGGAAGGGGAGACAATGTTCAACTTACACAACTGAAATGTGTATCATGGACTCAGAGAATATTTCACATTAGTGTTCTCAGAGACAAGAAAAGAGACAGCTATATTTAGTTACTTATTCAAAGCTCCAAAGTTTTGCAACAATCCAGAGTTTAAAAATTCAAATTCTTTGTCTTAAATCATTTCACACTTACTATAAACTGGTCTAGGAGAAAAGTTTATTCACTGAGTTTATGAATAAAATATTTGATATAAATTAACTAGTCAATATAATCTCTTCATAATTAAAAAGGGATAGGTATTGAAGACTACTCGATAATTATCAATAAAAATTTAAGAATATCTTCTATGCAACATGACTAATGCAAAAATGTGTTTAATTAGAATGTAAGTGTAGAACTCTTAAAAGATTTCATGCCATCTCGGGGAGGGAGGGAAAAGGGAGAGGGAGAAAATTTAAAACTTATGGAAGTGATTGTTGAAAACTGAAAACAAATTAATTAATTCAATTTTAAAAATTTAAGAATATAACATAATTGTTTACACATATGGAAGTCTTAAATAAGGAAGACATTAAGCAATAACTGAAATGACATACTCACCAATGATTTGGTGGTCCCTAAAATGAGAGAAAAAATATTCAGTTAAGACTAGAAAGTCAAATAAAATATTTCTAAATATTTATATATTAATCTCCTAAATACTGAAACATGAATTCAAATGTATTAGTTAGTGACTAGGGAACTCAGGTTACTGTGAATACAATGTGTATGATCTTTCAGTTATGAAATAACTCTTTCTAGAACACAATAAACAATTGTGCTATACTTTTACTTTAATGCACTTTAGGTTCATTTTCCAAATGAAAAACACAAATAAAGATCTTTGATTTATGTCATTGATTAGGGTAGTTTCAATAAGTTTCAATTTAAAAACCTTCCTAATCACAAGGGAATTAACAAAAGAAAAACTCAAAATTTAACCATGTTTGCCCCCCCTACAAACATACAAATCAAACTGTGAAATATTCTGGGTTCCATTTTTTTTCTTGAAAAAGGAAGAGTGCATTATACCTATGATATGATTGTGTTTACCTTAAAAAAGACCAAAGCAACATTCTGTCTTGGTGACCCCTGATTTACTTAGTGAAGATCCAAGTGAACGATTCCCAGATTTCTAAAGAGTCATACTCTTTCCCCCATAATTCTTTTGTAGGTTTATAGAACCTAATTATGCCCTGGTTTAATTGGTCTAGTGAGAGACTCATCAGGAAACTTAACCACTAGATCATCAGGAAGAGAACTGAACTGGTTTCCCACTTGGAAGAGGGTGCTCTGGCTACCACAGGAGGGACGGGTGGGAAAAGGGCAATGGCTTCCTAGCTACTTTAGAAGAAAATCGTAGAATCATACCATTCACTTTCATATTTAAATTAAGTACTATATAGCTCAGCGGATAGAGAGATGAGCCTGAAATAAAAACAGTTATAAAAAGGCTGATGTGAGGATCAAAAAAAAAAAAAAAGGATATTTGTAAAAAGTGCTTAGCACAGTGTCGGATACAGAGTAGGTGCTATATAGATGGCGTTTTTTTTCCCGTCCCTGTCCTCTTAATGTGAAGACTGGAAAGACTGGGAGCTCAGTTTAAGGCTATTGTAATAGTCAAGGCAAGTAGTGCAAGATCTGAACTAGAATGGGGTGTGTGTGTGTGTGTGTGTGTGTGTGTGTGTGTGTGTGTGTGTGTGTATGTGTGTGTGTGTGTAAGTGAGACAAAGAGATACAGACAGAGACAGACAGACAGACACAGAGAGAAACTGACCAGGAGAAGGGGGTGGATACATAAACTGTAGTGATGGTAGAATTGACAGGACTTGGCAACTGGGATGGAAGTGGGCAAATGGAAGATCCAGGAGTGAGGCTGCAACCCTGGGTTACTGGGGAGATTGTGGTACCATTGTTTCCTGATAGATTGAGGGAAAAATAGATTCAAGGAGAGGAAAGAAAAAGAGTTTTGTGTTTGATCTGAATTGTTATTGATGACTACAGATTATGTCTAATAAGAGGTTGGAGATATAGGACTAGAGGTACATAAGAAGTTTGAACTGAAGATATAACTTGAGGAGTCATCTGTAAAGATGTGATATGGAAACAGATGGGTTCGATAAAGCAGTCTAAGATACAGTCTTGAGTAATATTCCATACTCTGAAAACAAGAGATAAAGAGGCTGGAGAGAATGAGAAGTTGTTATAAGAAAGGAACACAGCCAGGAGAAAAATGTTAGAGAAGTGAAGGGAAGATTTTTGGTATTGAAATCTGCAGAAAGGTTGTGGTAGATGAAGAACGAGAAAATGCCACTGAACAATAAAGAGATGAGTGGTTTTCTTTAAGGGAGTAGTTTCAATAGAAAGGTGGGGTCTTACCACAGTTTTCATAAATGATTGGACCTGTGACCTCATTGATATGGGTATGTTTCAATCAGTCATCATAACTAATACTAAAGAAAGTCAAGTTACTAAACATGTCCATATTCTATCATGAAAAGACCCCTGAATTTGGCATCTGGAGGTCTTGGGTTTTAATGGCTATGTTATTTTGAATAAGGCACTGATAAGATTTGGATAATCTGAGAATCAGTTTCTTTGTGTATAAAATGAGAATTATTGTAATAGTTCATCCTCAAGGTCTCTTCCAGCTCTAAAATATAAGAAACTTCAAGTAAAATCTGGGATTCAATACTTGACCTCTGGCATTGAAGGGAGGCTCCACCTACAGTAAGTACTTCAAGTAGTCACCTTTATAGCCCTCCTGAAGGGGAACATTCTTCATAAGAAAGATCAGAGATTATTGGACTCTTAAGTTTAAGAGAACCTGGTCAGCATTTCTTATCTTAATATACTAAAGGTAAACAGATTTATCAGGGACAGAAAGCTCAAGTGCAAAGAGGATGTGTACTTTGATATTTAAGTTTTTATGCTTATGTGATTTTTAAGCTTATGTGCTAGGTCATATTTTTTTTCTTTGGTAACATGGTTTGTTCATAATTTTCAAACTTAAACTTAACTTTCTCTGTAGGAAGGTGGGGCAAATAGACTGATAGGTGCATGTTCAGGGAAAAAAATTTTACCTAGACAGTTGGCCAATGAGCTGGACCCAAAATTTATAGGTAAGACATGAGGTGAATTTATCATCTGGCAAGTTACTCAGTATTTTCAGTAATCCAAAGCTATTCATTGCTGTGAAACTAACCCTCAAATGCCCATTTTATCCAATCAATGCTCCATGGTGGCAAATCATAAAATGTCACAACCTGAATCTAAAATACTAGTATCGCAAGGGTAATGAAAAGACATAATGAAAGGGATAGGGCACCATAACTTCAGTAATAAGATATCAAAAAGAGGAGGACTTGAGAAATAGAAAACAGATGTATAACTCAAGGGCTAAGTTTTATACCCTTGAAAATACTTTAGACAACGAGACTTTACACATCCTAGTTAAGTTTTCCAGAAAGAAAAGCTTCTAGGAAGCTGATTTTTTTTAAACCCTGAAATAGTAGTAGGGTCAGTTTAGATATCTTCTTAGGTAACATAAAACAATACGTGATTTAACATGAAATACTTGAAATAGCAATGATAAATTCAGTTCTTAGGTTAGTTTGACCTAGCACAAGACATAAGGGAAATTTGGTGTTGTTCCAAGAGTAGGTGGGGCAAGTGGATTCTTAGAACATCAGGCGAAACCAAAACTCTGTTGGTGTTTTGAGACGGAGAGTAATAACAGGAAGGCACTGAATTTCTAGGAGTTAGTAGTGAGTTTGATTTTTAGCACTTGCCTTGGGAATATTAAAATTATTATCTTTTACAAGTGAACAGATAGGAATAGGTAGCATAGCAACATGGAGGTAGAACTGAAACTATGAATCAGCCTCTGATTAGAGCTTCTAATCACTTTGATTTTCGACAGAGATCTGAAACAACTGTTTTGCTGCACGCATAAACCCTTTGCCATTTTGAAAAGTCACTACCAGCAGGAAGCACTAAGAGGTGTAGGGCTTCCCCACTCTCTACTTTTCAGACTTAATGGTAAGTGATCAATGTCCAATTTGCCTTCAGTATACTTTTTTCTTCCCCCTACTCCCTCTCCAAGGCAGAGTCTATCAAAATGAAAGGTGTTGGGAATCTTGGCATGGCTCTTTCCAAGAACAGTTAATCTCCTCTTGTTTAGGGTCAACTGCTAAGTGTAGCATTCTGAAGCTAGTAGGTGAGGAATCTCATCGAAAAAAAGGATGTTTCAAACATCCAGAGTGAGTGGATATATGATACAGTTGAATCTTCTATTATGACTGAAAGGTTCTCAGAAATCTAGTCAATCCCAACATTCTGTGGAGAAGATGAGCAGGGACTTTTTATTTTCATATTCTAAGAACCTAGTACAGTGCCTTGCATACAATAGGCATTTAATAATTTTACAGCCATACTGTTTTATGCACCCCCATCTTGGTATGACCTTAGGCAGGCCTTTTTTTTTTAGGTAAGGTTTTTATCTTTTAAGCTCCCTTCACTTACTAAGCAGTTTATCCATTTCCTCCTGATAGAACCTTCTCTCTTCGTTCAAGGTGCAGTTCAAGTATTACTTCTTGACTACTGCTCCCGTCAACAGATAGTGCCCTACCACCCTATTTACCTTCCTAACTGCTATTATCTCAATGCTTACACATGTATTCATTCTCCCATTAGAATTCATACTCCTTGATGGGGATAGGGACAGTTCCTTTGTGTTTGTAACCCCTACACCTTGCATAGTGCTTGTCACATAATAGCAGCAGGAAATGGAACACTAAATGCCTCAATATTACAAACACTCCTAGGGATAGGTTTGGACCTGTGAAAGTGTTGATAGAGGCTACTCCCAGGTGAGGAAATTCTTTCTACCAGAGCATGTCAGCAACTTCTCTGAAACTGATGGGTCTTAGAGTTATCTAAAGCAGTGAGGGGGGGAGGGGGGGTTAAGTGACTCAACTAGGCATATGCGCCAGGAGTCATACATTAGGTCTTTTTGGCTCTGTCTGTTCACTCTGCCATGCTGGCTGTCCCCCACACACAGTCACCACAAATTCTTTTATTTAGTAGTGTCTGCTTCTTTTAAGTTCCCATCTCCCGTTTTAAAATCAATAGGGGAAAAATAGGAAAAGGACCTATATCTACAAAAATATTTATAGCAGCTCTTTTGGGATTAGTATGAATTAGAAATTGAGAGGATGCTCATCCATAGGGGAATGGCTGAACCAGTCAGTTAGGTACATGCTTAGGATGGAATGTTTTTGTTGAGTTGCTTCTGACATGTCCAACTCTCTGTGACCCCATTTGGGGTTTTCCTGGCAAAGATACTGGAGTAGTTTGCCATTTCCTTCTCCAGAACATTTTACTGATGAGGAAATGAGGAAAACAGGTTTAAGTGAAGTGAAATGAACAGAATGAGGAGAATATTGTACATAGTGACAGCAATATTGTGCAATGATCAACTGTGAATGATTTAGCTATTTTCAGAAATACAATGATCCATGACAATTCTGAAGGATTTATGATGAAAAATGATATCCACCTCCAGAGAAAGAACAGATGGAGTCTGAATGCAGATTGAAGCACTCTTTTGAACTTCATTATTCTTTTTTTTTGGTAACATCGCTAATGTTGAAATGTTTTACATGATCGCACATGTATAATCTATATCAAATTGCTTGTTTTCTCAAGGAGGGAAGAAGAGAAGGTGGAAGAGAGACTATATGGAACTCAAAATTGAAAAAAAATGAAAGTCAAAAATTTGTATTTATATGTAATTGAGGAAAAAAAGAAAAATTAAATGTAATTCTCCTCCAAAAAGCCAGTGTTAATAAGACATAAACAACTAATTTTGAAGCAGATCTTTCATTTCCCTTGACTACTTTTTTTAAAGAATGAAACCAATCACAAACAGTAAAAATGAATGGTCAGCAATGAGAAACAGCATGAATAATGCCCAAAGTAGATAATTTAGAATGACTAGCTATTAAAGGGACACTTTGTAAGTTACAGTATAAAGCCTTTAACAAAAGCCCAGGGCTAGGGTATAATGCCCAAAGTAGATAATTTAGAATGACTAGCTATTAAAGGGACACTTTGTAAGTTACAGTATAAAGCCTTTAACAAAAGCCCAGGGCTAGGGTATTTATTCCTTCTGATGATCAATTATCAGTCTTGACCAAATCATAGACACTGAAAACTAGTTACTGTTTCTTCCTGAAGCAGCATACTCTGCTGCTAGATACAGGGACCTGACCGGTGAATTCATAGGTATAGAAAACTACCAACTAAAGAAACTCTGCAAAAGCAGATCAGTCACATGTCACAAAAGACTATGAAATTTATCAAAGAGGTAGAGCTAAACATGCTTTAGTGGCCTGGGAATTTGCCTGTTTTAAACCCCGCTGAAAACCTATGAGCTATAATCAAGGCTACAATTGAAAAACGAGTTTGTCAAAAGGATGCTTTATATGTAATATGTAATAAAAGTACGGTTTCCTGGTGAATTTCAAAATGTATGAACTCAACATCAAATCACATAAAACAAGTGATTGAAGCAAAAAAAATCTTTTAAAGCTTCTTAGTCAACAGATTAATTATTTTACTTTTTCCAAATAATTTGCACAACACTATTTGATTGCAAAGTGGGTGGTGTTGGCAATTCACTGGGAATGCAGACTTGTTGCTGTCTTAAGTCCTAGCAACAAAAGGTTACATACATGGATAACTATGACACAAATTAAAACACAGGTACATCTATTTCACATGGGGGGCAGAAATCTTATGTAATTGTGAAGCAGTTAATTTTGTAGTTCGTTAAGACCCACCTCTCCATCTCTTTTTGTATGAACTATGTACCCACACTTTTTCCCACTGTGCTTATGTCTGTGGATGTTTGTTTTAACCTAAGTCCAGTTCCCTACACTAATACTTGTTTGATTTCATCTTCTTCATCCCATTGCTGTTACCTACTCAATCTTTGTGGGGTCCAATTCTGTCATCCAATATGGTGGATGTCTTGGTTTGTCATCCACAAATCTGATAAAAGGGACCATCTAATCATTGATCAAAATGTTGACAAGGACTAAGAATAGATATGTGACATTATTATAAACCTTTCTATATCAGGGTGATATATACTAATTAGTAATAATGAAAATAATAATATATATAACACTTTAAGGTTTGCAGAGTGCATTTCATATGTTATCTTATTCAATCCATTCATAACTCTTTAGGTCCAATTGTTCAATCAGTTTTGATTCCACATAATTACTTTCATCTAGGACACAGCTGTCATCAAAAGATGGACAGAAGACGTAAAAAATTTAATGTAATACATTGGAAAGAGTGCTGAATTTAGAACCAGAAGACTTTAAGCTCAAATCCTAGTTCTGTTATTTACTACCTGTGAAGATTAGTCTGGATTAAGTATTTCTAAGTCTTCAGTGGTTCATCTTCAAAACAGAGTGGACTAGATCATATTGAAGGTCTGCTACAACTCTAAATATCAGTTCATGATACCTTGATCCTAAAAATCTTGGCAATCTCAGTACAATTTGCATGGCATTCCCATCTGGTACCTCTGCCAAAGGGAAATAAGGTTAGTCTCTTTAGATGTCCACAAGCTAACATACCATCATCATTGCTTTCCCTTCTAAGTACTCGTAAACCAATTCCTTGCAATATTCTAAAACGTGAAACCAAGTGAAGCTTGGCAATTTCAGAAAACCTACAAACAACTTCCCATTTAAAGAGAGAGAGGGACAGTGAGAGAAAGACAGAGAAAGACACAGAGACACAGACGGACACAGAGAGAGGGGGGGAGTGAGAGAAGAAGAGGGGGAGAGGGGGAGAGACAGACAGACTTTTGATTCTTTTGTTCTGTGGCACCTCTCCCATTTTCCATTACTGTGCTAAAACATTGGCATGGCCATCATTTCTAAATTATTTCATTTATTGTTGTTTTTTTAATCAAATCTCCTAACTTGACTACATAAAGGGAGGTAAATACTCTCACTAAGTCATCTCACTTATGGTATGTTTTATCTCACTTCTGACTAATTTAAATTTTATGTCTTAGCCTAGAGATCTTTGTCTTTATTAGAGAATACAGAAGCAAAATAGAGTAGTTCTATCCCATGTCTTAAACTTTCCAAGCAATAGATCCATCCTTTTTAAAATTTTCTTAATCATTCTTACTCCTTCCCACATCCCCACACCTGCAGTGTCCATAGCTAGTAATGGCTAGGGTTTCTTGCCTTCTGAGTTTGGCCTACCTTTGGGCTGGGAGAATAAAAGTTCACATTTGTATATCATTTTTCAGCTACTTTAATCTCACCCTCTAAGCTAAACAGTACAAGTAACAAGGAAACTAAGGCTTGAAATGACTTTCTCTAGGTTCCATTGCTAATAAGAATTTTCCTGCTCTAGTCCATTCTTTACTCAATTCTCAAAGTTATCTTCCTAAAGTGCAGGTCTGGCCATATCTCATTTCTGTTCAATAAACTACTTCTTAATAAATAATATTAATTAATATTATTATATTATTAATAAACTACTTCTGTTCAATAAACAAGCTCCTTCGTGCCTCCAGGATCAAATATAAAATCCTGTTTGGTTTTGAAAGCTCTTTCTAATCTGTCCTCTTCCTACTTTTCCAGTGTTCTCACATCTTTCTCTCCATCTACTCTATGATACAGTGATTCTATCCTCCTTACTATAACTCCTCCCAACTCCATGTATTATGACTGGCTTTCATACCTGGAAGCCTCCCCATTCTCATTGTTGCCTCCTGGGTTTCCTTCCAATCTTAGCTAAAGCCATATCTTTTCCAAGAAGTCTTTCCCTGGCCAGTGCCTTTTCTCAGAGATAACTCTAATTCAGTGCCTTTCCTCTGAGACTAACTCCAGGTTTATCATATGTTTGTGTGTATCTGTATACACATACATACACACACACACACACACACACACACATCTTGTTTGTAAGCTGTCTCCCCTATTAGACTGTGAGCTCCTTGAGATCAAGGACTGTTTTTGCCTTTATATGTCTAATGTTTCACATAGTGCCTGGCACATTGTAGGTACATAATAAAACCTTATTGACTTGATATGGGAGAGGTAGAATTCAAACCCATATTTTGATATGCGAGAGGAAGTGGATGCACCAGGTATAGATAGCTTTTTTCAATTAAGTTAGCCAAGACAGTACAAGACAACTCCTAATAGGGATGGTAGGATCAAATGAGTATTTTTTTAAAAAGATAGGGGAGAAATGGGCATACTTGTAGGCAGCAGGGACTATAGCAGCCTATAGATAGGAAGATCAAAGATAAGTGAGAAAGTAAAGATGATAAAAGAGGCAATCTGCTGAAGAAACAGATGTAATAGGATCAGAGGTCCATGTAGATAGGCTTCAACAGACTGCTCAAAGGATGAATAAGACAAGGAAAGAATAACTGTGATTAAGAAAGTTGTAAGCACAGTCAAGTGGTAAGAATGATAGAGTGCCAAGCCTGGAGTCAGGAAGTCTCATCTTCCTGAGTTCAAATATGACCTCAGACACTTACTAGCTGTATAACCCTGGGCAATTCACTCAACCCTGTTAGCCTCAGTTTCCTCATCTGTAAAATGAGCTGGAGAAGGAAATGGCAAAGTCACTCTAGTATCTTTGCCAAGAAAACCACTAAACACCTAATCAACAAAAGGGTATCATGGCAAATTGGAAAAGAACCACAGGTTCTAGGGCTAATGGACCAATGACTAGGAATTTACAGTGGAAAATGGCTACCAGATTATTCCAGTCAACCAATAGGAACTTCTTTGTGAAGACCTCATCCACATCCAACTGACCTCAATCATGTCCCCTCAATGCCTGTCAGAATATAGCAAATCTGTCTTCTCTCTCTGACTCAAGTCTGCTGTTTAATATTGTCATCATGACTATTTTGTCTGGGTCTGTTGACTCTGGATTTGGTACACCAACCCAGTTCCTTGAATCCTGGCTTGTGTCCCAGTAATGTTCTCTCACCCATCCTACTGACCATTTCCTTCAAGCTCTCTGTGCCTACTTTTGGCTGAACTCCCTTTAACAGTGTTATTTATAGACCAAGTTCTCCAGGGGTAATTTCTCCATACCACTGTAGTTAGCCTACTCAATAACTGGATGAAATTCAGGGCCCTTCCACCTCCACTGACCCCAGGAAAACTATGAACCAAAGTTAACATTTAATGCCTTAATTCTGTCTGTCCCAATTCCTGACCTCAGTCAAAGTGAGAACTTGAAAAGACCTTAGCTTAAAAAGGCTGAGGTCCCCCACTGCATCCTGATCTATATCTGACCACTGGACCCAGATGGCTCTGGAGGAGAAAGTGAGGCTGGTGACTGCACAGCCTTCCCACATTCAAATCCAATTCAGTTGCAAGTCATGTCATCATCTCCCTGATGTCATGGTCCTCTTCATGAATGAAGGACAAACCACAACTTATTGTAAACAATCATAACTGCATAGAATTTTTATTACATATTCCTATACTAATATCTAATTGATTTAATTAAGTAATTAAATTAATACTATCATTTCCATACCAAATTACTTTTGCAAATAATTTTTCATTGTTTACATTTGTCTAATACAATTTGTCAAAATTTTGAACTAAACATTTTTCATATCCCACATTTTCCTATTCTACCTCAAAAATCTGACTCCCCCTCCCTATGAATAACTATACTAGGGATAGATACTACATTTGATTCCCAGAATCCTTAGTCTAATCCATGCCAAATTCAATCAATAAGCATTTTTTAACTGTTGACTTCAGGCACTGTTAAGTATTCGGGAGATAAACAAAAGGCAAAAACAGTCACTGTTTTCAGGGAACTTGCAGGCTAATAGAGGGGACAATGCTCTCACACACATAAAAATCACCACCTTCAAGATTAATCGAGTATACAGAGGGTAGGTAGCCTTAGACGAGATGATACTAACAGCCAGGGAAACAGAAGAAGGCTTCCTAGAGCAAGTAGCACTAGAGCTGTCATTTTTCCTTTTTTCTTATTCTCAACTTAAAACACGAAATAAATGGGCATTTCTATAGACACTGTAGAACAGTGAATTGTACTTGAAAGTGGAAATATCTATAATGCAGAGTGTGTCAAGTTGAGTCTTAAAGTAAGTCAGAGATTCTCTTCAATACTTGATCATCTTGCCCCCTTCTCAGACTTTAAGGATATAGGAACATACATTCAGAAGTGGAAGAGACCTCAAACATCATTCAGTCTAACTCTAGAGCATCTAATTTGTCTAAAAATCAGCCTTTTCTAACATAGTATTGCACTTGGAACACTTCAAATGGCAACCCTCTGGATACAGTCACCTATCACTTGGGTAACAGTTTTCCCCTGCATATTCTCAGTTTCAGGTGTTCAATAGAGATAGTCATTATAGGTTTAAGATCTAAGACCATGTAGTCTTCTACTACATCTGCAACTTCCACATAATTTGTACAGTGCAAGCCAAGGACTTCGCCAAGATTTCATTAATGTTTCTTGGAGCTAGCTAAGGGACAGGTCTTTGACCATACCTAAAATAATCTAGAGGAGAAATGTAATGCACAAAGTCCTGGGACATATGACTCCTTAATGAAGCCAGAAACATATTGAAATGTAACTGGGAAAAATTAAACAAAGTTAAAATACAATAAAGCATAGGTAACGTTACATTTTAAAACTAAGTCAATATGCAGCCCAAAGTCACCCTCATGTATGGATGAGTAGCTCCAATTAATCTCAAATTTCTCAGACTCAGATTTCTATTTGAGTATGACATCATTGGTCTAGATGAAGTTGTCCAGAGTTATCTGAGGTCACCAAGTCCTTCCTGCTATCTCCAGGTTATCTCCCTAAGTACTCTTCTTTCCTTGCCACGTAAAATCGATAATCTCATTGACTGTTTCTCTGTAGGTGACTCCCATATCCATCTATCCAGCCACCATATCTATACATCCAGCCCTCACATGTGAGTTTCTTTTCTGCCTACTGGACATTGCCACCGGACGTACCATGTGTTTCCTCAAAATTAAAACATCTCAAAACAGAACTCACCTCTCTTCCTAAATCTGCCCTCCTGTTCCCTTCACTTATTTCTGTTGAAGTCATTAGCATCTTTTTAGTGTTTTTCATTTTTTCTTATTCTCAACTTAAAACACGAAATAAATGAACATTTCTATAGACACTGTAGAACAGTGAATTGTACTTGAAAGTGGAAATATCTATAACGCAGAGACTAAAAACCTTAGTCAGCCTCCTGTCTTCAGTCTTCCTCATCCTTTATATTCAATAAGTTGCCAAGGCTTCTTTACCCTACCTCCATAATATCTCACAACCATCATTTTCTCCCCATTCAGCCTCTTTCAGTCCATCATTTCCCACCAAAACTACTACAATAGTCTCCTTCTGGCCCAGTGGATGGAGCGCAGGGTGTGGAATCAGGAAGACTCGAGTTCAAATGTGCCCTCAGATACTTACTAGCTATGAGACTCTGGGCAAGTCACTTAACCTGTTTGCCTCAGTTTCCTCAGTCCCCTAAACTGGGAATAATAATAGCACCTACTTCCCAAGGTGAGGATCAAATGAGATATTAGCAACAGGCTTATCACAGTGTTGGGCACACAGTAGGTACTTAATAAATGCTTCCTTCCTTCCTAATTGATCTCAGTGCTTCTAGTCTTTTCCTTCTCTAATCCATCCTTCACACAGTTATCCAATGATATTCCTGGAGCACAGCATTCCTGATCAAGAAATTCTAGTGGCTCCCTATTGCCTCTAGGACAAAATATAAATTCCTTGGTTTGGCCTTCAAGCTTTTCAAAATTTGGTTTCAATGCACTTTTCCAGACATACTTTGCGTTGTTCCCCACTCACTGCATGTTTCAGCCCAACTAGCTGATTTGCTGTTTTTCTATAAACTGAGTGCAATATGTGGTATGAGCAGGGGCCACTTATGCTTTGTAGATGCAGAATTATTCAAGCTTTAATCTTTAGCATAAAAAACATGTGAATTAGCTCCAGAACACTGAACAATGACCCCCCAAAAGGCAATGATTCTTCTTCCCTGGCAGAGTAGTTGCTATCAAGGGCCCATTTCACAAAAGCAGTAAAGAGGGAAGACCATACAAACACAACCTAGCTGCTAGAGATCACCACTTCTTTAAACTCCTGCCAGACAAGCCCACAACTTGATAGTGTTCATTCAACTCCAGGTGACAATTAGATTTAGTCATGTCTAAAAACTATATTTGAGAAACTTGGAGTTTCATTTTTCTGCCCATTTCCACTCCGAATTTCTTCCTTCCCATTGTCTAGGCAGAACAAATTTATCTTCCTCCCCTATCTCCACCAAAACCAAAACCATTGCCAAAATGTTTTACCAAGTTAAACACCTAGAGTGTGGGTGTGCCAATTTTTATGAAAAATACTGACAAAATGGAGTCTATCCAGAACTGTAAAAGGTACCAATTAGTAAGAAAATCATGCCACATTAGAAAAAACCAGAGGAGAAAAGGGGGAGGGGGTAACACAGCTGTCTCCAAAGTTTTGCATCAGCCTCCTCTCCAAGAGGGAGTCAGAACTGGGACAAACTCATGTTGTTCAATTGCTATTACTTCAATCTGGCAAAAGAAGACATTTGCAGACAGCTAGCTATTTAGAAAGTGGAGTGCCTCCCAAGAGAGTGAGCATGGCCTACAGACAGCAGGGTGCATAGTCGCTTGAAGGATGTGGAAAGGATGCCCAGTTAGGGAAGGACTCATAAATAGAAAAGGAATCTTTTGGACAAAGAGGGAATGTTCCATTTCTTCCTCCTTTGGATACAGATACAGATACATATACGTACATACACACACACACACACACACACACACACACACACACACACACACACACACACACACACATATCCTTTTCCTACCAGCTTGAGTCTCTTCCTCTCCTTCCTCCCCAACCTCCTATCTCCATCACAAAAGGAGTCCGGAAGCATCCCCTCCGCGCAGAATACACAGGAAAGGCTGTGTCCTCACTCCATTTCCCTAAAGGCTCCCTGCAGGTGGCCAAAGACTAGGCCCCGCCAAGTAGGCAGCATTTGGTGTCGCTCACCTAGCGTCCACCCAAGCCGATGTAATCCTCTGACATTGTTTCAGCATTTGAGGGAAGGGACTTAGACTTTAGGACCCCAGCCTAACCAATCTCCGTGGCCTCTTGGCACTCATTCTTTTCCCTATCTCCTATTGCGTGTGCTCTGGCGTCTGTTTTTTCCATCCAACCTCCCTAACCTACGGCCATCCCCCGTCCCCACCACAGAAGTGGACTGTGAGGATTCTGGGATTGGCCGGCTCTGGTAGATAATGTGCCCGCTATTCCGGGGCTGAGCTCTGAGCTGGCACTCAGCTGAGACCTCCGTTTCAGCTTCGTATAGTGAGGGCATTCGCTGTTCCTGGGGGGGGGGGGGGGGGGGAGGGTCTCCACTACTCGGAATGAGGTCTGAGTAGTGGGCTTGTTGCACCTGAGCGGAGGAGGGGGTGGGCTCGCTCCTATTCTGTGAGCTCAGAGTAATGGGCTCGCTGCTATTCAGGGGGAAGTTTGGTGCTGGGGTGGGGGGATCGGGCTCCTGGCCCCTTGGGGGGGGTCTCGGCGGAGAAGGCGGGGAGGGGAGCTCCATGCTACTAGGAGAAGGGTTGTTGCTATTCAAGGAGATCGTAGGTGCTATGGAGAGAGGAGGGCAGGTTGCTACTGCTGGAAGGAGCGCGAGCTTGCTGCTCCTTTGGTTCCGCTTCTACCCCCATCTCCTACTACGCTGCGCTCTTCAGCCTCTGGAAGTCTAAGAGCTCCAGTTTGAGCGCGTCTCCCTTAGCCCACCTGCTAGGTCCGGAGGTCTTTGGATAGCAGGCATTCTGCAGTAAAAAAGGGAAAGTTCAAGGAGTTGGGCAAAACTTTTGATTCTGACCCGCTAAGTTTCTGTTCCCTCTCACTTACCCATGGTGGCAGGTTGGAGCGCCTCTACGGGACTGCCAAGACAGAGGAAATGTGAAGATTTTTTTATCTTTGGTTGGTTTTTTTTTTCTTCCTCCTATAAAGGTGTTGCTCCAAGCCCTGCCCACCTACCTGGCCAGCTGGAATTGTAGGAGGCTGGGACGGACAGGGGCTCCACCCTCCAGGTGGAGGAAGGGGAGGGAAGCAGCAAGGTTCGATGTCCAGGGAAGACCAGAGTCTGTAAGTATGCTGGGGCGGGGGGGGGGGGGGGGGTCCCGAAGAGCCCAGGTGCCAAATTTCCTAATAATAGCAGGGCAGCTGTAGCATCTATGGGCAAGCTCATATTAAGGAACATTGGCACAGCCTTGGGAGTTCTACCTTGACAGTCAAGTGGAGAATGAATGAGAACATTTGAAAGGACAGGTTGGGAAATCGAGCTAGTTTTCCTTTGTCTGATCACAAGTGGGTCATGCTCAACACAGGTGGCAAGAAGAATGGAGATGTGTCACATTCTCCTGTGAATCTTTGCCTTCTGCACCTCCACTTTACATGCCTCTCTCGCCCACACCAGAAACTTGTTAGGGTTCTGAAGGGCTGTCTGGTCACAAAGATTCCCAGCCCTGATTAGGCAATGTAAATCTGGGACAGAAGGGCCTCCTGTCTCCACCTGGATTCATCTTCTGGGGTGTGGTGATCAGGTGAAGTCAAAGCTTACATTCTTAAATGGAAGCTGCTCATTTTAGCTAAGGGCAGGAGGGCTTATGCAAAAGTAAAGCTTGGGATCTATGGAGGGATAACCAAAATTAACTTCTGGAAAGGAAAGAAGAATATGTCCTAGTTATTCCCTTAAACTTAAGCAGAAGGCACAAGTAGAAAGGTCAATTTATGATGTTTTATTTTAAGCAATGTTTTCACCATTTGGAATTTCTCTTTTTGCCATTCTCATGCACCTTTGACTTCCATGTAATTGGAAACACTGCTCTCTTGCTTCCACAAGGAATGGAGTTTTCATCAGATTCAGACAAGAATCAAATCTTTCAGCAGAAGTGAATGACAGTTCTGTTTTGGATTTGATATTTCAGAGTCTTGTCTAACATTGTTTTAAGGGAAAAAATAAGCTTTCCCAAGGTGGAGTACTGAGAGGACAAAAAAAAAAAAATGGGGGGAGAGAATAAAACAAGATTCCAGGGGACACTAAATGGTTTTGGAAACTCCAGGATTCCCTAGGGTCTCCTGAGATAGTCCTGATCCCTAGACACAGGCATTTTTCTTTGGGAACATCAGGAACTATCTTAGCATAGCTGGTACAGTTGGAAAACTTGACTATGACTTTCCTGCCCTTAAAGTAGGAGAGACACAATTACTTTGTAAACCTTATTCAAATAGTATTCTGTCCACAGAACATTAATCATCTATTAAGCATCTCTAGTACTGTGTTAGATGCTGGGGGGTACAAAGGAAAGTGTAGTATTAAGAAACTTTCTGTATTTTCTTCTATGTCCCAGCTGAATGCCTGCCTATTCTTTAAAATCCCATTCAAATGCTACCTGCTCCAGGAGGTCTTCCCTGATTTCTCCTGGGCCTCACATAGCACCTCTCAAAGGCAATTTTCATGTAATTTTTGTATCCCTGAGGTATTTCTCTTTATTTTAGGGCTCCTGGAATAGCCAACACAGATTTAAGGTATTTTGTGGGTCTACATCCACTTGAAATTGTAGTTTGCAATCACTTTTTCTTTTCTTTTTTTTTAATTTTTATTTATTTATTTATTTATTTTTTTATTTTGTAATGTTTAACAATCACTGCCATACAATTGCGATTTTATCCCTCCCCACCTACTCCCCACTACCCCCCTCCCTCCCCACGACTGCATACAATTCTGTATAGATTCTACATATACTTTCCTATTGAGTATATTTTCACTATAGTCATGCTATGTAGTCAGACTAAGATAAATGAAAGAAATCGTATAACAAATCAGAACATGATACACAAACACATACACATACACAAACATGATCTGCTACAATATGTGAGTGACTTCCATATTTCTCTCTCTGAGTGTGGCAGGCATTTTGCCTTGAGATCCTCCATTGGGGTTTTGTTTTTTTTTTTTTGGTAAGAAGTTCTTGTGTTATAACAAAAATCTAAGTCTACCAGAAAAAACTCTCACACACTGTGGTTGTTGCTGTGCATAAAGTTCTCCTGGTTCTGCTCCTTTCACTCAGCGTCAGGTCATATAAGTCCTTCCAGGCCTCTCTGAAGTCTTCTTGTTCATCATTTCTTATGGCACAATAGTACTCCATTACATTCATATACCATAATTTATTCAGCCATTCCCCAATTGATGGACATCCCCTTGACTTCCAGTTTTTGGCAACTACATAGAGTGCTGCTATAAATATTTTTGTACATGTGGGACCCTTTCCCATTTTTATGATCTCTTGGGGATATAGTCCTAGTAGCGATATTGCTGGGTCAAAGGGTATGCACATTTTTGTAGCCCTTTGGGCATAGTTCCAAATTGCTCTCCAGAATGGTTGGATGCGCTCGCAGCTCCACCAACAATGAATTAGTGTTCCAACTTTCCCACATCCTCTCCAGCATTTATCATTTTCTTGTTCTGTCATGTTTGCCAATCTTATAGGTGTGATGTGGTACCTCAGAGTTGTTTTGATTTGCATCTCTCTAACCAATAGTGATTTAGAGCATTTTTTCATATGATTATAGATAGCTTTAATTTCTTCCTCTGAAAATTGCCTGTTCATATCCTTTGACCATTTATCAATTGGGGAGCAATCACTTTTTCACTAACAATTTTATTGTTCAGTCATTTCAGTCATGTCTGACTCTTTGTGACCCCATTTTGGGGGTTTTCTTGACAAAGATACTGGAGTGGTTTGCCATTTCCTTCTCCATCTCATTTTACAGATGAGGAACTGAGGCAAACAGGGTCAAGTGACTTGCCTAGGGACACACAGTTAGTATCTGAGGATTTGAATTCATAAAGATGACTCTTCCTGATTCCAAACCCTATTCTCTATCCATTGTGCCACCTAGCTGCCCCCTTTTCACTAATAAACAGAGGGTACAATTATTGCAAAGTTAATCTAATGAAAAATATAATAAGAAAATTTCAATAGAATATTCCTCCCCATAGACCTAGGGCACACTATCACAAATAAGTACCCTATTAGTGGGGAGAGGGTGAATGCATGGGGGAGGGGGAAGGGGCATGAAGAAAACATGTGGCAGGTGCATGTACACAAAAAGCAATCTATTCCTATGATGCTGATCTTCTGATAATGTCATCAAGCTCCTCCCACTGGGGATGTTATCTCCCCTGATCTCATGGTGATTTCTGGGTCTTGCGGTAGCTACTGGGTGCATAGTCTTAACTAGGCATTATTTCTTGCCACCAGGTTCTTGAATCATGTATTCAGGGTCACTCACTGTCCATATCACCTCATTCACTAAGGTTCAGTGACTAAAATCTCTCCATGATAAGGACAATCTTGTAGATCTTTAGTAGTGGCTACTATATTATCTCATAAAGGCTAGGCATATTGTCTCTAGGCTAAGATTGTTTTCTTTTCAACCCCTAAATCTGAGAACATTAGTATTCCTTTCCAGATAATTATCTAACTTAGGGTTAGACATTACAAATTCCTTTATGGTTTGGCATGCAAATAAGTTGGTGTCACAACCAAAGGTAAGCTAAGGAGGCAAAAACTTTGTTCTCTACTCACACGCATTTCTGCCTTTATTTACCATATTTGTCAGAAGCAGTGCAGTATTTGGCAGGGGGTAAACTTTAACTGTTCCTCTGTAGCCTTCCCCCCCACCCAGGTAAAGATGTGTAGTCCTGGGAAATTATACAGATTACACATGAACCTCTGTAAATACACATCATAAGCAAAATAATAGTACATAATTGCTAATGGTTAGTGATGAATATAGTGTTTACTTGGAATGGTGACTTGTGAAGAACCTCTATAAGTCGTCAATAAGCATTTTAAATGTTTACCGTATGCCAGGTTGGAGGTAAAAATAAAGACGAAAATAGTCCTTGCATTTGAAGAGCTTATAGTATAATGGCAGAAATAACACTGAAAACAATTGTGTACAATATATATATGTTATATGTGTATATGTGTATATAATGTATATGTGTGGGTATATATGTGTATATATACATATACATATGTGTGTGTTATATGTGTGTATACATATATAATACACAAATATACATACGTACGTACACACACACACAAGATAAATTGGAGGTAATCTCAGATGGAAGGGAATAGTAGTAAGAGGGATGAGACAGACTTGCAAAAGGTAGGACTTTAGCTAAGGCTGGAAGGAAACTGGGAGGTAGAGATAAGGAGGGAAAGAATTCCAGGCCTGGGGGAAAGTCAGTGAAAATGTGGAGAAGCTGCAACAATAACTATTTGTTGCTTACTTCTAAGTTGTATTAAGAAGATAACGAGGTATTCTAGATAAAACCCAAAAACTCCTGGAGCAAGTTACCCACGAATGTCTTAAACAAAAACGCTTTCCCTTCATCTCTTTGCCTAGTTCTCCTAAGGTAAAGTGAGGTTTAAAAAAATGAATTTTTTCACGCTGGGAGATGCAGGAGAATTTGAAAATAAAGTAACTTTAGTTGCTGTAGAAATGCTAATAGTTTAGAAGTGAATCCTGCAGCAGTCAGTTTGAGAATCAAGAAGCCTTTTGGAAAACCTAATTTGGAGACTTGCCCACAAAACACATTGTCATTCAGAAAAAAAATGATCACAGAAAGGGCAGACCTGTTGACCTGATAGATAGATAGCCACTGGACTCAGATGGCTCTAGAGGAGAAAGTGAGGCTGGTGACTTTGCATAGCTCTCCCTCACTTAAATCAAAGTCAATTGCAAGTCATTTCATCATCTCCCTGATGTCATGGCCCTCTTTGAGATTGAAGGACAAAGCACAACCACAACTAGACCAATTTAAGTCTTGTCAAAGTTACCTTTGGACTAAGAACTGGTATGCCAAAAAAAAAAAAAACCCCAAAAAACCAGTTTACAAATTGAGCAACTGAAATCAAGGTGATGACATGAGAGAAGTTAGTTGGGGTATATTATGAAGAGGAAGAACAAGAAACCCTAGACTGGTTCATGTTGATAATTGGCAAACTTTGCCCTCAAATGTACAGCATTAAGTATTCTTTTTTTATAATTGGAGCCTTTTTAAAAAAGTATTCTTTTGTTCCCAGCTTTATTCTTTCTCCTTCTTGTATGAAGACAATTGCTTTGAAACCCATGTAGATACACATCTGCTAAGGGTATGTGTGAGAAGACTGTGAATCCATAGACACTTAATTGGAAGGGACCTCAGAAGCTATCTAGATCCAGCTTGCTTTTTACAACTACTTGGATATGTGCTCCTGCACTGGAAGACCAGAAGTAATGGGGAAATCCCTACCTTTTTAAGCAGCTCTTTTCACTTTTTGACAACCTTGGTACGCATTTCTCTCCCTGCACCCCTCCCCTTATAACAAGTTGAAATCTGCCTCTCTGAAATTTCTGTCCTTTGGAACTAATTTTGCTGTCTAGGCCTAGACAAAACAAACAAACAAAATAATAGTTCTACACCAATACTTGAAGACAAATATCAAATTTCCCTTTGTCATTTCTTCTCTGAACTAGACTTTTCCAATCCCTTTAACCAAATCTCACAAGGTATGAGTTAACTTTAAAAATTTTTTTCAAATATTCAAATTTCCAAAAAATTTTCAATTAATTTGTTTTCAACATTCCCTTTTATAAGATTTTGAGTTCTGTTTTCCCTCTTCCCTCCTCTCCCCCCTTCCCAAGACAGCATGCAATCTGATATAGGTTGTGTATATATATATATATACATATATATATATATATATGTATATATATATATATATATGATCCCATTAAACATATTTCCACATTAGTCATGTTGTGAAAGAAGAATCAGAACAAAAGGGAAAAATCATGAGAAAGAAAAAAACAGAAAACAACAAAAGAAAGGGAGAATAGTATGCTTTGATCTGCACTCAGATTCCACAGTTTTTCTTCTGGATGTGGATAGCATTTTCCATCATGAATCTTTGGAATTATCGTAAACCATTGCATTGCTCAGAGGAGCTACATCCCACAATGTCAGTCATCAAACAATGTTGCTGTTGCTGTGTACGGTGTTTTCTTGGTTATGCTCACTTCACTCAGCATCAGCTGGTGTGAATTAACTTGATCTATCTGGTTTGTCCTCTTTAGATATGCTTACTTACACGAATAAAATTACAAGATATTCTTTAAATGAATAAATACCTAAATAATTGGAGAAATATTACTTGCTTATGGGTAGGGTTAAGCCAATATAATAAAATGACAATATTGCCTAAATGCCATACCAATTAAATTGCCAGATTATTTTATAGATCTAGATATGCTCCAATTTGTCAATGTCTTCCCTAAAACATGGTGCCCAGAACTGAACATAATACTCCAGCTGCAGTTTGACCAGATAGATTAAAGCAAAGTTATAATATCTCTTAATCTAGATAATGTTTTTGATAATTTAGCCTAAGAGGATGTTAGGTAGCAGTGGACAGAGTAACTGGAATCAGGAAGACTCATCTTTCTGAGTTCAAATCAGGCTTCAGACACTTACTAGTTGGGTCACCTTGGGCAGGTCACTTAACCATTTGCCTCAGTTACCTCACCTATAAAAATGAGCTAGAGAAGGAAATGGCCAACCCCTCCAGTATCTTTGTGGAGAAAACCCCAAATGGGGTCACACAAAGAGTTGGACACAACTGAAACAAATGAACAACAACAAAATTTAGCCTAAAATCACATTCACATTTTTGGCTGCCATGTCACACTAAAAAATAATTCACAGTTAAATAGTGGGGGTTTACAACCCCCAAGTCTTTTTTTCACATGAATTGTTGTTCATCTCTGCCCTTTTCATTTTGTATTACTACAGCTGATTCCCTTTAAACTCAAGCATATTGCTTTACGTTTCTCATTAACAGCAACAATGGCCATTTATACAATGTTATAAATTATACAAAGTGTATCATGTATATTTACAAAGTACAGGCATGTCATATTTTATCCTCTCACTAGTCTTGTGAGGTAGGTACCACAGCTGTTATTTTATAAGTAGGATCCCTGCCTCAGTGGCTATCCCCCAGTTGTCCCACTCATTCATAGATTGTGTCCCTCAGAGGGTGATTACGTACCCAGACTTAAAGATACTCTGTGGTTCTACACTTCCAAATGATATTGTTCATGAGCCCCAGCTAGTGTCCTTACCTTTGATAGATGGCCAGTAGACAAAATTAGCTCAAAGCAAAGTTATTTTCTAAGATGGTATAGTAAGTAACTACAAAGCATCCCCCCAACAAACTTGTGGTGTTCTATCCCACAAATATACACAATGGCACTTGGAAGAATGGGCAGACACATAGGTTACATTCATAGTGAAACACACATGTAGAGATCACATGTGGCCAAGGAAAGTAATTTTCCCTGGGAATGCAGAGCTCCAATGGCCTTTGTCTTCTTGTGGTGATCTCACTTTGCATCTCACATGGAGTTGTATTTTTGCTGGGTAGTGTTCTCAGTGGGGCTTCCTGAGCCTGCCTTCCTCTGTAACTATCCTCCTAACTACCAGGAGTCAGATGTTACTGGCTCCTTTTTACGGCCAGCAGTAAATCCTTGGACTGGCTTATTGACTATCTTCTTGTTATGTCCTTCCACTAGATAATTAGCTCCAAAGTAATATGCTTCCTCATCTCTGCTGTCCTCTGTCAAAGAGGCAAAAGGAACGATAAAGAGTGATTCCATCTCTGGAGTTGTATTCTTCCTCTATAACTGGCTCTCCTCTCTGCTGCCAGGGATCACACTCCACAAAACTCTCCTACCCTAACTGTTCATATGGTTTACAAGCTAACTTTTTTTGCCAGCCATGACAAGGTACATTCCAAATTCCATCAATGAAGAACTTGTTCACTAACTCATCAAGAATAAAAACTTTGCTTAGTATTTTGATCAAGAAAATAATACCTTGGCCTTTTTGTGATTTCTTTGTTTGGACAAAGGGAGGTTAATTGATCAGTGAGATCTTAACCAATCCCTCCTCCCATACATAGATAAGGAAATTGAGGCTCCGAGCAGTGACTCTACTTTTCTTAAAAATGAAATTCTGAAAAAACTAAGGGAAACTATTTTGATGAAGATAAAAGGGTGAGAATTGTCTAAGTAGATACACTGGAACTTCATAATCCAACTTAAGTTTTTAAAAGATATGTTTAGAATATGAAAGTAAAGACTCCTGGAGTTTTGTTTGTTTGGATTATATCTATTTCTATTTATTGTATTGGAAATCAAAACATCTTAATAGGATTATGAAACTAATTTTTGACCTTGAAAGGGTTTGGGTGAATTCTAGGGGTCCTTAGACTACATTTTAAGATCTAAGTAATTGATAAACACTATGAACAAAACATAATGAAGGACAGAATCTTGTGGCACCCTCCTAGCAACTCTCTTCTGAGATGATTCATATCTATTAATCACTAATCTTTGGGTCTAATCATTTAATCAGTTCTGAATCTATCTATTTGTACTATCTTCCAACCCACAAATCTCCGTTTTCTCAAAGTATCATGAGATACGTTGCCAAATGCCTTGCTGAAGTTAGGAATTCTATGTAGAGATCCTTTTCCTGTTAGCCTTTTAACCCTGTGAAAAAAAGGAAATGAAGTTAAAATGGGATGGATTAGCACTTATGGAGCCTGTACTTCTTATTGAGATTCTTTTTCTAAGGACTCACTAAACAACTTCTTCAATCACTTAGATTTATTTATTTTAAACTATAAATTTGTATGTAAAGCTTACTTTTAAATATGTATATTAAATGCAACAAAAGAGTTCCAATACTGTCCTGCTTGTCTTAACTTTCTTCTACTTTTTTCTATGTATTTCAGTTAAGAAAAATTATTTTCAGTTCCAATTCTCTTTTTCTTTCCTGTGTTTCTTAAAAATGTTTCATTAATATTTTCCTTTCTTTTCCTTTTTTGTCATCACTATCACAATCTCCCCTTCCTCCTCCTCCTCCTCATCTCCTCTCCTCTCCTCTCCTCTCCTCTCCTCTCCTCTTCTCTTCTCTTCTCTTCTCTTCTCTTCTCTTCTCTTCTCTTCTCTTCTCTTCTCTTCTCTTCTCTTCTCTTCTCTTCTCTTCTCTTCTCTTCCTTGAAACAAATATAGTAGAGCAATGAAAATTTACATATTACTTGTGTCTAAGAAATATGTCATTCTGTGCCTCCAGTCCATCATCATTGTCAGGTATGTACCCTGGTTGTGTAATAGTAATATTACTATTATGTGTGGTAGCAATAGCTAGCATTTACAGAGTACTTATTATGTGCCAGGCACTGTGCTAAGTACTTTACAATTATTATTTCGTTTGATTTCACACAATCTTGAGAGGTAGGTGCTGTTGTTAACCCCTCCCCATTTTACAGATGAGGAAACTGAGACAAATGGAAGTTAAGTCACTTGCCCACAGTCTCACAGCTAGTAAACATCTGAGGCAAAATTTGAATTTGGGTTTTTCTGACTCCAGTTGCGGTGGCCACCATTATGTCACATAGCTGGTTCTGCTTACTTCAGTCTGCATCAGTGCATGTAAGTGTTCCCACATGTCTCTATGTCCCTTTTGTTATCTCTTACAGGACAATAGTGTTCCATTTCATTTACACATTGTATTTCACTCAACCATTTCCCAATTAGTGGATACTCACTTTTACAAAAAAAAGAGTTCTTTCCATAGCAAAATGTGCTACTATAAATATATTTATGCATACTGCTCCTTTCTCTCAGTCTTTGGTGTATTTTGGGTTACACGCCTACTAATGGTAATTACTGGGTCAAAGGAAGAATCCAGTTCAGTAATTTTTTTTATATAGTTCCAAATTGTTTTCCAGAAAGCTTGGATTAATTCACATATCTATGTTGCCTATTTTCTCGCAGGCCCTCCAACAATTTTCATTTTTCTTTTCTGTTATCTTTGCCAATCTGATGATGGTGAGATACAAATTCACATGTGTTGTCATTCACATTTCTCTTGTCATGAGACATTTGGAACATTCTTTAATACTTTTGCTGATAGCTTACATTTTTTTCTTTTGAGAACTGCCTTTCAATATCCTTTGACCAATTATCTATTGGTCAATGGATCATATGCTTATATATTTTTATCACTTTCCTGTACATCTTGCATATCAGAATTTTATCAGAAACTCGCTGAGTTCTTTCAGTACAATTATTCTTCCAACTTGTATTAACTTTTTTTTGGGGGGGGTGCATTCATCTGAAGAAAATTCAATGAAATTTAATTTAATTTTAAATTTAATTCAGCAGACATTTATTAAAAACCAATTATATGCAGGGCACTATTCTAGGCACTCGAAAGGAAATTTTTTTTTAAAAAAGGACCAATTTCTGCCCTTATTGGTCCTTACTTATTCCTCCATTGAAGGAATAAGACGTGCATGCAAGTAAATAAACGCAAAGTGTATCTAAAGTAACACACATAGTTTTTAGAAGGAGAGTTTACTATCCTTCTTGAAGGATAGGGAAAGGTTTTGCACAGGAAGCAAAAATTAACTGTGCTTTGAAAGAAGCTCTAGGGGTTTTGTGAGATGGAGGTGAGGAAACATTCTGCCAACAGAGGGGGGACATTTGTGTTAAGGCATGGGAGCAAGAGATGTAATGTCATGTAAAAGAAAAAAGTTCATGAAGGACAGTAATATTAAGTAAGACTGCTCAGTCAGTAAGCATTTATTGAGCACCTACTGTGTGCCAGGCACAGGAGCTACAAAGAAAAGTTAAAAAAAAACCCCATTTCTCCTCACTCTAATGGTGACAGTCATACTGTGGGAAAGTTTTAAGTGCCAGGTTGAAGAATTCATCTTTGATCCTACAAGCAATAAGGAATCTTTGAAGATATATAAGTAACTAAGTGACATAGATCTGTGTTTTTTAAAAAATAATAAGTTTAGTGTGGAGGATAGACTATAGAAGGAAGAAACAACCCCCACATTCTTTAGAATAATAACACTTTGCTTTCATTTTTAATTTTCCCTATGTCAAGCTATTCCTTTTTTATTATTAACAATAATCTTTTTTTTTTTGAAAATTGAAAAGAATTATCCTTAGTGTTTGTTTTCTGTTTCTTTGTAGGACAGTGATTTTTTTCACACTAGAAACACATATCTATGTATTTGTTAAAGATTAATAATAGGATTATGCTTTTTCTGTCCCCTATTACCAATTGGAATGTTGAAAGTTTGATATAAAATTTAAAAACTTCCCAAGAACTAAATGAATATAATTATACACTAACAAATCTGTACTAGAATTATAGTTGTAAAAAGATTTTTGTGAGGAAAAAGTATCCAAAATCTAAGATGACATGAATAATGCTGTATTTGGAGCCAGAAGACATGAATTCTAATCTGGACTCTGCTATTTACTACCTATGTGACCTTGAGCAAGTAGTTTTCATCTCTCTGCTCCCTGATCTGTAAAATAAAAGAGTTAGAATAGATGACTTCCAATGTCCCTTTTAGATCTAAACCTATGAGTCTATGAATTGAACTACATAGATGAGATTTTAAAAATAACATGCTTTCAGGAAAAAAAAAAAGATAATTCATCTTCATGATTGTATAAATGCAACTGAAAGACCCAAGGAGAAGAGAGAGAAAAAAAACAAAGCCAAAGTTCCTTTCCTTTTGAAGGGCATTTCTGGAACTGGAAGTATATTTATTCATAGAGAGTAAATCATAGATAGAAACTGAGAAAATTGTGGGAATTGAGTGAACCACATTGACTCCATTTTGTGACTCAATTCTGGATCTAGCTCAATTTCTTTTTGATTTAGTTATAGATTTAGTCCAACTTAGGTCTTGGGAAAAAACGTTATTCAATTATGAGAATTGGGAGAAAACCTTACTGCATTATTTGAACCTAGCCTTGCATGACTGGGAAGCTGGACCACCTCTATCTGTTGCTTAGAGACCCTTAACTAAGGACAGAGGTTATACTGCCCAGAAACCCAGAGTTATCCAAAGACTGATGCAAGTTTTCTCACAGTTATACATCTGAAGCAATCTCTTATGTCTTATCTAAAAACTGGACCTACACAGGTCAATCAGTTATTGTTTCCTTGTTCCTTTGATTGAATACAGATACTTGAGAGGAGTGGAACACCTTTTTTTGATTTCAGGGAATCATGTGTTTCCTCCCCATCCCCACCCAGGTCTCAAAAAATCACCCATCACCTTCCCAAATCAGAAAGCCCCTAATCTTTCCTTCAATTAGAAATCAGATTGTGTAATCTTGCATTCCGATTTATATCCGACTAATTGTTTTCTTTTAATGCATAAAATTCTGTTTCCCCCTGTATTCAGAGTCCAGTTCCAAGCTAAGGAGGTCTGGTCCTGATTTGTTATGCAATTGGTGTGCATTGCTTAATAAATTGGTATGCTCTGAAACTCAAAACTTTGTTTCCTCAGTTATTTCAGAGTCTACCTCTCACACAACTATACTTCTTTTTTACTGTAACTTAGTGGTAACTTGAGAAGGCCTGCAATATGTAGAGAGGTAAGCACAGTATGTATTTCTAATTCATTGACTTATCTGACAGAACAAGAGATAGAGTTTTTAAAATTCCTCATATCTGTAAGGAAAATCTTTAGCTGTTACATAGAGTAATAATGCAGTCATTTTTTAAATCACAAAGGCTTTCACCTCAGATTATCATCTTAGCAGTAGTTGCCTTAATTTTTATAAAACTATATGTAACCTGTGATCCAACATTCCCTCTTTACCCCTTGCCAAAAGACTCTGGGTTCACATGGATCCCCAAGAGGGTTATTCTCTCTCTTGACTAGGCTTAATTCGAGGAAGGAGCTTTCTAAAACTGAAATGGGCTGGAGGGCAAGTGGTCCTACATTTCCCTAATATATTAAAAATTGTTGCCCAATTTGTACTCACAGTTATTGTCTAGGTCTTTCCAAATGTAGATAATAGGGTCCCCAGCTCCCACACAAGTACTTAAACTACAGAATAACTATAGGGTACAGATGGCATTTATTTCACCACAAGCTCAGAGATTTCACAGGAGACAGATATAGAAACATATAAGGTGCTCAAATAGCCTATCAACTTCCCCTTGAAAGAAATATAACTTGAGGTTGTCACTGAGGCAGCTTTCTAGCATTCAAGTCAAAAACCTCTTTCCCATGTAGTCATATATAGTCTCTCAGTCTTGAGAATAATTTAAAAGCCAGCCATAGGAATTGAATCACACACTATAGCTCTAAAAGAAACCCAATCTTCAAGGAGATTGAGAGAAACAAAGGAACCAGGACCTCAAGAGTCCTAATCCTCAACACAAGGTCAATATGCCAAAAAAAAAAAAAAAAAAAGTAAAGTTGATGTAAAAAAAAAGAAAAGACAGATCAAGCCAGGTCATTGACCTCCACAGGCATCTCAGAGCAAAAGATTTGGACTGAAGGCACCAGTTTATATCCAACCTCTCAAGGACTGAGGGAAGTTAAATGAAAAGATCTGCTCTTACCTCAAATTGCCTTGCTGGTACCTGTCCATTAATAGGCACTTTAACATGCCCTAATTTTTTCTTTACCTTCTAACTTGAATCCTTGCCTCAACTATGAAGAGGTGAGGGGTTAGCTAAAAATAAACATAAATTCAAATTAGAGCAGAGATCCAAACTTATGATTAAATTCTTATAACTACAAGAAAACTGAGGATTTGAAGCTAATGCAAGAACATTCCTTACCATGTTACTCCTAAACTTCTTGAGATGGCTATTTACAATAGGTATTTCCACTTCCACTACTCTCACTCTCTCCTTAACTCTCTATGGTTAGACTTCTGACGTCATTATTCAACCAAAACTGTTCTCAATGTTTCTAGTGATCTCTTAATCCCACACCCAAATGCCTTTTCTCAGTCCTCATACTTCTTGATCTCTCTGAAGCCTTTGACACCCAAAAAGCATTTAATTGCTGTCCACTTTAAAATGTCCACAACCAACATAAGAGAGCTTTATGAAAGTCAAACAAGTCTCTGCCATGCCAAAGTGCTACTTGGAAGATGGGCTGACTTTTTTTTTCCTTCTATAAAAAGTCCCAATTTTATCATTCTCCAAGAGTTTTCTTCTTCGGGTTTAGTTTAAACTATAGGGCTTCTGTATTCCCTTTCAAATATGAGATTCTCACATTTGTGACTAAAAGATTCTAAATTATTCCACTCAAAAAATACTTTAAGTGATCTATTACCTTTAGCAGTGTTGCTCAACTTACAATATATTATCATATATATTTATTGTTTGAATGAAATTCAAATTCATCTATTAATTATTAAATACTTACTATGTGCTAGAAAAGAGAAGGAGCGTGATCTGTCCTCAGTCAGAAAGACCTATGACACATATTAGCTGTGGAACCTTGAGCAATCCACTTAATATCTCAGTGTTCTAGACAGAACTATCAAGCTCAAATAGAAACAGACCCTTCTTGTTACATATTGATTTAGAAAATCACAGCAAACATTATCTATGCTGTCATTTTTTATATATTTTGTTAAACATTTTCCAATTACATTTTAATCTGACTCTATAACACTGAGGAGTTTTGTGGGGCTTTAACCATAAATGAAAAAAAGAGAATCACAATAATATGTTTAAAACATTCTTAGAAAGAAAATCAGTCCTGAAGAAATTTCTTGCTTCTTGAAAACACAAGACAACAGACATGTAGCAGCCAAGGTTAGCAACAGAGTGAGAACAGAGAAACCAGTAATATTTTTTTTTCTAAATGTACACAAGGTGACAGATGAAGACAGAAATAAGGTGGAGGAAGAGAGGCAGGACTGGGGCATTATATGCCTTTTTTAAAAAAATTATTCATTTTGAACTTAAATACACAAACACAAAAAAAGAGAACCTTTCCATGTATGTAAAAAGAAGAGTCAACATAGAACAGTAAATTTCCATCTAACACGATTTATTATTTTTTTAACTACGGGGTAAGTACTATAAATTGTTTTCAAAGCCACCCTGCTTTTCTGTGCCTCCTTCTAAATTTCCTTTTGTTTTCTGATATGCTTTGAGTTTGCTATCTCTGCTCTAGGTAACCATCTAATCTCAGGTAGAAATTTGCATTTAATAGAGGGTAATTGTTCCACCCAGGAATTCCCTACAGTACCAATAAAGTCACATGTCTAGTTTCTCTCCTCATCCTATTAAGTTATAGCTGGTTGTCCTTGAATTGGTGGAGGAAATTCACCTACCTACAAAATCACAGACACTTGATATATTGATGTGTTGGGCACTTCAATAATGAAAAAAAAAGACGGCAAAGCACAGGTGAACTAGCAGGATGTATCAGCTCCTTTATGGTACATATCTGCAAATGCAGTAAAGGAAGACATATAAAAACTAAAGAAGCAAGTTTAGCATAAACAGGGTTGTAAATGAGTAACGCTGATAGGCAATATTATTTCTGGTTTCAAGGTTCACTTAACACGTTTCTTCTCTGATAGTTACATGGTCAGATTTCCATCACTTAAAATTTGCCCAGGGTAAGCTAGTTGCAAATGAAATATATTGACAAAATTAGACTGTTTATAAAAATGATTCTCATTTTATTACATCCATATTCCAGAAATCCTTTTATAATTTAGCCTTCTACTTGTTTTAGTTGTGTCTGACTCTCTACAACCTGGATTTGATGTTTTCTTGGCAAAGATACTGAAGTGATTTGCCATTTCCTTCTCCATCTCTTTTTACAGGTCAGGAGCTAAGGCAAACAGGGCTAAGTGACTTGCCCAGGGTCACACAACTAGTAAACATCTGAGGCCAGCTTCGAAGTCAGATCGTCTTGTCTCCAAGGTCGGGGCTCTATCCATTGTATCACTTAGCTGCCCTACTTTTTCGTGTACTTTCAAATAGCTGGAATATTAATGAATGACTTCAACTATTTTTTCTCACATGTATGTGATTTGTTTGTTTGTTTCCATTCTGACACTGACAAAATTTTTACTGATGGTGAATGCTGGGTGGGAAAAACAAATTTTTTTTGGAGGGGGGGGAAGGATGGGAATTGCTTCAATTTCTCCTAAGATATTTCTTTCACCATTATGTATGCAAGGCTACATGATTGTGCCAAACAGTGTGAATACTATCCTAATTTCCACTTTGTTATCAAGTAAGAAAATAATTTTCCTAATAGGACTAAACTAGGTATTCATATTCTTAAAGGCTATTTCATATCCCTGCTAGAAAGCCCTGGGAAATTTTATCCCCTTGTGGCTAGGAGGGAACCTGGAGTAGTAGAAAGAGCTGCCCTCAAAGTAAGGAAATTCTTAATTCTGATATTGACTCTGACATATATTGTATTTACCCTGGGGAAACCACTCAATCTCTTAGCATCTGAGACAATTTTCTAACCCTGTTTTTGTGTTTGTCCTTTGTTGGCAAAGAAGACCATGCCATCAGAGAAATGATGACATGACTTGAGCTTGACTTTGTTTTGAGTGAGGGAGGACTCTAACATTATATGTAAAGGTAGAAGGAGCAGCTAAGTGGCACAGTGGATAGAGTGCAAGGCCTGGAGTTAGAAAGTTAGAAAGACTCATCTTTCTGAATTCAAATCTGGCCTCAGACATTTACTAGCTGTGTGACCCTGGGTGAGTCCCTTAGCCCTGTTTGCCTCAGTTTCCTCATCTGTAAAATGAGCTAGAGAAGGAAATGGTGAGCCAATCCAGTATCTTTGCAACAAAAAAAAAAATAGGGTCCCAAAGAGTCAGATGTGACTGACTGAACAAAAAACACCAATGATAAAGGTAGAAAGGTGACCAAAGCTTGCATCCAGTTTCATCCCATCTTCTGTAGCATAGATCACATTTGAAACACAGAAACACTTTTGGCACAATGGCTAAGACAGCAGTGGTTAGAATTTGTCCAAGACAAAGAATCAGGGTTATAATGTAATGGATAATTTATAACTGACTCGACAATCTAATAATATGGTTTTTTACAAACAATCTGTAATTTAGGGTTTACAGCAGCTCTATGAGGCAGAAGCTCTAAGTTTTCTTATCCCTATTTGACAGATGGAGAAACCAATACTCAAAAAGGTTGTCAGTTGCCCAGTTTTACACAGCTAATAATCATTAAAGGCAGGATTTGAATTCAGCTCTTCATGATTCCAAGTCCATTAATCTATAGCATTGCCGTACAGGAAGGTGAATTGAATAAAGTCCTGTAGAATACAATTTTGACTGCAATAGGAATAATAATGACAATTTGTTGGCAGATTACAAAACACTTTACACGAATCCTCTCATTTGACACTCCCAATAACCTTGTGAGTTAGATAGGGGAAAAGATTGTTATCTTTCATTTTACAGAAGAAGAAATTGAAGTTCTGTTTCCCAAGGTCATCTAGTTACTAACTGGCATACCCGGGACCAAAATATAGGTTTTCTGATTTCAGATCCAGTGCTCTTGCCACACCAACAAATTGTAGGAAGAGGGAGTTCTATCTGGATTATAAGAAAGTAAAATAATGCAGACGAAAGAAATGTTTTGATAAGCTGGTTTCAGTAAAAACTCAGATTTATAAATATCTTTAATGCACTTAATACATGCCTGTACTCCATCCAAAAAGAAAGTTAAGAACTGATATTAAATTGTTCTCTCCTAAAGTGAGCCCCACCTAATGACTCAGCTCTGTAGCCCATAGCTAACATCCCACAGTTATATAAATCAGTTTTTTAGATGCATACACACACACACACACACACACACACACACACACACACACACACACACACACACACACACACACACGGTTGGTTGGGTGGTTGTCCTTTGTTCTTGATGAGGACCAAAATGATATCACTATGTTAGCGTCAAGTTACAGCGTGTCCACCTGTGGCTGATTGGACCAATACAAGCTTGGAATGCTCTGCCACAGGTCGGGCACAAATAATCCATGTGAACATTTGGGGTGGAGTCTCTAAATTTGCCTATCTCACCTTTCTTTCAAGCTACTTCAATTCTCCTTTGCTCTTAGAGCACAGCACCTTCTCTGATGAGGGCACATCTTGCTGAGCGGTCCTGTGCCAGGGTCTCCCATGTCACACAATGATTTCCAAGGTTCTTAAGGAGGCCTTGAGAGTGTCCTTGTATCTCTTCTTCTGACCACTTGAGCCCTTATCCTGTGTGAGTTCTTCATAAAACAGTCTTTTAGGTAAGTGTACATTTGGCATTCAAACATCCCGCAGTTATATAAACCAGTTTTTTTTTATACACACATATACATATACTCACAAATGTCCCACATGTTCCATTAACCAAGAGGTGAGTTTAGTTTATTTGGCTAGGATAATCAATTTGAAAGAAATTGAAATAGGTTATGAAAGAATAAATCATCTTGGGATCAAGAGACCTGGGTTCAGTCCCATCTCTACCATCACTGGCAAGCCAATGGAACCTCACTTCCCTCCTCTGCAAAATGGGGTAATATTGTGCTCACAACTCACAGGAATGTGTCTTGTAAACCAGGAAGCACTATGTAGCTATTTAAACTCCAAATGATAATATAAGGAAAAATCTTCAACCCACCCACATTAAATGAATGGTTCTAAAACTTTATTTTTATATAATAGGACTGTACAATGAAGGCTCAGTCCTTCCAGCAGGCTCAGATTGGCTTTTCCTCATGAGTTATGTGGAGCATGGGAAGATATTCCTTACCTGGTTTTCATCCAGTATGTGGAATTTTGGGGAGTCAGTTTCCAGCCATTAGTTACTGAGTGGGGCTGGTATAGTGTGATGACAAAATCTTTTAATTAGCTACAGAACCAGAAATGCTAACGACTGAAGAGGTACTGAACCTGGACTGAATTCACACACAAAAGGGAACACAATGATTTCTCAGTCTCTTCCTTCCTGATTACCAACTATAGCAAGAATTGCTATAGAATATGTGAAAAATGAGGGAGGGTAACAGTCTTATTTCTCACGTGCTCACCATGTGTCCACAGACTTAGCACCCTTTTTCTTTTGTGTTTGTTCTTCCCTGATCTGGAATGAAGATTCTGAAAGGCTGCTATATACAGGTTACTGGGAGATTCATCAAAGCCATCAATGGTCCCAATAGCAACTATAATTAATAGCAGAGTCCACCAGAATAGTAGAGGCTGATAAAAGAAGAAGTACCTTAAGATAGAAATGGAAAGAAAGTCACCTGAGGATGAAGAATAGCTTCAGTAATCCTGATCCCCTATGAAAAAGAGAATTGTTGGCAATGGATCAGAAAACTACTGATCCTCAGAGCCCAACAGAGAATCATACCTAAAGGGAAACTCATGAGAACTCCACAAAGGTGGAAAAGTACTTCTGGGCCCAGAACTGAGAGGTACTTCTTGGTCACATTTATTCTCTACACATGTGCCTCACTACCATTGTATTTTAGGTTTGTACCCACTCTTCCCAAGTACCTTGTGTGTACAAGGGAAGAGTGCACATCGGAGTTTGGGGAGAATATTTTTGAAATGATTTTTCTTACTATACTTTTTAAAATAACCTTTTTAAAAAGCTAATAGAATTCTACTGATTGATTGATTATAGGGAACCAAAGCAGATGAAGGTTCAGGAGCTACAGGGTTACAAATTCCAGCCCTTCAGTTATCCCTAGACTCCTGAGAATGGTAGTAGTCAGCTACCTTCTAGGTACCTGGCTCACTGTGAGATGAGAGGAGATGAGAGAAGAATCCCCTTCAGGGAAAAGGTTGATTTTTCACTAAGCAACACAAAAGCTAGCAAGCTTGGTGGACAGGTTATAAGAAATTGAAAGAAGCAAAAATTGTTTGTTGAAAAAAGCAAAAATAAAATAAATATAGCCTCAGAGACTTTCTTAAAGATATATGAAATATGCCACCAAGAAATATTTAAAGAGAAATAATGTGTAATCAGTTCTTTTGTAACATGTTTCAAAAACAAATTTGTTCCAGTGTGATTGATATATTAGGGAACATTTCAAGCATAAGTCAAATTTTCAGTTTGCTCCTGTGAGATTTCTTCTATGAGAAACATAAAAAATGTAGAATACTGTACCACTTCACAATAACTCACAAGTTGCAACCCTTCCATCGTCCACTTCCATAAGCAAAGTGGTCTTTGTCAGGGTAAAGTGCCATATTTATTACATTTCTTCTGGTGTAGTAGGGGCATGAGGCAGCGCCATCCTGCCAGTTTTCCCCTGCCCACCTTGCTGATACAGTCATGTACGCAAGTCAAACAGTTTCCCAAATCTGGAGACAAACTCTCGATAGTAGTAATTTTTCAAACACTATTTTATTTTTTCCCAATTCCATGCAAAGACAATTTTTAACATTTATTTTTTTAAAAAAATTTTGAGTTCCAAATGTTTTCTCCTTTTTTCTCCCCTTTCCCTTCCCAAAGACAGTAAGCAATTTGATATAGGTTATATATGCACAATCATGTAAAACATATTTCCAAATTAGTCATATTGTGAAAGAGGAAACAGAACAAAAAAAGGAAAAAACCATGAAAAAAAATTTTAAAGGCTGCTTCAATTTGTATTCAGACTCCATTAATTATTTCCCTGGATGTGTATAGCATTTGTCATCATGACTCTACTAGTATTTATGTAATACCTAACCATTTAGCATGCATGTTCTTATGTGTCACAAAGTTTTTGATCATTGTGCTACAATCCCATTTCCCCATAAACACTGGTTCTTATTGAACAGTTTTGCAAATTGAGGTGCTTTTGGTGAATTCATGTATCACAGTAAAATGGACTGTATATAATTGGTTTCAAGTAGTTGTCAAGTAGTCGTATATATGTAGGTATGTGTGTATGTGTATATATACATACATATATGGGTATACATATATATATACATAGACACACATACATGACATGATTTTCACATTAACCAAGATAAAGAGATGAGGAGAATTAAGTGCTCTTTGGTATAGAAAAATTTTACATAAAACCTTGGCTAAAATTTGGGAAGGATCCAAATTTATATTATCCTTGATGGTTTGAAGGAGTGAAAGGTGATTTCTAAAGGTGTTTGACGTTAACCCAAGCATAATTGGGAGAACTTGGATTGTTACTTTAGTGAATTTCTTCTTATTATCACTTTTCTGAAGGTGAACTTTGAGCTGTTCTGGGTGTATATAGTTGTATGTGGCATTGCAGCTAATCACTGTAGGACATGGTGTTGTGTTCTTACATGTATGCTTTCAGCTTTGTTCTGGATCATTGGATGCTAAGGACATCCAGAACAGAGACAGTTTCTATCCCTTCTTTTGTAATTACTTCCTCCCTGTCCCCTTATTGTCTGGCACTCTGACCTAGCAAGCTCCCAACAAATTAGAGTGATGGACAGCTCGTTAATTATTCTCTCTTCCGGAGACCTTCCATACGTCAGGGACTACTTGGACAACACTTATACAACTGAACTTATTTATTTATTCATTGTATGGTTAACTGATTTTTTCATTTGATCTTGATTTAGGATTTCATCTGCCTAGGGAACTCCCATTATGGAAATTTCCTTCTTCCCCACCTTGCCCCCCTTCTCCCAGGTCAGAAACTCATTTGTAACTTGAATTGCCTGGGACACTGAGAGGCTAAGATACATGGCCAAGGTGATAACAGTTTATATGTGTCAGAGGAAGGACCAGTACCTATGTGATTCTGAATCTGAAGTCAAGCCTTAATCTGCCTTACCTTGCTGTCTCTCATATAAATGGATAGTCTATCTCAATACAGAAACCTGTTTATCTATGGGTTCCTTTTTGATGATGCATATTTATTCCACCAAAAGATGAAGAGGATTATTTTAATCACTACCCTTGCTGATATATATACAGGTATAATTTTCTTTAGTACTTGTTTTATGCCCTAATGAATGGTCTTAACTTACAGGTCTGAAAATTAGGAATTGTTTTCCCCATTTCTCTACCTTTCCAGGAAGAAAAATACCACCACTAATGAACACAGACAATCAATCAATCAATCGGCATTTATTGTTTGCCTGTTATGCACCATTCTAGGCACTAGAGATACAAAGACAAAAATGAAACAGTCTCTGCTGTTAAGGACTTCATGTTCTATTAAGTATAATATATTCTATTTTGTCGTTTATTCATTTCAGTTGTGTCCAACTCTTCAAGACCCCTTTTGGGGTTTTCTTGGCAAAGATACTGGAGTGGTTTGTCATTTACTTTTCCAGTTCATTTTACAGATGAGCAAACTGAGGCAAACAGGATTAAGTGACTTGCCTAAGGTTACACTGTTTTAATAGATATTCCCTGAATATGCTTTACATTTCTATTTTTGTGACTTTTCTTATACTATTCCCTCTTACTGGAATGCCTTTCTTCATTGTCCCTCCTCAATCCCTGCCATTTCCCACCTTTGAAATCTTATCCGGCTGTACAAAGCCCAGATCAAATGTGACTTTTTTCATGAAGGTTTTTCTGATTCCTCTAACAAGAAGTCACCTCTTCTTCCTCTGGACTCAGATATAGCACTTTGTAGCTCTGTTAGAACACTTACCATATTCAAGATGAGTCTATACTGTTTTTGCATTTGACTTATCCCCTTCTGCTAGACTATAAATCCTACATGATAGAATTGTTACTATGTATTAGCATTGTATTATCAAGTATTATCATTTTGGTATCCTGGTAAATATCTCTTGAGTGAATGATGAGCAATGCTACTTGTCCTTTGGAATTTGATTGTGATATCCTCCACATAGCAAACTGACTTCTTTGAGAACTTTGCTTTCTCTGTTATTTTTAACAACTGAAGGAGGTAACATCTTGAAATTCTTATTACTCTGATAGTTCTTAATAACTTGATCAAGGAGGGGAAGGGTTTCTGTTTAGAAATCCTTCCCTGATCGCTTCCAAGTGTTTACATTTTACAATACCATCAAATATATATTTTCTAAATAGTTGATTTTTCAGGGATGCCCATCAATTGGAGAATGACTGAACAAACTGTATATGATGGTAATGGCATACTATAATGCTATAAGAAATAATGAGCAGGATGGTTTTAGAAAAACCTGGAAGGACTTACATGAACTGATGCAGAGTGAAGTGAGCAGAACCAGAAGCACATTATACACAATAATAGCAGCATTCTATGATGAACAACTGTGAATGACTTAGCTATTTTCAGCAATACAATAATCCAAGACAATTTCAAAGGACGCATGATGAAATTGCCTCCAGAAAGAACTGATAGAATCTGAATGCATCCTGAAACATACTATTTTTCACTTTCTTTCTTTTTTAGTTTGTTTTCTTCCACAAAATTATTAATATGGAAATGTTTTATATGATTGTGCATATATAAGCTGTATCAAATTGCTTACCATCTCAGGGAGGGAAGACAGAATTTGAAACTCAAAATTTAAATAAAAGAATGTTGAAAATTGTTTTTACATGTAATTGGAGGGAAAAAAATTATTAAAATAGTTGATTATTCATTCTTTACCATTCATTATTCATACTTCCTGTTTGAATAAGGTTATAAAATATATTTATGCTTTTTCTTTTTAAGCTCAGCAAGTTGCAATTTTTAGATTCTTTTTTGGTTCCCAATAGCTAGGGGTGGAGACAGATAGTCTTCATTGGAGACAGGTAGTTCTTTTCTAAGTAGACCTATTTACATGTCATGGCTCAAGGCAGTTTTGGACAGGAATCAGGAGACAGTCTAAATTGCAACTCTATCATGGCAAATTGGCCTGGCTTAGTTGCTTCAGTACTTCAGTGCTTCATTTTTACAATCTGCAGCTGAATACTGCTTCCCCTTCCAAATATCTCATAGACAATTTTGGAGGTATACTTTTTTGGGGGAAAAGAGGGTGGACAGTGAGTCTCCTTAGCTAGTTCAGGCTGAAAGTTCAATGACTCTTCATGGGCTCCACCCTGGTGTGGATCCATTCAGAAGCTCTGACATGCTCTTTTTCTAACCTGGACCACTTATCCCTTTTGGCAGCCTGCTGGTCCTCTTCTCCTGGGGTTTTGCCATATTGGTGTTGGACTTTGTACGGACACACCTGATTAACTTCATCCCTCCTGCTGCTCAGAACTCCCAAGCTCAAGTGATCCACCCTAGTAGCCTCTCCAGTAGCAGGGATTATAGGTGTTCAATATCATATCCAGCTGAGGTACATTTTTTAATTCATCATTTTCAGAGGTCTTCTGAAATAGTAGACTTCAGTGTGACCCCATTCACTAGTTATCTTGGTGTGACCAAGCCTGAGGAAATAGATAAGCTCACTACTAGCAATGATATCAGTAATGAATGATGGAATGAATGAAAAGGCATTTAAGAATGTGCTGAATGCCAAGGGAAACAAATAGAAAAGCAAGACTGACCTTGCTTCCAAGGAGATCACATTCCTTATATCTTCCCCTTCCAATCAAGCACTAAGTCCTCCCCAATTCCAAACTTCCCTCTTATTGTCCAGGTACCATCATCTTTCCAGTTGATCAGGCTTACAAGCTAGGTGTCATCCTCAACTCTTTCCCCTCCTCCCCAACCTCTCTTATTCCCCCCATATTAGATTTGTTGCCATATCTAACTTCTACTTACATACCATTTCTTGTATATTACCCCTTCTGTCTTTTGACATGCTGCTACCCTGGTACATGCCTTCATCACCTCTAGCCTGGACTATTAGACTAGTCTAGTGGTTGGTCTCCCTGCCTCAAGTCTCTCCACAGCTCAGGCCATCCTCCACTAAACTATAAAAGTTGTCTTCTTAAAGCACATGTTTGAGCATGTCACCTCCCTATTCAATCAACTCCAGTAACTGCTATTACCTCCAAGATCAAATGCAAAATCCATTGTTTGATCTTGAAAGCCCTTCTTCCTACCTTTCCAGTCTTCTTATACCTTCCTTTCCAATGCAGTATATACTATGATCCAGTGACACTGGCCTCCATCCCATTCTTCACACAAAACATTCCATCTCTCTCTCTCCTTTTTTTTTCCATGAGGAAGTGAAAGAGTAGGGGGCAAAACACTTTGATAATGATATTTAAAACTAGAAGGGACATTTAAAGTTTTCTAAAACAACCTCCCTCATTTCATAGATGAGGAAAGTGAGATTCAGAGAAATGAAGGTCATACAGATATTAAGTAACATGGCCAAGATTCACCACAATATCTACAACTCCAAATCCAGTGCTCTTTACCTAAACCTAAACTTGAATTTTATTTTACTTGCCTTTCTTTGTATCCCTGTATCTCCAGCATTTAGCATATAGCCTGGCACATAGTAAGGGCTTAATAAATGCTAGTTGACTGACTGCCAGGAGGAGAGTAAAATCAGACAAAATGTGGTGATTATAAAACATTTCCCTCTAAACTGAAAAAAGAAGCGAAGTGGAACAGAGCGTCCTGACTGGCTCTGGTAGTCATCTACCTTGGAGACATGCCCAACAAGTTCACTATCAGGTAAGGATAGCAAAGGACAATTGGCTCCCTTCCTTGAAGGGATAGTTGTCTTTATTGTCAGACTGAGATAAGGTCTGAAGTCCCTCTGAAAATGCTTTTTGCAGCCCTACAGAAAAATAATTTTACAAATAATTCATAATGTAGTACCAGATAATAAAAATACCACAATATTTTCTTCTGAGAAAAAAAAGCAAAAAAGAAAGAAACAAAGAACAAATTATAAAAGCAATAAATAATTTCATTAAAGATAATGACAACAATGGAAATACACCAAAATTTGGGAGTTGCAGTCCTTGCGGGAAATTTAATCTATCAATATTTTCATCAACAAAAGAGAATAAGAAGAACATATCTATGAATTGAGAATACAATTAAAATGTTTTAAACACTCAAAATAGAAAAACAGAGAATTGAGAAAGAAATTGACCAAACTGATAGAAAAAAACTAACACTGAATTAACAAATAAAATGAGTAGGAGTTATTTTTTGAACAATAAAATAGATATGCCACTAGCTATTTTTGATTTTTTTTCTTAAAAAGTATAATTACTGTTCGCAAAAGAAAAAGAACTCACAACAAAAAAGGATAAAGAAAATTATTAGAAATTATTTTAGTGACTATACGCTACATAAAAACAAAAACTTAAATGAAACAATTATATACAAACATATAAAATTTCCAGATTAATATAACAAGAAACAGAGATTTTTAATAACACCCTTTTAGAAAAAAGACAAAAAGTGAATTTCTAAAGAAAAGAATCAAGTGATCAGATGGACTTACAAGTGAATCAAACAAAGAACAGTTAATTCTAATATAAGAGAAAGTGTCTGCAAAAATTGGAAATATAAGGATGCAAACAAATTCATCCTGTAGCACAAATATGGCCTTAATACCTCATCCAGGAAGAGTTAAAAAAAAAACCCAACAATAGATCAATGTCTCTAATAAATATTGACACCAAAATTTAAAAAAAAATATTAGCAAAGAGGCCAATGTATCAAAAAGTTCATACACTATGACCATATTCACTTTATATCAGGATTGCAGGACTGGTTTAACATTAAGATAATTATCTTAAATAAAAAACCACAGAAAGACTTGCACAAAATAATGAAGAGTGAAATGTGCAGATCCAAAAGAACATGGTATGCAGTAACAACCATATTATTTTCAAAACGGCTTTGAGCAAATAAGTCATTTGAGCAAATAAGTCATAGATATCAAAATTAATTATAAAGGACATATGAATAAAGACACTATCTGCATCCAGAGAAAGAACTAACAAATAGAAATATGTATAGAATAATTTTACATACATATACCTATTTGTGTCTAAAGATAGTCAGCTCTAAGTCAGGGGAGGGAAAAAGGGAAGAAAAAAAATTTATATGATAGCTTTATTATGCATTAAAAAGGAAAAGGAAGTTGTCCACAATAGATTTGCAATTTTATGTATGATCACCTTTTTTTATTATACTATGTTATGGAAATGCTCATTTTATTCCATAAATTTTAAAAAAGATAGCTATGAACAAACTAAACCACATTAATAACAAGAACAATAAAACATCATGTCATTCTATTAACAAATAAGGAAAAAACTTTTTAATAAGATACAATACCCATCCCTGTCAAAAGCACTAAAAAAAAAGGAACAAATTGACTTTTCCTTAGTATGATAAGCAGTATCTATCTAAACCAAGAGCCAATAATATATAATAATAGGAAAATTTTCCATTAAGATCAGAGGAAAAGCAAGGATGTCCATTATCACTGCTACTAGCTCTAGAAATACTAGTTATAGCAATAAGACAAGAAAAGATATGCAGAGAGTAAGTGCAAGCAAAAAGGAAATAGATTTATTACTTTTTGCAGATAATATAGTTTACTTAGAGAATCCTAGAGAGCCAACTAAAATTAATTGAAATAAACTTCAGCAAAATAATAGGATATGAAATTAACATATAAATCATCAGTATCTCTGCACATCACCAATGAAAACCAATAGGAAGAAAGATCCCACTTAAAAAACTACCAAATGTGTAACGTACTAACCAAGGTACATTTAGGAACAATGTGCAAAACAATACAATCCCTATTTACAAAAATAAAGATAGACCTAAAAACTGGAGAAATGACAATTGCTTATAGATAAGCTGAGCTAATATAATGAAAACAATAAACTGCTTAAAATAATTTGGTGCCACACCTGTCAAAGTACTAAAATATGACTTTTTTAAAACTAGAAAAAATAATAACATAATTCATCTGCAGGAATAAAATTCAATGAAACAATTAACTTCTAGGGCAAAATGGGAAAAAAAAAGTGGGAAGGAAACATAGCAGCACCAAATCCCAAATTATTCTATAAAACAATAATCATCAAAATAACTTGGTATGGGTTAAAAAAAATAGAAGAGCCAATCTGTGGAACAGATGAACTCCACAGTAAACAGAAGTATACAAAACTAGCAGCCTAGTATTTGACAAACACAAAGAACTGTTGCTAGTAGGGTGAGGTCTCCCTATTTGGCAAAAACTCCTAGGAAGACTCAATAGCAAATATAAGGTTTAGAGTTTAGACCCAACATCTCATACCATGGACCAAGATAATCTCCAAATAGATAGATGACAGATATAAAAATTCACATCATAACCAAATTAGAGAGACAAAGAAAACGTCAGATCTGTAGATGGGACAAGAGTTCATGACCAAACAACGAATAAAGATTATAGAACATAAAATGGACAATTTTGATTATATAAAATTTAAAAGGTTTTGCAAAATAAATCCAATGAAACCTATATTAGAAAGGAAATCTTTAATAGGAAAATATTTGCAGCAGGTTTCCCTGATGAGTTTCATTTCCAGATGTATATATATATATATATGAACATAACCTGAACCCCAAAGACCACTGTCATGGGACTCTCTCATCATGGTTAGAGATCAGTGTCCTATATCTGCATGAGGGGCAGTCAGAAAAGAGAGATCTGGTCTCTTCAAGTACTTTGGAAGAAAAAAAGACCCATACCATGCTACCCTTTTTTTAGGTCAGTAAAGAGAAGAGACTCTGGTAGCAAGTCAGCATGAGAAGAGTTGGTGATCTTTATCATGTCCCTATCCACAGCGTGTTGCACTAGGGACTTAGTGGAATTTCCCCCTGTGAGATCTGGGACTTTTCCCTTTTAGATCTGGGACTTTTCCCTTTTAGCTGAGTTGCTCATTTTACTCCCAATGGGAGAGCTCCTTCGATAAGAATTGTCTGGTTTATCTTCTAATGTGGAGATTTTTTTCCCCTGATTTGTTCTGCTCTCAATTTGACTAATGGGTTTCTTTGCTATATGCTGTTCATTATGGAATCGGTATTTGTTGGGTAGCGAAGCTTGGAGTCTTCCTTCCCCTTTAAGAAACAATGATCAGGAGTTTAGCTTAACACGAAAACTGCATCTGCTAGACTAATAATACTTAAAGGAGGAGACAAAATTCTATTCTGGTATCTGAGAAAAGGAGAGAGTGTAGCCTCTGGCCCCAACCTCCTCCTTCTCTTCCTGCTAAGAACCAGTGTCCGCTGCAGAAAAGGGGTGTGTGTGTGTGTGTGTGTGTGTGTGTGTGGTCTGGGAGGGGAGGAGACACTAGAAATGTACCTATTTTTGCCTTTCTGTGAGATACACAACACCAAATTGAGCCAGCCTTGCTATATAAAGAACTGATTCACATAATAAAAATAAGATCCATTACCCAAATGATAAATGGTCAAAGGATATGAAGAGGTAGGTTTCAAAGGAAGAAATCTAAACTATCGATAACCATTGGAAAAAAAAATGCTCCAGAACATTAATAATTAGATAAATGTTAATTAAAGCAACTCTGAGGTTCTACTTCACACCCACAAGATTGCAAAGATGGCAAATGTCAAAGGGGTTATGGGAAAACAATGCTTATGAACTGTTGGTAGATCTGTAAATTGGCCCAGTTAAATTTGGAACTGTGATCATAGTTACTAAACAACATATAGGGCAGGTAGGTGGCACAGTAGATCGAGCATGAGGCTCTAGAAAAAAATCACTCAGGAAGACCTGAGTTCAAATCTAGTCTCAGATACTAGCTGTGTGACCCTGGGCAAGTCATTTAACCCTTTTTGCCTCAATTTCCTCATCTATAAAATGAGTTGGAGGAAGAAATAGCAAATCACTCCAGGATCTTTGCCAAGGAAACCCCGAATGGGATAGCTAAGAGTTACACATAACTGAAATGGCTGAACCAAAAGTAAACTGCAAACCAATTCTTTTCTTTCTGGAGTGGATAAACAAATTATGGTATATGATATATGGTTTATATGGTATATAAACAAAATATGGTATATGGTAATGGAGTATCATTATGCCATAAGTAATGATGAAATGGACAGTATCAGAGAGAATTGTGAAGGTCTCTATGAATTGATTCAGAGCAAAGTGATCAAAAACTAAAATAATTTATACATTAACAACATTACAGAGAAAAACAACTTTAAAAGACTTTAGAACTCTGAGTATAGTATAATAAATCTTGAGTCCAGAAGACTGAGATGAAACAGCACCTCCTACTAGAAGTGTTGAACTCAATATGACATACATTTTTTAAGAAAGAATAAAACATATTTTTAGACATGGGCATTGGAAGAATTCACTTCGCTTGACTACATATTTGTCAAAAGGATTTTATTCTGTTTTTCCTTTTTATTCCAAATGGTGTTGAGGGAAAGGTGGAAGGAAGAGAAAATATTTGTTCGTTAAAAAAATGAAATTTTAAAAAATTTAAAATTTAAAAATTTTTAAAAAATCAGTAGAAGTGCTGCCATGTTATGGATCTTTGTTCCATTTGCAAACTCTGCCTATTTTTCTGGGATTCTTATCAATCATGACAAAGATTTTACTGGAATAATAAAAAAACATTTTTTGCCCTTTTATTCAAAGTGCTCTTAAATGTCTATAAATTCAGAAGCCTATCCCATAAAGACAGAATATCTAAAAGCATTTTATGATTCTTAAAGGAATAAAAAAAACAATCAAGTGCTATATTTCTATAAGTGAGGTTCAAATTCCACCAAGAATATAGAGAGGTATTATAAGTATATTTCAAAGGGAGATAAACATGATGTTGGCAGCAGGATGATGCATCAGCATGATTTCCTCCCTCATTTTTATCACTACTGTTTTCTTCTTTTCCTAATCATCTTTTTCTTTGGATTCTTGCCCTGCCCCTCCCTTGGATCCTGGTATTACCTCATTCAAAGGCCATCTTTCTCAGGTGGCAAATGTCATCTTCAGCCCACACTGTTTTCCAAACATCTTTAACATGTGAACATAGCCTCAAAAACTCCAGCAGCATTTGATTCTTTATTGTTCTGAGTATAAGACAAGGAGCCTGTGTGACCTTAGGTAAATTACCTTGACACTGACATCTTGTTTCATTGTCTATAAATGAGGAGATTAAACTAAGGGTCTTCAAAGATCCCTTTCAAATAAAAAATTCTATGACTATGTCATATACTCATATCTTCTAGGCTGCCTAGCTCCTCAATGGGTTCACAATAAGCACTGATATATATATGTATATATATATATATATATATATATATATATACATATATGCATATATGTATATATATATATACATATATATATATATATTTAAGTTTAGTGAAGCAAAATTCAATTTTAAAATTAAGAGCTTACTAGACTCAAGTTTAAATCCTGCCTGGGACAGGTGTGACTTTGGGTAAGTCACCTGACCTCTTTCAGTCTCACTTTCCTTTTCTATAAAATTAAGATAATAATAGCACTTCCTCACAGGGCTGTTGTGAGGATCAAAAGCTATAACTATGTGGCATGCTTTTTAGATCTTAAAATGCCAAATAAATATTTATTATTATTAACACAAAGCATTGGCATAGGTTCTAGAGAGAAAAAATTGAAAATAACACAGTTTTTTGTGCACTTACATATTATCTCATTTGATCCTCACAGCAACCCTGGGAGGTATTTGCTAGTATTATCCCCATTTTACAGATGAGGAAACTGAGGAAAATAGAGGGTGAGTGACTTGCTCAGGGTCTCACAGCTATTGTGTGACTAGCATTCTATCAACTACACTATCTATCAGATGTTTTTAATCTATAGTCCCTAAAAAATTTGATATAACGATTTCAACATAATTGATTTTCTTTGCAATCCTTTGTACAGCACATCCCAAATCTTAGTGATGTTTTACACTGTATTTTTATTATATATATCTAAAAATATCATTCTGAGAATGGGTCTGTAGGTTTCAAAGAACTGCCAAAGGGGTCCATAACACAAAAAAATATAGAAACCCTATAACAGAGGTTTTTCTCTTAGGAGATGAGAGAAAAATGGAGGAGAGAGAGAGGGAGAGAGAGAGAGAGAGAGAGAGAGAGAGAGAGAGAGAGAGAGAGAGAGAGAGAATGAGCAAGGAGATCTCCTCATGGAGGACTAATTGGGCTGCAGATGTTCTTCCCTATATATCTCAGATACATTGATCAGGTATGTGTCCCCAGAGAAGTTTTGAGTGACTAGTCATGCTGCAAGTACACCCAGGTGCTGAATTGCTAATGAATTCTTATCTAAAAACCAGGAACAAGGTTTGCCTTAGACAACACCTGAGTAATTCCTTCACACCCCACTCTAAAGGACTCTACAGTCTAGTAGTCATGAAGCAATGTGGTCCTAGGACAGTATGTAAAGAAGATTTACAGAAAGAGGTTTAAGGACTTTAGTCTCAACTTTGGAACTGACAACTTTATTCCTTTTTGTTTCCACTTTCTATTACACCCAGTACCCATCAATGAATTGGTGAAAAATAACAAGATAAGCATTTTTAAGTAAGATAAGATATTTTATCAGCATTGCACCAGGCAGTTACCAGATGGGATTTCAGTTTAGAGTTTCCATTTAGAAGACTTGAGAAAACACTATTAATTGAATGGTAACAGAACTGTCACCCTGGGGCCAGGACACTGGTTCAAGTTCCACTGTAGGACTATGACATTTTAAAGAGTACATAAAACTTCAAGGCAGGATAGGGGCACTACGTAAATAGGTGAAAGAGGAAGGCTTACAGTAGAAGTCACTCAGATGGAAAGACTATTCTTAAAAACACAACTGGATTTTATAAGAGTTGTTATCATCAAGATCTAGCCGAGAGAATCCAAGGCTTTTCCTGACATCCCACAGAGGAGGGTGTAATTACTAGTTGTGGCAATTCATATCGTGGAGAATATTCTGACCCCGACTTGAACCTCATGCATTGAATCTTTTCAGGGCAAGGCTGAATGGGAGGTTTTGTTTTTGTCTTATTCCCTTGTTCTAGATATATTGAAAATCATTCACCAGAACAATACAATTTATCAATTAAAAAGCATTTATTAAGCATCCACTCTATAGCTACTAGAGAATAGAAGTACAAAAGTGAGATAGTTCCTGAACTAGAATAACTCTCTCTCATATACATATATGATTTTCATATATGTATATATATGTATATTTGTGTGCATATGTATATGTGTGTGCATATAGATATATAAAGATCTATACACATATATACAGACACAGAATATGTCTGCATATCTATGCACATATATGTATAGATCCACATATATGTATAGATCTCATGTGTGTATGTACACATACACAAGTATAGACATTAAGGACAAAGGCTTGAGAGATGAAGGATAAGGAAAACCTTAATGTAGAAGGTAACATCTGGGCAGAGACTTGAAGGAAAGTAGGGATTTTAAGATGAGGAAGGATTTCATTCCAAGCATGGGACATATGCAAAGGCGTAGAGATGTAATGGATAAGGAATAGTGAAAAGACCGGTTTGAGTAGACATAACATGTGTGCCTTGTAGAATGAAGTCAGAAAAGTAGGTCAAGGATAGTCCTGAAGGGTTTTAAATATCAAAAGGAGGAGTTTCTATTTGATTCAAAAGGCAATAGAGGCATTAGAGCAAGGATCCCAAGGGACTGGAACAATCAAAAACTCTCCCTATTTCCTTATATTTCCCTTCAAATGTAGGAGCTGTAATCCAGAGTAGAATTTCCCATGAGCGTGTAAATACACTAAGGTATTATTCATTGAACTTTGATACATATATATTTGCTTGCTGCAACAGTGAATATGGTAGTCCATCTATGCAAGCCTATCTTGTGATGCTCTTGTCTAGGGGTGGTGAACCTGAGGCTTTGAGGTCACATGTGGCCTTATAGGTCCTTAGGTATGGCCTTTTAACTGAGTCTGAGTTTTACAGAACAAATCCTTTTATTAAGGGAATTTGTTCTGAGAAGTTTGGATTCAGTCAAAGGGGCACATTTGAGGACCTAGAGGGTCACATGTGACCTCGAGGCTGCTGGTTCCCCACCTCTGTGTCTTGTCCATGATATCCCATGAATCCAACATAAGGAGTACACCCAATGTGGTATGGTGAATAGGAGATCTTTCTTTAGTCATCCTTATGCCAGGGGAATACATGCTATCTATCATCCATTATCTCTCATTTTTACTATTTGACCAACTTATCTTCTTTTCTGATCACACATTTCTCTGATGACATCCATTACATTGCTTCTTCCATATAGTTTCTTATATATAATGTGTTGCAGTCTATTCATAGCTGCCATTCATCTTTCCATTGCTCATTGGGTGATCTTGAACTTCAGTTCTTCATAGTGGTATTCCATGACTTACGGGCATATACATTATCACCATATACCTTGTTATTCAAGGTAAGTCTTTTTTTAAGGGAGAGGCTTGAGTAATAAGTCAGTTCTCAAATGAAACCTAGCCCATCCTCTTCCAATTCAACTACCTGTCCAATGTACTAACGGAAGAACTCTATATGTATTCATCCATCTGAATAGTTGGTTGTTATCCTTCTTTCTTGAAGAGGACAAAAATGACATCACTATGTTAGAGTCAAGTCACAATATGTCTGACTGTGGCTGATCAGACCAATGTGAGCTTGAGATACCCTACCACAGGTCAGACACAAATAGTCCATATGAACATTTGGGGCAGATTCTCTAAACTGGCACATCTCATGTTTCTTTTGAGTTACTTTGATTCTGGTTTGCTCATAGAGCTCAGTAACTTCTCTATTGAGGGTGCATCATGCTGGGCAGTCTTGTGCCAATGTCTTCCATGTCACACAATCAATTCCAAAGTTCTTTTTTTTAAAATTTATTTATTTAACTTTTAACATGCATTTTCACAAAATTTTGGGTTCCAAATTTTCTCCCCATTTGTCCCCTCCCCCCACCCCAAAACACTGGCATTCTGATTGCTCCTATCACCAATCTGCCCTCTCTTCTATCATCCCTCCATTCCCTTGTCCCCATCTTCTCTTTTGTCCTGTAGGGCCAGATAACTTTCTATACCCCATTACCTGTATTTCTTATTTCCTAATAGCAAGAACGGTACTTGACAGTTGTTCCTAAAACTTTGAGTTCCAACTTCTCTTCATCCCTCCCTCCTCACCCATTCCCTTTGGGAAGGCAAGCAATTCAATATAGGCCATATCTGTGTAGTTTTGCAAATGACTTCCGTAATAGTTGTGTTGTATAAGACTAACTATATTTCCCTCCATCCTATCCTGCCCCCCATTGCTTCTATTCTCTCTTTTGATCCTGTCCCTCCCCAAGAGTGTTGACTTCAGATTACTCCCTCCTCCCATTGCCCTCCCTTCCATCATCCCCCCCTACCCTGCTTATCCCCTTCTCCCCCACTTTCCTGTGTTGTAAGATAAGTTTTCATACCAAAATGAGTGTGTATTTTATTCCTTCCTTTAGTCAAATGTGATGAGAGTAAACTTCATGTTTTTCTCTCACCTCCCCTCTTTTTCCCTCCACTAAAAAGTCTTTTGCTTGCCTCTTTTATGAGAGATAATTTGCCCCATTCCATTTCTCCATTTCTCCTCCCATTATATTTCTCTCTCACCACTTAATTTCTTTTTTTTAAGATATGATCCCATCCTATTCAATTCACTCTGTGCTCTGTGTGTGTGTGTGTGTGTGTGTGTGTGGGTGTGGGTGTGGGGGTGTGGGGGTGTAATCCCCCAACTACCCAGATACTGAAAAGTTTCAAGAGCTACAAATATTGTCTTTCCATGTAGGAATGTAAACAGTTCAACTTTTATAAGTCCCTTATGACTTCTCTTTGCTGTTTACTTTTTCACGCTTCTCTTCATTCTTGTGTTTGAAAGTCAAATTTTCTCTTCAGCTCTGGTCTTTTCTTCAAGAATGCTTGAAAGTCCTCTATTTCATTGAAAGACCATTTTTTCCCCTGAAGTATTATACTCAATTTTGCTGGGTAGGTGATTCTTGGTTTTAGTCCTAGTTCCTTTGACTTCTGGAATATCATATTCCACACCCTTCGATCCCTTAATGTAGAAGCTGCTAGATCCTGTGTTATCCTGATTGCATTTCCACAATACTTGAATTGTTTCTTCCTAGCTGCTTGCAATATTTTCTCCTTGACCAGGGAACTCTGGGATTTGGCCACAATGTTCCTAGGAGTTTCTCTTCTTGGATCTCTTTCAGGCGGTGATCGGTGGATTCCTTGAATATTAATTTTGCCCTCTAGTTCTAGAATATCAAGGCAGTTTTCCTTGATAATTTCATGAAAGATGATGTCTAGGCTCTTTTTTGGATCATGGCTTTCAGGTAGTCCCATAATTTTTAAATTGTCTCTCCTGGATCTATTTTCCAGGTCAGTTGTTTTTCCAATGAAATATTTCACATTATCTTCCAGTCTGCATTTTTTTGGTTTTGTTTTGTGGTTTCTTGGTTTCTCATAAAGTCATTAGCCTCCATCTGTTCCATTCTAATTTTTAAAGAACTATTTTCTTCAGTGAGCTTTTGAACCTCCTTTTCCATTTGGCTAATTCTGCTTTTGAAAGCATTCTCCTCATTGGCTTTTTGAACCTCTTTTGCCAATTTGAGTTAGCCTATTTTTCAAGGTGTTATTTTCTTCAGCATTATTTTGGGTCTCCTTTAGCAAGGTGTTGACCTGCTTTTCATGCTTTTCTTTCATCTCTCTCATTTCTCTTCCCAGTTTTTCCTCCACCTCTCTAACTTGATTTTCAAAATCCTTTTTGAGCTCTTCCATGGCCTGAGTCCATTGAATATTTATTCTGGATGTTTGGGATACAGAAGCCTTGACTTCTATGTCTTTCCCTGATGGTACGCATTGTTCTTCCTCATCTGAAAGGATGGGAGGAGATATCTGTTCCCCAAGAAAGTAACCTTCTATGGTCTTATTTTTTTTCCCGTTTTCTGGGCATTTTCCCAGCCAGTTACTTGACTTCTGAGTTTCCTCTCCACACCCAACTCACCTCCAGATCTGCCCAGCTAGTGCTTGGGGTCTGAGATTCAAGTGCTGCTTCCCAGCCTTAGGGCTTCAGCAGGGCGGGGCTGCTATTCAGTGTGAGATTAAGTTTAGGTGGTTCGGTGGGGGCAGGGCCACCTCACGGGGCTCAGTTCCCTCAGGAGGTTTATGTGGAGACCTTCAACAACGGATCCAAGCTCCTGCCTGCTTTGGGAGCCCCTGTCTGCTGCTGCCTCCCGAGGAGGCCTGAGTTATGAGGACACCCCACTCCCCTCTCAGAGACCCTCTCACTGACCTTTGGCGCCTGTGGGTGGAGGGACCTTCGTGGCCACTGGAGATTCTGTCCCTGAAGCCTGCTCGGATCTGCTCCTCTTGGTGCTGCATGGCCAAAGCAGGGCTGGGCTGTGCTCTGGGTCTGGGGTGTGACAGACCTTTCGTGTCAGTTTTTCAGGTCTCTCTGGAACAGAAATCTTCTCCACTCTGTTGTTGTGTGGCTTCTGCTGCTCCAGAATTTGTTGGGAGTTCCTCTTTATAGGTATTTTATGAGCTGTGGGTTAGGAGCTAGCATATGTGTATCTTTCTACTCCACCATCTTGGCTCCTCCCCCAATTCCAAAGTTCTTGAGAGAGACCTTGAGAATGTCCTTGTATACTTTTTTCTGACCACCATGTGAGTGTTTGTGCTGTGTGAGTTTTCCACAAAATAGTTGTTTTGGCAAGTATACATTTCATATTTGAAGAGTGTGGCCACCCCATCAGAGTTGTGCTCTCTGAAGTAGAATTTGAATGTTTGGCAATGTAGTTTGAGAAAGAAATTGAAATACCATCCTAATGAACTTCTCCAGGCAACCAAATTTTGACATAATTTTCCATAAGACCTCACTACTAACAGTATCAAAGGCCTTGGTCAGATCTATAAACATTGTGTGCAGACCTCTGTTCTATTCCTGGCCTTTCTCCTGGAAACTATATAGACTGTTCCTCAACCCTTTCTGAAGCCACATTGGCTATCAGGTAGATGACCTTCTTCCAAGTGAAGTATCAGCCCATTAAGGAAGACTCTGGCAAGAATCTCACCAGCAATGACTAAGAGAGAGAGACCCCACTATGATTGTCACAGGACAATCTATTTCCTTTACATTTATAGAGATGGACAATGGAGGCATCCTTGAACTCTTGGGAGATAATTTCTTCTTGCCATATAACCCAGAAAATTTCAGTCAGCTTTTGTATGAGCAATGGACCCCACCACCACCACCTTGTAAATCTCAGCTGGAATAGAATCAGCACCAGGTGCTTTGCCACACGAAAAGAGACTAATGGCATTCAAAACCTCCTCTTCAGTTGGAAGTTCAGCTAGGGAGGGATTGACTTCAGCCTCAGATAAAAGGTCAATGGCCTCAACATTGATTAATGACGGTCTGTTGAGAACACTATGGAAGTATTCAGCCCATCTCTCTAGACTCACATCCTTCTCAATAATCAATGTGGCACTGTTGGCACTGAGTAGTTGAGATGTACAATAGGTCTTTGGCCCCATAAATAGCCATCAGGGCTTCATAAAAGCACTTCAGATTGTTACTATCAGCATAAAACTGAATTTCATCTGCCTTCTTTCTGAGCCACAAATCCTCATAATCTCTCTAAGCTTTACTTGTACTTTACTTTTGATGTAATTTTAAATGCTGCCTTCTTAGAGGTGGATGAACTATCCTGCTGGTAAACCCTGTGAAGTTCTTGTTTTTCTTTTAGCAGCTTCTGAATTTCCCCATCATTTTCATCAAACCAGTTGATGTTTGCCAGTGTTCTGGCCCAGATGAGTAAATGCAGTGCTGTACACCAAATCTCTGAAAGCTGTCCACTCTTTTTCTGCTCCACTGTTGTCAACTGTGTGTTGGCTCAACTTTCCCTCCATGTTAGCAACCAACTGTTTCCACTCAGAGAAGCTCTCTAATCTGTTGACATTAATTCTTCTGTTAGTCATTTTGCCTTGGGGCTGCTGCTTTTGTTGGTTGAGAATATTTAGCTTGGAGAGGATATCTATGATCAGTCCAGCACTCTGCACCACACATTGGCTTTGTCACTGTGACATCCTGTCTGTCTCTTCTCCTTACAATCACATAGTCTATTAAACACCAATATTTGCTGCAAGGGTGCATCCATGAAGTTTTATTGTGTTTAGGAAAATGGAAGACAGTGTTGGTGGTGAGAAGGTCATGAGATGCACAAGACTTCAGTAGTATCCATTGCTGTTACTTTTTCCAACTATGTTCTTCCCAAGGACTCCCTGCCGTGTCTGGTAGTCTGAGCCTACTCTAGCATGAAAGTCATCTGTAATCATAAGCTCATCCTCTTTTGGCACACTGATGATAAGGGTCTCCAGGGCTTCATAAAACTTTTCATCAGGGTTTGTCATGATGAGAGCATAGGCATGATGATGACAGCATGGCATTTTCCTGCAAGTGACAATGGCATTGTCATGAACCTGTCATTCACTGCTTTTGGCAGGCATACAAGCTTGTTGACTAGATTAGTTTTGATTGTAAAACCTATACCAGCTTTACTTCTTTAGGAAATGGTTATGATTTAGGGTTTCTTCTTGATCTTTAGAGAATAGAATTCTCCCCTGAGAATTCTGAACAGATGCAGAACGAAGTGAGCAAAACTAGGAAAACAAAAGAGCACTGTAAAGACAAATAACTTTGAAAGATTTAACTCTGATCGATGCAATAACTAACTACAATTCCAGGGGATCAATTGATGATTCATACTACCCACATTTTACCATCTTTGGACGTGGTAAACATGGGAATTTGTCTTGTTTGACTGAATATCTGTTACCAGGGGTTTTTTTTTCCTTTTTTTCCTAGTAAGTAGAAGGGTAGAAGGAAAATAAGTTAAATGCTTGCTAACTGAATTTTTTAAGATAATAAAATAATAAGAATTTTAAAAAATAATTGATGAGAGATACTTTTAAAGAATTTTGTGAGTTATAAATTGATACAGAGTGAAATGAACAGAACCAGGACAGTTTATACATGAACAACAACTGTAAAAAAAAAAAAAGCAATTTTGAAAGTCTTAAGAACTCTGATCAACATAGTGGCATGCCTCCAGAGAGCAGTAATGCATCTATTTTATAATATACTTTATTTTTTAAAAGCAAGTGGTATAAAAGTTCAGAATTTTAAAAAATTTAAAGAGCGTTTGAAAAGGTATGATCAAAACATTCAATAATCTTTTGATGACTCTGTCAGCCCAGGACCAGATCATATTTTTCAGTTTAATGTTGTGTTGACCACTTTGTAGCATATACATATATCAAGTAAAAAAGTGTGAGATAGTGATAGCACTGTAGAAAATACAGATATAAGTCAAGTCAGATTGTTCTAGCTGGATTAACTGCTCTTACCTCAGATGAGCTGATGGGAGACACAGAGTTCATAAAGGTGTATGAGGACTTGATGCAGTTATTGCCATAATTAATGACCAGAGCCCAGACCCAGAACTGCATGCCATGGCTGATATATCAGGGTTCTAGGTTCCAGAAACTTTAACAAAGGCCTACCTGGTCCACCTTCTAAGCCCATCCTGCAAGTGTCAGGTCATATAGGAGATACCAAAGTTATTGCCCAGGAGTCTAGTTCATTGAGGACCCATAGGAGATGTTTAAGAGAAATGATCCACAGGTCTGGGAACATGCTAGAGACAGACATGGAGTGGGATGGTGATTGGGGAAATCAAGGCACTGGAGACAGTGGGACATGGTACCTTCTACAACAGGTAACAGTAGAGAATAGTAAAGTAACAGTGCTGAGCTGGAATAGTTCATTAGCCATTGTTACCTATGCTGTCATAGACTCCCATAGCTCACTACTCCATGCCTCAGCTGCCCAAGTTTTCTTCTTATGGTAATAACATGGCAATGATCCTTACACTACATGCTTTAAGCTCACCTGGAGCACAAGCTCTGTTTGTACCAAGGTATGGCCCTATAAACAAAGGACATTGCTGGAGCTCTAAAAGCTAGCTGATAAAATGATTCCTGTAATCCTCAGACAATTGGGAGTGGGTGGAGCACCCCCAATGGGCACCATCTGCTGGAAGTTGTAGTAGGTGCCATGCCAATAGGTAGGACCTATTGGGCGTCCTGCTTACTGGGTGACTGCAAGTGGCTGAAGATATAGAAAAATCTTTTTAGCAGGTGTTCATAGTTTTCAGGAGTTCTCATATGAGTTCAATTTGTCCTATAAATTGACCTACAAATAAACTTTTTCTTCGTTAAGCTTGCTGATTGGAGAGACTATGAGCTTGTCGAGGGTAGGTTTTGCCTTTCATCATATCCCCAGTGCTGGGATGTAACAAGTACTTAATAAATGTTTTTTTGACTGACTGATTAGTTGACTGAAGTGTGCACTTAGATGTAAGGTGAGTGAAAATATACTAGGTCATATCTGTATATTTGAAAGTTCAATCTTTTTTGGCGGGGAGGGGGAATAGAGATGTACTACTCAGGACCTCTGTGTCATGTAAGAAGTTCTGATATAAACTATTTTAACAAATACAAACACACTTTTTAAAATGCCAAAAAAACAAGCCAGTACAACAAGCATTTTTGAAATGCCTCTACCACGTAAGATTCCAGAGATCTTAAGTCCAAAAACAGTATCATGTGTCATTAATATGAAAGAATACTTGGATGGGGATGAAAAGGAATTAGCAAATTGATTGTGTACAGGTGCTCTGTGATCAAGTTCTCCCATCCCCAACCCCTCAGTAACAGCTCCTAAGTAACAAGGCAATTTGCCTCTAAACAAGTACAAGTATTGCTTTCTTTGACAGTGGAACTTCAATTTTTAGTATCTAAAAGATCTGGTAAATGCTCTGCCGTTAAAGGATGTAAGAAAGAAAAAAGTCTTAACTCAGATGAAGATCTGTATGGAAGTTGTTGTTTAGTTATTTCCGACTCTTTGTGACCCCGTTTGGGGTTCTCTTGGCAAAGACACTGGAGTGGCTTGCCATTTCCTTCTCAGACTCATTTTACAGATGGGGAAACTGAGGCAAACAGGGCTAAGTGACTTGCCCAGGATCACATAGCTAATAAGTGTCTGATGTCAGATTTTAACTCAGGTCTTCCTGACTCCAAGCCCAGCATTCTTTCTATCTGCCCTAGCAATATGGTTAGAATATATTTAAACACCCTGATTGAAGACATGACACATTTTTTTGTCCCTAACACTTGGTAAAATGAATCTTTTTGAAGTTTAAAAACATAGAGAAAGAAAGCAAAAGGATGTAAAAATGTTCAAGACCAGAATAAAAATCCTAGATTCAAAGGAAGGAACAGAATTTATGCCCATTCTATTTTTAAAAGTGATTTATTATTTGCTTTTACCATCATGAAAAGAAAGGTGGAAAATGTTCCTTGTAGTCAAACAACTATTGTGCTGCCAGGATTTACAAAGAAAAATCTTCAGATTCAAAGAGTTTTTGGCATCTAAATCACATATGCAGGAAAACCATAGGCACTGGAATGATGAAATGGCCTTACCTTCCTCTTGGCTGGGTGTACTACCCATAATCCACTCTTTGAGCTTGTGTTTGTGTTTTTAACCTGCTCCCACTGTCAAGTTAAATAACCTCGTTTTGTGCAGAGCCTACTGGGTCGTTGATTGCGGCCAAAAATGGATAATTACTATTTCTGAACAAAAAGGAGAGAAAATTCTTAAGTTCCAACTAACATACACGTACATATTTTGGCTGTTCCAAAAGACTCAGTGCAGCTTTAAAGCAAGTTTAAAAGTGACTTTTGGGACTCCCTTTATTTTAAACAGAGGGGAGGGTATATGAAGTGTTATTATATGTCCTTCTTGACCCTAGACAGCTATTAGGAGCAATGAGTGGAAGTGGTGGAGGTAGGTTTTTGTTGATATAAGAAAATACTTTCTTGTACTATTATTTTATTTTTATTTATAGAATAAAACAAGCATTTCCATAACATAATATAATTTTAAAAAAGATGATTGCACATGAAATGGCAAATCTATTATGATCAACTTCCTATTCCTTTTAAATATATAATAAAATTATCATGTAAATTTCTTTTTTTCCTTTCCTCCCCCTCCCTCCTGTCCTAAAGATGATTACCATTAGACACAGGTAGGCATGTGTGTGTATATACATATACATGCACATACTTTTCTTCACATGTCCTTTATAGTTAAGTTGGATATTTACGATAGACAAAAAAATCTTATTCACTCAGTCATTCTTCAAATAGCATTGCTGTTACTGTATACAGTGTTCCCTTGGTTTTGTTAATTTCACTCAATTACTTTGTGCAAGTTTTTCCACATTTTTCTAATTATTAGAGCTATCCATGGGCTGCCTCAGGAGAGACTGGGTTGCACAACAGATTTCTGTAGGAAAGGTCAGTTGACTGCTTGCTGGAGGTGTTTTAGAGAAGATTCCTGTTCAAATATAGTTTTGACTAGATGTGATAGGGGTACCTGGGCCGTGGGTCATTGTAAGGGGGCTAGGAACTCTTGGACGCCAGGGTAGGACCGCACCCAAGGTGCCTAGAACTAATGGCATCTGAGGCAGGACCGCCGCCCTTGTTTTTCTCCTGGAGTTTGGGGAAAGTGGGTAATCGTGGAGCAGGGTTGGAGGAGTAGATTTGACCTTCAAAGGGATTGGCTGAAGGGCGTAATTCCGGAGGCTATTATGTTATAAATAATGCTGCTTTACTGATAATAAACGGAGTTGCCTTACACCCTGCCTCCCGCCTCATTCATTGCGTCCTGAGAACAGCATAGGGTCTGGCTGGCCAAGACCCCCAACCCAAAGAGGAAGGTCACAGGTCATAACAGCTGACTCCTGCCCCACCTCATTGTCAATACTGGCTAAAGCAGGGGAGTCAGTGTCCCATGAGAGGAGCCACAGGACACCTTGCACCACGTGGGCCTGGAAGCAGGGACTCTTTCAAGAGGGGTGTGCCCAGTTGAAGAAAGAGCCTAAGATCATGAGAAGGAGGAACCACCTTGGGGTGTTCTAATGAACTTGCAGTTACTGGCATTGAAGAAAAATACGTCATTCTTCCTCAACTCACTTTGCTATCTCTTCCTTCTTTTTAGAAATTATTTTTATTGTGAATGTAGCCAACATAAATGCTCGTATTCTAACGAACAAGGAACATAAAAAGGATCACATATGGAACTGTGGACTTCTCTCATTAAAGCTTTTGAAATTATTTGAATTTTTTTTTACAACAGTAACAAATCTGCACTGCCTGTGCTCCCTTCGGAAGTTTTTTCTGGTCTCTTGTCTGTGCTAATTTTTTAAATGTCTTACTAAGATCAAAGGATCACAGATTTAGAAATAGAAGGGACCAAAGAAGGTAATGAAGCCAACCTCCTCATTATACAGATGAGGAAACTAAGGCCCAAGTATAAGTATCAAGGGTGAGATTTGAGCCCAAATCCTCTAACTTCAGGGCCAGTGTTCTTTTTCACTGTACCATTCAGCTTTCTCAGAATAATCATTTCTTATCTTCCTTTTTTGGGAGGGAGGTATCACTCTTATTAACCACTAATTGAACTCATTGAAATAAAAATCCTTTCATGTAATTAGTAGGTATAATCAAACAAAACAAATCAACATATTGGCTTTATGTCTATACATGTCCCTCTTTTCTGCCTTTCCCTTCCAATTTTTTTTGAACAAATAATCTACAATCACTGCCAATTCTATTTCCTTACTACTGACACCCCTCAAACCTTTGCAATCTGGCTGGTATTGATTTGTTCTTTCAATAGACTCCCAACTAATTAAATGACTTTTTGGAGTCTCATCCTCAGCATCTGAGGCATTTGATCCTGTTGACCAATTTCTTCCTTAATCTTCTCTATCCCCTAGGCTTCTACATTCATTCAGCACAATTCAACAAACTATGCAAAAATCATCAACAATAACTGGTCAGAATTGGGCCCTCGGTAGTCAGTTCTCACATTATATACTCTGATAGCAAGGGACCCCTCTAGTGCTAAAGAATGTGGTTATCTAGTTTTAGAGTACATCTTTTATAAAAGAAAGATTAAAATGTTTACTAACAAAGAGAACTACATGCTCTTAGCAAATTTTTACTTTGCAATGCACATTTTTTACTTTTTGTACTTCTCTCCGCCCCCAAGTAATCAGCAACAATCTAATTTATTTTTTTTCTCTTTGATAATATCTTTAAAAAAAAAGGAAAAGGAAAAAGTCCCTATTATTCTATCTTCAAGCAGAGGCTGAATGATCATTCAGTGACACTGTAAAGAGGGTTCATATTTTAGGTGGATGACCACTAAGGGCACTTCCAATTCTTGGGTTCTCCCTATTTTCCTTCTTTCATTCCTTTCTTCTTTATTTCCTTCCTTCCTACTTTCCTTCTTTCTTTCTCCCTTCTTTTCTTCTTTCTACCTTCCTTCCTTCCTTTTTTCCTTCCTTCTTCCTTCCTTTTTTCCTTCCTCCTTCCTTCCTTCCTTCCTTCCTTCCTTCCTTCCTTCCTTCCTTCATTTCTCAGATGGGAAATGCAGTGGCTACTTATTGGCCTAATTCCACTGCTGATTGGCATAGAAGCTTTGAACCTGTCCCATTTTTCCACCCTGGACTAGTTTGCCCTTCCTTAGGCAGCCTGGTGGCCTCCCACTCTTGGGTAGGGGCTAATGGGCTCACCATATTGGTGCCAGAATTAGTGTGGACAACTAATCAGCATTAGCCCTAAAGTAGCTGTGAACTCTAGAACTCAAGAAATCTACCAGTCTTGACTTCCCCAGTGGCAGAGATTATGGGCATGTGCCCAATTTTTGGATTCTATGACTTGCTTTGAGATGAGAAGACAGAATAGTTAGCTGACCTTAACTTTTTCAATAAAGTGAGAGGTCATGTCATTTGCTGAGAATGCAGTTGGATTTTGAGGATAAAAAGGAAGATTTAGGATAGACTTGGTGAGGAGTGCTGTAAGAATTGATGTGATATGAAAGAACTGATGAGAGGCAACAAGGGCCCTCCTTGAAGCTATGCAAGTAATTTGTAACATAAAATCAGTGGTTTCTTGACTTCCTCTACAGTGTTGGAGTAGGAATGACAAAAATGGATAGAAGGGATTCCCCAAGTTTGAAGATCAATAGGATGGAAGATGAAGTGATCAAGAGAATGATGGCTCGTCCATTGAGGATGTCAGTGGCTGACCTTGAGGTTCAGGCCAAGTAGGGAAATTGACAAGGAAGAAATGTTTATAAGGAGAGTTGATTCAGGAGCCCATTACATCTAAACCTAGCCTCATCTATACCTCAATTCTGTGCACACCATGGTATGAACAATTGCTTGTAAACTCAAATGAATCTCACATTGGTAGAATTTCAGACTCCACCAATAACAGAAGTATTTAAGTCAGTGAAGGGACTTTTTCTCTTTATTTATTTGAAAGAGGAATTGTTGAACTTCTGTGAGACCTTTGGATCATAAGGGCAGTTAGGGGGTACAGTAGATAGAGTACCAGGTCTGGAGTTAAGAAGATTCATCTTCTTGAGTTAAAATCTGACCTCAAACACTTACTGTATCACTCTTGACAAGTCACTTAACTCTGATTGCCTCAGTTTCCTTATCTGTAAAATGAGCTGGAGAAGGAAATGGAAAACCACTCCAATATCTTGGCCCAGAAAACACCAAAAGGGGCCATGAAGAGTGGGACACAGCTGAAAAATAATTGAACAACAAGAAAATGCATCACAACCAATTAGGTCCTTTGGTTCATTTGGATGGGCATAGAATTTTCAGTAGAAGTTGACTTAAGAAAATCCTAAAAATTAGTCCCTGAGGTAGGTCCTGTGCCAGATTATTGATGACTTTTCCTTTGATGTGGGAGATGTTTGGATGTTGTTCAGTGATGGCTGTAGTCTGAAGTGTTCCTGAAATGTACATATTTAGGACATTTTGTTGCTCCACTTGGATTCAACAGATTTCAGGCTGTCTCTCAATAGATAGATTGAAGAGTTGGTAATTCCAGGTGCTTCTTAAATACTTTATGGGGCAGAAAAAGCAAACTACAATTATAGAAAATCTGGAGGGAGGGAGAGAGAAAGAAAAGAAAGAGAGAGGGAAAGAGAGGGAGAAAGGAAGAGAGAGAGAGAGAGAGAGAGGAGGGGAGGGGAAGGAGGAGAAGGGAGGAGAGGAGAGGAGAGGAGAGGGAGGGGGGGAGGGGAGAAGGGAATAAAAGGAAGTAAAGGAGAAAGAGAAAGAGGAAAGAATTTTTATTGGACTTGACTTGGAACATGCCAGTTGAATAAGAAGAGATTAAACACTCAGCACATTCTGAGCTGAAAGGTTGCCAGATTCTAGACCTCTGGGAAATTTGTTCTCAGGTGGGACTGGACTCTGCTTTCCTGAAGATGTGTGACTGTGCAAATTTTCAAGGGAAGTGCTAATGTTTCTTGAGATTTGTCCATTGCTTTATTTGAGCATGTAAGATGTGGAATCTTACCTTTCTAACTATAATAAGAGGAATCTCAACTAAAACAATCAGTTACCCTTTTTTTTTTGCACTGAACGTGGAGACTTTATTGATGGTACACAATACAGAACTCTAGGCTTCTCCCCCCTACTACAGGGGTGCTTTGGGACAAGGTTGTGAATGTGACATGGGACCTCCAGCATAGGAACATAGATTAGAAATGTAAGCTCCCCAGTAGTGGAACTCCTTTTTTGGCTGGGGATGAAGAGCCATGGCTTTCCTCTTTACTCCTTAGAGGCCAGGTAGACCAGGAGGTCTACTGCACAATTGCTATAACCATACTCATTGTCATACTAAGAAATGAGCTTGACGTATTGGTCATCGAGGGCAATACCAGCTCCAGCATCAAAGGTAGAAAAGTGGCTGTTGCTGTTAGTCACAGGATACAATCTACCAGGTCCTCTGTGTACCCCAAGATACCCTTCAAGGGTCCCTCTGATGCCTACTTCACCACTTTCTTGATATCATCATATTTGGCAGGTTTCTCCAGGTGGCAGGTCAGATCCACCACAGATACATGGGGCATAGGAATGCAGAAGGCCATGTCTGTGAGCTTCTCTAGCCGACAGCCTGAGCAGCACCAGTGTAAGCAGGAGTGATGTCTTTTGGGGAGGTACTATGCCTATCACACCAGCTACTGGGCCATCTACTGTTTTCTGGCTGTAGTCACGAGTCCTTCCATAATGCCAAAGTTGTCATGAATGACCTTGTTCAAGGGGGCCAAGCAGCTGGTAGTGCAGTAAGCATTACTGACAGTCTTAAGGGAATTATCATGTTCTTCATGGTTCACTCCCATTGCGAATATTGGGGCATCAGCAGAAGGGGCAGAGATTATGACCCTCTTGGCTCCACTCTTCAAATGAGCCCCAGCCTTTGCAATGATGATAAAGACTCTAGTGGACTCTACAACATACTTGGTTCCAGAATCTCCCCATTTGAATTTAGTGGGATCCTGCTCCTGAAAGATGGTAATGTCTTTTTCATTATCACCAGTTTCTCATTAGCCTTGATAGTGCCCTTGAACTTGCCATAGGTGGAGTCATATTGAAACATATAAACCATGTAGTTGAGGTCAATGAAGGGGTCATGGATGGCCATGATGTCTACTCTACCTGAGGTAAATGCAGCCCTGGTCACCAGGCACCCAATACTGCCAAATCCATTGACTCTGACCGTCCCCATCTTATTTTGGGGATGGAACTGAAGCAGCACAACCTGGCACCACGCTTCGGAGAAAAGCCAAACAATCAGTTACAAATTTGAGCTCCCACCCAGAAACATAGGATGTTTGTTTGACCAAACAGTTCAGTTAAATTCGACAACTGGGTGATGTCACTGAGAGGGAGGAGAAGGGGAAGGACAGGTACAACCAGAATATAAGTTTTCCTGGAACTAGAAAAGAACACATCCTTCCTTAGCTTCTATGACAGTACGTGGAGTCCAGGGCCCTTCCTACGACACCAGGCTGTTCTTCAGAATTATAGGAAGGACTTTGGAGGTAGATGATCTGTCTAACCAGCTCATTCTACAGTTTAGGAAACTGAGGGGAATAGAAAGGAAGGGATTTGCCTAAGTTTGTACAGGTGGTAGTTAAGTGGCAGGGATGGCTCTTCAAGCCCAGTCATTCTGATTCTAAATCCAGAGGTCTTCCAATCCCGCCCCCTCCCCCCCCAACCTCCTCAGGAAAGACAGTTGGGCAGGTCAATTCTCCTACTTACAAGTGTGTGTTCACAGTGGGAGAGATTTATTGACAACTAGTCAAACAAGATAAGATTTCCTGGGATGGCACTAAAGTCCAGTGGACTACAGTTTTATGTTGGCCAACGTCATTCAGTTACCAAAGGATAGTCAGTTTCTTCAGGACCCTGCTGTCTATTCCTCTATTCCTGTCTAATAATGTTATTTCACCTAACTCAGTAGAGCCACCATATGCCTGATTTAGGATTCATGGACCTCTTATCTTTGGTTAAATTATTTGTTTGGATTGTACCTTGCCAGCTAGGTTGCTCAGTGGATAGAGCACTGACCCTTGGAGCCAGGATAGACCTGGCTTCAAGTTCTAACCTCACATACTACTTATGTAACCCCAGGCAAGTCACTTAAAATCTATTTGCCTCAGTTTCCTCAATTGTAAAATGGGGATAATTACAGCACCAACAACACCTGTTTCTCCTGGTTGTTCAGAGGATCAAATGAGACAATAAAGTGCTTAGCATAGTGCCTTGCACATAGTAGATTCTCAGCAAATGCCATTTTCCTCCCTTTCCCCCTCCTCCCTGCTCAGGAGAATGTAATCTCCTCAAGGAATGTTTTATCATTGTGTGCCAGTTCCCTGAATTACCATCAGCACTTAAATGCTTGTCAAGTTGGATTGGACCATTCAGAGTGCTGCCATTCATCTCTTGCTCTGGTGAAATGGCTGGTGTGCACCCAAGCATCCCTGTGGCATCTGAAGGATGTCCTGAATTTCTTCCTGGGTTCTACTCTGTATTTATTTACCAGAGTGATATAGGAGAGAACCAGCAAATGATCGCACATAATTCAGTATAGTACATAGCTCTTGTAGTATAGAATCCAGGAGCTAGTTACTTCCCAGCACTTCCTGATAGATTGGCCACGTTCCTGAACATAGACAGAACTCCTAAACCCAGGAGAGGATCCTAGTGCCTCTTCCAAATTGCCGTGCCCTTGTTTTTTAGAGTTCATTGTAAAGACCAGTTTCCCTTTCTCAGTCAATGTCATTTATAATATCCTTTTAATAGCCTTAGAATGGGACTAGACATCACTTTTCCCCTCAAAGTATAATCTAATTGTCTGGAACTGGCAAGTAGTCCCATAGATTTTGCTTTTTTCCTCTCATTAGGTTCAGAAAACACCTAGAGAAGTCCTCAACTTACTAGCTGGGTAACTGTGGGTATAATTTTAGGGGGAAGAGATTTAGGGAAATAGCCCTACCACTGGATGGAGTGGGTAGAACTTCATGTCCATGCTTGCCTTCCACTCACCATTGGAAACAAAAAGAATTGTGGGTAGCAAATGGAAGAAGCTAAACCTGAATTCAAATCCCAACCACTTACTAACTGCATGACCAAGACATCTCTGAGATCCCTTCCAATTCTAGATCAATGGTCCTAAGAAACCTAAGAATTGATGCTGTACCCCAAAGACAGGTTACATAGACAAATTGTTTAATTTCTCTGAGCCTCAGTTTCCTTATCTGTAAAATGGAGGTACTATGACTTATTATAACTAACCCATGGAGTTATTATGAGGGAAATACTTTAAATTCAATTCAACAAAAGTGTATGAGTGCATAGAACATGATGAGGGGAATTTTCAGACATATACAGCTACCCTCAAATGGGAATGGGTTGTCTTGAGTCATCAAACAAAAGCTGGATGATGACTTGTTGGAGATGTTGGAGAGGGGAATTCTGTCCAGGTACAGGTTGGATGGCCCTTTCAGCTCTCTGATTCTGCTATTATGTGCATTTCACTGGGACAAGTCCTAGGAGAGAAGCAAAGTTTACACCAAACAAACTCCCAGACCTTTGTCGGTGGAGCCGAAAGGCGTGGCCAACTTTCAATTACTAGGAATACGTGATTATTATTGTGGCTGTAAGTGACATACCTGTAGGCGTTACCATCCCAGGGTGGGACTACATTCCAGTCATATTCTAAAAGCCATATACCCCTGAGGGTTTACTACTTTTATTTCTTCCAGGCCGGAGACCTTCACTCCTTTTCAAAAGTCACACTCTGGGTAAATGGTAGTTACAGTTTATATGTACCTATGATGCAGACCTGTGTTCTACCTGTCTTAGAGATGAGTCAGCTAGGGAGAAAGCCATTAAATAGTTATGCTCATGCATGAAGCAATCCTTGATGTTTTGTTTAGTGTGTTGATCAGTCTCACACATCTCAAACTTCTACTTTCTTTTGCCTATTGTTAATCAAGACTAATTCATTCTATGAAGGAGTTAAGCAGAAGACAGGTTATCAGTGCACATTCCTATCTTCTCTCCCCTCCCCCAACTCGTCACAAAGAAATGAAGATGAAGTCTAGAAGGCCAGAAGGTTACATCCAAATACCATGTCCTCTCCTCCATGATCCTAAGAGTTAACAACCCATAGGATCATGGATTTTGTGCTTGAAGGGACCTTGAAGGTCATCTCATCCCAAATCTTAATATTACAGATGAGGCAATAAATCTAGAGAGATGAAATGACTTGCCCAACATTACACAGTAAGTGAAGAAGGTTAAATTCAATTGAATAAGCATTTGTTAGGAGTCTGCTAGATTCTGGGAACACAAAGAGGAAAAATGAGACAGGCCCTGACCTCAAGGACCTTATATTCTACTGAAGGGAAATAACAGGTATACATTTAAGTAAATACAAAATAATTTATTTGGAGGGGAGGACTAAGAACAGGGAGAGGGTACCGGAGAAGAGAGCCAGGAAAGACTCCCACAGGAGCTGGTGCTTGAGACGAATTTTGAAGGAAGCAAGGAATTTCAAGAAGTAGAAGTGAGGTCAGAGAACATTCTCATTTCACCAACAACTTCATATACAGTCAAAACATGAACAAGGATCAAATAATAGCCTGAGACTTTATTGACTAACATTGGTAAAATGAACAACATTAGTTTTTTAAAGCCTGTTAGAACAACAAAACTGCTGAGTGTCCAATGATTATAGATTGTTGACTTTTTTCATGATGTTAGGATTATTTCAGTGTAGTTTTTCTACCACTAAAATGTGACATTGATTTCAGTACTAGAATCAGAAAGGGTTTGGTGATGTAGAAAAAGGACTAAAGTCTTGCCAAGATTATGTGAGCATGGCACATATCTTCTAGATGCCTAGGGGTTTAGAGGGGAACTATGGTAGAGTGGGAAGGGCACTGGATTTGGACCTAAGACTGCATCCAGATCTCCTATTTACTATATAATACCAGTATATGACCTTGGACAAAAACACTTACTTCTTTGAGCCTCAGTTTTTTCATCAGTTAAATAAGGATAACAATGATTGTACTGTATGCCTTTGTAAATCATAAAATGTAATAAGTAACTAGACTGTCAGAATTAGAAAAGACATAAGAACTTTTTTTGTTTGACCTCCATTTTATAGATGAGGAATCAGGCCTGTCACATATGAGGCAACTTAAAAGGTTTTTCACAAGTGATGTCCAGTCGGTGGTTGGAGAGTGACACTATGGGTCAAGCTAGATTAAAAGATCTGAGAATCATCCCCATAGGGGTGATACTTAAATCCACAGGAGCTGGAATAATGAAGAGACAAGAGAAGATGGCCTAGAAAAGAGTCTTGGGAGACTCTCATGATTAGGGGTCATAGCCTGGATAGGTGTAACAAATAAGGGCTTTTGAGTGGCAGAATTAGAAATTCTAACTCTTCAAGGTTGCCCCTAGGACTCTCAGCAAAGAATTTGTCATTGCCTTGGACCCAGTCAGCCAGTGTTTTTGCAAATTGGGAGAATGAACCCAGAGTGGGTCCTTCCCTCAAATGATACCATCGCTTTTAGTTGTTGCATGAAAGGTAAATTAACCACAATATTCGGCTATTTCCATAGATTAGAGAATATTCACTCTTTTATAAAAAGATTCATCTTAGATGATATTTCACTAGTGTCAGGCATTATTTGTATGGGGATTGGTGGACAGAATTACCTACAAACAGCAGTGCAGTCAAGAGAAGACCAATATTCTGGTAAATGGAATCATTATTCAGTTCAACTAAAATTTTTAAGCACCTTCTATGTGCATGCACTGGGGATACAAAGGCAAAAAATGTCACTGATCCTCTAAGAAGTGAAAGTCTAATGATGAGAAGATATGATAATATAAAATGTTGGAGATGTGGGAAAATTGGAACACTAATGCATTGTTAGTGTACTTGTGAACTGATCCAACCATTCTAGAGAGCAATTTGGAACTATGCCTAAAGGATTATCAAGCTGTGCATACCCAGCCATACCACTTCTAGGTCTATATCCCCAAGAGATCACAAAGATGGTAAAAAACAAAACAAGACCCACATGTACAAAAATATATATAGCAGCTCTTTTTGTGGTGGCAAAGAATTGGAAATTAAGGGGATGTCCCTCAATTGAGGAATGACTGAACAAGTTGTAGTACATGAATGTAACGGAATACTATTGTGCTATAAGAAATGATAAACAATTCTACACAGCATGACTATAGTGAAAATGTATTTAATAGGAATGTACATGTAGAACCTATATAAAATTGTATGCCATCTTGGGGAGGGAGGGAGAAGGGAGGGGGGAAAAATTTAAGTTATATGGTAGTGATTGTAGAACACTGAAAATAAATAAAATTAATAATAAAAAAAAGAAATGATGAGCAAGCAGACTTCAGAAAAACCTGGAAAAACTTACTTGAACTGATGTTGAGTGAAGTGAGCAGAACCAGAAGAACACTGTATACAGTAACAGTGACATTGTATGATGACTGACTCTGATAGACTTAGCTCTTCTCAACAATGCAAGGATCTAAGAAACTCCAAAAGATTCATGATGGAAAATGCTATCCACATCCAGAGAAAGAACTTTGGAGTCTGAGTGTGGATGGAAGCAGACTAATTGCTCTCCTTTTCTTTTGTTGTTTTGTTTTGTTTCTTCTTTCTCATGGTTCCTCCCATTAGTTCTAATTCTTCTTTACATCATGACTAAGTGAAAATGTTTAATATGAATGTATAAGTAGAGCCTATATCAGAGTTCATGTTGTTTTGGAGCAGGGAGGGGGAAGACACATAGGGGGAGAAAATTTAAAACTCAAAATCTTATGGAAGTGAATGCTGAAAACTAAAAACTAATTAATTATTTAAAAAAGAAATGGTAATATACACAAATGGCTATGACACAACCCAGAATGCTATAAGCTCAATGGAGAGATTTGAACAAGATACTATAGCAAATTTGAGGGGAGGTAGAGATAGAGGGGGAGAGAGAGGGGGGTGGGGAGGGAGAGAGGGAAGGAGAGAGAGAGCAATTACTTTGACTGTGGGTGAGAGCGGAAATGGAGTGATGAAGGAGGCATCACTTGAACTGGGCCTTTAAGGAGGGAGGGATTTTAACAGGAAGAGATGAGGAGTGGAAAGAAAGAGCAAAACTGTAACTAGGTATTTTTGCAACCAAGGCAAGCTGACCCAAATTGCATTTTCATTTTACTTGATCAGAGGTGATGTGTGTGGTACAGAGAGTCTAGGACACTACTGGGGAGGCCAATGGCAGATATCAGGGTTGTTGCAATCCCAGTAAACTTGGTGGGAGAGGCTGTAAAGAGGATGAACAGTGGAGACCCTGGGATGCTACAACAAAGTAATAGCCACTCCACGTAGGCATGAAAGATATTGTGAATGAAATGTGCAAGATGGAGAGGGCTAGATCAGAATGGGGAGAGTGAGTACTAATGTTTGAGTTTGGCTGAAATATAAACCATGTGAAAGGAAGTAAGGAGATAAGGCTAGAAAGGTAAATTGTAGACAGATTATGAAAGACTTTGAATGCTGATCAAGTTTTAATGCAATTTATTTTCTAATGAAGGGGCAACTAGGTGAAGCAGTAGATACAATGCTGGGCCTGGAGTCAGGAAGACCTGAGGTCAAAGCCAGTCTTAGACACTTACTAGTTGTGTGACCCTGGGCAAGTCACTTAATCCTGTTTGCCTCAGTTTCCTCATCTGTAAAATAAGCTGGAGAAGGATACTCCAGTATCCTTGCCAAGAAAACCCCAAATGGGGTCATGAAGAGTCAGACACTACTAACCGACTAAACAGTAGCAGCAGCAACAACAAAATTAGGAACACTGGTTGAAGAGGATTCTGAATATCACTAATGAACGAGCCTTGCAATGACTCCACCATAGGTACAGGACCATAGTCTCAAGAGCTGCAAGGGAACTTTAAAATCATCTAGTCCAATTTGACAGATGATAAAGTGAGGAAAAGTGAATTGTCCAAGGTCACGCAGTAAGTAGCAAAGAAGGAATTTTGAAGCAGGTGTTGCTGACTTCCAGTGAAAGTCTTTCTACCACACCACACTACCTCCCACATTCCTCAGGAGGCAAAGTCTACACAAGACAGAGAAATTTAAATGACATTGACAAACACTTGCCATGGGTCTTGAAACAGAGAATGACCTACGTTATTAATGATGGTGCACACATATTAAGGGAAGATGGATGTTTCCTCACACCAATGCTGTCAGCAAACTAGTACTTAATACTGGGCACGGTTCATTATTCGTCACTGATTAACTCAATTGCAGTGTCTAATCAGGAAGTGTCATGTAGGGTGAGGAAGAGGAGGAAGGAGCAAGAAATTGAAGTAGAAAAAGGTTATTTCATTTTTTAAAAAATTTTGCTAATGTTGGCAAGATTAGCAATTTAAAATTTGCATGAATCTTCACAGAAACTCTTAATTCAGCCAATATTCATTTAGGTGTTTGGTGTTTACTTTAATAACAGTATAGATTCTCTCTGTTTTTATCTCTCTGTCTCTGTCTCTCTGTCTGTCTGTCTCTCTGTCTCTGTCTCTGTCTCTGTCTCTCTATCTCTGTCTCTCTCTCTGTCTCTCTGTCTCTGTCTCTCTGTCTCTGTCTCTGTCTCTCTGTCTCTCTCTCTCTCTGTCTCTCTATGTCTCTCTCTCCCTCTCCTTCTCCCTCTCTTTCATTTTCTTAAACCTTACAGGTACTTGCCCTGATGACTTGATCACAGTAGTACCCATCAAATATGCAATGGGTTCTCTCACCCATCACTCAACTTGGAAGCACAAAGCAAGTTACTTTCAAAATCACAAAATCAAAATCCTGAGGCAGGATTTAAACTGGGAAGGACTTTAGAGGCCATCTTGTCAAACTCCCTCGTTTCATAATTGAAGAAAGTGAGACCCAGACAGGGTAAATGATTTGCTAATCCCCATCCTGCTACAAGAACACAGTGCCTTTTAAACAGCTCTGTGCATTTACATGGCTGGGGAAAATGCAAGTCCTGCATTCTTTTTTAATTTTTCAAAAAGAGAAAACTGAATGTGAAGGTGAAAAATGTTAGCAGCAGGAGTGTTGTTCAAAGACCCAGTTGGAGTAATAGATAAAATTAAACAACATAATAGATAACAGTAATAATTGTCTTTCAGACAAAGATTTAAAACAATCTGCTCTCAAGAAAGTTACATTGTCTTATGAGTGGCAGAGTGGTAGCTACATTGAAAATTAAATACAAAATACATGCAAAGTCATTTTGAAAGGGTTAGACTAGCATCATCTCTGATTTCCTTTTACTAGCAAAAAGTAAATCTCTTTGTTACAACTATTGAACTTTATCAGTATTGACCAGTGAAAACAGATAATTTTTTTAAAGCAGCACAAAGAATTATTGCCTGTGGGACAATGTAGTACTTTTCTAACTAAGCCTCGTTCATTCTTTATGGGGTTGGGGGGCACACTTACTGTCCATGGGTTTGGTTTTTTTGGCAGAGATATTGTAGGGAGTTTGCTATTTTCTTCTGCAATGGATTAAGGCAAATAGAGGTTAAGTGACTTTTGCCTAGGGTGGCACAGCTAGTTAAATGTCCAAGGCTTCTGATTCAGGTCCAATGCTCTATCCACTGAGCCATCTAGCTACCCCCAACTAGGTCTTAACTATGACACAACAACCCTGTGATGTATGTGCTGTTGTTAGCACCTTTGGGGAAATTGAGTTGAAGTGACTTGCCAAAGGTCATACAGCAGCATGTAAGTGTCTGAGCAGGATTTGAACTCAGATCTTCCTGACTCTAGTCCAGTCCTCTAACCACTGAACCACCCAGCTGCTTTAAGATAGGAAGTATTAGAGTTTTGATCATAACTCATCTGACTCCAAATTTAGACCTCTTTTAATTATGTTTTTTATTACATTTCCTTCTGAGCTCACCACATAAGGGCATTTGTTTGCTTTTCCAGAATTCTCTGTTTTGTTTTCCAACCTCTAAGAGCAGCTGTCAACTTTCTTCATAGAAGTAGGTGCTGAAAAACAGCTGCCAAGACTGTTCTAAACTAATCATTATTAGGTGGTAGCTTTCAAATCAATCCCATTTTTTTAAATGGCTGCCAACTTACCATTTATAATTTCTCCTTTTTCAGCTTTTCTAATTTTCTCCTAATTTCAGCTTTCATTAGCTTGGGCCACTGAATTAATTTACATACTATTGTATATTTTAATTGCTACCCTGAAGTGGCTAGCTTTACAAAAAAAAAGCCCTAGTAACAGCACATGAAGACTTTTGAAACAGGTATCTTAGGAAGTGATTTTCTCATAAGATGCAAATCCCTAGCACATAACAAAATGTTGTGAACAAAATTTAATTCAGATTTTTAAACACATGTAAAATGATTTTCTATTGGAGTCTATAATACTGAGTCTCTGCCAGGGATACAGTGATTTGGGTGGCTTCATGAACCTCTACAAAATGATTATATTCCCTGTGACCATTAGATCATTGAGAGTCCCAGATTTGACCATCCTCTGGCCTTTGTCTAATGTGGTAGAAGTACTGTAAATGGAGTTGTTTGGGTGTTGCCCCCATTAAAGGAAATTACTGGCAACCTTTTTACCTTGTGTATGTTGTGGCTCTTATGTTTTACTGTCAATCCCATAAAGAGCATACACCAACTGTTCTAGAGGTCTCATTTTGTTTTGATTTAATATTTTAGGGGTACTCATATGACCACTTGGATTCTTCATCAGTCCTCCTGATTTTCCTCTGCCTACATGTCCTTCTCTGATTATCTATATTTGCAATTCTCTCTTTTAAAATACTTTCTATACACATGCCATGCTATGTGCTATAATGTATTGATGCTCACCATGGGTCTTTTCATTACTGTCTGTGCTATTTGTAACTATAATTCTTCCAAGGTAGTAGTGTTTCATGGGTCATAGCCATATAACTTCATGAAGGAGTATGCTGATATTAAAGAAATGGGCCTGTGAAGCAATGAGAAGTTTGGGATTATTGGAGCCACTGTAATTCCCCAATCTCCTCTTACTCTCTTTTGGCCCTAGTTCATAGTCCATTTGCAGAGCCTTCCAAATTATACATTTAGGTGGATTAATTCAAAGAGCATTTTGTCCAGGTGTATGCCATAATCTGGGCAATATTTTTTTTCATCCACTTTGTTTTTCCAACATGGATGGTTAGAGCAATATCTTTAACACTATTGTAGAAGTAACTGAGGGGATTCATTTATTAATTTTTTTTAGTGTTTGGACACTGTACAATTAATAAAGTCCATTTGTAGATAGGAGCACTAGAAGAATTTTACCTCTTTGAATGCTTCTTTTATTTAAAATTTACACGAGACATCTTTCCTGACGCTAGCTATTATCTTAGGTGAGCTTATGCATCCCTATTTTTCTTACTTTATTTCAATAATGATAAACCTTATGTAGCACTGTAAACTTTTCAAAACATTTTACATGTATTATCTTGTTTAAGCCTCACAATAACTTCTATTCCTTCTCCCAAAATCTGTTGCTGGCTTTTCATATTTAAGTGTTTCCCTTAGTTTCTGCACATGTGTTATTATCCTCTTTTCATGCATGAGAAAACTAAGGTTCAGGTAGGTAAGATGATTTGTTAAGGCTCACACAACTAGGAAGAGTCAGAATGAGATCGGATCCAGGAATAGTATTCCTTAGAGTACATCATGCTACCTCTCAATTCTAAGTGAAAAAGTAAAGAAAATTACCTCATTATTCTGTCTCTGTATTATTCTTTAAAATTATTTTATTATTCTCAGAATATCTTATGATTTTGATGCCAATATAAAAACCAATTGCCAATTTAGAAACCCTCAATAAACAATAGATAACATGAAGGGAATTTCTTTTTCCCCTAAACCCAAGTTCCTCCATATTTCCTTGTTTCAAAGACACCACTGCCCTTCTAGCCATATGGATTGTAACTTCAGAGCCATCCTTGACTCTTCCCTTTCTCTCACCCTATATAGCATTGATAAGTGTGGTCAATTCTACCTTTACGATAGCTTTCATCTTTATGCCTTTTTTCCTTCACAAAGGGACATGTCCCACTAATTCAGGACCTTACCTGGACTCTTCTGGAAGCCTCTTAATCTTCCTGTTTCTAGTCTCTCACCTCTACAATTTGCTGACCAAAATTTCAGGAAAATCAATACTTCTAAGTCACAGGTCTGCCTCTGTCAGTCCTCAGTCAGTCAACAATCATTTCTTAATGTACCAGGCACTGGGCTAAGCACTGGAGATACAAAAAAAGTAAAAAACACACTCCTTGTCCTTAAGAAATTCACATTTGAGTTGGGGGAGGTGACTTGTAGACAACTACATGCACATAAGAAATGTACAGTATAAAAGGGAGATCATCTCTGAAGGAAGGCACTGGAAGTGGGATGGGACCAGGAATGGCCTCTTGCAGAAGAAGATAGGATTTTAGTTGAATCTTGAAGGAAGCTAGTAAGCAGACGTGAAAAAGGAGAACTTTCCAGTCACAGGGGACAGCCAGGGCAAGAGCAAAGAATCAGGAGATGGAGTATCATGTGTAAGGAACATCAGGAAAACTGGTTTCACTGGATGAAAGAGAATGTGGATCAATGACATAAGGAGGGTGATGTCTTGACTTGCAAGTAGAAGGGAGTAAAATAAAAGAAGATCGAGAAGGTTGTTACTCTAGACATAATAAAAAGTCACTGGAGGAGTGTGTGTGTGTGTGTGTGTGTGTGTGTGTGTGTGTGTGTGCATGTGCAAGAGAGAGAGAGACAGAGAGACAGAGACAGAGATGATCAGACTTGCCCCCTAAGAAGACCCTGATGAGATCATTAAGCAGGACAGTATAGATGGAGAAGGGAAGCTGTCCTAGGACAGAGTCTTGGGGGACAGCCATAATAAGTGGGTGTGACCTGGATGGGTAGCCAGCAAAGAAGACTGAATGGTAGTCAGACAGGTAGAAGAGGAACCGAGGGAAAGCAATGTCATGAAAACTTAAAGAAGAGAGGAGGGTGATTGATAGTATTGAAGACCTCAGAGAGGCCAATGAGGATGAGCATCAAGAAGAGGTCATTCATTTTGTTCATTCAGAGTTCACTGGTAACTTTGGAGAGAACAATTTTAGTTGAATGATAAGGTAGAAGGCATACTACGGAAGGTTTAGAAGCCAGTGAGAAAACTGGAAACATCGATTCTAAATGGCTTTCTTAAGAAATTGAGTCATGAAAGGAGAGCTATTCAGTGACAGAGTTAGTGGAGATGACAGCATCAGGCAAGGACATTTTAAGGATGGAGATGTGCATGTGTTTGTGCCTCAGGGAAGGAGCCAGTAGACAGAGACTGGAGATTAGTGAGAGAGTAAAGATGATGGATGGGACAATCTTCTGGACACTACAGGATGCAATAGTATCAGGGGTATCTGTGGAAGGGTTTTCCTTGGCAAGAAGAAGGGCCAGTACTTTGTGTGAGACAGGGGTGAAGGAAGGGATAGTGGGGGAAGGCATCTGAGTGATGTGAGATGAGGACCGTCAGCTTTCAACAAATGGTGTTTTCTTAGTGAAGTATGAGGTCAAACTCTCAGCTCTCAGAAGTGAAAAAAGGGGTGCCATGAGAGATGAAAACATTTGGAATAGCCACAGTTGTGACTGGGATAGTGAACTGAACAGGGAGGTAGAAAAGCATTGCCTTGGATAGTGAGAGCCTAGTTATTTATTGACTCTGGAGGATGCTCTCCTTCCTTCATCAAAGGGTTCAGTGCATGGATTACAGTCTTTCTCTCACCACAACTCCTGTTCTTATATTAGGGGACTTCAGCACACACACACACAAATATGTTTGTATATGTATGTAGGTATATGTGTATATGTACATATTGATTCTCCTTCATTATGTAACAAATTTATGGTGAGCCCTGTCAGTACCACTTAATCATTTTTATTTAAGCTCTGTTCAATAGCATGTGAATACAAGTAAAAGCAACTGATGGTGGGAATAAACTGGGTAGGGTTGGGGTTTGGCAAGGAATGATCAGCTCTAGGGTAAGGGGCCAAGGGATGCACATATAGAGGATAGTGTAGAGCAGGGGTGGGGAGTTCAAATGATGCGCCCAAGGGATGAGATAGGGAAGTTGAGAGAGTGTTAAATGCAGGTAGCGTATCAGCAATGGCCTGGGAAGGAACTGAGTTGGAGGGATTGAAGGTCATAGTGAGCACTTAGAATGGGTTAGGGTTTATAAGGCAGAGAAAAAGATGGAATGATAAAATATTATGCTATTAAAATATTAAAGGAATTTTTGAGCTTATGAACATGACAGTGGAACACTTTGGTGATGAATATAACCATTTTTATGTTTAGCTAGGATGGAGTGAAGGAGTAGGTCATGGAAATTGAGATTGAAGAGCTGGGAAAACAGAGTATTTGAGGGAATATCTATCTATCTATCATCTCTATCATCTTTGTATCTATTTATCATCTTTCTATCATCTGTCTCTATCATCTACCTATATCTCTATCCATCATCTTTCTATCATCTATTATCTCTCTCATTTCTCATCTCTACCTATCTCTCTCTGTCTATCTATATCTATCTCTATCAACTATCTATTTATCATCTTTCTCTATTATCTTTCTATCATTTCTATTTCTATTTATCATCAATTCTATTATTTGTCTATCCCCTAATATGTGAACAGGAATTGTGGTGCAAAGAAAGACTGTGATCCAGGCATTGAACCCATTCAGAAAGGAAGGAGACCCCTGTGGGGACAGTAGATAACAGCCCCCTCTGCTCATATGTCCTATAAGCAATGGGGAATCAAATTCCTTAAACTGGCATGTAAGTTACTCCACAATTTAGCTCCCACCTTATTTCAATGGTCTTCCTTCATATTCTAGTCAAACTAGATTACTAGCTGCTCTCTGATCTCATTCTACTTCCTATGTCCATATATTCACTCAGTGTTTTCCAATACCGGGCTGGCATTCTCTCTTCTTTGCCATTCAATATCCTTCTCTTTCTTCAAGGGTCAGTTCAGGTGCTGCCTCCTATAGGAACCCTTCCCTCATTTCTTCCACTTAGTATTATATTAGTGTCTTTGCTTCCTCAGGGCCTAAAACAGTGCTTTATTAAGCATTTATTAAATGTTTGTTGGATCATTGGGATTGAATTGTGAAATGCCTTTTGCTACAACAGGTTTTGTTTTTTTTAAAACACCTTCCCATTGTGGCAACTCTGTTTTAGTTCAACTTCTCTGGGAAATAGTGATAATGAATTTTCTTATCTGCATTCAGTCCCCATTTTTCAGGACTGACAGCTTATTAAACAGGTGAGGCTGGAACTGCTGTAATCATAAACAGAGATATTTATATAATTATCCTTTTTTCTAATTCAGTGCATATGCTCACTTCTGCTTTTACCATTTGATGACTGATCTGCACACAGGGTTATTCTGAAATAACTCCTGTCTCTAACCATTTTCTTTCTCTTAAATTATATAGTAAGTCTGTTTTTGGTTTTGTTTTGGTTTTTTTAGACAATGTCATTCAGTACTTGTCACATTCAGGGCTGACTATGTCTCCTCTTGAAACACAGAGTCATGATATATAGGTAGGAAATTCCTGAGCAGTCAATGTGCCAGTGTTTTTCCACTCATTGGTCCCTAGATCAAAGTTCTGAAATTACCCTTCATCCCCCCATCCTTTTTTGCTGTCCTCCCCTTTCACAACAAAATCCAAGAATCAAGGAAATGTTGCTTTTGTTAGGAATATTTTACCAAATTCTTCATAGCATTTTTCAACTTATTTGTCCTCTGCAACAAATATTATTCCATATAAATGAATCATCTTCACAGTATTGTTTGTTTAGATTTGCAACATGAGATGTTTTTTGTTGCCTTTGGGCAGAAGGGAAATTACCTCTACCAACTTCTAACCTTCCTTTGTGACTGCTGGCTTCATTCACAGCAAGGACATCAATTATCTGTCTATACAAAAAGCATTACAAGCTTAATCAGAAGATAAAGAAGTAGCCTAGAGCAGTTATGGGGCTCAGTGAACAGAGTGCCAGACCTGGAGTTAGAAAGACTCATCTTTGTGAATTAAAATCTGGTCTCAGACAATAACAAGCTGTGTGACCCTAAGCAAGTCCCTTAATCCCATTTGCCTCAATTTCCTCATTGGTAAAATGAGTTGGAAAAGAAATGACAAACAATTCCAGTATTTTTGCCATGAAAACCCCAATGAGTAATGAAGAGTCAGACATGACTGAAAAATGACTGAATAAACAAAGGAGCCTTTATCAGATTTTCAATTTTTATGACTCGTTGGTTATAATTCAAAACTTAGAATTTGACTTGAATATCTAATTTCTTGGTTTCAAAGGAGTCAGCTTTTCCACCCACCACTGTATAATTGCTCATTTTACATTTGCTGTTTATTATACCGAGCTGGTGATTTTATCCATTCTATCAAAAAGCACCTTTGGACAATTCACTTGTTAGTTATTTTTCATTCTTGAAGAGGACCAAAGACACCAGGGTGATGTCTGGACTTGCAAGTGAATTGGATTTAAGTGAGGCAGAGCTGTGCAAAGTCGACAGCCTCACTCTCTTCCCCAGGCATGAGAGTCTGGTGGCAAGACGTAAGTCAAGATGACTGGCAAAGGCCAAGAAAACTCAACCAAATTCCACTGAGTACTTTTTGTTAATTGTTACTAAGGTTCTTCTTTATAAAGAGATGAAACATTTCTTGATAGATATGTTTGAAAAGTGCTGTGAGATCTGCAGGTGGATTTGGAGGTGCACAAGATGTCTATATAAAATTTTGAAAATTTGAAGACTTTTCCTGACAAATTAATATCCCTAAACAAGGATCATCGAGATTAAGAGACTTATTTGGTGGTCTCATAACTAGTGAGCTAGTAGAGCAAGAATCTGAACCCAGGCCTTCCTGGCTCCAAGTTCAGGGCTCTATTTATTATAAAACTCTGTCTCTTATGATGCCCATTGGTCTGCTCCTGGTGTTCTAGGTTCAAGATGAGGAAGTGAGTCAAGGAATGTGTATGGACAAATGAGATGAATAAATGAATGAACGGGCTATTTAAATACAGTATGCCTTTAAAAAGAAAAGAAAAGAAAAGCATGGAATATAAGGAGGAAAGCACGCCGTTGTCTACTAAAGGATGAAGCCACTGAATCTGTATTTTCTGAATTCAGGTAAAAAAGATAACGTATTTCAAGTTGCTGCAGTCTTCTCCTTTATTCTTAGGGACCTCTTTGAAAAGCCCATCCCTTCATAAATCAGTCATGAACAATAATGCTCAAAACACAATACAGAGAAATCACCATTTTTTTTTGTTTGTTTTTAATACAGATGTGGTACAGAATATTTAATTACAGCAGGGCAGTGATTCCAGTTAAATAAAATTAAAAACCTTTATTCTCCCAAATATAAAATTACTAAATTAATGTCTTAAAAGAACAACGACATGGTAAAAGCTTTAAATTATGCCACCACTGACCACAGGATTGATGATTACCAATTCCTAAACCATCATTTTGGCAAAAAGGTGAATTTTTTTAAACAGTGTATAAACCTAACAGAGCAAAGACTGTATACATCTTCATATTGCACTTATTTATGTACAAGAATAAAACTGTCAAGTCAAATATAGAGCCTATACGAAGAATACCACAAATCAGTTACAATTAAACTTAACGCAGAAGCTGGTATGAGTATTAAAAAAAAGTATATAAATGCCATACATGTATGTACAGAATGTCGATTCTGTATTAACAAACTCTATGTACATGTCAATTTTTGTACTGCTTTTTAAATTGTAGCATAACTGTATTTATTAATACAGATATTTGGTTCTAAATGGCATGACCAGTTTTAAGCTCACATACTTTTTCGTAAATACCAGTAAGTATAAAATAGGACTTTTTCTTTCTTGTTCACTGGTACAAAAAACTATAATTATCAGTTCCCTTAGAGCATCAAAAATTAATGTCTATCTAGGCACAAAAATAGTTCTTATGCTTGTACTCAATCCGAATGTGCCATGGGAGAAAAATAGAGAATACCTAAATATTTTCAACATTCACAAGCCTAGCCCAGAAGCATAAGGCTAACCCAACCCTAAACAGTGTTATTCTCACTGCTATATACATTCACCAACACTTCTTTAAATGTGCCATTTATTTTAATACTACTGTGTAAGGAATAAGGAATATTAGCTCTAGCTGCAGGATTTCCAACACATGCCTCTGCTGAGACATAATAACAGAACAACAAACTGTATGTAGTGCCAGTGGAACTGAAAAAAAAATGTGCATCCCTTTATTACTTCTACAGAAAGTTTACTATGAAACAACACAGTTTATTTCCAACTCTTCTCATGCTCACTGTCTCATCTGTGTTCTTGTTCTGAAGTCCTCCTGAGTCTGTAAATGACAAAATGAAACCACACATCTTCTAAAGGTCTGATGAGGAACAATCATGCAAGCGAAGAAGAGCTGGGCATCCCATGAACCGTTGTGCTTGTTGGCGTCCCACTGATGGCGTTGAAAATGTGAAGTGAGTTAGGTAAGACATTTGACTTCTCTTCCATTGGACAAATCTCAAGAAAAACAAAAGTAGATTAAAAAAATAAAATGAAAAAGACAATGTTAGAAAACTGAGTTCTATCAGCCAAGAACAAATGTTTCTCAAAATAGATTATTTTCTGGCAACATGGACTAATTTTCTCATGAGGTTCTTTAGTTATTGGGTATAATGGTGTGATCTGGTACCTGGCTGTGATAATTCACAAAGCCAAATTTTTCATCTCACATAGTAAGTTAGTCAACAAACTTTTATTAAGCATCTACTATGTACTGGGCAATATACTAAACTATGGGGATACAAAAAAAGGATCATCCTCAGATCAACATTCTCCTAAAAGCTAAAGGCTTAAAAATACCCCTTTGCTTTTCCTTTATAAGATATTATAAGTTTTTTCTCTAAAACAGGGTCATTAAACGTAGAATCCACAAACTTGTTTTATTTTTAAAATATATTTTGATAACTGTATTTTAATATATTTTTCCATATATTTTATTTTACACATTTAAAAACATTATTTTGAGAAGGAGTCCATTGGTTTCAAGACCACCAAAAGGGCCCAGGTCACAAGAAAAGCTGAGAGTTCCACTTTTAAAAACTAGAAGAGATTTTGGAGATAACTGAGCTCAAAGCTGCCCCCTTCCTCTTGTTTTTGCTTTTTTTTTTTTTTTTTACTGTTCAGGAAACATGGGCTCCACTAGACTGCCAGCCACAAATACATATTATGTAACTTTGTATTACACGGTGCCTACAATTTCATTTATTTCACCAAATATTTCCCAATTACATGCAGAAACATTTTAACACTCATTAAAAAATTTTTTTTTGAGTTCTAAACTCATTCCCTCTCCTATCTCTCCCTCCTCGTTGAGAAGACAATTTGATATAGATTTTACATGTGAAGTCATGCAAAACATGTTAGTTAAGTCTCAAAAGATAACGCAAACAAAATTAAAAAATAAATATAATCCAAGTGAAAAAATGTGTTTTCACTTTGCATTTCAAGATCATCAGTTCCCTCTCTGGAGGTGGATGGTATCTGTTATCATAGGTCCTCTGGAATCTTACAATTCAATGTAAACCTTTATTTAGTTTGTACTTTGTATTATGCATTTGGGATATAAATGTGAAAAATGGTCTCCATCTTGAAGAAGTTCATATTTAACTCTAGTGGATATATAGAGACACAAGAGTATGAGATAACTTGAGGGAGAGAATGTGAACAACCATTTGTGGATGGGAAAGAAGTATTACAGTGCAAGTGGCATTTCAGCTGAGCCTTGAAGTAAACTAGAGACACTAAGAGAGGAGAGCGTATTCCAGGAAGGAGGGATTACTGGAAAGGAGAGGGGAAATAGAATGTTATGTTCAGGGAAAAGAGTCTGCTGGTTTGGCTGAAAAATAGAGTGCATGAATTAGTCGATCCATCAAATAACAAGCATTTATTGAGCGCTAAGCATTTAGTAAGTGCCAGTCACAAGGGTACGTGCTGGGGTTATAAAGATAAACATGAAACATCCTGACCTCAAGGGGTCAACATTCTACTGGGTGGGGTGCGGATTCTGAGCAGGGGAGTGATATGATCAGACCTATCTCTTAGAGATACTAACTTGGCAGCTGTGTGGGAACTAGATTGATGATGGAAGACTAGCCTACTCTGACAACAGTCTCTGTAGAATATATAAGGGTTTGAATCAGGCAGTGGTCATATGAATGAAAATAAGGGTGACTATATATATGTATGTATATAGAATATGTGTATTTATATAGAGAGGGAAAGAGAAGAAGAGAGAGAGGGAGAGAGAGGAAAAGAGAGGGAGAGAGAGAAGAACAGAAAGGGAGAGAAAGAAATAGAGACGGAGAGAGAAAGAGAAGGAGAAAGGACAGAGAGAGGAGAGAGGAAAGAGGAGAGAGGGGAGAGAGAGAGAGAGAGAGAGAGAGAGAGAGAGAGAGAGAGAGAGAGAGAGAGAGAGAGAGAGAGAGAGAGAGAGTGTGTGAGTTGGTATGGAGGATTCTAAGATTACGGAATCAGATCAGATCCTAGGCTCAGAGCTGGAAAGGCTCTCGTCCAAAGAGGTTAAGGTCACTTGCCTAAGGTTACACAGACAGGTGTCAGAACTGGTCTGAAACCAAGTCTTTGTTTCCAAATTAAGTACTCCTTCTACCATATCACACTGTCTCCCAATGTTGAGTCAATATACTCAGTGAACTTGTACCCTAGGACTTGGCATAGCTTCGTACTGCTCCCAGACGAAAAGGTGCACTTGGGGAGCTCAATACATGCCTAGTCTGATAACATTTTCCTTCTGGTTTCCTGGTTTGATGTTTCTCAATCTTTGTACATTTTGGGAGGAGATTCAGAAGATTAAGCTAAAACAAAGCTGATACTCAGCATGACAAAGCATCATATTAATCATGCCATATTCTCCTGGATTCTAGTACATTGTGTCCTTCCTTCCTTCCTTCCTTCCTTCCTTCCTTCCTTCCTTCCTTCCTTCCTTCCTTCCTTCCTTCCTTCCTTCCTTCCTTCCTCCCTCCCCTCCTTCCTTCCGTCTCCCCTGCTCTCGGTTTGTCTTCCTCATACCCAAATTTCCCTACTTCCCTTTTCATTTCTGTTATTGCTCTAGGACTCCAGCGTAAACCCAGGATGGCTGCAAAGAAGAGCCTCCTCATAACTCTGGAAAGCAATACTTTAAAATTTCAGGGAAAGGTTTATTTCCTTTCTACATGGATTTATCAATATCAATATGGTATACAGTATTTTAATACAATTTAATCAATCAAAGTTTAGCAACAAAAAAGCAAAACTAAGAAATGTTACCATCCCAGCTGATCACGTTTGCATGGGGAAGAAAAGAGGTGAGAGAATTAAAGTTTGAGAATTTCGATTTATAAAAATCTCTAAATAAAGCCATCCCATGACAGACGACAACTTCGTACAAAAAAGATATTGGCTTATGTTCTGAAGATGATGTTACATTAATTAACAAATAAGTTAATACTGGAAATATGTGAAATGCATCACATGCTAAATGATGCTGATTTTAACTATGATACACACAAAACATAAAGTTATGAGATTCATCCAAATTAATTTTAAAACAATACAAACGTAAAAATCTACACATCCACAGAATATGAAAAAGTGAGTGATAATTGCATGTTATATTTATTTAATCCAAATTAGTCAGCGTCCTAAATTCTGGAGAACTGATGAATAAAGACGCTTATACGGAAGGCATGTCTAAGTATTATAGGTCAAATTTATAGTGGCAAAATGACTTAAAAGAATTCCCATGGGGGGATACAGGTTTTTGATGAAGGTGCATTTTAGAGATTGAAAACCTGGGCCCTCCCCTTCCAGGTTCACTTGATATTACAACCAATGGGCAATTTGATTATGATCTCACTTAGCAAGGAGGGCCTTCAAAAATAGTATATTCTTGGGTGATGGGAGAGCAAAAATGTGAAATCCTTCTATTCTTTAGAAGGAAAAGCACCAAACAAAATGTGGAAAGTGTAGGCAAGCCTGGAGCGGACCCAGAAGTGGAAGGATCTTCCGGGGTTACGACTCGGCACTTACCTGTTCATGCATGATTTCCGAAAGCTCTTTTGCCATTTCTCTGTAGTTAGCCTTCATTTCTTCTTGATATTCTATTTGGTCTTCCTTAATAAGACGTTCATTTACTGCCAGAGCTTGGCCACAAGCTTCAACAAATTGCCTGAAATTGGGAAAGAGATGGATTTAGAAGCAGAGAGGGAGGTCAGATGCATACTTTTCTCTTTGTCAATATCTGACCCCTACATGGCTTTCTAGTAATTTAGTGATAATTTAAAAGAGAACCACCTGGGGACTGGGGAAGAAAAACATTAGAATTCAGATAAATTTAATGAATAATCAGTAATAATCCATCTTGATTCTACCGCACTAATAACAAGTATCACTTAAAGATTTGCAAAGTACTGGAGAAGTATTATCTCATTTTATCTTCCCAGCAACTCTCGGAGGGAGATGCTGCGATCATCCCCATGAGAAAGAAACTGCAGTTGAGGAATTTTAACTGACGTGGCCCAGGATGACAGAGCTATGAACTGTGTGAACTTGTATCTGAATCAGGAAGCTGCTGCTGCGCAGTGGTTTTTCAGTCACAACCTACTCTTTATGACCTCACTGGGGTGTTCTTGGCAAAGATACCAAAGCAGTTGGCCATTTCCTTCCTTTGTTATCATTCAGTTGTTCAGCTGTGACCTATTCTTTGTGACTCCATGGACCATATCGTGCCAATACTGGTCATGGGATTTTCTTGGCAAAGACACTGGAATGGTATGCCATCTCCTTCTCCAGAGGCAAACAGAGGTTTGGTGACTTACCCAGGGTCACACAGCTAATAACTCCATGGACCATATCACGTCAATACTGACCATGGGATTTTCTGGTCTGCCATCTCCTTCTCCAGAGGCAAACAGAGGTTAGGTGACTTACCCGGGGTCATAGAGCTAGTAAGTGTCAAGATAGGATTTGAACTCAGGTCTTCCTGACTCCAGGTCCAGTGCTGTATTCACTGAGCCTGACTTCAAATGTGTACTCAGATACTTACTAACTGTATGACCCTAGACAAGTCACTTAATGTCCTTCAGTCTCAGTTTCCTCAATTGCAAAATGGGAATAAAAATGCCAATTACTTTGCAAGGTACAAGGAGCAAATAAGATAATATCTGTGAAGCTCTCAGTACAGTGCCTAGCACAAAGTAGGTACCCTATAAATGCTTATTTCCTTCCATTTCCCTTCCTAACTCCAGATCCAAGAACCTATCCACTGCACCACCTTTCTGCTACTGGTAGTAGAAATGCATAGGCATGGAATGGCGTCATCTGTCAGACTGGGGCTGGGTTGGTTGATTTTGCTTAACTGTTTTTCCTTGTTACAAAATGAAACAAAAAATCAATACAATCCTTCCTTAAACCTGAAAATGTGGTTTTTACCTGAAAACTTCCTTCAAGAGCTTTACTTTATTATCAGCATATCTTTTGGTACTTGAATCATCTAAGAAAGCTCGGGCATATGCAAGAGGGCCAGCATTAACCTATATAAAAGAAGAATGCATTCTAAATTAGTAAGATAAATTACCATGAGAATTTATCATTTTCCCCATGACACCATACAAAGTTCTGCACAGTTTAGATTTCATGTCAACCTTCTAAATGCAGAGACAGTTCTACAGAAGTTCACCCAGTACAGTCATTCGTAAAGTGCAGCATACATGTGAGCTATAATCATTTTAAGATACAGTATCAGAGGAATTTGGAGTGAAGGGTCAAGATGATACCATAAACTGCTGTGTGTTAGAAAACTGACGTCTTGGGAAGCCCTGCAGTGAAAGGTTGGCACCAGCTTAAGAGATCAAGGGGCATAATCTATTTTCTAAACTTTTTGGTGGACTCACCAGAAACTTGAGTTTATCATTTTCATCACTTAATCCTTCCTTCATGTTTCAAGTCAAGTTAAGCATTTCAGGAAGCTTTCAAGTTAATGTAGAAGCACTTCATACTTTCCCTGTATCTTTTGCTCTGTTCATCAGCTGGACGGTAGCATTTCTATTACAGATTCCCATACTGCACCACTGACCTTCCTTATGTGCCTTATCTGCTGCAAGGCTACAATTACCATAATCAGTATGTTCCTGTTATTACTGGCTTCGTTTTTCACTAGATAAAAAACCCTGGCCAGATGCCTTAATCACAGAATCATACATATGGCTGGGATATTGGTCACAGCTAATTGCTAACTTGTTTTGACATACAAACTTTTCATATTTGCAAGAGACATTGGAATGGCTTTTCTGGAAAGTGAAGATTCTTTTTTTGTCTGTTAAGCAATGACGTGACTCTTTTTTGAACTTATCAGGAATCTAAAGTTAAAGAAAACTTAGAGATAAAGGGAAGGAGTAGGTACTGTAGCCAAACAGATAATATGGAAAAAGGGGGAAGGGTATGAAAGAGATAATGGGAGTGAGGCCCTGGGTTTTATACATTTCGTTTGATCAAAATACAAATTTGTGCCAAACATTGTGCTAAGCCTGGGGAGACAAAAAGAGGCAAAGAGTAGGCATTTAACAAATGTTTACTGATCAACTGATGGATGATTAGCAAAAGGAGGGGGAAAATGCCTACTACTGAAAAGGGGTATTAACATTTTCTCTTCACTGGGAAAAACATTTAAGATAGTCACAACTTTTGATTAAACATAAGTTGCTTAGAGGCCAAGAGTTCATGTAACATCTGAAGTCAGATTCAATGCTATGTAACCAAAGAACTCCAAGTCGTGTCAACAAACATTTATTAAGTGCCTACTATGGATGCAAAGAAAGGCAAAACATAAAACCCCAAAACCCCAAACCAAAAAACAAAGTAGTTCCCAGTTAAGGAATTCGTGGTCTAATGGGGCAGATGGTGAATAACATAGAAACAGCTATGTTTTTTGCCTTTCTCTGTATGACCAGAGTTTAGCACAATACCTGGCAAACAGTAGGCACTTAATAAATGCTAGGTGACCTTCTACAAACAAATATATGAGTTAAGCTGGCAATGATCAGTAGAGAGAAAGTAATAACATCAAGGCAGATTAGGAAAAGCTTCTGGTCAAAGGTTGGATTTAGCTGCAATGTAAAGGAAAATAGGGAAACCAAGTGGGAGAAATAGGACAGAGAATATCTCAGGTTTGGGGGACAGCCAGAGAAAACTCCTGAGGTTGGGAGATGCAGTGTTTTGTTTGAGCAAGGAAGCTTGGTATCACTACATGAGGGTAAGGTGTAAGAAGAACAGGAAGGTAAGAAGGAGCCTGGTTGTGAAAGGCTTTAAATGACAAAGGTAGACTTTACATTTGATTCTGGAGGTAATGGGGAGCCAGTGCAGTTTACTGACTAGAGAGTGATATTGTCAGACCCATGCTTAAGGAATTGGAGAATCAACTGGATACCTGAGTTGAGAATGAACTGGAGAGACCTTAGGCAGGGAAGACCAACCAGTAGGCATGAAGTGAACACTGCAAGGGGATTGCAGCATCAGAGGAGAACATGGAGAGTATACTAGAGATTTTGTAAAAGTAGGATAGGATATCTTGGATATGGGAGGGTGAGAGAGAAGAAGGAATTTAGGATGTCTCCTAGGATGCAAGTTTGGGTGATGTGGAGTACAGTCATGCCCTCAAAAGTAACAGGGAAGTTAAGAGGAGGGAACTGCCTGTGAAGAAAGATAATGAATTCAGTTTTGAACATGTTGAATTGCAATAGAGTTCAAGATGTTCAATAGGCATCTGGGAATGAGAAACTGGAGGTGAGGAGAGTGGTTACATAAGTAGATTGAGAATTATAAGCTTAGATTAGAGGTTCCCAAATTTATTTGGCCTACTGCCCCCTTTTTGAAAACAAAAACAAAAACAAAAAACTACTCAACTCCCCCCTGAAGTCTATTTTTTTTCCTTAAACATTTTTTTTGAAATTTGTGTCATTTCAAAAAATACAACTTTAAAAAAAATGATGGATCTTAAATTTAATAATTTATAGTGAATTTGTTTTTTCCTGTATTGAAATTTTGATATTATGAATTTCAATATTCCTGCTGATACATGTTGGACTTCCTGACAATGCATGACATGCTTGCCTGTCAACACTTGCTTGTTAAGCCCTATCAGCAAACTTGAGCACTAATTAGTTATAACTTGCATTTTTTGGTGTTTATTTGAAAAATAATGCGATCGGTAAGACTTTATCTCTGTTACACAACAGATGAAACAAGTACAAATGGTTTTTCAAAATTTTCTTATTTTCTCTTCTTTCTTTATGCTTCCACTGCCCCCTTATTTTTATTCAATGCCCCCTATTGCACCTGAGGCTACTACTGCCCCCCTGGATTGGTCCAGAGTCCACACTTTGGGAACCTATAGATAGATTAACAGTGGAATCTATGAGCACTGATGAGATAACTAAATGAAACACTATGGAGGGAGAAGAGAAGAAGACCTGGGGCCCCTAGGCCCCTACAACACACATGTCCTGGATGAAGATCCAGCAAAGGAGACTGAGAGGGAGTGGTCTGACAAGTAGAAGAAGAAATAGGAGAGAGTACATCACAAAAAGTCAGAGAAGAAAGTATCAAGATGAAGGTGTTCTTTAGCATTGAAGGCTCCAGAAAAGTCAAGAAAGATAAGGATTGAGAAAAGGCCATGAAATTAGGTGAACAAGAGATCATTGGTAGAAAAAACATGGAAAGACTTGGATGTCTGAAGGAAGTTCTCCACTCTCAGAGAAACAGAGCACATACAAGTATAATACAATCTTACATAGATGTATATGAAAATGTAAGCTTTTTGTATGAGTATAATTATAGATATCTCAGTATATGCATGTGTATGTAAGTGTATGTATGTGTATATGCATGCATATATATTTTGTATGTATACGCATATATATTATGTATATGCATGTACATGTACACATACATCTATACATACACACACATCTATACACACATCTATGAATATGAAGGCTTAATTATCGTCTTCTTGTAGGAGGAGGGCAAAGAAGGAGAAGAAAAGAACAAAATAAGAAGCACATAGCAGAGAACAAAAGAAAATTCACAAGGAAGCAAAGATGGACAGCTCTGAACACAATGTATAATATTTATTATATAGGCTTTCTTGAAATGGAATTTTATTACTGTATACAGTAAAACTCTCAAGTTCTGCTGTGCACATGGTAATGCTTTCTTTTCTTTTCTTATTTTGTATTTTAAGTTTCTTTTTTCTATTCTGTATTTAAATTTTAGTTTTTCAGTTTGAGATAATTAAATTTTTTTTAAAAAGTGAGATCATTGGCAACTTTGGAGAGAGCAGTTTTAGTTGAATGATGGTGTCAGAAGTTAGAAGGCAGCGAGCTAAAAAAAAAAAAAAAAAAAAAAGGAGAGTGAGAGACACCAATGACTAAATAGTTTTCTCAAAGAATTTAGCCACAAAGAACAGGAGTAAAAGATGCTATCAAGGGAGGAAGGTAAAACAGGAAGAAGAAACTGACTGGTCACTGGTGAGGAAGAGAGATGACTGGTGGATAGCCTGAGTGTTTCTTGAGAGTAGGAATTGTTTCATTCTTTGGATTTGTATCTATAATACTTGGCACAGTGACTAGCCCATAGCAGGACTTAGAAATACTTTTTGACTGACCCATCCTCCTGATGTCAGAAGAAAGTGAGGAAGGTCTCCAAGACACCGGGGAGACTTTATGTACAGTGGACAGAATATGGACAAGTCTCAGAAGATGGCAGGCATAGGTAGGTTGCAAACTATCTCACTAAAGGGGATATCCAACTGAACGAGATCACTTGATAGAGCTAGGTGTGATACTATGGGTGTTGATTGCTGCCTATGTTGTCCAATGTGGTTTCTACATTAATTGGTTTTTACTTAACCATTTTCCCTCACTATAAGGAAGGATTCTATGGCAGGGGACTGGTGTAATGGAAAGTGAATGAGTCATCAATGGAACGTTTTAAAAAGAGTTACTGTATCAGTGACTTTCTTGCTTTCTTCCCTAACAAGGTCAAGTTTGCTACACTGTATTTAGATGAGAGCCTTGATTCTTTTAATCTCAGGATCCCTTAAAGGAACTATTTCTTCTTTTTCTATTTGAATTATTCTTAATAAATTATTTCCAAATTTTCTATTTGGCTTATTTCACATTTTTGGTAGGTTCATCTTTCCCTTCACCAAAAACTTCTGCTTTGTCAAGTCATTTTGCTTATAACTTTCCATCTTGGGAAGTGTCTGTACTTGACAATTTCTATTTAAAACACTTAGTAGTAGGGTGCTTTGAACATAGTAAGACTTTTCCTCCATTCATTTCACATATATGGTATTTTGTTAGGACAGGGTTTAAATGGGATATTCTCCAAAGCTGGCAGCCCATCTACCTTTCCCAGCTGATCCCAAGGTTTTATGCTGTCCTCTTCTGTGTGTGTGTGTGTGTGTGTGTGTGTATGTGTGTACTCACAAACACACGTGTTCACATATTGGTGTGTACTTGAATGCATAGAGTGGTATCTTTTTATCTTGCAAAGATTAAGAAAAATCACCTTTTCCCTTTGATTGTAGAAATTTAAAACAGGGCAAGCTGCATTCTCACCTGAACACTGACGCTGCCCTGCAGCTTTAGCTGCAGCTTGATCATATCTACTTCTGCAGAGGCGCACAGCTGCCTGAGCTCAGCCACCTTCTTACTCATTTCATCGATGGCAACTTCGATGGGATTGAGATCTGTATGATGCTGGTACATCACAGGAATGCGCTTTTTCACATAAGGGAAACAGTGGATTGCTGGTGAAATGGAAACAGAGCATACAGAGTTACTGAGTTTTCCTGACCTTACAAAAACACATCCATTACTTTTATAGTATAGAATTGTCCCAAAATTATTATGGCATTAAAGCTTAAATAACTTTCAAAAGTACCTTTTCCTCACCCCCACCAACTCTACTATTACATTGCTGTAACTAGACAGAGTTCCAGTCTCTTTAGCTTCCTTCATCTATTAAATGGGAATGTGTGTTCATCCTTCATTGCCAAAGGAGACCATTCCATCAGAGAAAAGATGACATGACTTGCACTTGACTTTGTTTTGAATGAGGGAGGGCTGTGCAGGTCACCAGCCTTACTTCTCTTCCAGAACCATCTGAATCCAGTGACCAGATATTCATCAGGATGACTGGAGATGACCCAGGATGAAGCAACTGGGGCTAAGTGACTTGCCCAAGGTCACACAGCTAGTGAGTGTCAAGTGTCTGAGGTGAGATTTGAACTCATGCCCCCCTGACTCCTGCACTGGTGCTCTATCCACTGCACCACCTAGCTGATTAAATGGGAATAATGCCATCTGAATCAGTGAGCTCATAGGGGTCATGGGAACTAAGTCACTTTTATGCCTGGCCCATTCCCTTTTCACGATTTCATCAGAAATTACCTTCAACTCATACAGAGATTATTTGCAAGAATATTTTAGACATCGAAAGAAGAAAACATGTGGCTTAGTAATTACTGACTTTTTTGGGGGGTCATTTTTATTTCTGTTATTACTGTTAATACAATACACAATTTTTTTAATCCTTTGGAATCTTTGCTTCTTTTAAATATCTTGAAAATCTGTGAGTGCCTTTAAAATTGAATTTTAGTATAAAAATCAGCCATAATTCCCAAATTCATTTCCCAATGTAGTAGTTCTTATATCATCAATGAGAAGAGATCCAATGAGGAATTATTATCCTATGAGGAATGGACCAGTTCTTGAAATAGATTTGTCTGATATGGTTACTTAAAATCAGGTACAAACACCAAGTTTGAAAAGATAAACTGTAAAGAAACTGACAGATCCATTTTTATCTCTTGGCAGGATCTCATTTTGTTAGGGTTTATTTCATATTTTTGGTAGGTTCATCTTTCCTTCCACCAAAAATTTCTGCTTTGTCAGGTGATTTTGCTTATAACTTCCATCTTGGGAAGTGTCTCTACTTGACAAGCAACTAAATATCCTCTGGCTGAGGAGGTTTGGGGTTCTTCTGGTTACCCCAATATTGTTATTTTATGTTAATTAAGTCTCTAAGAAACAGCAATGAGTCAACGTCTGACAATAACCAATGAAGAAGACAAAAAACCAAAATTGGCATCTGGTAAGTGTGAGGAAGATGGGTGGCATGGTAGGTAATAGCATACCAGATTCAGAATGAGGATGAGCTGAATTCAAATCCTGCCTCAGACCCTTGCTAGCTGTGAGATTAATCTCAGCCAGCTTATTAGCTGTGTGACCCCAGGCAAGCCATTTAACCTTTTTCACTCTCAGTTTCTTCATCTGTAAAATGGTAATAATAATAATAGCACCCACCTCAGAAGGTGGTTGTGTGGATCAAATAAGATAACATATATGATACATAGATAAAGATCATATAGCCTTTTATATAACAAAGTATGTATAACATTTCAAATCAATTTATTAAATGTTTACTAAGTATTTATGTATTAGGTTAGAAAAGACAAGGGATGGTATAAAATATATGTAAAATCATTGGAAATGAGGCATGGAACGCTATGTATGGTTGATAGAAAATAGTCTTGGAATATAGTGTGTGTACAAGGGGGACATTCATGATCAGAAACTTGCAGTGGCAAGCATAGGGTGGGTATTTGATTAATATTAAAATAAGTTGGGTGAACACTGAGGTTAAGCCTGGCATTAGTGAAGTATTCTCCTCCCTCTCCCAACATAGAAGGCTAAAACACAAGTCAGGCAGTAGCATATAGGGAAGTCTTTTTGCAGACCTGTACCCCTTGTATAACTCAACACATACTTTTTTTTTTCTCTTATATGCTTTGTCTCTCTGTATTGAAGGAAGAAATTCTTCCTTTTGGTGTCCCATTAGTGCAGGCTGAAAGATATGAACAGTCATTATTTCTGATCCAGCTCTTGGACAGCTATCAGGTATTTCTTTTATAGCAGAACAAACTATAGTCCTTTATATAATGTTCCCCATGCCAAAATCCATGAATGATGCATTTTAATGGAAGAATCACAGATTCTGACTTGGACTCATCAGTGAACTGTTTCCTTGTAGAATGAGAAATAAAAATGCTTGAGCTATAGCAGTTGCAGCTGGAGCTGAAAAATACTGTTAGTTGATAATTTCCATGGAGACCTCCCCTCCCCCAAGACCTTTCCTAATGTAGTAATTCTGTCTAACAAAGATTTCCTGGCAACGCATGCATTTCTGTGGTTGCCATAGTAACCTGGAAGAAAGGAAGAGTCTATTTACATATAGAATTAAATATTCTAATTACGAAAAAAATTTAAAGGAAAAGAAATTTTTCATTATTTCAATTTGGGGGGTGTGTGTGCCATTATTATCCTATAAAGAATGGGACAGTTCTTGAAGTAGTCATTTCTGATATGGTTATTTAAAATCAGGTACAAACACTAATCTTGAAAAGATGAGCTATTTCATAATAAACCTGGTAACCTTCCTTCTAAACCCCCACTAAAGACTATGCTGGACTTATACTTAAAATTTAAATGGTGTCGCTCAGAGTTGTGGTGTTATAAATCATTCTATTTAAATTAAGGAGGGCCATCTCCAGTCTTTCTGATCTATATCTGGCCACTGGATCCAGATGGCTCTGGAGGAGAAAGGGAGGCTGGTGACTTTGAGTAGCCCTCCCTCACTTAAATGCAATTCACTTGTGTGTCATGGTATCCCCTCCCTGATATCATGGTTGTCTTTGAGAACAAAGGACAACCTACAGTTAAATTAACAATGATAGCTAGAGTTGATGTTTAGATTGTTTTAAGGTTTGTAAAGCACCTAGCATACCTTATCTCATCTGATCCTCATAATAAACAGCTAAGCACTAAGGTGATTTGTGCCTTGTACCCCTTACAAGACTGTTAAGTGTCATGGGGACAAGGACTGTTTCTAACTTGAACTTGGTATCTTCCCTAGTGTCTTAGCTGAGTGCTCCTATATACAAAAGGTGTGCAATAAATTTTTTAAAAAAATAAATGTTAATAATGATAATAATAACCTGAATTTCTATAGCATTTTATGGTTTAGAGAATGCTTTCTTCAGAAAAACCTTGTGAGGTGGGTAGTGTATTATCATTCCCATTTTACAAATGAAGAAACTGGGGCTCAGGGAAATTAAGTTATTTGTTCCTGATCATACTACTAGTAAGGCTCTGAGGCAGAATCTGAATCCAGGTCTCTTGACTCTAAGTTCAGCACTCTACTTGCTATACACTGAACATAGAGAGTGAGGTTATATGGGTTTGGTTACATTTCTGATTCTATCCTGTTCTCTGAGACCCTGTCCTGATGTCAACAGTTCTCCTTCTTATCCCATTTTAGTACAAAATACATTTAGAGCTAGAATGCAACTTCCCCACCTGCAATAGCATCCTCCACACTTGACCTTGAGAGACTATATCTCCCCTCCCTGGGGAGATGCAGACTTAAGACACCTTGTCATCTGCCTTCCTGTGGTCCCCTTCTCTCCCTACCTAGAACCTCTGGACCAGAACTCTAGAGATTATATGAATCAATGCCCTGAATTTTGGAACTTTGCCTCAGGTCTAAGTTGTCTTGAATGGGGAGTGAGAGAGCATAAACTCATCTATAACTATTTTTAGCTATCCCCAGACTATGTTTTGATTAATCAAAACAAAATAAGCATTTTTAACTGCTTATTACGTGCAAGGCACCATGCTAAGTGCTTTACAAACATTATCTCACTGGATCTTCACAACAACCCTGGAATGCTACTACTATCTTCTTTTTTACAGTTGAGGAAACTGAGGCAAACAACTACGAAGTGACATGCTGAGGGTCACACAGCTATGAAGTATCTCAAGCTGTATTTGAATTCAGGTCTTCCTAACTCCAGGCCTGGTGCTCTATCCATTGCACCACTTAGCCACTCCTAGCTTCCTTGCCACCATATATGTCTTACCCCTTCCAACAGAGCTAGAGTGATCAGTATTATCATATTAATAATCAATATTATTATTGATCACATCAATAATATGATCAAATCAATATTATCATAGCTTCCAGAAAGGACACAGTAATCTACTACATGCTGATTTTAGTCACCATTCATATGATTCCCCAGGCAAAAAAAAAATCCCTTCCCTGACTACCACCTCTCCACATGTGCCATTTTCTCCCATTAAAATGGAAGACTTTACATTTACTTTATCGGTATTACTTGTATGTGTTATCTAAGTCATAGCGCCTGGCACATAGAAGACCCTTAAAGACTCTTCTGATTCATTCATTCATCAATTCACTGGTTTTCCTCAACATTAGCTGCTAAAGATTAGCTGGACTGAAAACTAAAAATAACAATCACTCTGCTCTGACTCCTTGGAGACAACCACCATTCTACAGACTCTAGATATCACTGCAGCTATCCTTGTTCAACAGGGATTCAAAGCGTTCACAAAACTGGTTAATGATTTTCATCCCTTTAAGCATCGTTCCACCAAGGGTAAAAGACTATAAATATATCTCGTTGCTAGCTTTGAGATCTTTGTCTCTCTGTCCTTTCAGAGTTCTTTTTCTTCTTTTCTCTCATTACTGCTTGCAGACCTTTGTCCATACACACTCGAGAATTCCATAAAGTCTTTTTTCCCCAGGAGAAGAAAATTTCACAAGGCAAATGGAATGGATTTGGCCAACTGCTGAATGTGCAAATTCATGTACCTTCAGATATTCTGGTTTATTTTACCCAGAGCAGGGTTAGTTTAAAAACAAACCAGGTGAGAGATGAACAAGGCTCTTTCATTTGCTACTCTACTCAACAAGTCCCTTGGTGGCCCAGGAATGATAGAAGTTCTACTAGAGAAGAGTTTCCTAAGTTATTAGGATGGAAAATGGAAAAGCTTTTATAAAACTGAAATTAAAGTTCTATATATGAAGAGGGAATAAGGATTCACCTAGAATGCCAAGCTAGGTTATACTTTGGTGAAAAATTCATTTGTTTGTTTAAAAAAAACCCCACAAATTTCCCTCTCTCAAGTACATAAAACCTGAACAAATCTAGATTAAACTATGGGATTCACTATACTATATAGACCATTAGAAAGCACAGTAATGTAACCTCCTAGTTTCAATCTCACACAAAGTATCTTCTCTCTTCATTATATCTTAAATGATTAGACCAGTCAACGCCTAACCAATAAATTTATTTTACAGTTAGCCAAAGGATTCAGAGCACATGTGAACTTATGCCTAGTGCAGTATCTTATATACTTCTTGTGGTAGTTCAGTCATGTCCTGGCAATGACAGTGGAGTGATTTGATATTTCCTTCTGCAACATATTTTACAAATAAGGAAACTGAGGCAAACAAGGTTAAGTGACTTTTCCGGGATCACACAGCTAGTAAGTATCTGAGGCCAGATTTGAATGCAGGTCTTCCTGACTCCAAGCCCAGAGCTCTATCCACTATCCACTATCCACTCTTGGATCTTAGCTACTCCAAGTCTTAGCTGCATGTTCCAAATAGAGGTACATAACTTTTGGGTACATCTGACAAATCCAATGGTATGTATATGCTCTCAGGGAGGTGAAGGAGTTTCCAGTACTGGTTGGGCAGGTAGTATTATGGAAACTTCCAATTTTGGAATCCAAGGCCTTAGCTTCAGACTCTGGCTTGGTCACCTACTATATGTAGAAGTCATTTCACTCTCTCTGAGCATTCAGCTTCTTCATATTCAAAGTGAAGATAAATTGATAACTTGTTATATTCCTCTTGACTCTAAACTGATAATCCTAAATAGTTCTAGGGTTCCTTCAAACCCTAATGAATCATTTGTTTCAGAAAGCACTTTTTCTAAATGTCAATGGTCAAAATCTGGTTCCAATGAAAAACTAAGAAAAAGGCACAATATTGTCTTTACCCGCTTGCCACTTAAATTAAATAGTTCCCAGATAATAATGGAAAATCCATACCTGTCAATATCGTACGTCGTTTACACTGTTCCTCTACTCCACCCTGTCGCTTGCCACTCTGAGTAAAGGGCATTTCAAACATGAAACGGCGGATGTTATGAGTTCTTTCAAAGTCAGTTTTCCTTTCTTGCAATTCTTTTTCATCAAAGAATGGGATTACATGTGTCACTTGGATGTAGGCATACTTTGAATCCAAATCCTTAGGGTTGACCTTTAAATGATAAAAGGAAAAAAAGGTGAAAAATATTGAAGAGGGAATAATTTTCTCTTCCCCTGAAAGGACGTTTATAGATCTGTTGCAGAAAGTAAACATTTAGCTTAGTAACAGTGCTTTAATTTATAGCTTCCCTATTATAACCACCCAATTATTAAAAAGAGGAAATTCTGAGTTGCAACAGTTCAGCTTATCATTATCATGTAATTTAGTAATTAATCTTCAGTAATTAGCATATCTCTACAAAAGACATATATGATATATGTGTGTATGTGTGCATGTGTGTATATAAGAATATACATATATATTCATACATATACACACAAAAGCTAACCCTAAACACTCACAAGAAATTAAAGCTAGGTAATTTTAAGAGAAAACAAAGGATGTCTCATTAAGTGTTTTTGAACCATTTTTGATTAAGTTTTCATTGTATTTAAAGCACTTTTTACCTTTTATGCCAAGAGAAAAGAGAATATGCCTGAGTAAGGGATTGGAGGGGAAGGAGAGAGTGGGAGGTTGGAGAGACGGGCAGAAAATGTCAGTAACTATAATAGTACAGGAACAAAACAGAATAGTGAATGAGAAAGGCACAGGTTTAATGGACTCGAGTAAGTGCTAATGAACAATCCTTCTATTCACAGATACAATGTGGAGATTAAAATAAAAAATTAAAAAACTATGCTTTCAACTTTTAAGGAAGAAAGATATTATATAAAACCAGGGAATTAAAATAATCCAATTAATTATAAAAACCAAAGTCATTACTACTTGGTATATTGTATGACTTTTAAAAATCAGATTACCATTTAATATGCTCATACATTTTCCCTCTTTAGCAGAGGAGTTTTCCTCACATCTTACTGAAAAATAGGGAACTATCCACCAGAAACACTGTATTCTACATCATCAAACTTCTGGATATCATTGCCCATTACTTCTTTGCTTCAGTCTCTGATGTACTTACACTTCTTACAATTTACAAGCATGCCTCGGTCTCCCCGATTCTTGAAAAACCCTCACTGGATCCTATCACCCTCTCAAGCAATTAACCCATAACTCTCCAACTTCTCACCAATAAACTTACAGAAAAAATTATCTATTCTTATTTCCTCTATTTATTCTCCTTAACCCCTTGCAATCCACCTGCTCCATTTGGAAACGGTGACTACAAAACTGATCCTTTAACTGCTGGATCTAATCATCCCCTCTCAGTCCTCTTCTTTGTTGGCCTTTCTGAAACAGGTGACATTGCTAACCACTCTCACGATAATTCTTTCATCACTGTCCTGGTTCTTTCCTACCTGTGTGACTGACCATTCCTTCTCAGTCTCCTCTGCTAAGTCATCACTCATGGACTGCCTCATAACTCTGTGTTGGGGCATCTAGGTGGTGCAGTGGATAGAGCACCAGTGCAGGAATCAGGAGGACCTGAGTTCAAATCTCACCTCAGACACTTGACACTCACTAGCTGTGGGACCTTGGGCAAATCACTTAACCCCAACTGCCTCATCCTGGGTCATCTCCAGTCATCCTGATGAATATCTATCTCGTCACTGGATTCAGATGGAATCTCTGGAGGAGAAGTCAGGCTGGTGACCTGCACAGCCCTTCCTCACTCAAAACAAAGTCAAGTGCAAGTCATGTCATCATTTCTCTGATGGCATGGTCTTCTTCAGCAACAAAGGATGAACACACGTGACTCTGTGTGTACCCCTGAGGCACAGTGATGAGTCTATACTCCTCTTTAGCCATGCTCTTTGTTGGAGCTCTCTTCAGATCCCATGGTTATAATTGTCATAGGGGTTCCTAAAGGTTGTGCCTCAAGTTTTTGCTAGGTGAGCTGTAAAATCTTTTATGTTATATGAGAAAAATTGTAAACAATCTTGTTCATTATGAAATTTCCTTACTCAGATTTGAAAAAGAAGCATTTCTTTGCCACTTTTGCCACATCAATCTCCCAATTTCTTTTCCAATTCATATCTATACATTAAACCAACCCACTGAACGACTTATTTTAGGATATGATATTAAAAGGATTGGAAAAGAGTTGCTTGTGTGAAGAGACAGGTTTTGCCTGTTTCTTTAGGAGTATTGTATATGGGCTGAAAAAGGAAGTAGAAAAATATGAAAGAACTTTGAAAAATAAGGTTACAATGGCCTGGGTAATCTATTAACTGAGACCAATATAATAACTTTGGTGTTGGGAATATTATTCCTCAGATCTATGGGATTATCTTTCTTTTGCATTATTTTTAATAAGTTGGCAATGAACTTGCTGGGAAGAAGGGATTGAAAGATTAAGAAGATATCAAACTTATCCAAGCTTATCTGTAACAAGCAAGATGTTCAACCAAGAAGATGGCTGCCATTTACGGCAGTGGGCATCCTTAACACATAAAAAATAGTTAACAAATATTTGTCAACTTGAATAGTAATATTTTTGAGTGAAAAGAAGAAAAATAAATGTATAAAAATAAAAAAAAGACTAGAAGGAGCTTTGTCTTTTTCCAGGTGAGTTTTAGGCAATACAAGTACATCTGGTAGGAGATGTGGTTTTAGGGGTTGAATGTTCAGGGTAAATGTGTGTCTTGAGAAGAGAATAAAAGAAGCTAGTCTCTAGAAATAGAAACTAAAAATACAGACAGAAAATGGGCATTTTCTAAACTATGGGTTAGAGATGTTGAAGTCTTACAAGATCCCAGTTTGGTTTTAAGCGTAAATGAAACAAATTCAACAGCGCTATCCAAATCATCCACGTGTGCTCATACCTTGCCAGAATCTTGGATCATTTTGACATTTTCAGAACCAAATTTGTCTGAGTAAAGCTTTAGTAGTCTCTGAGAGATTTCTGATAAAGGTGTCAGTTTAGGTTCTTTGTAAATGTATTCCTTTCCATCTTCATCTTCAAAGAATCCCTGTGGGGAAAAAGTAATATTAGGAATGTTTCCAGCACTCCAATAGCTCTGGCTTATAACAACTCAGAGAGTAGGTTTGGGGTTTTTTTTTTTATGTTTTACAAATAGCACTTTCAACATTTGTTGTTAGGATTCAAAGCAAAAAATTAACAACTCAAAAAAAAAACCTTTATACAGATATACTTCCTGAAGAGAAGAAAAAAAATGTGAATGATAAAAAAGTCTGAGTAGAGCAGGGTGCAAAGATGAAGAAAGAACAGAAAATTGCAAACATATCTGAGGATGCTGTCATCACGTGCTGGAGTGTAATTAAAGGTCTGGGAATCAAGACTGTTTTCTCATTCAGCTGGAGTAACTAGCTTCATCCCTGTTTCATATTCCCAAGACCGCCTTCATCCAAAAATGGTGCCATTGTCTGCTAAAGGGAGTTTTCCATATGACTTGCAAAAATGTCCCAACCTATTCTATTTACACTAGCATAATTTCAAAAAATCCTAGGTCTAGAGAAGGGCAAATATGTTATATAGGAAACATTATGCCAATTCTATTACATATAATTAATTTCAAAGGTATTGAAGTCTGTCAGAGCAGTAGCAAGATATCGCCATATAATCTCCAGTTAACATCTGTTTTGGATTCTATCTTGGCTGAATTCAACAATGTGGCATGAGTTGAGAAGTGAAACAGGATGAAAATTTTAAAAGCCAAATATCAGTTAATATTTGAAATAATGAGTTAAAAAAATCTCTGTTCTAAAATAAAACAGACAAAATAACAGAAAGAACACAGAACACATTCAAAACAAAACAAGGCAGGCTAGACTGAACAAAAATATCCACATCAAACTAGGGGTTGAAATGCAGTCATTTGACTACATCGCTTGCTTCATAAGCATTTGCTGTAATTACCTCCACATCTGTCTCAGTGTCTGTAAACTGGTATTGCTATAAAGTTGTGAAAGACAACAGAATAAATTGAAGGTTATATACTGCTCATAGGAATGCACACTTCCTAAATACATGGATGACAGTTTATACAATGTAATAATGTTAGATACTTGTAGGTTAAAATCAAGTTAAATGAGAAAGAACCCTTCCTCATGGGCTCTCTGAAATATTATAATGGTCAATCTACTGTGGAGATATTATGTTATGAAAAGGTGAAGATGCCACGTACACAAGGGCAGCCAGAAATTCTTAAATTTTTGGTTTAAAACATGCAATACAGATGTATAGGAGACAGGTGATTTACTTCTGTAAATGGAATCAAATGTTATTGTTTGGAGCTATGATGACTAGATAGATATACATACAGGTTTGAAAAGGCAACTGGCAAACCACACAGAAGCACCAAAGATGCCGCTCAGTAAACATTCTTAGGAATGTCTTACGTAGGAAGAACTTACCGCTGCCTTAAGAAAGTAATAAAAGAAAAGACAGGAAGAAAAAGCAGAAAGTTTACTGAGGAAGATCAGAATTATATCAAAAGTTAAATTTAACAGATCAAAGAAGACTGCGTCATATATAGAATTATAATGCATGAAACAGAATAAGGTGTGAAACATAATTGTGCAAACATTTTCACAGCACTTAATATCATTTTTAGAAAGGAGAGGTTATGCTCACCTGTCCAAAGAATGCCACTCTGAAATAAGTCCCCAGAAGTCTCTTGCCCGTATGCATAACTTCTGTGACTTTGCTGTATGCTCGATGGAGAGTGTCATATAGATGAGCCAGTCTCTAGAAATGTGGAAGAGAATAGTTTCCTTTATACTTGTAAACCAGAGGATTCAAGTTCCCACACAGTATTAAATATAAAAAGAAAAAGGTTTTCCTCTTAGCCTTCTTCTCTTAAAAATGTTATTTTCAAATTTTTCTTTCAAAAAACAAATAAACTAAAGTGACAAGATGACTTGAAAATGAATGAATCACTTCAAATTTTTAAAGCAAACTAAGGTATCCTCTCAGCAAAGCTATTTTAAAAAATAGAATTCCATAAAAGAGAATCAAATTAAGCTAAAATACTGACAATTGGATACCTTTCAAACAAAAAATCAATCTCCTTTTCTCATGAGATTTGCAGCAGATTACAAAAGAAATGACTACACCTCTATTTGTTCACCAGTTGGAAATGAAAATGACCTTTAAAGGTAAGTGGATAAAATATTAGTTTTATCAACTCAACTTCTTTGGGAAATTCAAAAGTGATGACCTGAATACTAAGGTCCAATTTCTGTAGAAAGGATTAGGTTGTCTATAAATTAAGATATGGCAGACAGTGGATAGAGTGCAAGGCCTGAAGTTAGGAAGACTCATCCTCCTGAGTTCAATTCTGGTTTCAGACTACCTGTGTGACCCTTGGCAAGTCAGTTAACCCTGCTTCCCTCAGTTTCCACATTCATAAAATGAGCTAGAGAAGAAAATGTCACAACAAGTCAGACAACTCAACAACCACAAAATTAATATATAGTTAATTCTGGATTACTCAGTGGTTGAATATTCAAATCACATAAAAGAGAAAAATTCCTTTCAATTTCTCAAAATAATAACATGAAATAAACAATATAGTTCTCTGCTGTCTATACACAGGAGTTCCTCTTGAGTTGTTGACATAGCACTCTCTCCTCCTACCCAGAATAGTAAATATTTGAAGGGGAGATATTTATCTCTCCCAACAGAAGGTAGGAGATGTAATGTCCTATTTAGCATAAGTTCATGTTTGAAAGAAAGCCATTTTCAGCATCTGAGGAGCCAAGAGAGTTGTGACCAAAGGCTAGACGGGAAAGCTTGGTAAATTTCTTGGTCAAAGATCTGGCAACCTATCAATACTTTCAGTGCCAAGTGGATGACCTTCGTCCAGAGGCCTAGAGTATGGATGGCTCCACTGACATAAGGAGGATGTTCAGAATGGTTACTAGATGCCACTGCCCTAGCAAATGTGCTGACTATTGCCAGCAGTGTAGGCATATGTGGTAATTTTTGCAAATAGCAAAAGAAAAGGAGCTAGAAGTAGCAATTAAGTCTCCATTGAAAAGTCCAGGTGCTGTCTTTGTCCCACGTGCTAAACGAGGGTGCCACCTAAACCCTATTCTAACTCTTCCAGAACCCTGAAGATCTTCACGGTATAGATTCATTATTTTGTTATGAATTCTCAAAAATCTGAAACAACCATATTCAAATATAAAAACAAAACCATCTTCCAGAGTAAAATAAATTTATATTTAAATTAGCTGCCATTTTGGATTTTGGAGACTTGCTGCTCTCCTCCAGTGGTGTGGATAATTGAGAGTTGACTATATGATCCCCAATTTCAGCAAACTAATTTATTTTCATCTCTTTAATAGTCTCCTATATTCAAAACTTTAGACAGCCCAACAATCTCATTTCCATTTTTTGACTTTTTAGAAAAAGAGAAGAAAATCAGAAAGCAACTTTATTTCTAAGAAAACTTCAAAATTACGTAGAAACGAGAAAAGGAAGTTTGTCTGACCAATGTCATGAAAAGCAGAAAACCCAAAATGAGATACCTCAAAATCTCTGCGTTTCTCATAAATGGGAATTATGAGTTTATAGATGTCAGCAATCAGCTCGTAGCGTTCAGCCTTCCAGAGTCCATCTGCACATTGTTCTAGCAATTCCATTAACACGTCCTAATTGCAGAAGAAAACACAAAAGAAAGCTAAGGCAATCACCAGTTAAATAATTTATCAGTAAATGTGAGTTGAACAGTACAGTAGTGTTAAGTCCATTAAAGTTTCCTTGTTGGTTAAAGGTTAGCCCAAAATTTTCTTTCAGGTGACATTTTTCAAGTGCTAGCAGGTGCATTGCAAACAATGTAAGAAGGTGTTAAGTAACAAAGGACACAACTGGCTATGGTGATGACCATGAGTACCTAGTGAAAGAAATAAAATTGTCATTTGTATTTTCCACAGAGATTATGAAAATCACCCCTTGCTGGGGCCCTCCCTATCAGTAACCTCTACTCTGTTCTTGGGTCTCTTGGCTCCAGTAGGTGGAGTCTTTCTTTTGATGGGACCCAGGTCTCCACACCACTCAGGCCGGCTCCACAAAATGCCATCCCACCTCCCCTTCTGGCTTCCCTGTAAGGGTGGCCTTTCCCCATTAAAATAGAAGCCTTCTGAGGACAGGGATTATCCTCGCTTGCTTGTATCTGTGTTCCCAGTACTTAGCACAATGCGTGGTGTTTTGTCTATCCACCCATCTACTTTTCCAAGGTTTGCAAAGCATTTTAGTTATTGACAGATGTTTCTTTTCCTCTACTCCCTCTACAATGAATGAATTTGGTAGGATATCTACTGCCTTACAAAAAAAAAAGAAAATTGACTTTTTGTGAAGATCAGATGGGAGTGTAATCATATGGGGAGTTACTGTAAACAGCATCAACAGAAGTTAAGGCTAGCTTTATAATGGGGCAGCAATGGGAGAAAACAGCAAGAATGACCCATCAATACTAAGTAAGCAGAAGTTCGCAGGCTAACAGTCAGCATAAGTGCCTAAGGGATGGCCTTGAAGTCATAAAGACTTGGGCTTTAATCTCACCTCTTACACATACTAGCTGTGTGATCCTGGGCAAGTCATTTAACTTCTCAATGCCTTAAGTAATTCTCTAAGAGGCCAGTAGGTGGACAGAGTACTGGACCTGGAGTCAGGAAAGACCTGAGTTCAAATCTAGTCTCAGATACTTCCTAGCCTTGGGCAAGTTACTTATTCCCCCCCTCCACTTCAATTTCCTCATCTGTAAAAGGGAGATAATAATAACATCTCCCTCCCAGGGTCGCTGTAAGGATAAAATGAGATATTTGTAAAATGTTTTGCCAACCTTAATGTACTATACACATGTTAGCTGTCGTTAAGACTTCAAACGATAGATTAGCTGCTTGAAAATCTGAATTAGTGGAGAGAGACGGGTTTCCAGAAACTAATGAAAGGACAGAAACTGGCCTCTTTGTAACTACTATCCACTGTGTCAGGTTGCGTCCTATGAGGCCAAATGAGAGAAGGAAGGGAATAAGCATTTGTTAGGCAGCTACTGCATTCCAGGCACAAGCTTTATAAATATTATCTCATGCGATCCTCAGAACAAGAATATTCACTCCTATATGACAACTCTTCTAATACTTGAACAAAGCTATCATTCCCCACCCTGCCTCTCTCCAAGCTCAATGTGCTCAAGTCCTTCAGCATCATGAACTCAAGGTCCTTCAGTCCTGGCAGCCCTCCCCTGGACCCTCTCCAGCTAATCAATGTCTCTCTTAAACCATAGTGCCCAGAGCTGAACGCAATGTTCCAGGAGACAATGGACAAAGGCAAGGTACAATGAGATTACCACTGCCCTGTTCCTAGAAGGTACTCCACCCCTGGGGCAGCTAGGTGGCACGGTGCATAGAGCGCCAGCCTTGGAGACAGGAAGACCAGATATTTATTAGTTGAGTAACCCTGCTCAGGTCAGTTAACTCTGTTTGCCTTGGTTTCCTCATCTGTAACATGAATTGGAGAAGGAAATGGCAAACCATTTCAGCATCTCTGCCAAGTAAACCCCAAATAGGGTCATAAAGAGTTGGACGCAACTGAACAATTCTCAAGACCAAGTTAGCTTTTTGGCTTCCTCATTCCATCTCTTTGGCTGATTGACAAATTTGCACCCCCACCCCACCGCCATATTCTACAATCCAGTGACACAGGCCTCTCTGCTACTCCTCACACAGGACACTCCATCTCTCAACTCTGGGCATTTTTACTAGCTGTTGCCATGGTTGAAACTTTCTTCTTCTTCATCTCCAACTCCTGGCTTCCTTCAAATCCCACCTTCTACAAGAAGTCTTTCCCAGTCTCCTACAATTCTAGTGTCTTCCTTCTGTTAGCTCCATTTTATACTACATACATGTACATATATACATATATGTGTATATCCATACATATATGTATCTGTATATATACACATGTACATATAATATATATTTATACACACACACAACCCTAACTTGAAGCTTTAACTCTAATAGCATATATGTGTGTGTGCATGTGTGTGCATGTGTCTATTCCACATAAATCTGATTTGTACATCATTGTAAACTTATTGTATCCTCCACTGGACTATCAGCTGCTTGAAAGTAGAGACTTCCTTCTGCCTTTCTTTGTGCCTCCAATGATTAGCACGATACCTCATGTATAGTAGGTGCTTAATAAAAGTTTATTGATTAACTGACTTGTATTGAGTTTGCAGTCCACCAAGAACTTCAGCTCCTTTTCACAATTTATTATTTATCCATGCTTCAAGGTTTTTTCCCTTATTACATTACTGAGGAGAAACTAGCAGTTACAACAAGTAAGAGGCTACTACCATAGCTAGTTAAAACAATAACACTAGTGTTCTGGGTTTCCAGTCTATACTAGGCCATTCTGGCCTTACGTCAACAAGGATTTGTCTTTCTTCTTGAGATTTTAAAAAGAATTATTGATTTTCACATATTTGTTTCTTATCTAGTGATTTGAAATAACTGCTTTTCAAGTGGCAGGAAATAAAAATCTGTTGTGAATTTTTAATTTTTTCAAAAAACACTGGCTTTATTAAAAAAAAAAAACAAAAACAAACAACACTGCCAGGGCAAGACCATCTCTACTTTTGTGACGTCCTTTAGGCATACAAATCATAAAATTGCTATGTGCATGACTGAACTCGGGGATCAGTGCTTATAAAAGGAGAACCAGATGTCTAATGGTTTTTACTGTAATACCCATTAACTAATGAGGGCAAAAATGCCATATATACATAGCAACCAAGAGAGTTCCTAAAAAAAGATGCATTAGTGCATATATCTATGTTCAATATGTTTTCCTGTAGGCTCTGTTTATGAAATCTTCATAAGCGAAGGCTCCACCATGACCAAATATGCCTTGCTCCCACCGGACTATGAAAAAGCTGAATGAAATTCAAAGAGAAGCACAAGGACGAAAGAAGTAATCTACTATTGTTAACATGCAGCATCTCCTTCTATACATGTTTATATATATGTTTTAGCAACGTGGTAGAGGGCTATTGACCTTGAGAGAAAATAAAGAGAGTATGAAGAGCCTTGGCCTAGGAAAAAGGAAGAGTTGGATTTGAATTCTGATTCAGACACTATATGGCTATAGGTAAGTCACTTGAGTCTTTTAACTGAGTGCTCTAGACAGGGATGCTCTGAGAGTTAAATGAGATGGTATGTATAAAATACTTTGCAAACCTTAAAGTGCCATAAAAATGTCAACCATATCATCTGCTAAAGCTTTAATAAGTGGCTGCCCCATTCCCTGGCTGGTCTTGGGAAGGGGAATTACTCTTTGAGCTAAGTTGGGGGACACAGTACAGTACAGCCCTCAATTTTCAACAGAATCTCACTGGCCCATGTATATGCTTGTCCAAATTGGCTAATGACATCCATCATTCCAAAGGCTCAAAGTCAGTGGTATATGACAATCTAAAAGTGACTTCTACAATTATTCAAGTACTAATGGCACTCCTTCAGATGTGTTTAAAGGTGGCCTGGATTTTATCATTTATTCAACAAATGTTTCATTACTGAATGCCTCCCCTGTGCTAGGTGTGGTGACACAAAGAATTAAGATATGATTCCTACTTCAAAGAATCTGTTGAAATTTGATCTCCCATCTACTCCTCTATCCCCACCATCACAAAAGCATGCTATCATAATTGGGGAGGAAATAAAATACTTAAAGAGAAAAAAACCAAATAAGCAAACGTATGCTACCTCTCTGGGGAGACCTCTACCCCTGGGATACTGAAGTTACAAAGTAAAAAGTATGGGTTTGGAAATGAGACCTGGGTTCTGATCTTGGCTTTACTGCTAATTAGATAAGTAGATTATAGGAATAATTATAGGAGATAAATGACTTGCCCCATAGCAGATCCAAGATTCGAACCCAGGTCCTTTGACTCCAAATTCAGTACTCTTTGCACTAAGTCACTTGTGACATTAAGTAAATCATATACTCTCTCTGGCCTTCAGTTTACAGCTATAAAATAAAAGATTTGTCTGAGTGATCCCTCAGGTCCCTTTCAAAACTAAAATTCCATATCCATGTTGAATTTATCAAAGTTGTCAAGCAGTAAATTATTCCTTTTCTTTTTTTTTCCTCTAACAGATATAATGACTTTCCCACCAGCCCCAATTATACTTTGCTTGTGCTTCTTTTATGCATTGGTGTAGTATTCTAGACTAGTCTAGCCCACAAAACTCCCAAGTGGGGCCTGAACCAGATTAAACTGGAACTGAAAAATACATAACAAAATACATAAAAATACAATACAGATAATTGTTAATTTATAGATTTCTAAGTCAATACGAGGCTCCCAGGGACCCTTTCTATTTGAGTTTGACACCACTGTTGAATACTATATTTATATATGTGTATATTCTCTGATGAAAGAGTAAGATCCATGAAGACAGGACCTACGTATTTTCTAAGGTTTGTATCTGACCCAGCACTTGCTCTGCAGACGACAGATGCTTACTGAACACTTACAGAATTAAAATTGATTGAACCCCAATTTAATGGCATTTTGCAATAACAACTTCCCTTTATATAAGCCACTTATAGATTAGAAAGAACCTTCAACAATCCTGAGCAGTGGATAGTTGCAAGCATCTTTATCTTCATTTTACAGATGACTGAACTGAGGTTTAAGGATGAAGGAACTCAAGCTCTGTGCAGTCAACAAGCATTTAATCTGTCAGTCAATTAGCATTTTGAAGTGTCTACTATGTACCAGGCTAAGTGAGCACTGGTCAAGTGATTTATCCAAGTTTATACAGCTAATAAATAACAGAATTGAGTCGTCAATTTAGATACTTTAACTCCAAATATAATGCTTATTGCATGACTTCACAGATCAGCTAATACTTTCAGCCATATACTTACTAAATATTCTCTAGCTTAATGGCATTACTAGGCAAAGGGGGACCAAGACATTTATAATTTAAGGAAGATATGTCTCTCTCCTACTGGAGTTTATAATTGAGTTTGGAAAATAACCACATAGTCAAGGCATTCTTGTGTTGACAGAAATATGACATTTCTAAGTGAAATGACTATTTTTTAAAAATCACTATTTTGCAATTATTGATGCTTGCTCTAGGACAGGATTCAGATGGATATTTAAACTATGAGTTAAAACGAGTCATTACTCTATATTCAAGGAGCTTACAATATGGTGCTGGTAAGATAACACTAGCATCCAAATAACTACACTACAGGACGTAATATAAATTCCATAAGACTAGTTCTATGATGTCTCATCATGACATAGAGTTAACAGGATCATAGATTTAGAGCCAGAAGGGACCCTAGAAGCCATTAAATCCAGCCCTCTCATTTTACAGATGGGATAACTGAGGCACAAAGAGGGCTAAAGTGACTTGTCCAGGGTTATACAGAGAGTAAGTGTCCAAGGCAGGATCTGAACAGCCAACTCTGCTTGATTCTAAGTCTGGTACGCTAACCACTATGACACATGTCTGAGCTCCAAAATCCATCTCCAGCACATACTAGCTGAGGGATCCCAGACAAGCATTTGATCTCCCTGAGATTCTGTTTCTTCATCTATAAAACAGAGAGAATAATAACCTACTCCATAGGGTTACTGCAAGACCAGGATAAGATTGACACTTTGGAAACCTAAAGAACTGTATAAATGCTGCTCATATAAGCATTATCACTGTCAGAGTCCTTGTACCCCTGAGGCTTTGGACATACACTAGCTGTAAGAAATTTAACCTCTAAAGACACCAGGCAACTCTTTTAAGACTATAAGTCACAGGCAGTTGCTGATATGCATCAGTATGTGGGAGAGTTTCCAAATAGGGTGTACCTTTCCCACAGCTCAAGGTTAAAAAAAAAAGAACCCCCTTTTATAGCATGCAATCAGTGTTCTGAAGTACGATTGTGGCGTGGTGCAGAAAGCATTGGATTTGGGATCAGAAAACATGGGCTCAAATCCCAGCTCTGTAACCTTACTGTGTGAGTGACCTTGGGTAAGTCATTTCCCTTCCACAGAGCCTCAGATTCCTCATCTGTAAAATGACAGGGATAGGAACAGATGGTCTCTAACGTCTTTGTCTACCTCTAGCTTTTCAATGCTATGTTATCTTTTTTTTTTTTTAAACTAAATGTAGAGGCCAGGGACAATTCATGATTAATCTGTTTTATAAAGTACCTCTAGACTATAAGTTCCTTGAGGGAAGAGATTTTTTTTTTTTGTCTCTGTGCATCTAGTGCCTGGCATAAAAGACATCCTTAAGAAGTGGAGCTGAATCGGACAGTATGCTTCATAATGACTTTGTAGCATCACTACAACTAATATCCGATTGCCTGGAAGCTGTTCTCCGTCAGAAGGAGGGTACTGAAGATGGAGTCAGAAATCCACGCACGGTTTACTCCACAAATATTTGGGGAGGGCTTGCTGTGGAGGTGCAAGGCAGACCAAAAGGTACAATCTGCAAACACTTAAAGCCAACTGTGAACTCATGAACAAAGTGAGAACCTGGAGATGAAAGACAAATTCAAACTGATCCAGAGAATGATTTTTCTGGAGGGAGGATTTTAGAAATGACTAATAAACCAGTTAAGCACCCCCATGATGATGACAATATCCCACTCAGCAATCATAACAATACTGCTAGCTAGCATACCTCATTTCATCCTCACCACAACCTAAAGAGGTAGGTGTGGCTATTATGCCCATTTACATTTGAGGAAAGTGAGGCAAACAGAAGTTAAATGATTTGCCCAAGATTATACAAAGTAAGTATCTGAAGTCACATTTGAATTCAAGTCCCTCCTGACTTCAAGCCCAGTGCTCTACCCATTGTATCACTTACGTGTCTTTAGGAATAGTTATAGTTTAATGATTTTTCTGTGCCCCGTCTAGGGAAAGAAGTCATTATTCCCTTTCCAAAGCAATGAAAGGAAGCATCCCTTTTTCTAGTCCAAGAGAAGAGGAGGGCCATCTCCTTTAGAGCAGAGCCATGAGCAAAGAAATTCACCATTTCTATAAATCTAGTTGAGGTTTGCTAGCCATCAAGAGATAAGCCTATTTTTTACATAGTTCTTGGAACCTCTTGAGGGGACCAATTTATGTACTTAATTGCATCTGGCAGTAAAAATTATACTAGCAATTATTTCCGGCAAATCATGTGCATCTTTTCACTTCAGTTTTTCCATAATCAAGAAACATCTGGCAAAGATAATCACCTTTCATAATGAAAGCCACCGTTTCCTGAAAAATCCTGATAGATAAAAGTACTATAAAACACAAGGCCTGTGGCCTTCTCTCCCTCCTAACGTACGTAGGCTGAAGTCTCCAAAGTTCTTGAAGTTTCACTTTTGATGCTTTTATCTTTTTCTAAGTCCTTTACAATTCCACTGTATATTAAATTATAATCCCTTCAGAATTACTTGCACTCTGAACTTTGTTAAAGATTAACTAATTTTATGCTTTTAAAACAAGGCAGGCATTTGTTATCTTCTGGATAATTAGTGATTGAAAATATCCTTGATTTTCAGTTTATTTATAGCAGCTCCAGATTTTTATTCATTTTGTTACTTCAAATTGATCTCAGTCAGTTGATGAGTTTTATTAAAGCACCTACTGTGAGCTAGATAACCTGCTAAGTGCTAGGGATATAAAGATAGGTAAAACACAGCCCCTTTCCTCAACCTCAAGAAGCTCATAATGACCTCTCTGTTTTTGTGCTTACTAACTCACAAGGCTGCAGTATTTTACTATGTCAACCAGATGAACATAATCAGAGTTTCATTTATTGGCTCCTATGTTTGTTAGTTCACTGCTGATCACAAAGTTTAAGATGTGCGGCTGGGTGGTGAAATGGATAGAGTACTGAGCCTGGAGTCTAAGTTCAAATCTAGCCTTTGACACTTACTAGCTGGGTGACCCTGAACAACTCACTTAACCTGTTGGCCACAGTTTCCTCATCTGTAAAATGAGTTGGAGAAGGAAATGGCAAACTACTCTAGTATACTTGCCAAGAAAATCCCAAAATGAGGACATGGAGACTCAGACACAATCGAGATGACTGAACAAGGGTTTTAAGATAACATTTACATCCTGATTGGTTTGCATCCTGCCTTGGTAATCCCCAGGCACAAAGTGGGGGGCTGGCTTGATAGGTTGATCCAGTCAGCAGCTGGTACTACACCAACCAGTTTTGCATCTTCTTTCTTTGTATTATTTTTAAGTTTTATGAAGTGCTTTCCTCACAACAACCCCACAAGGTAGTGAGGTCATCTTATAAATAAGAAAAAGGAAGCTCAGAGAGAAATGAAATGATCCACCCACAGTGACAAAGCTAGCAAGTTTCACAGCTAAGATGCAAAACCAGATCTTCAGATCAAAGAGTCAGTGTGGTGTAAAGGAAAGAAAACTGGAATGGAGTCAAATGGATTGGGGTTACAATTCCAAATCTATTTTTTTTTTTAATACTAAGGGGATGCTATAAGTCCAGTATTTTTGATGGAAGAAATTCAGGCAAAAACTCAACTTCTGAATCCAGCAAAAACTCCACTCCCTGAGCCCAGGTTGCTGTAGGCTAAGCTACAGTAAAATACTACTGAGTAAAAGAAATATTTCCTAGACTGGATATTCCAGTAAGAAACTTACAATGAAAGTTTTCATGAGCATGAACCAGATAGTCATTATTTTTTGAAAACAGAATTTTCCAAGCAGTCTTTGGAAATTTTTTTTTTAAAGCTGAAACAATCCTCATGCTTTGTAGCCAGTTTGTTCATTTAGAAGGCATGGATAACTGGGGGTATTTTGGTTTGGAAATAGATCTCCTTAATCATTTTTCACTAGCTGCTTTCTACTTCCCTTCTCCCCTGAACTGGGTAATTTTTATTTAAAATTATTCAAATTCTTTAAAGTGTATATACTCTAAAGAAACAATGTGGTACAGTAAAAAGATTATTGTATTTAGAGTCAGGGACTGTTGTGGTTCAGTCATGTCCAATTTGTCATCTCCTCATTTGGGGTTTTCTTGGCAAAGATACTGAATGTGCCACTTTCTTCTCTAGCTCATCTGACAGATGAGGAAACTGAGGCAAATAGAATTAAATGACTTGCCCAGGATCACATAGCTAGTAAGAGTTTGAGGCCAGATATGAACTCAGAGAGATAGTCTTCCTGACTCCAGCTTGGCACTCTATCCACTGCACCACCTAACTACCCTGAGAGAGAGGGGACCTGGGTTCATGTGACCTTGAGTCACTTAATTTCTCTGGGCTGGCTTCTATAAAATTAGGACTAGCTTAGATGACTGCCAGGTTCTTTCCAGCTCTAAACACAAGAGCATCTTATTAAGGATCTATCAAACATAAGAAAACAGAAAAGATTTCTAGGTAATTGTTCTAAAGTGGCGCCCAAGCAGGTATCTAACCGTTTTGTGGTCCATGTAATATATCTAAACTAAGACTGAATTTTAAAGATTAAATAAGAGCAATGATATCTAAAGCTAGAGAGTTTTAATTCCTACTTCCAGAGCAATGGAGAGCTCTTGTCCATTTCTCATGGAATGCTTACACGTGCACCTTCCCCACACCCCCTCCCCCTGAGCTGAGAGGCTGCTTCCAAAGCAAGGAAGAATTACAGCCTTTGTGACTCCTAGCAATGGACAGAATGATCCTAATAAGATCTGAGAGTGGCTGCAGCTGCAGAGGAAAGAAAAGCATGAAAAAAGTGGTGGCTCTGGAAGCCTGTTGGGAAGCAAATCACAGGAAAAAGCCAATCAGGCTACACTCAAGGAATGGAGTAACCAATGGGAACTCTAAGCACTCACCTCATTAAAATGGACATCCTGCATCCCAACATCTTCCATCATTGAGGCCTCTTCATCTATATTGGGGGTGATTACCCTGAAGGCTGTGCATCCTTGCCTAAACATGCCTAGGAAATTTAAGAGAAAAAGATTTGAAGAGTTAATTGCTTGAAAGTAGGTGAACTCAATTAATTCAAGGTTCCTTCCTGCTAAGGGCAGGAGGGGTGTTTCCACTTTCAAAGGGATGTGGCCAAGTCTTGAAATAGGCTAAGCCTTAAGGATACACTCAGAGGAGTGAAGCCAGTGCAGCTGTTCACTTCTCCTGAGTGTTAGTCCTTTCTTGTACACTCCCTCCTCCCTTCATATTTTTCTTTTACTTTAAACCAAATTTCCTAATTGGTTCTTTTAACAAATTCATGCATTTTAAAATAGTATTTAATGTTAGCATATAATATCTAAAGGCTCTCCATATCATGATTATGGGCTATCAATCAAATTCACGATGGTAAATACCTAATTCCTGAGTTGCAGGAAATAGCATTATGTTTAATTAAATCTAAACAGATTTGTCAGAATAATCACCGCCTAGATACCAAGATAAATGTGCAAACCGAGACCATCGAAAGAGGAAAACAGGTAAATGAAAGAATCCCACTTCCCTCAAGACTCAATATTGGGAGTAGATAATTTACATATCACCTTTCCTCTCTAAAATGGGATGGGAATATTAAATGAAAGCACTTTTATAGCATCCTCAACAAGGGAAAACCTGGAGACTAGATTAGCTGGTTTTCCCATTAGTGGCCTCTAGAACATGATGAAGTTTTTTACCCCACTCAAGATGGAAACAGGATAAGTAACAGCATGGGTGCTTTGGAAATTCAGATACACCAATATTCGGGGGGGGGGGGGACAAACCCAACAACAAAAACAAAAAAAACTAGGTTAAAGTTAGAGCTCAAAGAAACAGCTTGAAGCAACTTCCTTAAAGTTCTTCCAACTATTTCAGGTCTAGATGATGATGATGATGGTGGTGGTGGTAGAGATGGTGGTAGAGATGGTGGTAGAGATGGTGGTAGTGATGGTGGTGGTGGTGGTGGTGGTGGAACAATATCTTGTCTTAGTTAGGTAACCACTTCAAATGTCAGATGAGTAACAGCGATTAAGGGGGGGTAGTACTTTAACCCACAAAATGACATGTGTATGTCATAGAAAAAAACTGCTATCTATTTCACAATTAGAAACTTTTCACCATATGTAAGAGAAATATCTTGCCATTAACTGATTAATATGAGGATGTCACTAATTAAATTGTTTATTATGATTACTTCTGTAACAGGAAATTTGGATTGTATGAATGAAAATTATGAACAGAGAAGCCAAAACATGAGTTTGAGAGGGGCAAAGAAAATATAACCTTTAAAAACCTCAGGCTAAGCTACTAAATGAGGTGACAAAATATAATTTGGCATTTGCAGGATTAAATCAAGATGTTAAGGAGTTTTATATAGATGAGCTCTCTCTTGTCAACCACAGGAGAGCTCAAGAAAGGGAGGGAAAGAGAGGAAGAAAATGAAAGGCATCGGTTTAAAGTTGACCAAGAAAAACCCAACACCAATGGATGGTAGCAGGTAATGGCAGTCCTGGCTGCTAGAGGAGAGGCCCAACCCAGGCTCACCTCCCCGACTGCTCCTCTGGAAGGTGCTGTGGCTGTAGGGGAGGCAGGATAGCTCCCGTCGGGATGTTATATCTGCTTCTAAATATGAGGAAATGGATTACCTGATGATCTTAACAGAGAATCCTAATAGTAGTAAGAGGACATGGTACCTTCTTTAAATATTTTTTCTTTTGCTTTCCTCTTTATATTTGTGACAAAGTTTGACTTATTTTAACTCAGTACATTCAAGGTGAACAGCCTTGCATGCCAAAATGCATTCCTTTATTCTTTGCATCCAAAATGACCCTCCCTTTACCTGCTGGCTTAACACTGACGTTCTCCAGGGTATTTTCCTGTACTGAAGAATGACCTTAAGATCAGCTTCTTCTTCAGAAGTAAAGATTGCTAATAGGTACTGTGATACTTTTAGAATTCATTATTTTAGAATTTTAGAAAGGAAAAAGATGGACAAATAAGAAAAAGAACTAGTCAAGGTGAGCTTGCCAAATGCCTAATGAGCTTGTAATGTCACAGAATGTAATTTAACAGGAGATAATAGCAGCAGCTCAGGTTCAAAGTTTACAAAGCACTTCCCCTCTGCATAAGTAATACTAGCCCCATTTTATAGATGAACAAACTGAAGCATGGGGACATTAAATGACTTGCCGGGAGTCACGTAAGTAGCTAGGTAAACAGAAATCCTTCTAATCTTTAAAGTGCTTTGTGAAGAGGCAGCTGTGACATAATGGATGGCAATGGGAACTCGGTTCTAATTCCTGTTGTTCCGGTTTCAAGTTACATGACACTGGGCAAGTCACTCTACCACTACGAACCTCAATTTCCTCATCTGCAAAACAACTTACACAACCTTACCTTTCTGAGTTTCTGTGAGGAAGAGACAGGAAAATATAAACACAATAACAACGTTCACATAGTACCTACTATGTGCTAGGCTCTGTCAAAACACTTGACAAATCTCATTTGATTCTTACAATTACCCTGGAAGGTAGGTGTCATTATTATCCCCGCTTTATAGCTGAGGAAACTGAGGCAGGCAGAGGTGACGTGACTTACCCGGGGTCACACAGTTAAGGCTGGATTCAAAGTCAGGTCTTCCTGACTGCTGGCCCAGTGCTCTATCCACTGCACCACCCAGCTGTCCTAGGGATATAGGGAGCAGACTTATGATTTCATTGCTATGGAGATTTCCCACACGGAAAAACTCCCTCTGTAAATACAGGTAGGCCTTTTTCTATAACTTTTAGCATTAGAGACTCACTTAGAGAATGCAGAAGTTAAGTGACTTCCCCAGGGTCAGTATATGTCAGAGACAATGCATGAACCCACAAGATTTCCTGGTTTTGAGGCCAACTCAAACCTTAATTCCTATTTAAACATGCATGAGTTGTTTTTCATTATTCTGTCCCCTGTACCCAATCCAGCACCCAACACATAGGTACTTAAAAACATTTGTTGAATGAAACTCATGCAATTACATTAGAAAACAGACAAGAATAGATCGACAAAATGAGCATTTCCATGCTGACCCCTACCCCTTTCAATCTCTTCCTTTTATCCCAAATTCCCACATTTATTTTCAACTGGGATAAAGGCTATATATCCAGAAAACTTTCCAGGTTCTCAAAAATGAATTATATGCCCAACAGAGTGCTTGGCGCTGACCATGACATTATGATGCAAGCCTTCAAAAGGGAAAAGAGTTGGTCCTAGGAGAGTGGATTGCTTTCAGAAAGATCATGTCCTTTTGGTCCTAGGTTCACTCAGTGGGAAGGAATGATTGGCAACAAGTAATACAATAAAAAACTTTAGCAAAAAACTAAAGGAAGGAAAGGAAGGGAAAAAGTCTTCCAGTGTTGGTACTCAGTCTGAGACTACTATGTCATGTCAAACAAGGGTGTCTGACAATCTACATCTTTCTGCTGGTACTGGCTTTACAGGGTCCTTTTTGGGTCTATTTTTTCTTTTAAAAATCTTGGCTTCCTCTAATGTTTCAAAAAGTTTGCTTTGGAGGGTTCCAGAATGGTCCTCACACAGCTTCAAAGTTAACAGCTTCCTAAGCTGGCTATATACCAGAAGAAAATGTTTCCAGCCCAGCAGCCCACTAAACACACCTCATAAATCCAGCAAAGTTAGCTTCACAAAACATTGGCAATCGCTTCTTACCTTTCCTTGTAAGATATTCAGCCACCAAGGCTGTCACATGGACATAGCACATAGCTGCCTGTAAAATAAAATATCATACATTAGACATGTCATTAATGACATTTTATATTTGGGAAATACTTTACAGTTACCAGGCCTTTACACATATTCTGTCATGTGCTATAACAACCTGGTAAAGCAACTGTAGTCAATTTTGGTTACTAAGGTAACTAAAAAAAAAAGCTAATTAAGCTGATCTTTCACTGGCTGAGAAAGGATCAAAAAGGAAAATATTGTGTAGCCATGGAACTGAAAATTCCACAACTGGCTGTCTGAAATTAAAGTTTATGGATGGAAAAAGGGAATCAAAAGAACAGATGCTTGCTCCATAACCACAGAAGGCTTCTAAATTCAAAAACAGTATGTGTGTGTCTCTGAGGAATTGCTACCATTGTTTATACTAATGTAATGACCCCATATATTTAGTAAGAGATTGGTCATACATAACCTGCTTCAATTAAAAATGCGTAAATAAACTAAGGGCCAAAATATAATCATGAGGACTATTACCCACTAAATCTCAATTCAGATTATAGGGATGTTTTAAACCAGAAATATAAAACAAAAATATGATTATCTTCCCCCCCCAGAGCTGGGGAACCTGTGGCCTCAAGGTCATATGCAGCCCTCTAAGTCCTCAAGTGAGGCCCTTTGACTGAATCTGAACTGTGACCTTGAGGCTGCAGGTTCCCCACCCCTGCCGCAAACCTATGCCTCATCTGAGCTCCTTGTACTGTGAATGAGGACAATGCCATCCTTGCTGTCACCCAGCTTTACTACCATGGCATTATCCTTGATTCCGCATTCTTTTTCATCCTCTATATCTAATCAATTGCAAAATCCTGGCATTTCTAATTCCTGAACATCTTTTACATAAGTCCCCTTCTCTCCACTCACTTGGCTACCACTTGAGTTCAGACCCTCATCACCACTCACCTGCATGAACTACTCAAGTAACCTCCTAATTAACCTCTCTGTCTAATGTTGTACCCCACTCCAATCTATCCTCCACAAAGAAGAGTGACCTTTCTGAAGTACAGGTCTGACCACGTCACTCTTTACTTTTAACCTTCCATACAATTTATAAACATTTTGGAGTTTACTTTTAATTATTATTTTGAATTGACTTTTTAAATAATTTGACATTATGAGTTTCAGTTACATACATTCCAATGGCTCCTTATCACAAGGATCAGATCCAAATTCCTCTGATTTGGCATTCAAAACTCTTCACAAAAAAAAGGGGACTTACATGAACTAATGCCAAGTGAAATGAGCAGAACCAGGAGAACATTGTATACAGTAACAGCAACATTGTATCAATTGTAAATGACTTAACTATTCTCAACAGTTCAATGATCCAACACAATTCTGAAGGACTTACAATGAAAAATGCTATTCATTTCCAGAGAATGAACTGATAAGAGTCTGAATGCAGATTGAAGCATATTTATTTTTCTTGTTTTTTCGTCTGAGTTTTCTTTCACAACACAACATGGAAATATATTTTGTATGACTGAACACATACAATCTATATCAAACTGTTTGCCTTCTCAATAAGGTGGGAAGGGGACAAAGGAGGGAGAGAATTTGGAACTCAAAATTTTAAAAAACAAATGTTAAAAACTTTTTGTAAGCAATTGGAGGGGAAGTAAAATATTAAATTTAAAAAAATTTCACAACCTGGTTCCAACTTGCTTTATTGTACTTATTTCTATTCATGTAGTCTATGGTTTAACCAAACTGGCCTTTTTACTCTCTCTCATATTCAACATTCCAGTTCTGGTCTTCATGCTTTACAGTGACTGTTCCTCATGACTAGAATTCACTTTATGTTCATCTATGCCTCTCAGAATCCTAACAAGACTCAGTTCAAATACCACTTTATACATGAAAATCTTCACTGATTCTCCCAGCTGCTAGCATAGAATTCCCCAAACTAGCTTGTATCTCAGTAATTTTTTCTCAGTATTCTGAGGCCAAAAGAAATGCCTAACAAGGGTTCTACTTTTTAAGTAGTTAGGTCAAAATTTTAAAAGATCCTGCAGTGTTCCTGTGAGCTGTAGCACCATAGGCCTAGGAGATGTATAGTTTTAGAACTGAGGTGCTAGTTAGTGCCTTCTTTCTCAATTTTGTGTGGATGTGTATATCTGCGAGTGCGTGTTTGTATGTATGTGGTGAGTGTGAGCATTTATAGGGCATGGTTATGTTCATCCATCCATAGATATAGATATATAGAGATAGAAATCTAGATATCCATATGTATATGTGCATAAACATATATACACACATACATATATTGGTCTACCTCCTGAGAGCTTGGACTATTTCATTTTTGCCTTTGTAACTCCATAAATTAGCAAAGTGCCGAGCATATTACTGATACGTAATAGATAATTACTGACTGACTGGTTAGTTGATTTTTGTTAAAAAATTCTATAACATCTACTATATTTTCTTAAAGTGGACAAAATAAAGGAAATTATTCTCATTTTAAACTGCTCAAGAAATGGGAATCAGCTTTTCGCAGATTCCAAAAAGAAACTCTCTCTACACAATCTCTCAATTTTAAGTAAAATAAATGTATGTATACATACATATCTTTACATTAGATAAATATATATTTAATCATATAATATATGTATGCATACATATATCTTTATATTTGATACATATTTCTCAAATACATATATTCTCCATGTACACACACAATGTACACACACACACACACACACACACATATACATACACTCAAATATGTTTAACTTAAAATTGAGACAGACACATATACTTCTGGTCTTTCAATTTTCAGTTGTCTTGGATAGGTAAAATTTAACTATAAAATCCAACCAGATGACCTAATAATAAAAGAGAAGCCATTCTGGCAGGAGACCAAACACATATAAGGTACTAATTATCAAGAATCTAATTAAGTGATTTATGACCAGAAATAAACAAAGCTGGAAAACCCAATTATCAGATCACTGCCAGTGACAAGAAATTCTGAGATGGCATGTAATACTACTACTATTTATAATAAGGATAATGATTCATATTCTAAAATATTTTGATGCTCATAAATTACTTCATTACAATCATTCCATGAGGTAGATACTTCATGTTTCATTATTTCTGTTTTATGTAGGAGAAAACTAAGGTCCAGAGAGATTAATTAATTTAGTTATGGTCCTAGAGTTATTAAATGTTATGATTCTTGATTAAAATTCAGCTCTTTAGTGAGTTTTTTGCTGTGACACACTGCTAGGAATAATCTTCCATAGAGTCCTGTCCAATGAACGCTTGGCTGTGAGTTGCTGTTACCGCCATGTTGCCATGAAGGCTGGCAGAAGCTTCATGATAATCTGGCCAAGGGTGGGCAGCTTGGCTGCTCTTTGCAGCATGAAGTGGTGGAAACAGCTGGCTTAGGAGTCAGGAGAGAACTGAAATCAATCAAATCCCAGCTCTAACACTTATTAGTTTTATAATCTCAGGCAAGTGAACTAACTTTTCTAATGCTCAGTTTCCTCATCTGTAAAAGGAAAGGATTAAACTTTCAGCTCTAAAATCTATAAATCTATGATTCTTTTAGTTCAGGTTATAACAAGTCAGTCCTGATCCCAAAATAAGATGCAAGAATAATTAGTTCCTTTTGGCATTCAGGAGGTTTATTCTTTTAAAATAACCATTTATCATATCCTCAAATCCTAGCCCACATGATTTCCTTTCATTTGATATATAGTCACAGGAGAGTTACATAGGTTCTAAATGTCAGTGAAATATAATAATTGGATTGATGGCTCAATAGGGACTGATCAAAACACACAAATCTTTGTGTGTTTTTGCATATTGCCTTTCCTATATATTGAATTTTACTTGGAAAAATATCAATGGTGGATTTTAAAAGTAACCCTAGCAACAATAATTAAACTTTTACTTTAAATTATACACAACAGACATCAAAGTACACATAATTTCCCAATTATTGTAGGCTGTAAAAATGATTTTGCTGATGGGATGTATAAGGGTAGAGAGAAGCAGAAATTTACCCACAGCATTTCTTCCCAACACCCAACTCATTAAGAATAACTTCCTACACTGAGTCCTCTTCGAAGAAGAAGCAGGAAAGGTCTTTGAGCCCAGCTGAATGGTTCCTAAAACCCAGAGCCTAAAAGAAATCAGGCTGGGAGAAGGCAACAATTTTAATGTTTAAAAATTCATCAATATTCATCAATTACTTGTTAAGTGACATTCACTGCACTTAGATTACTACAATAGTCTTCTATCTGATCTCTCTGACTTCAGTGTCTTTCTCTTTCAATTTATCCTGTACAATGATGGCTGAATAATCATCCTAAAACATTTTGATCAAATTATTTGCCCCTGATCAAAAGCCTTCACTAGTTCCCCAGAGGTTATAGGATAAATTATAAACTCCCTATTCTGACATCCAAAGACTTCAAAATCTGACCCCAACCTACTTTTCTAACCTTATTACTTTGCCAATTGACACCCTCAAGTACATTGCCTGTCTGCTGAATATCATCTCAATTTAAATGTTTTCCTTCTAAATTCAAGTGCTGCCCATCCTTCAAGGTCCAACTTGATCTTTTGCTGGCCACTACAATCTACAGTGATCTCATCCTCTCATCTGAATACACCAGCACTTTTTAATTTTAATATTTTATTTTTTCCATGTAAAAACTTTTTTAAGCTCTGTTTTTGTTTTGATTTTACAATTTTGAGTTCTGAATTCTCTCCCACTCTCCCTCCCCTCCTTGAGGAGGTAAGCAACTTGATAAAGGTTATACACAGCACTTCTTAGGTAAGTCTCATAATACTAATTAACTTTTTGTGTGTGTCATATCTCCCCAGTTCAACTAGAAACTCCCTTAAAGCAGGGACTTCTATTTCTTTCTATCTCCTGTAACAGAGGTCAAAAAGGGACCAGACTTCTAATTCTCCCAAGTGGGGAACCGTATTAAAATGTAACTGGGAAATAATTAACAAAATAAAAAAAAAATACAACGAACATAAGTGATACCATTATGTGGTTTACAGGGATCCATTATGTGCACTTTGGTGACCCCTATTTCTGTCTGAGTTTGGCATCGCTGCTCTATAGTTTTCACTGTATGTTTATGCACAAAGAATTAACTGATGAATAACACCTTATCATATTATCTAAATCACAAAACCAAAGATTTTTAAGGCTACCTCAGAGAGATCCCCATTTTTGACATGGATTCTTGCCATGCTGTCCAGCCATGTCTTTCTGAGTTCTGGAGTGCTTGCATAGGACTTGGCCAAACTGTACTGGAGGTCCACTAGCATCTCAGGATCATTTTCATGCTCCTTCATTTGAGCTGTGGCCATTAAGACTGTGCGAATCCGTTTGGTCAAATCCTTTACATCAGATGAGAAGCTAGTGTGCTAAAATGAGAAAAGATAGACACATGTAAGCCTTCAAGGCTTCACTTCCTGGCACAAATATGTCTCGGAGTACTGGTCAGAATTGAGGGTTTCTATAGCCCCCTCTAACAAAGGTAAGGGAGAGGAGAAACTAGGCTACCCACCTTAATAAGTCTGTCACTGTTGGCGCAGTTATTGATGATGGAAAGGGACTGTTGGAATCTGGTTCCTCCAATTCCGACAACATCTGCTATCAGTTGGCTTACAGAAATGATAACCTTGAAGAAATACCAATAGGATCTAATCAATTTGCTTTTCAAATATCTACTTCGCAGGGTTGTATTTTCAGTTAGAATGTTTACAGAGATAACATTAACTGTTTTAAGCAGTGATTCTTTGAATGTAGCTAAAAAAATGTTCACAAAACGTTTTTATTCCTTTGGATTTCTTCTGGAAGATCACTTCAAATTCATTTGAGGACTTGTATACTGAAACTCGCATTAGTAGAACATCTAATGACAGGAATTAGATGTCTTAACCGGTAATAACTAATAAAACAATTCACATTTTTCTTTTTTTTGAGTGACTTTTTATTTTTTCCAATTACATGTAAAAACAATTTTTACCTTTCTTTTTTACAACTCTGAGTTCCAAGATCCTCTCCCATCCTTCCTCCCCACTTCCCTCCCTGAGAATAGAAGTAATTTGATAATGCTTATGTATGAATTCACCTTCTTCTAATGACTTAAGATTTACAAAGGGCTTTCCTCCTAATGCAAAGAATCAATCCATCAATAAGTGTCTGTTAAGTGCCTTCCATGTTCTAGGCACTGTTCCTGGTGCTAGTGATGCAAGCAATACAAGGAACAAGGCAAGAAAGTAGGAATGTTATTATGATCCTATTTTACAGTGGGGAAGGGAAATGGAAAAAGTATTTGTAAGTACCTACTATGTGTTAGGCATTGTGCTAAGGACGTTATAAATATTATCTCTTTTGATCCTTGCAACAAAACTGTGAGTTAGGTGCTATTATGATCCCCTTTTTTAGACTTGGGGAAATCGAGGCAAAATGGGGCTACAAAAGAAAATACCGAGCTTCAGGAAGGCTAGGTTATTTATAAGGTCATGATAATGTGGAAAGAATGCCAAACTTGGGAGCTGGGAGAGACCTGGATTTGATTTACATCTCTTAAACATTTGCCATGCCTCTGAAAGTCTCTGTACTCGATATCCTTATCTGTAAAACGAGGACATGGTATTCTACCTGGCAGAGGTTTTGTGAGGGTCAAAGGAAATTAAGTGTGTATGGCAAACCTTAAAGCCTGGCAAACATCATCTATTAAATTACTTATTCATGGTGAAAGTGACTCAATCTTCTGACTCCAAGGCTAGTAGCTATCTTGCCAATGGACCCAGATAGCTTGGAGGAGAAAGTGAGGCTGGTGACTTTGCACAGCCCTCCCTCACTTAAATATAATTCATTTGCATGTCATGGTATCACTTACTCACGGTCCTCTTCAGGAACAAAGGATAAACCACTCTCCCTCAGAACATGGTACCATGCATTGCAAAGAGCTCAGTAAACATGGGTGAAAATTAATAAATAAATGGAAATGGGAAAGTTAAAAGAATTTCCATCATTTATATGTAGAAAGGAGAAAGGACAATAAATGTAGCATTTTAAGCAATCAGCAAAAAGAAATTTAGAATTAATGAATCAAAAAAAAAGGTGGTAGTGTTTTGAATAGCCAAAAGTTAGAAAAATAAAACTGGGGGACCAGAGAAAAAAGGATGATCATTGGAGGCCTTTCTTCTTTCATAATCAGTGTGCTTACTAGAGAAGTTCTTCATGGATGGTCACATTATAATATAGTGTCTTTGGTGTTTAGACGCTACCTATGTGACCTTGAGAAAATTACTTATTTTCTCTCTCCACCTCAGTCTTGCCTCTATAAAATGAAGGCGTTAGACATGGAGCTCCCAGGCAGATAGGTGACATGGTGGATAGAGTGCTGGCCCTGGAGTCAGGAAGAGCTGAGATAAAATTCAACCTTAGACATTTACTAGCTGTATGACCCTGGGCAAGTCACTTCACCTCTCTCTGCCTCAGTTTCCTCAACTGTAAAATGAAGACAACAATAGGCATCTACCTTCCAGACCTGTTGTGAGGGTCAAGTAAAGTGATGGCACATGGTAGGTACTTAATAAATACCTATCTCTAAACTCCCTTGTTTCCTATATCTAAGGATATAAAAAAATCTGAGATTTTTAAAAATATTAAATGGAATTTAAGTGTTTCAGTCCATTTTACCACACTGTCTCACTATTTAAATTACAAAAATAATTTCATGCTAATTCTTGTAGAATTTGGGAAAATAACACACGGAATTTGGCCAAAATGGCATTTTGCCATCACAATATTTCATCTTTGGAGCCAGAATATTATCATTTGAAAGAGGAGCCAGATCAATAAATAGGGCACTCAAATTATCCAGCTAAAGTTTAAGAAATGAAAACAATACATCACACTTACTTGCAGATGTGTCCTCACAAAGGACTTTTTTCCTGTGTAGTCAAAATTATTCCTCATTAGGAAATACAGCAGCTGGGAAGCATCAGTACGAATGGAGCTCAGCTTGGAATTGCAGTACTTAAGGATCTCATAGCACAAGGCAGCACACATGTCTGCCCTCCCTTCATAAAACGTAGAGGGAAACTGTAAGGAAAAGGGAGCCAGTGCTGTAAAAATTAATGCCCAATAAACTGCCCTTGAATCTCAGGTGCAGAAAATGGGATGCATCAGTAACAAATAATTTCCACTAAATGACTCACCTTGTAAATTAAGGACCTTAAGGCAGTGAAGACATTTTTCAAAGCTGTCTCTGATTGGTGTTTTTGAAGAAAACACAGGTAAACATCGAAAACCTTTTTCATCAGTGGATTATGCCCATGATCAGCCAGGAGTTGGTTCTTAAAACAGATTGTCACAACAGTTAGTAAGACAGACCAGGAATCCCTGAGAATTTTGATAGCATTTCCAAGTAGGGGTAGGTCTCACTTTACACAATGTTTCCCGACCAGCTGTGTAGAAATCAGAACTTTTATTTTTTAAAACTAAAATGAGTTGTCTTGTAAGTACCCTGGTTAGGCCCCCTTAAAATACCACGCATAAAGTCTTTCACTGAAACAAAGAATCCTCCTGCCATACAAATAATGTTGCAAGTTCAGTCTCATGATTTTAGATGCTAAGGTAGCATACAGGTTGTTTTTTGTAAGTAGAATTTTATTTCATGATACTCAAAAGTCAACCTGTCATAGATTTTAAGTTTATTATACTTGATCATTTTTATTATTTACTATTGATAGAATTACTTATTACATGCTAAGATTATTATACTTCCTTACGTATATTATTCATATCATTCATTATACTTTATTATTATATATTTGTACTATTTATTATTGTTATACCTTAAGATTATTATACTTTAAGGCAGATTCTTGAATTGTCTTTTGTGAATGAGAGGAGCTGTTACAGAGGTGATAAAGGTAGCACAGCGCTTCGGAGGGAAGTCCCACAACTAATGGTCCCTAATTAAAGACCATGTAAAAAGACTGAACTATAATCCAAGAAACAAACATATCAACAAGGAAGAGGGAAGAACTGTTGTATGCCTCCTGAGTAATTTTAATGTTCTAAGCGGAACAATTTTTTTTACTCTATTCAATTTCTTAAAGGAAAAAAAACTAGAAAGCAAGTCATGACAGAAAGACTGAACGGGAGTCTGACAATTTTGCAATTGAACTGAATGAAGTTATAGTTATAGAAATTCAGAATTAGTATTTATCCATGCAACTCATGGTGACTGAGTATATAAAACTCAATGAAGCAAAAAAAGTTGTAGGATCACAGAACTGAGGGTTCAAAGGAACTTTAGAAAAAATCTAGTCCATCTCCATTTTACTGAGGAAACTAAGGTTAAAACTACTTGGAGAAGGAAATGGCAAACCACTCCAATATCTTTGCCAAGAAAATCCCAAAGAGGGTCAAGAAGAGTCAGACATGATTGAAACAAATGAACTGAATTTAGTCCATGATGAAGTCACAGAATCAGTAATCAAACAAATTAATAGAAATGGAACCTTTCGTAAAATTGAATCAGCTCCTTGAAAGCAAGTTTATTTTTACCTTTCTTTATATATGCTATGCATTAATAAGTGCTAAGCTTCATAATTTTTTTGATTGATGAATATCAGACTGCTTAAAGACAGGCCTCTTTAGGGACACAGGTTTTTCGGACACAGGTTTTTCAGGCACTAAAATGAGATGGTAGGAACAGTCCTATTTATGAAGATATGTTATTACTGAAGCAATCATCATACATATTTATTCATGTTTTTTTGATTTGAGAATTCACTCTTCTAAAATTCATTTTTAGAAAAGCACCTTGTTGGGCAGCCTAGGTGGTACAGTGGATAGAGTGCCTGGAGTCAGGAAGATTAATCTTCCTGAGTTCAAATCTGAACTCAGACACTTATTGGCTGTGTGAGCCTGGGACAAATCACTTTGCCCTATGTACCTCGGTTTCCTCATCTGTAAAATGAGCTGGAGAAGGAAATGGCCAACCACTCCAGTATCTTTGGCAAAAAAACCCCAAATGGGGTCATGAAGAATCAACAACGAGTCATTCAACGACAGCAACCAAAAAAGCACTTTCTGGCCTCACTTAACACAGTCACTTACTAGAGAAGCTCTTCATGGAAAGTGGCATCATAATATAGTGTCCTTGTTTTAGTTAAAAAAAATAAAATTTACCAGTTTGTTTTTTTAACCAAGTTCCTAGCAATCCACTCTTCAATTACTTGTGTGAGCATCCCTTTAATTCTTAGTGCTCTCTGTACTTACATCTTAAATGTAATTTTAAAAAACTTAGGTTTTTGCAATACAGTCCATGTGTTGTGTTAATTTCTCACCCCACAAGGCTGTTCTAAGAGAAATGAAAAATAAAAAGAAATAAAATGAAGAGTTTTACTAGAAGCAGATTATTATTAAAATAATTTTAGGAGCAAAGAGAGTGCAGTACTATGTTAAAAAGTAGGTTTACAATGGGACATCTCAATATACTCAATATACTGATTCAAGTAGAAGGAAATTCTAGATGAAAAAACCTCTTTTGACCAAAGCAGGCCAGCACTTTCTTTTTAATTAAAGGTTAGTCTTAAAAGGTTTATTTAGACGCTGGATTCTAGAGCATTAAGAGCTTAAGTGACTTACTCCGGGGTCACAAACTCCTTGCCTTTCTTTACAATTTTATAAAGCATTTTGTCTATCTATATCTCATATAAAATAATCTATGTGAATAGACATATAACATACCATATATAAATATGGTATTTATATGGTATTATATATCTATATCTATAAGAAAGAATTTTATCTACATATTTACAGATATCTATAAGGAAGAATTACACTAGGGCATATAATTGTTGCCTGAGAAATATGAGCAGCTCAGAAGGAATAATTATGCCTATCTAAGGGATTTAAAAAGCACTTTCCTTCTAGGAAGTCCAAACATGGTCCTAGACAAGTCTGAAGTTACAGGCAAGGGTGTGCTGGTACCAGCTTGTCCTGGTTCTCAAGATGATTCAATGTGAGCATTTTATACTTGGAAAATGGATAAACGCTACAAGTCAGGGCTTGATTTGTTATTTCATTAATTGTACAGACTTAAGAAAATTATAGAGAAAATGGTAATAATGCAGATTCAACTGAAAAGTGAATCCTGCGTAAATCCTTCCTCCTTGTTTTAATTCCTAGAAAGCTGATTGTTAAACATTTATTGGTACATCTCTAGCAGGTGTTACTGAAAGAATACCTACCTAACTTAGATACTGTTGAACATACTCTCTCTCCACTTGAACAGGACTCATGTTTGATATTTCTGAACATTTTCTTCATTTTTGTTTTTTAAATCTACTAATCTTCCAACTTGCTACAGACAGTTCATCAAAAGTGACCAACTTAGAAGGGGTCCTTTATGACAGGACTGATCTTTATTTCTCTATAGGATCACGTTCATGGTTTAGAACTATCCTTCCCCAACTGACCTTGACCTGTGTGTCATTAGAGGAACTCCTAGTGAAGATCCCTATTGGTGCTATATTCTATTCGCAAGAAAATCAAGACCTGGCCACTGATAACTGTTAGGAAAAATCTCTCTATGCCCAGGTCATAGCAAATCTTGCAAATCTTGCCACTCTGAACATGTGCAGCACCACAGTGCCAAAGGCTAAACCCTTGAGTAGACCAAGAAGCCCTGACAAAGACATGCTCTCAGTCCTAAACCTGTGTCTGCATCCAATCCTGCCTCCAAATCCCTAGTCACAGTCTTTAGCTTTTTTGGGAGGAGAGGAAGGATCTTGATGAGGAAGCTAGGACCCCAGCGCAACAAGTATGCTATTAACAGTAGCAGATCATGATCAAGCTTTGTTTTAAGATCACCTAGCCTTATCTTTCTTGCTCCTGACCAGTAAGACAGTGTAATACATAGAGTTCTGGACTTGGGCAAGATGACCTTAGTTCAAATACCCACTAACTGCATGACTATGGGTAAGTCACTTAATATGCCTGAGACTTGGTTTCCGTACTGGTAAAATGAGAGGAGTAATTCAGTTCATGGGATTCTTGTGAAACTCAAGTGTGATAATGTATGTACCTTAAAACATCATATCGATGTCCTTTGTCACTACATAGGGCATCCCAAAAATCCCAATTGCAGTCTTAAGCTAGAAAAGCTTTAAGCTTAAGTCTTAAAGCTGAACAAAGATTTTTGGGATCTGCAGGTAAGAAATCTGAATTCTTAGCACATATATATCTTAAGTCCTAACCATTATGAAACAAGTCAAAAACTAAAATTCCATCCTTTTAACATAAAACAAACATAATTCTGTTTAGGGCTATTATTATAACTTCATAATTTATCCCTATCTTAACACAGTTGGAGGGTTTAATTCTCAGACTGGAATTTAGTATCTCCAAATGGTTGGAGACAAATTGTAAGGAAGTCTGAGAAATGATTCTCTGTATTTCAGACCACACCTCTTATGGTTACGTGCTGTCTTCACTTTACAACATTCACCTTCCTCTTCCTTCCTGTTTAGATCAGCATAGTTACTCAATCACTTTGGAAAATCCGTGTGTGTGTGTGTGTGTGTGTGTGTGTGTGTGTGTGTGTGTGTGTTTAGAAGGTATGAATGGGTGATGTGGAACACAGGTGTTATCACATAATGAGGAATACAGGGTGGCTGATTTGTACGGCAGGGCAGCAGCAGCTGTTGCCTAAGCAGGGTAACAAGCCTTTTAGACACCAGTAGGCGGTGTATAAAAAGTAACCTGAATAGGGAGATCTATAAGCTGTGGGGTATTTTGTCTGTTTTTTTTTTTTTTAAGATCAATCTCTTGGTAAAGGTGCAAGAAGTAAAAGGTACAAAGAGGTAAGGTAAGAGATCCAGGTAAGAGATCACTGTAGCTGGCGTATGAAGTTCTGGGAGGGTGGTCCTCTTGGGGAGTTTTCCCTGTAAGTCTGGATTTGTGCTTCCCTGTTTTCTATGTGTGTCCCTGTGAAAGTCCTTTGCACTAGGTTGCCTGAAGTCTTAATTATAGAGAGCACCAAAGGGCTGGGAAGTGATGACTGAAATCAGCTGTTCAGTTGTTTTTCAGTTGTGTCTGACTCTTTGTAACCCTATTTGGGGTTTTCTTAAAGATACTGTATCTCAAAGATACAAAATGGTTTGCCATTTCCTTCTTCAGATCATTTTACAGATGAGGAAACAGGAAAACAGGGTTAAGTGACTTGCCCAGGGTCACATAGTTGGTAAGTATTCGAGGCCACATTTGAACTCAGATGAGTCTTCCTGCCTCCAGGTTGGGCACTCTTATCTGATGGGCCATCCAGCTGCCCTAGGGACAGATGACCAGTCAGAGACTAGCTATAGCTCTATCACTGATAGCACTTTATAAACCTTTCCCTATTCTCACTGCCTATGTCTAGGTCAGAGGATCATGAGACCCTGACAATGAGAAGTTGTAACCTGAAAGTGTGGTCAAAAACAATGGACAATTTGGATGAGAATTTTTAACTTAAAAAAAAGTCAAATGAAAATAGAGACTGAAACTCAATATACCCAACATAGCTCTCTTCCCTAGCCCCATGCTAAATACTGCCGTAGAGATCATCTATTCTTTACGTCTCCATTTTCTCATCTATAAGATAGGCTTTAAAATAATGACTTGCTTTACTGGGTATGGGAAAAAAAGGGCAAAGATATAATTTAAAAAATTAGGGTTTTCAAAGCATTCGCAAACATTACAAGCCACCACATAAAAAATCTCCTCCCCCAAATATTTTAATCAACTTAATTTATAATGCAGTCATCTCAGTTCAATCAGAGATTAATGAGAGATCTAGATTTAATCACCATGTGACAAGAACGTTGCTCTTTGGAAAACAAGTAAACTAAGAGTGATTTGAGTCCACATTAAGGGCAAGGCAAACTTTTCTAGGACTCTCATTCAAGTAGAATCGTTGGTTTCAGTCTTCATTGTTTATCATCATTAGTTGCCCTTTCTAACTTGGAAAAGAAAATAATCACTTAGTAGAAAGAGACTGTTAGGATCTTGAATACAAGAACAAGGCTGAGCAAGAATCTGCCTTTCTTCTCTTAATTATAATACATCATGGTCACATGATACCAGAAGAACTTAAACATTAATTTTTAAAGCATTTTTAAAAATTTCTTTCTCTTATTTATAAATACATATTTTTTTTGTTTCACTCAAAGACTAAGGAGAGCAGGGAAATAAAAATGAACACACATTCTTTTGTATGAGTTAATTTAAATTATTTTAAGGTGCTATGCTCAATTTAAATCTAGACTTTCACTGCATGCAGCATTTGGATCCATTCAAAAGAACAAAGATAAAGAAGACAGAAATGCCTGATGAGGTCATTGAGTTTATCATCCCCTAGGGTGCAGTACTGTGGAGAAACGTTTCCTTTGGTAAATGTTTTGTTCTCCTCAAGCTTTAATTACCTCCAGAGTTCGTGTTTCCATCATTTCAAAGCATGTTGTACAGACTAACAAATTAAGCTTTATTATATTTCTGGGAATTCAAGTCATTAAGCTGTAAAATGGTTTCATTGATGGTATTTATGGATTAGCAACTTCCTAGGATGATTTATAACTAACAAAGAAAACTAGCTGCTGGAAGAGTGTAACATCTTCAAGCAGGGTTCGAACCAATGAATGAACTTAAAACATTAAAAACTGATCAGGAAATTCTTGATCAAACAAACCTTAAACGCCAACGTGAATAACGATAAAGTGTCCAGAGCAGTGAGACAGACTTCAGTGGCAATGTTTGCTTCCAGTAACGACTGGTGAAGAACATCGGCATCGGAGTGGCCGTAGCCTGTATGAATTATAATATGAGCATTATACATACATAATGGGTTTGCGTTCTGACATCAAGGCTTGTTCTAGGGTGCAATGAAAAGAGAGTCAACTCTGGATTATGTAGAGGCAAATGAGCCAGGTCCATTCCTCTGCTTTTTCTCTTGGAATGCCCAATTTCCTGATTTTTGGTCATTGGCCAGTTTTCCACATTGGCCAGCCTGTCCACAGGAACAAGAACACAAATGTATGCATGTACTCACTTCAATTCAACACAAATTTGTTGTGTATTATGTGCAAGGCTACTACATTTTCTGATTAAAAAAAATATTTGGTGGGGGAGATTGTTAAAACTATTGCTTAAATGAGGTTGATGGACATTTATGCGGATGATCACTGTCCCCAATGACCACAGATAATCTAGAGTTGATAACATTGCTTCCTAGTTGCTGCAAGCCATCTTAAGAAAAAGCATGAAAGTCACTTCCAGGGAAAGAAATGTTTAAGAAAAGGAAAGAAATTTTAGGGTGTGAACTTATGATTTCTCTAACCTAATTACACAAACATGAATACACAATTTTCTCTTCTCTTTATACAATGGTGAAACCAATTTTGTATTAATGTGAGTGTAGTCGATGGGAAATTTGAGAAATTAAACTATGAAATGGCACACATTAGCAAAAAGGCATTTAGTGATGAGAAGCTATTGTACTGACCTAGACAGCAAAGAAAGAGCATGTATCAACGTTACATAATTCCACATAATAGTGTCTTTCTCCAAGAACCTCAAAGAGCACTACAAATGAATGGATAATTTACATGATACCCCAGCGAGGTAAGTGGTCCCATTTTATAGATCAGGAAAGTGAGGCACAGAATGCATAAAGAATTCTTACAAGGTTAGTAACAGAACAGAAACAGAGCCTGGATCTCCAAATTCCCTATTCAATTCACTGCGTCCCAGTGCCTCTATCTTATGTAATTAGAATAAAATCCATCAGTTTAAATAGCATAAAATGTGAAATTACAAATACAGTACAATAACTCAAGTGAAAGCCAGTTCTACATTGTGATTCAATGAACTCATTGTAAAACTTCCTTTTTAAACTTCCGTATGAATTTTAAAATACAAGGATCTAAATATGTTTTTATTAAATTCCATCTTGTTTTTAAAAAGTGGTTAAATTGCAAAATTTTAGGTTTTGTGCTTCAGTAAAGCTGTATCATCACTAGTGCAACACATTTGCTACGCATTCGTTTTTGGTGAATCAGAATCTTGTTCAAGTTTTTCTTGTTTAATACTATATTTTGGCTTTCTTTTTCTTGTGTTTTGCAGTACATCGTCCCTAGAGGATGAATATGAATGTATTTTTGGTTTTGGAATAATACTACCTTTGGTTTATGAGAGAAGCCATCACTTCATTCAATGAAAATAGTGTGGTGATGGAAAGTTAAAGAGAAAAAATCGAATTGATAGGAAAGTGATTTTTATATCATGATTAGGTTGTGTAACTTACATACAGTACCTCTTCTTGGACCAACCAAAAATATCCTGCAGGTAAGGTTAAAGGGACTTTTTCTTAGGTACTACAATTTCCCCAAAATAAAGTTTAAGTTGGATAAGACAGTAACAGGTAATTCATTTCAGTGACTTTTGGGTAGGGACTATTCTTTCTCTGGCAGGAAGGTGCACAATGGTTAGAGCTCTGAGCCTGAAGTCAGATGATCTGAGTGACCTGAATCCAAATCTGGACCTGGCAAATTACTTAACCTCTATCAGCCTTGGTTTTGCCACCTGTGAAATGGGGATAATAAATAGCACCTATCTTGCAAAATTGTTCTCAGAATCCATTGAGAAGTTAAAAAAAAGTGCTTAGCCCAGTGCCTGACATGTAGTAAGCAATATATTTGCCTGTGGGTATTAAGCAGAAAACAAATAAATGCACCATAAAGAATGATTTCTCCCATCTCCAACCTACCCACACAAACATGAAAAACGTTGAGACTATACCTCTAATTCCAATTTAAATCCTGGAAGAATGTAAGCACTGTGGGTCCAGTGTTAAATTATTTAACTGTTTATAAATATATGCTTTATATTATATGTATAGTATGTACTATATGATGCATAGTAACATGTATACGTCAATTACTTATTATTTCTTTAGTGTGAGAACTTCTTCCACGGGAGACTGAATTTATCTATAACATGCAGGGCTTACTGACCATATCGGTCTCCAAAGGGAAATGAATTAGGGTGAGGGAGTTGAGTGATTTTGGCAAATAGGCTATTTGTTGATTCTTATAATCCTTGCAGATCACAGAGAATCAGATATGATACTGACCACTGGCCCAAGCATAATCTTTGGTGGCATGGATACAAGAGGTTGTTGACCACTGTTTTAAGGTCTCTAGTCTCCTTTGTCTATATGTACATGCATTCTAATAGGTATATGTATGTAGGTATTATGTACTACATAATACACATACATATATCTTACCTATTTTACCAGAGAATTAAATCCATAACCAAGATTGCTCTGAATACACAGGCAAAAAGAAACAGCAGAAGCTGGGTATTGTTGCTTCATTAGCAAATTATTGCCATGAGCCAGAGGGCAAGGGGGAGAAACAAAAAGGATATACATATATACATACATGTATGTGTAAATACACACATATACATATACATATACACATATACACACATACATATATATGTATATTATGTGTGTGTGTGTGTGTGTTTTCCTAACTCATTCTGAGTCTCAAACTATCTACCTGGCTCCATTCCATTAGCAAAAAGCTAAATGTACCTAGATCATTTTTTTCTGTAACTCACTATCTATAACCAAGGGACTTTCCTAATCAAAGCATCTGGGAGGGAAAACAACTCTAACTATTCATATCCTTTTGAAGCATCCTATAGCTTTTTCTGAAACTAGATTTTCAAGCAGTAGAAGCATTAGATTTGGAGTAGGAGGAAACGGGAGCAAATCCCAGCTCTGCCACTTCCCACCTTTATAGCTTTTATAGCAAGTGCCTTAACCTACCTGGGTCTCAATTTTCTCATCTTTAAAATGATAGGGTTAAACTGGATGACTTCTGAGGTCCTTTTTATCACTGAATCTAGAATTTTATCATCTACAAAAGCATCTTTTAAATAGCATACAGTCACTTACTGAAGGAAGTACCCATAACACAGATTTCCCATAAGCAATCTCTAACTGCAATGTCTTAACTGACACGCTTCTATCACTATGACACTGTGATCTAACTTTAACAGTCATGTAAGATTCCTCTTTCCTGCCTTTTTACTGTTAAAAGACAGAGCATCACGAATACTTTTTCTTTACACCTAAATGGTTGATAGAGAAGGTCATTGAGAATATGTATTCAAGTTGACAATCAATATCAACTCGTCCTTTTTTTCTCTAACTTGTACATGAAAAAACAAATTTGCGTCAAATGACAAGAAAGGTGATTTCCAGAAGGCTAAAGTGAAGGCATACTCTGAGATAAGAACACTATGTCTACTTGCTGTCCCTACAGGACACCTAACGGTGATTATATTCCTGATCTGGAGGCTTATGTATGCAAATGACATGGGGTATGATATATACTGTAAAATAAAAAATTTAAGCTTATAGAAAAACTCATTAGGCATCTTCCAAAAATAGACCCCTTTCAATATATTTTTAAAAGACCTAATTGAAATGGATCGTCAAATTGCTAAAACATTTTATGCATCAATTTGCTAAGCCTTTTTTGGAATCAATTTTTAAATTCCATCAATCTCAGTCTTAGCAAACTTCTCAAAATGTTTTTCTGTATTATATAATGTTTATAATACTAGGTCCTTGAGATCGAAATAACTATATTTATACAAAGAGATTGTATCTATAGGTCTAGATGAAATTAAAACATTTAATATTATGCATAGCAAAAAAATGACATATTTTACATAGTATATTAATGTTCACATGTGCATTCATTTTTCTCTAAACTAAGTGAAGATTTTTCTTACAGAAAAGGTTGTGTATTCCTCTCTCATGACTTCAATTATGCCATTTGGCACAGATCCATCGATTAACTTAGAGACGTCTAGGTGAAATGGATAATGTTACCTGGAGTCAAAAAGACCTGAGTTCAGATCCGACCTCTCTCTCAGTTTCCCTCATCTATTAAGTGGAAATAATAATAGTTACCTACCTCACAAAGTTGTTGTGAGGATCCAATGAAGTAACCTGAAACTGTAACTGCTAACTATTAGTAGTAACAGTATATTGTTACCATCTGTTGTTTTCAGTCATCTTCCACTCTTTGTGACCCCATCTGGGATTTTCTTGGGAAAAGAACGATTTCCTTCTCCAGCCCATTTTGGAGATATGGAAACTGAGCAAATAGGGTTAAGTGACTTACTCAGAGTCACACAGCTAAGTAAGTATCTGAGGCCTCATTTGAACTCAGGTCCTCCTGACTCCATGATGGACTAGACCACCTCGCTACTTTGTTATCATTATTATTTACATGAGAAAATGATAGTAAATATGTTAATATCATCCACATTAACTTTTTATATGCCCTGGAAATATCTCAGAAGGGAATCGTGGCGTTCTCTATAAGCTTATTTGCAGAATTCAAGTTTATTGGATTAAAGGAATATATCTCTTAATTTTCTCTTATGGAAAAATGAGTGGGTTGAACTAGGTGACCTCCCTCTTCTCTTCCCACTTTAACCTATAATACCTATGATGTACATACATACTTTTAATTCACATTATTTCTCGCTCAAATATTGGAGCAAAGTAACGTACCTGCAGGAGTCATCTGCAAATGTAGTGAATCTGCTCTGACTTGGGCATGAATTAATAGTTTTTTGCAGTCCTCTGCTGCTACCTGGTGGCCACTTTAAAGTTTACAGAGGCCTCTCCTATTGTCCCTATCCAAGATGGTACACAGAGGAGTAAGGGGGTCTCTTTGGTAACGTGAATAATTTTCCCCTCTGTCAAATCCAGATTCCCACATATACCTGGCAAACCTATCATGACAGAATAAAGAACTCTCCTTGTCTTTATCTTTTTTGACTGGTCCAATAGAAGGTACTGCATTAGTTATCAAACAAGTATGGTTTTCCTAGAAAAACATGGTTACAAACCTTCCCAGCACATAATCGTGGACAGAGTGCTTCAGGTCTGACATATACCTATACACGCGCTTGTGCGTGCACACACACACACACACATATATATATGTATATACATATACATATACATGTTATATTCTTCTTGTGGGCTGAGCTGATTTGGAGAATAAAAATTTAGAGGAAAATTGCAACCACTTGAAAATATCAGAACTAGAAAGTAGAAGATGAACAGCTGAATTTGAGATGGAGGCACAATTATTTGCAAGAAGTAACAGTTATATTTGAATGAACAGATGCTAGAGAAAAAAAGGCACCCAGGCTAAGACTAAACAAAACCAGCTCTGTGTTATTTATCAAGCATCAGGTAAAGCACCAGTCTAAAATCAGACTTGGGATAGGGGAAAGGTACAAGTTTTTTTTTCCACTGTAAATAAGATACTAACAAATTTTACATCAATTTATATTAAGAAACAAAATAAATACTCATATCGATAAGCCTGAAATGTTAGTCAATTTGAAAAAGAGCCTTTCTGTATAGCTTTAACATAAATTATTTAACAGCTATACATTCCTTTGTCCTCTGAATTTATTCTGATTTCAGGTTATAAAGTATTCAGGCTCAAGGACAGTGAGTGTAGCGGTACATTCAGTCTTCTCAAAAACCCTGTAACTTTCTGCCTAAACAAAGTCTCTTTCAGCTGGCTTTTTCACTATCTAGTAAGAGGATGCCTGACCTCCTTGAGGCAAATTAACCTGATCCACGAGATTTTCAGAGACCCAGCCATTCAGAGAAAAACCAGACTGGTCACTCCTGTAAAATGACCAACTATCTGTAACAGTCAGTAAAGACCTGACAGCTGTGGTCTTTAAAAAAAAAAAACGACAGTGAGTTGACCTCTACCTTCTCCTTCGGCCACCTGTGGACAGGTTTAGAGGATGAGGACCTATTCTCCTGGTAACTAAGAACACCTGAAATTGACTTGATTTCTGGAAGCTCAGATTCAAGCACTGGTCCCTGGATGTGCTTCTAAGCAGAAGAGTTCTTTTATTTTGTGGTGGAGTGTGATGGGACTGTTTACGCATGTTTTGTTTGATGTATAACCTACATCAGATCTGCCATCTTGGGAATGGGAGAGGGAGAAAAATTTGGAACTCAAAATCTTTCAAAAAATGAATGTTGAAAATTGTTTTTACAATTGGAAAAAATAAAATACTAATGAATTTTTTTAAATAACGTTTTGTTTTCTATATGTGCCATTTGTACTTTTGTCTCCTGTGTTTCTTAAGCTATAAAATCTCAAGGTTGTTTTCCTCATTTTTATAAAGGCACCCCAGAGTTTAATAATTTTTTTTTGAAGAAGGACCAGACCTGTGATTTCAGTGATACAGAAGATGCTTTCTTCCAATTCAGATTGGTCCCTGCTCTGTAACTAACAGTCTGAGAGAGTTCCCTCAGGCTGTGAGGTTAAGTCACTTGCCTGGGGTTACACAGTCTGTAGCAGTCATAGGCAAGGCTTGAACCCTATACTGACTTCTAAGACCAGCTCCCTCCACCATGCCATGTTGACCCTTCAAGCATTAATCACAAATTATTAAATGAAGGAATTAGTCTGCATGACGTATCTTTGCCTGCTAGCTTCCTTCATGTCTCAGCTAATTAAGGCACTAGCCTTCCCTCTGAGATGATCCCAAATCTATCCTGCATAAATCTTGTTTGTACAGCATTGTTTGAATGTTGTCTCCCCCATCTGACCTGAGCTCCTAGAAAGCAGGGACTTTTGTCTTTTCTTTTCATACTGCTAACGATTAGCACAATGTCCGGTGCAGGGTGAACTGTTAGGTAGTGTTTGTTGACTTGATCAAATACAGCTACTTAGGTGAAGACAGTCTAGCAGGTTTCTAGTCTTTGTGAGATTCAGTTTCTGTTTTCTAAATAGGAAGGAAGTACAGAGGCAAGGAACTTTGTGTTATGGATTTTTTAAAAGAAACTTAATTCCTCTGTCTTCAGGGCTGGAATCATCAATCCCTAACAGATATTAAGTGTGTGACAATACAAATTATTACAGCCTTAAGACATGGCATTAATGACCATTCTATAGGAAAGCAGAACATCAAACTTGGATTTTTGATGTTTCTTAATTCGTTTTTTGACACACTGGCATAATATTGATACAAGAGAATTTGAGATTTAGCTTACGATTTCACCATGGTTCAGGCTGTATTAAAGGCATTTTAACTCTGCTGGAGTACAAGAGTAGGGATTTTTGTTATTCTCCATATCTCCTCCCCCTTACAAAGGGTTGTCATAAATTTGAGTAGTGGTGAATAAACAGAGTTGACAATGTTCTCTTTACTCTTAGCCTGTGTTAAGACATCAGCATGAAAACCACAGCAAATGGAGTCCTCGCCATTAGAAATAACCATGAACTAGAGAGAGTATTTTTCATTAACATGTGAAACTTGTCCTAGTACTGAACCTTAATTGGAGTCATGCTCTCAGAGGAAATGGAGCAACCTGTGGGTCACACCCCTAACATGAATGGCATTGATTATAGATGTCTGTATTAGTCTTTGTCATGCTGGATGGTAGGCAGAGTTTAGGGTTTCTTCTATGGGAACTATGAATGTGTCTGAAAAACTTAAGTTTCTAGGGATAATATATATATATATATATACAAACACCATCAATCAAGCACACCTCCCCCCATATATTGGTAGAGTCTCTATTCTGAAGTTAGAAAGCCCCATAGTTAGGAAGGCAAGATGAACAAGAACAAAAAAAAAAAGTTTCTGTTTACAAGTGAAGCAGTCTTAGAAGCCAACTTCAACCTGATTTAATCTTACCATTGTCTACAGAAATTCCAAGCACACTTGATATCTTTCTCACACTGAAAACAGAAAAAGTCACTTCGTTATTGGGCGCTTTTCCACATCTACAGAAATTGATTCATGGGTTTTATGTACTCATAGCAGTTTTAAGGATTAAAATACATTTTTTTTTTCTCCTGGCAGAAATGTCAGAATGTGGAAACATGATCAATTACATGCATTTTGTCAGGGAGGGAAGGAAAAGGCAGAGATCCCACCAGATGTTCTCTGCCTCTCCAATCAAAATTGGTCCTTAACAAAAAGTTTAAAAGTACAACACTGAATTCCTCTTTTGGAACACAAATCCAAGTCAACTGCTGGGACTAAAGATTTCAGACATGGATTTTAAAGACAAGAGAAGCTGATAAAGTCATTTTATGACTCTCTCTCTCTCTTTTGTTTTTAAACAGAGGGGGAGTATGGTGGAGAGGTGTTTGATTCCTGGTGATTAATTGCCATAACTGACCATGTTCCACATTGTGTCATTGCCACATGCTGATTTCATTACTGAAAAAAAAAGGGGGGAGGTGGTTGTGCCATGAGCTCTCTTTCTCTTTCTCTCTCTCTCTCTTCATCCCCATTTGCTTTGACCTGGAAAGAGAATTAATTTTGTGACGTGTGCTCTGGTGTGGCCTGGGGCTCTCCCCTCTGATGTGCAGGATGAGATGGTTGGCTGTTACGATGGCACGTCATGGAACTTACTGTGGTTAAATGTGAGAGAGTTATCCAGGCTGCTCAGCTGCTGCAATCTGGCATGCATCATTCCTGTTCTGTTACGGGAAACAGGCAATGTCTGAGACTTTCGATCATGAACTATGGGTCCCAACCCCTCCTGGTTCCTGCAGTATGGGTGAAATGGGACAGAAGCAAAAGTTAGACTTGTTACACCGCAGAGAGGGGAGGGAGCATTAGTGAAGCGGTTATGGCACAAACAGAGGCAGGCGAGGCATTTGTAAATGCAGCCTATCTGTTGTATTGTGGAAAGCAAAAACAAGAGGCAGCCACTTCACAAAATATCACAGCAAAATTTCTGACCCCCCTCAAAAAAAAGCATTAATGAAAGCCAAAGCTAATATCCTTTAAATAGTAGCCATAGCCTGTTAATATAAATTTCATTAAGTATTTTTTTAAAAGAGGGTCACAGCTAAATGTGATACCAGAGATTCACATTTTTGACAAGTACCCAAATAGCCCTAACTTCTTTGGCTTATCCAGGAAACTGAAGGACAAAACAAAGAAAGGAAGGAAAAGAAATAAAACTGGAAACTAGTATAATGTAAGAGACAGAAAGCAAACATGCAGTGAAAGGTGGATTAGATGAGGTCATCTTTACACCCATTTCTTACCCAGGCAGGAAGGGAGAAGAGCCATACACTTTGTTAAACTTGTCAGCAATCAAGTAAAGAAAAGAGAAAAGTGGTCTGTGTTAGCAATCAGAACAGACTACCTTCCTATAGTGTACCATCACCAGAGCTCATGAAAAAACGAAAATCAGTGCCGGAATTATAAACATCCCATTGCCAACCTTTTTTTTTCCTCACTGTGTTATTCTGTGTGGTATAACAGACCATGCATTTACATCTTCAGACAAAACATGCTACTGAGGGATTCCAATGTGACAAACTTAGGAAGGAAGCATAGTAGGAACAGTGGCTATCATACATGACCAAGACCTCGTTAAAGCACTTAAAGTCGAAATCCTGGTTCAGCATTTTTAACATGCAGAAGAAGCTGAACGGGATTTTACTATCAAGTGCAGCATAACATAACATTCCACACTGAACATAATTCAACAACATTATTTTACGATCCTCCCCTCTATCGTTCTCATTTTAATGCTGGTACATCAAGCACACGTACATATAGGCATATATCACTGGGTGCGTATTAAACTCTTGTCAGAAATGAGTTTTTTGCATTGTTTATAAAATGAATAACTTTCCACCCACTGAAGGAAGAAAAGGACTTTCACATTTCCCAATCCCAAGAATTTCTGTGCAGTTTCTAGGACCCACATCCTTTCCTGGTCACTATTTTAAACTTTCTGTCCTAACATGTAACACATTCATGAAAGACTGAAATATGAAGTAAGTCACAGGATCCAAGAATTAAATGGGGATGTTAGAGGCCATCAAGTCCAACAGTAGAGCAGCTAGGTGGTGTAATGGATAAAGTACCAGGTCTGGAGTCAGAAAGACCTGAGTCTCTCTGAAAAAATACCCAAAGAGAGACCCTTAGAGTTCTGTCACAACTGTGCTGTGATGTTATAAAATATACTAATCACTCATTTCCATAAGAAAAAATTCCAGAGACTTAAAAGATGGCAACGAAAAGCCAAGAGCATAAGAAACACCCAGTATATATTCAAATGCATTTTGCATTTAAAAATCTAGGTTAAATAACTACTGTGCTTTAAACACGATAACAGGTTAGAACAGTTTAAGCAGAATTAAACCTAACACACAATTACTATAAATCAACATCCTAGATTTTTTTGGAAAAAAAGATTATAGGAAAAAAAGTTATAGCTACATATTTCTATTCAAATTATATCCCTTTAAATTCATGCATGTTAACATAAAACACAAACCAGAGAAGCTTAAAAATATTCTGAAGAGAGACTAACATAAACCCAAGAAGACGATTTTTTCACATTCAAGTTGGATGTAGTATTAAGTATCACTTCCCCCTTTATATAGCTATTGGTGTATAGAAATCTATCTGTAATACCGTAAGAGAGAGGAGGGGAATCTCTCAGTGAGTCAATACATTTGGAAGTCTTTCTTTAAATCTTGAATATGAGTTTATATTCAAACTGTTCAAAAATATACAGAGTAAGTGAGAAGTGCGCAACAAAAGTGTCACCCCCCCCATGTCAAGGATGTCACCCGATAGAAACTGGAACAACTCAAAACACGGAAAAACTGAACACAGATAATTGAGCAAAATGGAAGAAGTACAAGAACAGATGTGGTTTGGGTGACTCTTTCCAAAGGAAGATATATATATATATATACATATTTTAGTATTTCTTTATTTTATTTTAATTAATTTGTTTTCAGTTTTGAAGATATATTTGCTATCAATGTATCAACCAAGTAAATTTTAGCTCTTTTTGAACACAGGACCAAACAGATACAGATTGAACAGGATGGCACTAACAATTTGAGTACAGACACATTCCAATATGAGAGTGTCTTAGCTAGTGTAATTTAATAACACATTAACATATTATAACTGGATGTCACCATAAAGTCATGAAACTTGCGGTAATATCATCTACCCAAGGCGTAATTTGGATTGCTGGCAATGATCTTGGTGCCCAACAGTGCTAGCTTCTCTAAACAAGAGTCTACTTATGCTAACCATGTGTGCATAAACACTGTCCCCACGGAATTAACTTGGAATTGTACTCTTGTTTTGCACAACATTGTTCACAAAACCAATTACTGACATTAGGAAAAGTATGGCTGTACTCAGGACAGTGTTTTGGTCAAATAAGGGTCCAGGAACAATTGTTTTTGGATTATTCCAAAGAAGGTGATACTTTCAATTTTACTTAAAGTCTCAAGAGGTAGATCCAAATACCTAGAGAATGATATGTGTTCAATAATCTGGGTGCACCAAAGAAAGGAGAGAAGTGATCAGAAATGTGTGTTTTTGTGGTTGAGAACAGGTACAGAGTTGACAGATTTTGAAACTAAACGGAATAGAAAGGAGTTTGGTGGGAGAAGGAGAGGGCAAAAGGGTGAGGAATGAGGAAAAAGGCAGGAAAGTAAAGACAGAAGCTTGGAAGTATTAGATATATGCAGATAGACCGATAAAAAGTTCTCCAGAAGACAGGAAGATTTGAGGCATTATCTATTAGGTAATAAGTAGCCTAAATGTAGGCGAAAGATCCTTATAAATTTTTGTAGAGACAAGTAAAATACCTGCCAACTCTCATCATAGTAAATTATGACACTTTCAATTGTCAAGCATCACAGAGTGACAATTTCCATATACTCAGATACACTTAACACAAATGAGAAAGGGAGTAGATGAGTGGGAGGGTGGACAAGAGAAGAAAACTGTCATTACCGAATAACATTACAAATTAAAATTCCACACAGTACCTTGCTATATATCTTTTTCCCATGTACTGGAACTGATGTAAGCACACTCTATAAAAGATAATTTGGAAAATTATTTTAAACACCTAATTACAATATTAACAATGATGAATGAATTCTACATGATTTTTTCCAATAACTTTATATTCTACTACTATCCTTTTGTCCCAGCTATCATAAGTCTTCTAAAGGGTCTAAACCTATTATCTCCCTACTTTTGACAAAAGGCTCATTTGGTTTGTGGCTACAATAGACTACTAGCAGGATAAAAATTAAAGATAACTGTGGTTCACATGTATACGGCAAATAAGTACTTTGTTCATCATCGTCCTATGAGGTATAATTATTGGGTATAATTATTCCCTTTTCCCAAATGAGAAAAATGAAGTCCAGAGAACTGAAAGCCTTGCTCATGGTCATGTAAGTCACATAGAACTATAGGGAAAGTGACTTAAGCACAGGCCGTAGAATGATCCTAAATCCAATGTACTTTCCACTAAACCAAATGTAAATTCTTGCCAGTCATAAGCAATATCTCATAGGAGTGTAGACATTTTCTGAAAATTGCTTGGCCTAGAACACCTTATTGAGTGTCTAAAGTTTCCTCACCTATTTCCTTGTCATAATATCTTATAAATTATATAGCATTTTATGGTTTACAAAGCTCTTTCCTTCCAATAACTCTATGGGGCAGGAGATGCAAGTATTACTTTACAGACAAAGAAGTTGAGTAAAAAAGAGCACAACTGACAATCACATAGGGAGAACGAACTCCTCTTTGGTTCAAATGTCTGCGTTGCCCTAGTTTTAAATAAGCTCAGGTGAAAATGGCGAGCAAAATATTTCTAAAGTATCAATTATTTATCTGATAGGAGAAATTTAAAAGGAATTATCCAATGGATTCCCACAGGCATTTTTCTGAATCTCAATTACGTGTCAATTGTATTATTAATCCAGCTGAGGGAGTGAATCAAATTTCTGCTTGTGATATTCACAGGGTACATTTAAATAGGAGGCACTACTTAAAAGTAAAGAGAAAATATGCTGGAAGAGGAGTTGGAAACAGCTTGGGAAGGCAAAATTAGATAAAATGAATAATTCATTTAAACACACAATTCTTTTTCTTAATATTGCATCCCCAAAAGTCAGTAATTTTTCTATCCTATATCCTCATTTGGTCCATCTAATTTTCATGAGACTCAACATACAAAAAACTAATAAGGTTATGTGATTTTTCCCAAAGTAATACAGTTATTTGAATTTGAACTCAGGTCCTCTGACTCAAAATATAGCCCTCTTTTAATTTGTCCATACTTTGTGGACTCCCTGTTTTTTCCTCTGCCTACTGGGTCAGAGATCACAGGGAGGGACCAAGGTCAGAGCAGTTACAGAATAATGATTGAGGATGTAGGCATGTGTCCAAGGATGAGTCAATACTTATACTTCAAAACAAAATATACCTTGTATATCTGTTTTCATCTCTGTTAGGATCAAGAGTTGACTACACTATGATCCCAATGGCTAATGGACACAGTTTTCTTTTTTTTTCATTATATTTATTATATTATATTAATTTATTTTCATTACATTTGAGTTCCAAGCTATTTCACTCCCTCCCTCCTAAACCTGGTACTAGAGGAGGCCAACAATACATAGTTACATATATCAATTCTTTCTCTGCAGGTGGAGAGCATCTTTCTTCATACGTCCTTGGTAGTTTATTTGAATATTCATGCAATTCAGAATAGCTTAGTATGGGCATGATTTTCAACCTCAGAGAAAAACTGAAACCACTCACTCGGATATTGTGAAAAAATCCATAAGTTCAGATGTTGAAGCCTTGTTCCAATATGTAAATAAAGCATCTAGAAAATGAAAATATTGTTAGTCAGAAAAAGCAATTTACTCATATGACCCTTTTCACTTCATTCTCAGCATCTAGAGTAACTCATCTATATAGCCATCTATATAAAGACCTTAGAGTGAAGGAATACTGGAGCATGGTTAGATGAGTTTCTTCATTCTACAGATAAAGAAAATTAAGCTTGAAGAGATTAATGGAATTGCATGTAACAAATATCTCAACTCATTATTTGTTTGGAAAATCTGTTGTTTAAAAGCTCTGGACTTTAGAGTGACCATAACATTTAAAACAATTGCTACATTTCCACCCAAACCCTGTTTTGATGCTTCTTGGCATGGAGGTGAAGCTGGATTCTTAAATCTTCTCAGATAGGTCCTACTCCAGTTAGAACGGACAGAAGATTTGTTCTACAGGGCCAATCCTAGCTAAGTTCAGGAATCCTTACAACCAGGTTGGCCAAAAGGGGATGATGCTTTCAGTTGCAACAATTCTTGAAGATTATTGAGTTTTAAGTGAAACTGAGTCAACTTAAGTAAAAATGAAAGTATGGCTCACTTCTTTGCAAAAAGGCATAAAGGGTTTGAGAAGTGTGCTGGAGAATACCAGGAAGGATGAAATCACAAATTATTTAAGTATTCAACATGTCACACCTAATTCTATGTATGCACATTATACACATATACAAACATTTTCTTGACTAACGATTCTCTTCTACAGTACTTTTTCTGCAAGGTTAAAAACAATTAATTGATAGCTGAGAAACTCCACTTAAAGTAACAAGGGACAAGACCTTTACTCATAAGAGAGCATTAGGAACTCGGCATGGCCTTCCCAAATGGAGTCTCTGTTAAATACCTGGAAGGGTACGTACAGCTACAGAAAGATTCACAGATCTCAAAGTCAGAGAGAACATTTTATGAGAACTGCAGATTTGGTCCATTTTTTCTGTGTGTTTAAGCAGGTCCAGTCACATAGACTGATCACCCAATGCATTACTTCTTTAGAGAGGCTTTGCATGACAAAGATGCAAACATCACACATTTTGTGGAATGTTTGCTGAAGTGATTATGAAATTAAAAATGGGTAATTTTTATTAGTTATATGGACTCATTTTTTTTCCTATGGAAGCATGTTTCAAAAATCAAATATAATAATCAAATGTAAAAGTAAAAATTCGATATAATATAATTTGATTTGCAAGTATTTTTTTCCATACACAGTTTGTTTGTTTATTTTTTCCTCCAAGGAAGCATCCAATGCAAAAATAGAGGTCAATCTCTTTAACGATTCCCTTGGTAGTCATATATAAGTAGCTCTTGACTTAGAACAATTTCAATTGACCACTTAACCAATGACAATTCTGCAAATGCACTAAAATCAGTCTGCCTCCAGATCTGCTGTGGGCAAGGCTTCTCCTTGGCTCCTGGACCCACAGCCTCATCCCCATCCCCTTTTCCCAGTCAGAACATGCATAAACTTAACCTGTTGGCACAAAGATTAAGGTGTTAGAAGGAAGGGAGAATGAATACACCCAACTAAGCTTGTGCATGAGGGGAAGAGATAGGAAATAGGAATGTCAGAGATGTCAGTAGTTGTCTGTCCATCTATCTAAAGAAAAATCTCATCATTCATCCTTTTCATGAAAACTTCCAATGAGGAAGAAATAAATAATAATGGTAGCCAACATTTACATAGCACCTACTATGTGCCAGACACTGTGTTAAGCGTTTTACAGTTATTATCTCACTTGATCCTTACATCAATCCCATGAGATAAGGGCTACTATTATCCCCATTTTAAGCTGAGGAAAATGAGGCAAATAAAGGTTAAGTGACTTGCCCAGGGTCACACAGGTAGTAAGTGTCTGAGGCAAGATTTGAACTCAGGAAAATGAGTCTTCTGAGTTCCAGGTCCAGCACTCTATCTACTGTGCCATCTAGCTGCCCCTCCAGTGTATGACACAGCCTCATCTTTTTCCACATCAGCTGTACTTAAACCCTGGAAGCCCTCTTTGATGCTTTCCTTTTCACAATACTCATTCAACAACACTATTAACTCCTACACATTTTTTACACTGACAAGCATTACGTTATCGTAGATAAAGGACTGAATTTGTAGTCAGAAAAAACCCAAATTCCAATCCTAATGAGAAAAATAAATATTTCTTTCTTATATTAAATAACCAACTACTGAGGAGATCCAGGGTTTTATCCTTTTTTCCTATTTCCCCATTCAAAGTCCAGTCTTTCAAGGAGATCATTGACCTTACCTCAAATTTACCTCACTTAGACCATCTTCTCTAGGTAGAGTTGTTGTCCACTCTATTAGCAAAAATCTTACAAAGAAAATCTAATCTGCTTTGAATCTGGTCCACTGTATTCTAGTGAGACAGACCTGAGTGATCAGAGTCATGGCCCCCAGCCTCTCATTAGAATAGGTCCACCTGTCATCACAATATTCATTCTCTCGTTAATTTCTCACCAAACAGAGCTGATTGCTGTCAGGAATACGCACCCTTCCAAGGGCATATAAGCGTTAAGAAGCTGCCATGATCCATCTTTGGTTCACTAAAGACAGCCAAAGCATTAATCCTTCTAATAATTACTCGTTGGCTGCAATTAACAAATGATTAATTACCCAGAAATTATGTCTCCTTGAACTTTTTATACGTTAAACTACCTTTCATTTCTGGACATGACTAATGTGGGGATTTGCTACATATTTGCTACAAATATTTGCTATTTGCTACAAGGATTTTTTCCCTGCTAGTAAAGTGGGGGATGGGGGAGTGGAAAGAAATGAAAGTTAATCCTTAATTGAAATAAATTTTAATTAAAAAAATCTGTTCCTACTTACTTACAAGTTGAGTAACAAAAAACACATTATTTAACTTGTAAAATGGAGATAACAGCATGTGTAGGAATACCTTAGCTGTTACAAAGATGAAAAGGCTGAATTATACTACAATATTGAATGAGATAATTCATGCTATGGGTTTTCCAAGCCTCTAAGTGCTTTATAAATTCCATTATTATTGTTGTTGTTTCCAAGATATCTCTCAAATATAAGCCACAACTTCCATTCAGTTCCCAATTATTTCTCACTTGAATTATTGCAATACCTTCTTAATCTGTATCTCCAGCTTCTAATCCATCATGTATCACCGCCATATTTATTTTAATACTATTGTCCAAAAACCTTTAATGGCTCCTCACTGTTTCTCAGATTGAGCCCAGATTCCTTAGACTGGTCTTCAAGTCTCTCTAGAACCTGCCTGTAACCATCTCTTCAACCTTATCTTACACCATTCCCTTACATAAAGGAGTACTTTAGCCAAACCGAGTAACTTGTCAGACTCCAGTCAAGTCCCACCATTTCTGATAATTTTCTGAACCTTTTTTTTCATACTACTCCTTTTTCTGGGAAGGCCCTTTCCTTCCATCTTAGTTGCTGAAATGTTCTCCTTTCAAGGCCCTGCTCAAATGTCTGGGAAGACCTTTCCCTCCATCTTTCCTGCTGAAATCCTATCCTTCTTCCAAGGACTTGATCAAATGACATATCTTCTAGACAGCCTTCTATGCATCATTAAATGGAAATTTATATCTTTCTCCTCTGTGTGCTGATGGCACTTCACTATCTGTATTAAGAATTGTATGTAAATGACTACATCTCTCCTCTCAGACTGTAAATCCCTTAGAAGCAGGGAGACCCTGTTATTCATCTTTGTTTTCTACCTTAGTGCCTTAAACACAGAGCTTTTAAAAATATATATATTTCCTATATTGAATTTAACACCAATTCAAAACTCTGAGTCTGGCCACATGTAAGCTAGCCATTTGTAGCTTTTTACAATGAGAAAAAGTAAAGTGATGGGGGATTATGGAATGGAAAATTCAGCAAGCATAAACTTTCATTCAGGATTTTAAAAGTAGACATACATTGCATTAACAGTAGACTGTCACTGCTAATACCAACCACTGAGATGACAGTTTCAGAATATGAATAAGCTTTCTGCTTTGAATGGAGGGGAATTTAAATAGTACCTACTATATGCCAAGCACAGTGATAAGCACTTTACAAATATCTCATTTAGATGATGCTTTGAAAGCATTAGGATAATTAAAACTTGATCTCATGTTTATGTTTGCTACAGGGAAATTTGCAATACAAAAAAAAATTTTCACAAACGCATTGAGGGGCCCTAAGTCTCCCTAATAATCTTCTCAAACAGGCCCTTCTGAATTCCAGGACCCTGATGGAGATTGCTTTATCTGCTGATTCACTGAACTGAAAACATAGCAGAAATTCTGAAGTATATGGTAAGAACTTTATACTAAACACTCTGATATGAAATAGAAATTTAAACCATGTAGGAAGTAATGTAATACAACAACACCCAAAAAAAGCCCTGAAGACAGGAATCTGGAGATCTGGGTGTACACCTCAGCACTATCATACTGCCTCGCCCCTCCAAGACTCGGTTTTCTCATTTGAGAGTAAGCAAGAGGAAAAAAGAAACCTATAAAATGCTTTCCTGTTCTAAGATCTTATGACTCTTTTCCCTGAGTACTCAATGTATAATCATTTCCCTTCCTTATTTTAATGCCCTGGGTCTCCATTTCATCTGTGGATATTTGAATAAATAATTTTTGAGGTGTCTTAGAGCCCTAAGTGACCTCTTTGTCTAACTGGTACACATTTTAGAAAGCTTATGTTCAATACCCATTGGTGTGTATACAGCATGGACCAGGTGGGCCATCACACTCTAGGACAGCATTCTCTTTGGCTTTTACCATGAGAGGAAGGGCCAATGGGAATGTTCCCCCAAAGTGTGTGGCACACCTAGCTTTCTCTAGATGCTTTATACTATAGATGCGTATCTTTTACAGTTGACTACAGCACTTGTGATTATGTATTTCAAAACTTGAGGATCAAGACCATACCCTCTTCATCCCCTGCCCCCCGCACCCCCAGCTATCGTCACTGGATGGTGAGGGGGATAGCATCAGATCAGATTTACATCATCTTAATTTACTGCACATTTCCAAAGAATTACTTAGAAGGATTGCCTGTAAATGAAGACATTGTTTCAAGCTGACCTGATTCACATTCTCTGCTCTATTAATTAACAGATACAGGCCTGGAAATTACAATTTAAGTACAGATAAAAGTACCACCATTACTATAAGTACCAGTACTGATATAAGTCACTACTGTAAGTAATATTTCATTTTAGACAAAAAAGGGTAATTGATATTCTCCCTATTGGAAAAGGTAAATCCTATCTTTTAGGATTTAAAAAAAAAAAAAAAGCTATTAATTAAATTTCTGGTTGAGATGATCTACAGGAAATTGAATTCTTCTGTAGCTTCTAATTTATTTCCACTTGAAAAAACAAAGAAAAGAAAAAGAAGTAACACAAATTACACAAGAAGGAAAGATGACTTCAATTGAAAATTCTCATTTATTTCAACATATTTCTCATTTTTTTCCCTCATTTTCTCATCCTATAAAATGAATGAACTAAAATGGAATCTGTTGTTTACCTACCATCAGACATGCTCTTTAAGATGTATAGGAAGCACATGAGAAGACTCTTAATCTCTGACTGGTCAAGTTTGTCACAGCGGACTACCGAGCTCCCTAAGGTACCACTCTGCTGGTGCTGAAAAAAAAATAGGGAATGGTTTTATTAATTTCAAGGGAAAAATAGTATGTCAATTCCATTTTTTTTAATGACCTTGAAAAAGAAAGGTTCTCAAAACTGAGGGAGTTACTGAACCTGGGATACTCCAGGTATAAGTAATGCCTCACTACAATATTTCTGGTACAGGCACACCTTTCCCACCTCTGCCCCCACCACAAACAAGGGCTGTTCCAAAGTAGCCACAGCCATTATTTCTCCATGGATTTCTAAAGGGAGGGAAAAAACAGGCACACCCAAGCCTCAGGGTTCAATGTTGCCACAGCCTATTGATGTAGACCTTTAAAAATAATGAAATATCATGCAAAAGAGGGTGTCCCATGAGCAATATGCTGAAGAGATGATGGAGAAACAATATTGAAAAACTAAAAACTACTCTAAGGAAGACACTCATGGGAGACAGCAAAAATAAAGAAAACAAACCAAACCAATGGTGTTGCTCGTGTCTTAGCAGGCAGATGTCTCTGCAAGCAAGTCACTGCAAGTCGGGAGTTATCAATGGAGGGTTCTCACAGCAGAAAAGAGCCTGCAGGTACCTAGTAGATAGATAGCTAAGCCAAGCAACACCAGATACAGCCTAAACTGATGAGGCCCTTCCATCATCAGCTTATCTGAACACTGCAAATGTCCAAACACGATTTGTCAGAAAGCTAACTAGTAGTGACTAGCTAGTTCAGTTTTGCCACAGAGCAGCAGTAAATAAAGAACATGCATTTAAAAAGACGTAAGAATATTTAGTCCATGTTTTAAAAACAAATTAAGCAAATACCTATAAGGTATTTCAGTAGAAAATCAATTTTTCCTCTCCCAAAAACATCAGTTCAAAAAAAGAGCATGTTTTATTTATTCAGTGTTAGAGATAAGTTGCATTTTAGATCATATTTTCGATTTGTAGCTAATACTATTCTTACTAAGACTTTGAAAGATCTGTGATTCCATCAACGTGGACACTCTCTTTGCTCAAGCAGACTGCAGCCCATCAGTCGCTGGTTTCATGAATTACTGTGGACCCAAATATTCATCCCCCGGCAGCCAACTTTCCAATATGCAAAGGATCCTGGGTCACCCCCATGCCACAGTGAAGCAAAGGAAAAGGGCTGCAATGAAGTTCATGTCTCATGCCCTTCACATAATTTAGATTGAGAAGCAGTAAGGTGGGCACAGTAGAGAGAGTGCTGCACTTGGGAGTCAGGAATACTTGATTTAAAATCCTACGTTAGACAATTACTTGATGTTTTAACCATGGCAAGTCATTTTACTTTTCCAAGTCCTGGTTTCCTCATCTGTGAAATGATCGATAAAAATGATGGATAAAATGGTGGATGGAATGGTGGGTAGGATGGTAATAATGATATTCTCACTCCCTTCACAGGGCTGTTATGAGGATCCAATGTGGTAATTTGGTAAAGCAATTTGCATTTACATTATTATTAAAGTACTATAATTAAATATATTATTTCTTATAAGTAAGAAATAATATGTAATTCCACTGATTTATAAGTATATTATATTAAATATCAATGTATTAATTAATAAGTTGATATTACTTAAATTACTGATATTAATTGAAATTGTTGTGAATTAAATTATATTAAAACTGATATTAATAAAATTATTATTGAAATATTAAATTACATTAAATTGGTACATAAGTGCAAGCTATTATTATTATAATGATTTTATTTTTCCAGGAAGAAAAAACCTGGTGCAAGTTTGTGGCAAAAATGTCCTGCTAGCGTTATCACTCCAAACATCAGCCTCACACTTGGACAGCTACAAAACCAAGTACTTCTTGCAAAGGCAACGGAAGTGCGGCATGCAAGGGGTCCTCTGGCAAAAGCGGGACTGTCAGGAGGGAAAAGTCCATGGTGACCCGATTTCTCTTGTCTGACTGGCAGCTCTCTTCCTCCTCTCCAGGGCTGCGCGTGACATAAGCGGAATGCCTTCTGAGAAGCTTCTCCCTCTATCACACGAAGGCATGTTAGGTTCAAGGGGAAAGGTTAAACACATGTCATGAGATTCTATCACCAAGAGGCCTCCACCTCTACAAGATGGCATTCTCCTAAGTCTAAGAAGAGTCAGCTACTGAAACATAAAGTGAGATTACAAATGTTACTTGCTGAGGAAGGAGGGCATTTTTCAAGTCCTGGAGAAATAGTGACTCTCTATGGAATGAATAGAGCTGAAATGGTATTAGAAGATATGCTTATGACTTGGGGATTAAAAAAAAATAAGAATGATAAAATTTTCCAATATTCGCACTGCAGTGCTGATAACAAGACTGACCACATTTGTTTTGAGGTGCCATTCAACATTTTTTAGGCTTTTCTACAGAGCATCAAAAAGTCTAAGCCTTGGTTATTTCCGGAAAAGAGGACTGAAATGGAAGCTAGGAAGAAGACCATTTTAACTAGGTTCTGCCCTTGAATCATTCCCTATAAAGTGGGAGAAGTCAATTCTCCTCTCTGGATTTAATTAGGCAGCTAAGTAGTACAGAGGCTAGTGTTTTGGACTGGGAGTCAGGGAGATGTGAGTTCATATGCTGTTTTGGACACTCATTAGCTGTGTGACCCTGGGCAAGTCTTTTAACTTCTCAAGCCTCAGTTTCATCATCTGTAAAATGGAAATAATAATAGCCCCTATTTCACAGAGTTGTTCTGAAGTTTACATGAAATGACATATATAATGTGTATATATAAGCATATATGTACATATGTTGTATATATATGTGTGTGTGTGTGTGTGTGTGTGTGTATCTTTCCAAAAGATACATTTTTGTTCTCATTATTATTAATTCTGGGTTCTTTGGGGATAACTAAGGCAACAGCTATGGTGTTTTCTCCATTCTTTGTAGAAAATCATACGAACTCCTTATGGTATCATGATTACAAGGGGAGCTTTCTCTTTTCTACCATCTTTCTTCCTTTCAGTAGGATGCCTGCTATTCCTTGTTTCATTCAAAGCTCAGCTTAAGTACCGTCTTCTGTATGAAGCCTCTCCTGATCCCATTAGTTGCTATAGATTTTTCCCTCAAATTATCTCATATCTATTTTACATATATATATAAATATATGTATGTATCCCCAACACCTGACGCATTGCCTTTCACAGTTGTAGGCATTTAATAAATGTTTCTGGACTGATTATTATTCTTACTGCTTATATAATGCATTTTCACAATTATTATAAAACATAATAATCAATTTCTAGAATACAGCAGGTAACCACCAGGCAATAAATACCCCCCTGGTGGTTGGTTACCTTAGTGATGTATCTGTCATCAAAGAGAAGCTGAGAGAGTGGGCAGAATTAGTAACTTGATCCAGGTAAAAAATGTGATTAGTCACTGGACTCAGTGACTGCAAGTGAGCTAAGAATTGTAGCTATTCAAAGGGAGATATGAGGCGGGCCCCAGAGAGGGCATGAACTTTGAAAAAGGAGGACGAGATAAAGGGTCTAATGTGGGCCTTTGTAGGTGGCTGACAGGAGGTAAACAGGCTCCAGACGTGACCGTGTGCAGGTGATCTGTAGGCATAGATATAGAATACTGCACAGAATCAACTTCAACCTGACAGATCAGCTGTTTAGTGAATATTTTTCAAGGATAATGGAACAAGACAGAGAATAGTCTGGGAGAAGGGGTAGTGGGGCTTCCGGAGATAAAGAAACCTTAAGAAAATAACAAAGGACAACCAGAAACTCAGGAGAGGAATTTGGGAGGCCTGACTGCGCTCAAAAAGCATTCATTAGAGGCTTACTATGTGTGAAGCTCTATGGAGACAAAGGAGAAAAAACTGACAGTGTCTGCATTAAAGGAACTAGTAATCTAATGGAGGGAGAGGGCGATGTAGACAGCGAAGAATGATGGCAGGTAAGTTTCTATAAAGGCAAAGGAAAGCTCTAGACAAAGCCATGAGAGGAGAGAAGTCACTGTCAGCGGAAAGGAAGAAGTCTGAAAATCAGGAAAGCCTTCATGAAAAGAAGTGACAGCTGAGCTAGGCCTCAAGAGAAAATGGAAGATTTTAAAAAGCAGAAATTGAAAGAGTATATGGAAATATTACAGGGTGACCTGAATGAAAGAATGGAGGAGGCAAATGACAGGATAAGATTAGGAAATCTTTGCCCAATTTGACTGCTCTTGACAGATTTTTAAGGAAACTAGAAGAGAAGAAGGGTAGCAAAACCTGAAATACCAGGGTAAGAAGTCTGTCCTAGAACTCAGGAGTTCTGAGTGGGCTAAGGCGATCAGATGAGAAAGAGGGGGCCACCAGGATGCTTAAAAAGGGACAAAGCAGCCCAGGGCAGAGATGCAGCAGGTCAAAGTTCCCAGGCCCATTTCCTTTTGGTAAATGGCTAGGCTTTATTGAGGCAAATGTTCATGACCTTGAATTAAATCCAATCACATGATGAAGAACTATAAGAGACATGAAAAAACAAACTACCTTGTCGAGCGAGTTGGTCTTCTCAATGTTCCTTTCTGGAAGACTGTTCACAGAATCGGTGCTGACGAGAGAGCCTCTTGAATCAGCATTTCGCACACTATTGATATTTGGTGTTGATGTGGTATAGGGTGATGCTAAAAAAATTTTTTGTAAAGAAAAAATAGGGAATAAATGTTAAATATATAGCTACATACTGCAATTTTTAAAAACTCTGCTATTATTTCCATTAGGAAGTTGGCTCGTGCATTTTATTCAACTACTCAACCTTCTAAAATTCAGGCAATCAGTATCAGCTTGGGGATTAAAAAGCGTGCACGCATGGAAAGTATGACTTCATATACACAGTAACCTTGATCCCAAACACCCCAAAGAGGCTGCACTACTCTAGACATTCAGCACTCCTCAAGTGGAACTAATTGGTTTTCTTTTTGCTCTGTTTTTGTTTTTCCCCAAAGAAGATAAAATGTACCTTTACCCGTAGCAACCACAATAAAAAAAACAAATAAGTCTCCATGTTGTCATATTACACAACAGTCAAAAGAATTAAGAACCCATGAAAGTCTTAGGAACTGCACTACAGGACTGATTTACAATGGCAGGGACCTTAGAGATCGCTTTGTCCTAAAATCAAAGTTAGATGAGACCTTGGTGACCATCTGGCCCGGTCCAGACATCTATTGAAATTCCTTCCTCAAAATCTTCAAATAGTCATCAAAAAAATTATCAATTTTTTGAGTAATGAGAGGGAACCCACAACTTCCTGATGCAACACATTCTACTTTTGGATGGTTTCTAATTGTTAGGAAGTTTTTTATGTTAAGCCTAATTCTGTCCTAACAATTTTCACCCACTATTCCCATTTCTGAATCATGTGGCCAAGCAGAACGATACCAAAACAATGAAAATAAGCAGCATTTTATGGCACTTTAAGATTTCCAATGGGTAGACAGGTGGTACCATGATGCATAGAGTGGACCTGGGAAGACTCATCATGCCGAGTTCAGGTCTGTCCTCAGACACTTATTAGCTGTATGGTGCTGGGCTGATCACTTAACCCTGTTTGCCCCAGTTTCCTCATCTCTAAAATGAGCTGGAGAAGGAATGGCAAACCACTCCAGTATCTTTGCCAAGGAAACCCCAAATGGGGTCATGGAGAGTCGAACATGATTGATGATCAAACAACGAGGCTTGCAAAATGCTTTCCGTACGCAATCTCATTTGGTCCTCGTAACAGCATTATTAGGCAAATAAATGCTCCAATTATCCCCATTTTACATATAAGGAAACTGAGGCAGACAGTGGCTAAGAAATTTGCCCACCTACAGCTTGTAAGTGTCTGAGGCAGAATTTAAACTCTTCCTTCTGACTTCAAATCCAACACTCCATTCACTGAGCTGTTCATAGAGTTCAGTTCATAAACAGTTCATAAAAACAACATGAACTGTTCATAAACTGAACAACCAGCTTTCCACATGATAGCCCTTAAAATACTGGAAGCCCAGAAACTCCCTTATTTTACCAATGAGGATGCTAAGCTCCTGGAAGGAGGATGACTTGCAAAAGATCACATAAGTAACAGGCTAGGTCCTGGTTCCAAATCTAATATTCTTCTGTTAGTGACATCATGCTGCTTGGAGCACGAAATTATGGGACTGTTGTGAAAAAAATATGCCTCTGGAGGCATAATTAGTATTTCCACTTCTCTTTGATGGTCATAAGGAGTTAGGGTCACTGCCTGATGCAAAGCAGTATTTCCACCATCCAAAGGTCACTAAAACCACAGATTAACATGCCATAAGCTTATATGATTGTACTTTAACAATTATGCCTGCAATAAACCAGAAATGACTGACATTTGGTTTTGCAGATGGCATCCAATGCTTTTTTGGCACTGCAGTCTTGCAAATGTAGGCAGCAGCCTTAGGTACACATTATTAATTTGAAGCCACAGTAACTGGGATTAGGTTACTGACTACCTGGGAAGGGACCGACCATTTGGAATTCAATAGGTCTAACAGCTGTTCATGGGACTGAAGCACTCTCACCTACCTGCATTCTGGCTTTTTGCAACGGAAGTGGGAAGGGGTAGAATCAGCTCTGGATTCAGGCCCAACTTTCTACCAACTCACATATTTGTGGCATTTCTTAATTAATTGGTTTATGACAAAACAATGAACATGTTAAAAGTAACTCCTAGCAAAGTCTTATGCCTCAGTGAAGAGGCAGTGTCACAAACCTTTCCCAGGGCCTTCCCTCGGTTGATTATCTCCAATTTATCCCATGCATGCTTGTTTGTATAATTGTTGGCAGGATATCTCCCATTAGACTCTTTGGAAGACTATCTTTTACCTGTCTCTGTATCCCCAGCATTTAGTACAGTGACTGGCACCATAGGAGGTGCCTCATAAATGTTCAGGCACCAGCATTTAATTTGAGCTACCCCTGAGACTTAAGTACAGTGCTGAATGGTAGCGCCCAGTGTTTCCGGATATTGTTTAGAAATTTCAGGAGTGGGGAACCAGGGGCCTCAAGGCCACATGGTCTAGGAACTCAAGTCCAGCCCTTTGACTGAATCCAAACCTCACAGAACAAATCCCCTTAATAAAAGAATTTGTTCTATAAAACTTGGATTCTGTCAAAAGGCTGCACCTGAGGACCTAGAAGGTCACATGTGGCCTCACGCCTGCAGATTCCTCATCCTTGATAGGTAACATCAGCTTACACATAAATGCTGCAAATGCTTTTTGTAGTGTAGTAACCCTGGGGAATTAGAACCAAAGTGATGAAAATCCCCTTCCCGATGCCAATCCCTCGTCATCACTTTTTGTAGATGAGAAAAATGAACTTGTCCAAGGGCAAATAGCTAGGAAGTATCTGAAGTGGCACTGGAACCTAGGTCAGTTGATTCCAAGGGCAAAGCTCTTTCCATCATACCAAGTCTTCTCCCATGCTTAATAAATAGCAGCCAACCTTATTCACAACACTGTAAGTTAGACACTAGGAGGTGTGAGGTAACTAGGTAGAGCAATGGACAGGGCACTGGACTTGGAGACCCGAGTTCAAATACTGTCTCAGACAATTACTTACTAGCTTGGAAAAACCATTTCATTTATCTGAATCACAGCATCCTCATCATGTAAAATGAGGGAGCTGGACTTGACTAAGGGCACTTCCAGCTCTAAATTTACTACCTTACGATTACTACAGATGAAGAAATTAAGGCTTAGAGATTCAAATCCATGCTTCTCCCAGTTCCAAGTCCAGAACTCTTTCTACCATATCAGGAATGAGAACAGAGAGAAAAAGGCAAATTTGAAAATAGAAACAAAGACTGAAAGTGTAAAAAAAAATCCAAGAACAGGAGGCTTATTTTCCTCATCCTGCGCCACACAGACAGCATGTTAGAACAGTGTATGCTGGAGGCCATGGCAGAGAAAGGTGAAGGGAGGACATAACTCTCAGCTGTTTTATACTCGTGGACAGATGGACTCCAGAACAAGAGATAATCCCAGGGTCTTTCTGACCTCCTTGTGACTTAGCTCTGCTGTGCTAGATAGGATTTAGGTGGGGAAAAAAGAAAATAAAACTTTCAATCTCATTTTAAGGCTCAGGAACTGCAAGTAAAATGGCTCCTAAAATCTCAGAATTCCAGGCCAGATTCCAGAACTAACATCCTCGTCTCAAGGAAACAGATGGTGATATAATGACTCAAAAGCAACTAACATACGTAGCAGAATTACATTCATGTTTTCAACAGTCGGACTCTACAGATGACTAAAAAATCTTTGATAAACAGCATGCGAATGAAATAAAGATTTAAAAAGATTCATCCTCCCCTTAATTACCATGCAGAGTGCATGGGCTAACAGAGAAAAGGGAAGGCAGAGGAGGCATACCTGAAGCAAAGAATATTTGCTATTTAAAACTAAGCTAATCATATGCAAACTTCACCCGAGCAACAGATCAGCGGGTTTCAAGCATCCTGGTACATGTCACACTTGAAAATGATAAGACCATCTGGTGAGGAATCTATGTGGGCAGCACTGAGTCTACGAGGCAGTTTTAAGGAAAAGTCTGGCTAGAAGATAGGCATTTGGACTCAAATCAACTGGAAATTTTCACAGAATAAAAGAACACGTTCAGATTTGACTGTATCTAGCTCATGAACAGGCTAACTGAATGGAAGGAAACAAAGGATTTAAATTTTTGGTTTTGGTTTCGTTTATTGTTTTTCAGTGGTGAAGAATATAGCAGACATTTGAGTACAGGCCTGGATACGTATCAGACTTCCCATGAAATGTGGTATGGACAATGGAATTCAAACACAACTGAGTAGTGGGGAAGGGGCAAATCGTTTTAGTTCAGTCCTACGTAAATGCAGCAAGGTCAGCACGCAGCTAGTACAGTGATGGGGAAGAGAGAGGACTTGTGTTCAAAATTCAACTCGGCAGCAACTGATGACCTTGGACAAGTAACTTCACTCATCTGAGGCTCAGTTTCTCAAACTGTAAAATGAGAAGGTTGCTCTAACTGCTTTCTGATGGCCCTTCTGGCTTCCAGTCTCTGATACCATGACACTCTCAAACATCTGAGCTTCAAATAGGGATAGCTTGTTGGAAATTCAGATATCACAAAATACAACAATGTGCATTAGGAAATGAAGAGATCCAAGATTTCAGTCTTGTTTTTCTACTAACTCATAGTGTGATATCAGGCAACCTTTCCAAGGTTTATCTGCAAGCCATAATACAATTTAAAATCAATCCAGATTGGGATGGGAAAGAAACAGGCAGACTGTGAAAGTGTGTGTGACAATTTAGTTACAAGGTATTTAAAATATTTTTCTAGTCTGGGGTCTAGACTGACATCTCACATAGTAAAGGACTGGTAAGATAACAGATTTTCCTTTCTGCATCCATGAAAGGACCTAATTTATAACCCTATACAATTAAAATCTTGATCTAGTCTAGGACTTCCTTTAAACGAATCAAGACATTCTAGACTCTTTCTATTTAAGGATATTTTGCAAAATTTCACCAGTAATACATCACTATTTCTTCTATGATTCTCTCCTTTATATCCTAAGTGTAAAACTCTATTGTTGTAAGTTGAGATTATGTACAATCTATCTTTGATTTCTCCACCCCAACCTAATTTTCTGAAAGCATAAACAACAGAATTTTAAGTTAAAATGCTAAACATTGAATAAAAATCTACAGCCACATAAAGGCTCTAAATATTATACATAAGCTATTTTAAAATGCTTTACTTGCATTTCCATGTAAAATCAGAGTCATTATGTCAGTCTAGTACTGGAAGAATATAGGGGTTTTTTTTCCTCAATTAAGACAAAAAAGAAAAAATTCAAAGCAGAAACTCATGCTTTAAAAATGTTAACTCATTCATTCAGACATTAAAAGAAGATCATTTTGGCAGAAATTTAAAACTAAAGGAAAGTAGACAATATGAAAAGCCTTACCAATGCCAGAGATAACTCCGAAGAGGTCTTTATGGAGGTTGTTATCCAGCGTGTTTCCTGATTTCTGCGGGGTTACTAATGGATTTGTAGTTGGCATATTTAGTGATTCATCCTTTGCAGTCTGTCAACCCCCAAAAAGAGAGCGAGAGGGAAAAAAAGTCATAATTATTACTGAACAGTTCATATTTACTACCTAAAATCATTCCATCTCGGGGAATATGAGGGCACTTTTTTTTCTTTTAACAAGTTATATGAGTAACCTCACACTAACTAGGAGAAAGTGAGAAAAGAGGCAACCAAAGTGAAAATGAGGAATGAGATGAGGACAGAAAAGGGAGGAAAGGAAAGGAGATATGGCATATTTACAATTGGAGAACATAATGACTTGAATTTGTAGAGTGCCTCTGGGTTTGCAAGTTACTTTGACAGATATCCCATGTGATCAGGTGAGATAGACAAAGCAGTGCAGCTTCAACATTTCTCTCCTAAGCCAGTTGCAGGATAACGTGCATTTCTCCTTTTTCAGGAGCTGTCTTTATAACCTTAGTTTAGTCTATCTATCAGTGCCTCTATCAGAGGCAGATGGGGGTATAGTGGATAATGCACTTGATTTACGAAAATGAATTCAAATTCAGTCTCAGACACTTAGTAGCTGTGTAACAACCCTAGACAATTGGCTTAAATTTTGTCTGCCTCAGTTTCCTCATCTGTAAAATAATGATAACAGTACCTCCCTCCTGCGAGAACTAAAATGAGAAAATATTTGAAAAGGGTTTTGCAGACCTTAAAATATTATATAAATGCGAGCTATCATTATTACTATTATCTTGTGCAAGTACTGAAGATGGTAAGCCCCGGATGGAGGGGAGAGAATACTGGCTCAAAACTGGGAAATTTCCTAGCACTTTCAACAAGCACAGGTTGCTCCCTGTTGCCAAAGCCCAAACTTTTCTTTTCTTTTCTGTCTCTTCATGATGCTAACTGGTTGTTATTCATGGAATAAATACCTTGATCTTTCAAGGTATTCAAGAATCTAAATGAGAGCTGATCCAAAGAGCACGGGGTAGATGTATACATCTACGGGGATATACATATACGGGGATATGTATATGTATACATATACGGGGATATAAGTAGGCTGCAGTCCAGTACTGAAAAGAATTCGCAAGCAATAAAGGCATAAAAGATATTAAGGACCATGTGATGGGAAAAGAGGATAAGCCAGCCCTGTGAAAGTGAAAGAAAACAGATAACAGCCATGCTGAATGTTGTGATGACAGTTACAAAATATGAAGAGGTCCAGAAATGCCTCCAATACATCGTGCCATTCCTTTAGATTAAGGGTTCTAACTTGTTTTTAAAATATTTTAATAACTCCATTTCAATATAATTCATTTCCTATGTATTTTATTTAATGAATTTTTTTAAGAGTATGTTGAGAAGGAATCTATAAGCATCCCTATACTGTCTAAGAGGTGCAGAACACAAAAAGTTAACACCCTCTGATCTATAGAGCATATAGGGAAAGATATGCACAAGAATGAGAGCATAAGTTGAGAATATTATTAACTTTCAACTTTTATCTGTTTTCCTACAGGAAGAATCTCCGAAGTACTCTCTAAATTAACTAGAGCCTTACAATATAAGTTCTTAGACCTTAAAATCATACTAAGACTTTTGGGACACCCTGTATTTCCCCAAGACAGAAATAATCTTTCCTTTGAATTTATATCTTCTTACAGCACTTTTACACAATGGCTTGTGCTAGTTACTTGGGTACATGTCTTATATCCCCTAACAGCTATATGATCTATGGAGGAAGGAACCCTATCTTATTTTTTTCTGAATCTTTTCTTTTGCCCAAAGGATGCACCATAGTGCCACAAGCACAGTAATTACCCAATAAATGTCATGAACAAGTGGATAAGTATTATTTTGATAATTCAGGGGGCAAAGTGGGTCCACTTTGCCAGGCTAATCAATATTGCCTATGTTAAGATTCACACAATTATTGCTTCAGTTTTGCAAAGACCTGGCCTTCTCCACATTTGTGGGAAATTATTTCATCCTAAAAGAACAAATGCAGAAGGCTTTGGATACATTTTTAAGGATATTTCTTTATTGCCAAGATGGTGGTATACCTCTAAAAACTTCAGTCCCTTTCCCCAGAAAAGAACAGTCTGAACCTGATTAAACATGGGTCTTCCTTAAAACTTTTGAGGCGGTACAGACTATAATGTTGACTAAGTAGAGGGTCACATTACTGTTGACTAAACCTTCAAGAATGAAATATATGATACAGTTAAAGAAGTTAGAACCAAAACCCTTGCACAAAAGAGAACTAAAAAAAAATCTAGGTCCCATATGCAAAAGCGAGCAAGACCGAATGATCACAAAATCTTCACAGGTACTTGGAGAGAGAGCCTGAAAAATTGCTATTCTTTATGTGTTAAAGAACAGTGAATTAATTTAAATGTAAAGAGTAACTAAGCTTATTTAGATAACTGTATTGACGTTTAATATTACGCTTCTCACAAAACATTTAATTTTTTTAAAGAGTACTTTTTAGACACAATGGGGCAGGGGACCCAGCAGGTGTCTTCTTTCTCACCCCTCTACACTACAGGCCAGTTCTCAAAGGGTGCTTCTAGACAGATGTTACTAAAATCGAATTTCTATCTAAATTCATCTATCTAGATTCTAAAATGAGTTTCTATCTGAAAGAATTTGTCTAAATGAACTAATTTACCATGATTAACAAATGACATTTCTATCTTTGTCCCTGAGCTCAAATTTTCCCAAAGTTTAATTCTTCATGCTTAATAAATTGACACTCCTCTTGTAAAAGAAAGACCTGGTGTGAGTGTGAGCGTGAGTCACTGAGTGTGATCTTCTAAGCTGCATTTTCTCCAAGGTTCATGAGCTAAAAAGAAGCACCTGCTTCTTTTAGAACTCAGTCCTGGTGTGGTTTTGCTTTAAGCGTTTCTATGCTTAGCCTTTCCAAATGTAATTCCTACTGTACTAAAGGACCAGTAAAAAATGGAATAGGAAGAAAGGAGAGATAATGACTAGTTTTTCCTATGCAACATGAGTATAGAACACTTTAGGAAAGGAACCTTCTAAATGGAGCATGAAAAGTAATTTCCAAAGAGCAAATTAACTTCTGAAATACTTAGAGGAGATTTGTTCACAACTCCTTCCACATCTGTCTACGACAACCCTGAAATCACCATTTGGCTGCAAAGGGAGTTTTGTTTTCCTGATATTTAAGAGTCTCTTCCCGTTCCCTAAAAAGTTTTATAGAAAGCAATTGCTGTCTATGCATTTTAACAGGCTGAAGATCTCAAGGACTGGTAATTTTTTAAAAATTCAGAGTTTTAAGTTTTTAATGAAATCTCATCCCATAAATAGATATGAATTTTTTAAATTCACATTTCTAAAGCATGTCCTTGCAACAGCTCTTTGAGGTAGGTAGTACAACTATGCTTTGCCTCATTTTACAAATGAAGAAACTAAGTCACAGAGAAGTTAAGTGGGTTGCTCAGAGAAACACTGCTAGTAATAAATACTTCAGGATTAGAAACTGAACTGAGATCTTCTCATTTGAAGTACAATATTCTTTTTCATTTTGCGATCTGTGCCTTTTATAAGATACAGCAAAACCTTGATGAATCCAAATACAAGTAATCTAAATCCTCAATTCATAGGGTAGTGGGATGTGTCAGAAGTCATTAGTCATCAGCCCAGGATTCAGGACAGCCACTTGGCTGTCAAATCCAGACTCATCCATTAATTAGCTTTAAGGTTTTTGGTGACTCATGGAATGTTAGAGCTGGAAAGAAACCCAGAAATCATCTGGTTCAATGGTATGAAACTCAAAAAGAAATGGGGCCCACTAAACTGTACATAAAGATTGCTGTGAGCTGCCTACTGACTAAAAAATCCACAATACTTTTTTGTTGTTCAGTTGTGTCTGACTCTTTCTCACCCCACTTGGGGTTTTCTTGGCAAAGATTCTGGAGTAACTTGCTATTTCCTTCTCCAGCTCATTTTACAGATGAAGAAACTGAGGCAAACACGGTTAAGTGACTTGTCTGAGGCTAGATTTAAACTCAGGTCTTCCTGACTCCATGCCCACTGCTCTATCACACTGCACCACCTAGATGCTACTTTACTCCATATTACTCCCTTTTGTATCCTATGTTCCAGCTAAACCGGTCTAGCTGCTATTTCCCAAACTTAGCAGACTACCTTGTATTCCTGAGCTTTTGCATAAGCTACCCACCATGCCAGGAAGGCACTCCTACCTCATCTTCCCCTCTTAGAATCTCTAGCTTCCTTCTAGGTTCAGGGGAATGTAGGCTCTGTGGGGACCAGAAAAGTTTCTGTTTTTTTCTGTTACCCTAGTACCGAACACAACGCCTTATGTATCCCTTTACTGGAAAACTGAGCTGGCTGGATTTGATTGAATGGATTGTTTTGCTAAAAGTTCTGAAATAATGTGAGGGCATGACATGCCAACATGAAATGGATCCTCACGGTCAATACAGGTTAGGAAATGAAGCGAAAATGGAGAGGAGAGTAAGGCAAGGCTGCCACACAGCTCATTACTCTGTGGTTCATTTGTAGATTTTATAGGAAAGTAAATTTAAAAGCAAAACAACCGTAGCGTGGATATGTAAAAGAGGCAGTAATATCCAGGCTGGGGCCTGTTTATTGCTTACATGGAGGCATTATCCTGCAAAGAGAAGGAACTATTTAAAATTTATTTAAAAAATAATAAATCAGATGAGGTAGGAGTATAAGTTAATGAAATTGAGGGTAATGCCATGAAAAAGGCATAATCTATATTGAAGACATTACAGGGACCACTGAGCATTTCTAGTTTCTATTTCAAAGGGAAAGATGATTTCAAAAATGCTGGAAAATTATTAATATAGAGGAAGCAGTATAGAAATCAAACACAGGGCATTCAGACATTTTTGTGAGAAAAAAAGGGTAAATGGGATGGGCAGCTAGGTGGTACAGGAGACAGAGTGATGGGCCTAGAGTCAAGAAGACCTGAGTTCAAATCTAGCCTCAGACACTTAGTAACTGTGTGACCCTGGACAAGTCACTTAACCCTGTTTGCCTCAGTTTCCTTATCTATATAATGGGAATGATAATAACACCTACCTGCCAGGCTTATTGTGAGAATCAAACAAGATAATTGTAAAGCATTTAGTACAGCGTCTGACACATAGTAAGTACCATATCATGTTTGTTATGATGACTATGATGTTACTTTTAGGATTCATTCATTTCTGGTGGCAATTTTCTTACAAGTAAATTACATAAGATTCTCTCCAATCAGCTATGTGGTTCAGTTAATAGGTTCCTTTTTTATGTAACCACAGAACAGGACTTTTGAACTTTTTTAGGGTCATGGCCAGAGGTCTGACCTCTTCTCAGAATAATGTTTTTAAATAATTAAAGAAAATGCCAAAATGCAGTTAAGAGGTTAATAAAAATAAGGGTGTATTTCCCCCCCATCCAAGTTCACGCATCCCCTGAAATCTATCCTTGGTTAGAGATAAATTTGAGGGTAGACGTGGGAGTGGGAAAAGTCTGTGGACCCCAGGTTAATAACCTCTGCTATATAATAGTAACAGGGCAAACATGGGTAGAAGATGTTTCATAGTAAAATGTAATAGCTGCTAGAGAAAGTTAAGCATGTTATATGTATTTATGTGTAATATATGTATACATGTACACATATACACACGTATGTATACGTATACAGTTTAATGTCTATGTCTCTCAACCTGAATAAAGCATAGGATGATAAGACAGGAAAAGCTTCAAAGCTCTACCTGACCACAGGAGAACAATTAGTGAAAAGGGACTGCATTGCACTAAAAAGTGGAAAAGGTCAGAAACCTAAAAGAGCGACCTGTGAAAACATGCAAAGATGATCAAAGAATGTAAGATAAAGGCCAAGGAGCTAAAAAGGAAAACCTGGAAAGGTGTATTCATAGAAATGTCATGAGGAAAGTAGGTGGTGTCCTCAATGGACCTCGGGACTGGGAGGCCAGGAAGAAAGAACTGAGTTCAAATTCTGCCACAGATACTTATTGGATGTGTTACCTTAGGCAAGTCACTTAACCCCTTTCAGTCTCATTTCTCTCTCCTTCAAAATGAGGATAAGGACAGCATCTATTTCACTGGGTTGTTGTGAACATCAAATAGTAAGTATTTGTAAAGAGTTTTGCAAACCTTGAAGTGTTATGTAAATGTTAGCTATTACTATTTTATTACTATTTGGGGGCAGTGGGTAGAGTTCTGGGCTTGAAGTCAGAAAGACTCATCCTTCTGAGTTCAAATCTGGCCTCAGACACTTAGGAGCTGTGTGACCTTAAGCAAGTCACTTAACCTGGTTTGCCTCAGTTTCCTCATCTGTAAAATAAGCTGGAGAAGGAAATGGCAAATCACTCTAGTATCTCTGCCTAGAAAATGGGGGTCACAAAGAGTCAGACACAACTGGAAAATGACTGAACAATGAATTACTATTTTTACTCATAAAACAGAAATAAGAATGAGGACATTAAAAGGATCTTTAAGGCTTTCTATTTCCTTGCACAAGCAAGGAAAGAGGTCATTCAATTCAGGAAACATTTATGAAGGAAAGGCACTGTATTAGGCATTGGAGTTACAAAGAAAAAAATGAAATAAAAAAAATGTCTCTGCCCTCCTGGGGTTTCATTCTATTGAGAGGAAGACACACACATATATAAAGAACTACAAAATAGAGGGTATTCCAAAAAGTCTTAGTGCAGTTTTATAGCTTAAAACCACACTCGGAACACAATGTATATACAAAGCAAATACTGTATAAAGGAATTCAGGGAAGGCAGAGATCAGTAGCCACTGGGGGCATCAGGAAAGATCTGATGGAGGAAAGACTTGAATGGAGGTAAGGATTCCAAGAGAGAGAAGTGAGGGCGGAGGGCCAGGTGGCAGATAGTAGAGGATAAATAGAATGTCAAATTCCTTGGAAGGTAAGACAGTGTCTGTTAAAGAAAGGAAAGGGGGAAAAGGAGAAGCACCTGCACTTGGCTTTTGAATTTGCCTGAGTAAAAGACTTTTGACCTCAATGACTGAAGATGGAAGGAAAAAGAGAAAGGGCAAGTAACAATTCCCAAGGCAGGTAAAGTACAAGTTAGAGACCGACCCCAAAAGCCAAAGTTTATGAAGGAAACAGTAAGAATAAGAAAAAATAAATCACCATGATCTTGGGAATGAAGAGCCCTGAAAATTGCAAGGAGATGAAGTACATAAATGTTTTAAGAGTCCAGAAAACAATGAATCACATAAAAGATGAGAGGAGGCTAAAACAGGAAAGGGAAGGCAAATACATTTCCAAGGGACTAACTTAACAACACTGACAAAAAGAAAAATTCGATGTCTAAGAAAAAATGCTGGCTTTTCTGGGTGGCAGGAGAACATCTGCAGATACGGGACATAACAAGACGGAAGGACTAGAAGGGATTTACAGGACTATCTAGTGCAGCAGCTCTTCAAGTCTGGTACAGGGAATCTTGGGGGTCCCCGAGACTCTTTCAAGGGTCTGTAAGGTTAAAGGGATTTTAATAATAATAAAAACAATAAGACAAAGTTGAAATTAATATTTTCAACCACAATAAATACAGATGTAACCTCCATAACTGAAATCTCTTGGCGGGTTGGGGGAGGTCCTCAATAATATCTAAGAGTATAAAGGGGTCCTGAGACCAACAACCTTGAGACCCACTCATCTAATTACCTCATCTCATATCTGAGCAAAGAGTACCCCCAGGGAAGTTAATGCCCAAAGTCACGTAAGAAGCAAGCAGCGGAATGAACATTCAAATGCAAGTCCTTTACCTCCAAATCCATATGACTACATACTGCCTTCTAATACCAACTCTCACATACACAGGGTATCACTCTTACCGATACAGGGTGTCCCAAAAGTCTTAGTGCATTTTAAGCTCTAATAGCGACAGTACAAACTGGAAGCTCACAATTTCACGAGGTATGTGGAACAAGGGTTGTTATTGCCATTTTCTTTGGGAAACAGGTCTAGAGATGTTAAATAACTTGTATAGTGTAACAGGGGTTGGTGATACAGCACCAAGCCAAAAGTCAGGAAGACTCATCTTCATGGGTTCAGATCCAGCCTCAGACACTTACTAGCTAGGTGACCTTGGGAAAGTCCCTCAACCCTATTGACCTCAATTTCCTCATCTGTAAAGTGAGCTAGAGAAGGAAATGGCAAACCACTCTTTGACAAAAAAACCCCAAATGGGGTCACAAAGAATTGGACGTGACTGAAATACATGAACAACAACATATGTTATAACAGAAGTGGTAAGTTGGAAAGCCTGGATTATGAAGTAGAATCAATCCCCACTTGTCCTCAGCATTATCATTTAGGTCCTATCTCAGGTATATCGTAGCTTCCTTCTTCCTTATCATCCAACATCTCTGAGCTATTCTGATTCTATGGTCAGGGTCTTTGGGCCTTTCCATGACTTGATCCTGTTGGGGGTTGCTGGGAGCACATTATAGTCCCTGGTCACTCACTAAATGCAATAAGTGATTGTCTCATAAGCCATATATAATATGTATTAATTCATTTTAAAAAAATTTTAAAGTCAACACCTGTGATAGTCAAATGATACACAGAGGGTGCCATGACTTTGACAAATTAGACATACACTAAGGATGTGAAGTCTCACCAATCCGACACTGTAGTTCTAAAATGAGGGAACAGCATGAGGGCTGAACCTGAAAATTCTATAAAATCTGACTAATCAGAACATCTCATTCCCCACTCAGTGCAGTTCACTGAGATCTTATGGAGCCCCTAAAGTAACAAACCAAGCAAAATGCTCACTTACACTGCTGGGGTTGACCGGGAAGGGCGACACATCTTTCACATTGATTCGCTGGACGTTTTCTATTAGTAGGCCAAAGAGAGGTAGATATAAAGTAGCAATCCTTGCTTGGTGACTCTGAAACAAGACACAAGCACCTGAGCCTCACTTACCACATCACTGTGAGAACTTAGGAGAAGGATGATTTTTCAATATGTCTTCATTTACAGCAACAGTGTCAAAGTCAAATAGAAATGGAGCTTTGGGGGCCACTCAATGACTTAGAAATTCACAAATTAACATTACTTTCATGGTATTTTTTAAAAATTGATTTTGTTAAACATTTCCCAATTGAATTTTACATTAGTTTGGCCGTGAAGCTTGGCATGCTCTGCTCTAGGGCGGTACCTAACAATCTTGTGACTTAGAGAAAATTATTAGACATGTAAAGTCCATTTAATGTTCTACAGGCACATTATTTATCAAGCAATGAATCGATAAGCACTTCTCAAGTACCTACTATGTGCCAGGCAACATGCTTGGCACTGGAGATACACACAGTCCTTGACCTTGAGGGATATGGGGATACAATATGTTTACAGATAAATACAGGATATATAAACAATAAAAACACAGCGATTTGGGGAGAGGGGTATGGTTATCTCTTCCATATCGCAGAGACATGGTCCCCTTGTGATCTGGAAAATCCACGTAAAATGTTTTGACCCTCCCTTCATACCACAGAAGAAGTCTGAATTTTTTAATTTTCTTTTATGGGATATTTACAGTACCTTGTCGTAAAATTTAGGTTGATATTATACAATACTATACATCCATTTTATGCATTTCTGAGTTTCTAAGCTTTTTCTGTGTCATCTGTGGGCCTTCACATGTTGTCTGCAGCTTCTACAAAATTCCCCCAAGATTCCCATTTAATTTTTTATGCCAACCTATGCTATATCGAAACTGCAATGGGAAAAGTCATGGTGTGGAAGGAATAGCTGTACTATTAAACGAGAAAATCAGGACGGGAATCCTGTAAATAGGTATCTCATTTGAGTTGAACCTTGAAGGGAAAAAGGGGTCCCAGGAAGCAAAGGAGCTAAAATCTTCATAAAATCTGAAAAAAAAACCCCATTTCTTATAATCCTCCCCTATCTTCCGTTGTAGAAAACTTACCCTTGAAGCGTATCTTTCATCAAAAGAATGCTTTATCAACAGATTCTTCAGCACACTAATTGCAATCTGCCGGACATCCCTGAATTCTTGCAGGGCATTTCCTACCTCCCTTAGCAGTAGGCCCACTAAGAAATGGTACTTGCAGAACTCATCTGTTAATGAGTAGTCAAGCTGGAGATCTAAAATAAGAGTGAACATCAACTTAATTAGGGCACAAGCAGTATGATTTTAATCATCAAAAACAAACAAAAAACCCTAACATTCTCCCCTTTTACTTATCGAAACCCTATTTATGCCAAAATAGGTTAAATTATTAGATTTAGCTTCAAATCTTTTAAGGGTTAATTGAGCAGAAAACTGCTCTAAAAAAGAAACCAATTTCTTTTCATGTTTGCTTAACTTTTAGGAAGAACTCATTTAAATACAAATCCTTGATTTGGCTTTGTAACAGAGTGCTTCTACCTTAATTACTAAGTTAATGACTCATTGTCTATACTGATTTTTAGTATACCATACAGTACAGATAGCATGAAAATGAAATTTTATTACAATGAAATAAAAATTAAAATGTTTTCTCATAGTTCTATTCAGTGGAAGGCTAGAATCCATCTGTAATTAATATACCTATAATTAAGAAAACCGATTTAATGTGTGGTGGTTGAATAAAATGTCTTATTCTGGTATATCCAACTGTTTCTAACAACCACATCTAATCTTTTCCTGTTTTACTCATTATTAGCACAATGTGCACGCCATTAAATTCCAAAGGGAAATGTGAGCAGGGGATGTGAACTGACATTTACCTAATGAGCTATGTAAATCAGAAGTTACTTTATTCATCATACAGTGACAGCGATGCGCTCATCACCTAATCAATACGCTTCTCTAAAAGCAAACAGGACTGACAGAAGCTAAAACTAAAATGAACAGCACACCACAAACCAAACTAACGAACCATCAGCCAGCTTAACAACAGATATTAACTGAAAGCTTGTTCTATAAGAGAGAGAAGGGAACACTTCATCTACTTGGGAGGAAAGTAATGTTATTATCACCTCCATGACCTTTTTTTTAAAAAAATGTAGACCGTGATTTTAATTCCTCACCATTCAAACCTAGGTCTACTTATATTGTTGAGTTGTTTCAGTCATGGTTGACTCTCTGTGACCCCATTTAGGGTTTTCTTGGGAAAGATACTGGAGTGGTTTGCCATTTCCTTCTCCAACTCATTTTGCAGATGAGGAAACTGAGGCAAAGAGGGTGAAGTGATTTGCACAGGGTCACATAGCCAGTAAGTGTCTGAAGCTAGATTTGAATTCCAGGACTGGGGCTCTATCCACTGCAACACCTGGTCTACTTGTAAGAGGAATGTAAAGTTTATGACCCTGTCCAGCTAATTCTAGCAGAACACTGAGAATGGTCATGTTTACAGAGTGACTACATTTATAGGTTAGTGAATATCAAGCCTGGAACTCCAAACCATGGGTCAGAGATTGGATCCACCTAATCTCTCAAAGGAATTACTTCAGCTTCACATGGGATGTGTCAACGTGGAAACATTTTGGAGATAACACTTGATCTTAGGCTCCTGTGCATTGTAACACATGAGAAAATGACCAGAGAAGAAATTCTTGGAATAGAATTATTGATAAGATAGTCACCAACAATGGCTCAGGCCTCAAATTCTATTAGCCAGGATATAACTGTTGAATTATTTTACTAGGCTAATAATAATAATATTTTTTAAAATCATGGAAGGATAGTATTAAGAGAGGGTTTTTATTCATAATTCTACATCATTCTACTTTAGTATGCACTATACAGCTTAAGGAGATGGAAACAGATTGATAAAATTTTTAAAGTGTCACTGAAATGTTAAGTCACATGATTGAAAATTGTTTTTATATAAAGATCTATTCAACCTAAAACATTCCCAAAGGATTCGAGGCAAAATGCCATCCACATTCAGAGAAAGAACTATGGAATTGGAATGCAGAATGAAGGAGAATATTTTCTCTTGTGTTATGTTTTGTTTTGTTTGGGTTTTTACCATGGTTTCTCCCATTCATTTAAGTTCTTCTTTGCAACATGACTAAAATGAAAATGTGTTTAATAAGAATGTATGTGTAGAACCCATATAAGATTGCATGCTGTGAAGAGAGGGGTAAGGGAGGAGGAGAAAATCTAACACTAATGGAAGTGATTGTAGAAAACTGAAAACAAATTAATAAAAAAGAGAAAAAAATAAAGATCTATTCAATGAAAACCTCAATTGTCAATGTATGTAGGTCTGGCTGAAATATCACTGTAATTATTATAGAAAAGTAGGGTTCTAGTGTATTAAATAATCCTTCTGCATCAGAGCAAATGTTTAAAAAGTTTAGAAAGCTATAGGGAGAAACAGAGGGAGAAAAAAGAGGAAATGGAAAGAAAGAAGATAAGAGACCTAGGAAGAGAAAAAAGAAAAATGGGGAGAAAAGATAAGAAAAAGATAGAAATAGGGAGAGGGCACACCTGCTGACGCTGTTTTGCACCAAGGGGGAAAAACAGTGCTTTGACAGCTTGCCTTACAAATACAGAAAATCCAGGGGTGGATTAGGTGAATTAGAATTGGACAATAAATCACAACTTTCTTAAGAGTGAAAATAAGAAACTTTACCTCCCTTCTTTTGTAAATAGAAATGGCCCAGATATAAAAGACTACATACATAGTTACTGGACTGGAACTGCCTGCATCAGCACTTAATATTGAAAACACACTCTTATCTCTTGGTTCTGGGTACTTTCCCTGGTTGTCCCCCATGACCAGAATTCTCTCTCTCTTTATCACTGGCTACAGGCTTCTCAGGCTTCAAGTCTTAAATAAAATCCTATCTTTCCAAATCCTTCTAACACTTTCCTTCTATTAACTGTTTCCTATTGTGAGAAGGCAGAGGCCTTCTTTTAACTCTTTCTGTATCCTCAGTAGTTAGCATGGTGCCTGGCTCATAATAGAAGCTTAATAAATGACTGGTTGTTCTTAGATTCCTTAAAAGCAAATGCTGCTTCCACTCTTTGTGTCTGTACCTCATACAGACAAATTTGAATTATCCTTGAGTATGTTTTCCACAAGGCAGCAAAGTGATGCAGTAGATAGAGTACATGGCCTGGAGTTAGAACACCCGAGTTCAAATCCAGTCGCAAGCACCTATTAGACACTGGGCAAGTCACTTATAATCTCTGTTTGCCTTAATCTACTGGAGAAGGAAATTGAAAACTATTTCAGTATCTTTGTCAAGAAAATCCCACATGGGATCATGAAGAGTCGGATACCACCAAACAATAATATTTTTCATACGGCCACGGTGTCTCCTCCATTCAAGTCAAACCATTAAGTATCTGGGTGTATTCGTCCTTCGTTGCCACAGAAAATCACGCCATCAGAGAAATGACGACATGACTTGCACTTGACTTTGTTTTGAGTGAGGGAGGGCTGTGCAGGTTACCAGCCTCACTTCTCCAGAGCCATGTGAATCCAGTGACCAGATATTTATCAGGATGACTGGAGATGACCCAGGATGAGGCAACTGGGGTTAAGTCACTTGCCCAAGGTCACACAGCTAGTGAATGTCAAGTGTCTGAGGTGAGATTTGAACTCAGATCCTCCTGACTCCTGCACTGGTGCTCTATCCATTGCACCACCTAGCTGCCAGTATTAAGTATCTATTGCTTGTAGTAGTACATCAATAGGATATTGCAAAACATCAGCAGGTATGCACTCTCCCTGTTTCTCTCTTTTTCCTACATTTTCTCCCCATTTTTCCTTTTTGTCTTCATTTTTTATGTCTCTATGCCTTATGTTGTGCCTTTCTATTTCCTTTCTTCTCTCCCTCCCTTTCTCCCTATCTCTTTCTAAACTCCTTAAACATTTGCTCTGACAGATAAGGGCTATAGTAAAGGGATATTTCAATCATCTGTATGTATCTACTGTATGAAATGTATTATGTGAGAAGTTGGGGGTGACATTTTTAAGACAGAGTAAGTACCTACCCTCATGGAGCTTATGGTCTCAGTCATCCACAATGTGGGGTGAGTTTCTCTTTGTTGAGAACCTCTGCATGTGTATTGGAATGAGTATATCTGACTGTTCATATCTGCATTCCAAAATTTCTATTTCAAAATCAAATTATGTTGGAGTTATGATTGTATATCATCTACCTGCTTCTCTCCTTCAATAACAAATAATCAATATCCCTCCACATGACATATCAGTATTTGTAGGATGTGAAACACGATAAATATTGTTTTGATTGGTATCTTATGTCAAGCTTGACTTATTTGATTCACTCATGAGGACAAGGATTAATTGGCTATGAAGTTTGTGTTCGTTTGTTCATTATACAAAATTGTATATGTTTAAGGCACTGTACAAAAGAGAAGACAAAAGATGCATATGACATTCCTTTCAAATTCAAGGATAATACTGGACATTTATACCAAAACACAACGCAAACAAAAAACGGCATGTGAATGAGATACATTATTTGTGTTTATGGCTGATGTCATTGCTACGTGGACAAGAGCTGTGCATGGATCAGAACACAAATGGGGTTCTTCTCCTTTAAAGAGATGCCCTAGAGTTTCTAATGCACCCAAGGCAAAGAATCTTGACTTTTCTTGGGAGGTTCCTGGTGCTAGCATAAAATACATATTAACTGATTTGTCAGTAGCTTTGAAACGGCTAAGAGAGCTCAGGAAAGGTCTAGACGGACAGCAAAGGGAATTAGCAGCACTTGCATTCTTTCTACAGGAGGGAAATGCAAGAATGAGCAAACGTCACACCTCACACCTACCTAGAGGAGTGTCATGCGACTCCACGGTTGGTGAAAGAAAAGCTAAGTCATAAAAAAAGAGGAAATAAAGTGGAACAAACAAAAAACAAGCTCCCATAAGTAAAATGGATTTTGGTTATTCAAGCAAAGAAAATTTACAAAGGAAAAAAAGTTACACTCTGCCACAAATTTATCTTATTTCTTGATAAGCTGACTGAATTCATTACCTAATGTATTTCAAAATTCAGTGATTTTTCCAGATGCAATTCCCTTGCAGCTTAACGGGACTCAGGGGGAGGAAGATGACTTCATTCGCTATCTAGTCCAGCTTGCAAAGTTCAAGATATCTTAATTGTACATTTGATTTTTTTTCCCCACATCACAAATCCATGTCTATTTCTTTACTTAACATTAGTACAGCTGAGGAATGAGTTACCTTGATATCTCTGAATCCTGCCTTTTCCAAATGGCATTGGCAAATTCAAAGGGATATAGTGTTCATGATTGCACACTACACGGAGAAATTCAAACTTGAATTCAAAAAGGGTCTGCAGGAAAAATGGTTTAGCTGTAAATGATGAGGTTCAGTAATTCATCAGACACTTTGCTGACCATCTTAAATAAGAATACTTACTGGAACCAGGCACGCTCAGGCTTCATCTCCTTGACTCTCTTGGAAACAAATGTGTTTGCTACACTTTACAAGCCCAAGAATCGCTGGAGTAAATTGTTTTTAAAAAAATCAAAGCACTTGAACCCTCACCCACTACTGCCTTTTAGGTCTGTGAGTACTGACATGCATAATCACAATATCTGGAATCTGTAAGATCCTATGTACTAAGTAAAGCATACACTTCTGGTTCTGTAATATGGGAGAGGGATATTTCAAGGTAGAGCAGTAAGCTACTTGTCTGCCTTTGGGCAAGGCATTTCATTTTTCTGGGCCTCATTTGGAAAATGAGGGAGTTAGACTAGATAATCTCAAATATTCCTTCCAGCTGTAAATCTGTGATCCTATGATCCTAAATGAAAGGGAGAAAAATTCATACTTTCTTTTCCCTCCCTTCTTTTTCTCTTCATGCCCTTGTGGGTCTAAGGAGTAACAAAGATATATTGGACACCAGTAGGTGAATTCAACCTTATAGAAAATTCTGATATGAATAGTGAGAGAAATGAAAGGATTTCTAAATGTGAATATGAAAGAAGAAAAATAAATATCCAAAGATCTAGGGGAGACAAAGAAGAGAGGCTACCTTTGGATCCCCAGGCGCAAAACAGCTGATATAGTTGTTGATCTGTTTGAAAACAAAGCCTCTGTCCATAAAGGTGAAACATCTCTGTAGCAAGAGGAAAAAAAAAAAGGGAAAATATTTTCTGAAGAACAGTTTTCTACTTTTTTTTTTAGCATTAATAACTTAGCATTTAATTAAAATAATCCTAGGCATGGTAAATGCTATTAGATGCTCACCTATATGCTCAAGGAATTTGCTAATTGATAAGTTATAGGGATAAAAAGGAAATGGTCCTTCAGATACACACAAGGCACTCTGAGTTTGGTTTCTCCTCTTCACACTTTGCTGCTGAAGAGCTATCTTCTTATACTAGAAATTGTCACAATCCCTGCAGTCTTCTCATTCTGGAACATCCCTCCACTCCTGCAGACCCCTTTTCCCATGGGCACATTTCTTCCAGAACCACCATTTTCAGAAAGAGCCTGGACCATTCATCCTTCCTTCTTCTCCTGGATCTGTTCCTGACTCTCACCCTTCCCCAGCCCTCCAGCCCCCTTTTTCATGTGATGGCTTCTCCCCATTAGAATGTAGCCTCTTTGAGGGAAGGTCTTCCTTTTTTCTTGTTTTTGTATTCTCAGTTCCTAATACACACGAAGGACCCAAATGTTCGCTGACTTGACTCAACCATCACTGTTCGGTGCACTCACCTTTATAAAAACTGCAAGGCTGTGGTTGGCATTTTTTGAGGCCTCAGGATTGTCTTTGAATTTCTGAGTGATGTGCGGCATCAGCATATTAACAACTGTTTCAACCGCATGATGATAGGAAGCAGGAAATCTCTGGTTTCGTAACAACTGAAAAAACACATTTAATACAATTACTTGTTATTACTTGAAGTTGAAAACCTGGGAACCAAAAAAAAAATCACTGCCGATTCTATGTGAAAAAGACTTTTAAAAATACAAGATTCTAACAATTCTAATTAGAATGATTTCCTAAATATTATTTTCAAAGAAGTAGAAAAATATTTTTTAAACTTTAAGTCTCTATGTTACACAGAAGGTGCAGATGAGTTTTCAAACTTTAAAACTAAGAAAAAAACTTAAAGATGTGTAACTAAGCTACTCAGCTTAAAGATTTACAATTAAACCATTCAAATGCAGTAATCTTCAAACTGATCATATACAATGTTGTGGGGTTTGTTTTTTCAATCAAGAATACTTTTCTAGCCAAATATCTGCAAATTAATTAATCCAAAATTGTAAGGTAGATAGACAGTTGGCCTCAGAGTCACAAAGAACTGGATTCAGATCCTGCTTATTAGCAGCAAGTCAATTAACCTCTAAGTGCCCCTAATCAACTCTAAGAAGATGCTCATTTGTTTGTGAAGTTCAAAACGTAAATATAATATAAATTAATTAAAATAAATGAGTAATAAATTATTATTAAAGTTATTCATAAAATAATTATAAATTGAAATAAAATATAATTAAACCTTTAAATAAACTATCTTAAAAGACTATAGCCTATAAGATTATAAGAAGATATCAATAGGTGTTGGTAAAGGAAATACCTCACTGACAGTTCCCCATATTCATTAAGTCAAGTTCTGAATTTTTTTAAATCAAGTTTAATGTATGAAAGTTATAAAAGATTGGTCCTGTGATTGTCTAAGGCACTCAGGACGTTTTTTGATATTTTATCAAAACCCATGCATGCTGCCAGCTATCACCTAATTGTTCTCTTTGCTTCCATTTTCTTACCCTACCTATCTTCTCCTTCACATATTGAAATGTTTGTTGATGGTTATTATGTCCAGAATAAAAAAAGAAAATTTAAACTAAGAATCAACACAAAACAGGTTACGCTGTCTGAAACATGGAGTTTGTGACACAAAGTGATATGCTATAAGTCTGGAATAATATTTTTAAGCCAAATAGTGGTGATGGGGTGCTTGCATACCTGTGCTTGGACCCCAATTCTAAAATCACATTTCCCTCAAAAATCACATTTTTCCCTAGCCTCAAACACTACCCTAGGCAGTTTCTTCCCAGCCCAAAGACACAGCCTGCCCCAGCAAAACTTTTATCTCTTTTCCTGATACAGTAGCCAGCTGTACCCATAGAACTTATTAGTCTGAATCAGCTGTGTACTGGCTGAACTGGCTGTGTACTGGGTCATAACGACATTTACTACTCACTGACCAACCACATGTATCTTAGACTTGGACATATGTGTTCTCCCTTATATTTACCTTGTCTAACAAGACATTGATAGGAGCTGCCTGGTATTCCTTAGTCAGTCCTGACCATTAGTTGATTTAGGCTTAAACCCATACCTCCATGTAGCCCCACCTTGGGCTATTTCCTGATGAACTCTGGGTAAAATACCTGTGCAGTAGATACTAAATATGCATGTTCCTTTATGAACTAACCACTCCCTAATCCCACCCTGAATCACCTAATCAGCATGACAGGCACACATTATACTATATAAACTTTACCTGTACCCCTCTATGGTTGCAAGTTCCTTAAGAACTTTTGCCTGCTGAAAAGCCTAATAAATCTTTACGTTGACCTCAAGAATTCTTGAGTCCACGAATTTATTCCAGAAGACCTGCCCCTGGTACTCTGGTCTTTTCGGGGGTCTCACCCCACCTTCCAACCCTCACCAGTGGAAGGCTTTAAAATGTCAAGTTGAGGAGTTTTTCACTTTATTTTTAGAGGCAAAAGATCCAGACATTACTTCCACCAAATTGGGCACCGTACAAACATGATTCTCAACAAATGCTCTTTGGATGATGTATTAGCACCCACAAACCTCTTTGTATTTAGTTTCTGTCTCACAGAACCCTTTAACAGACTCCCAGGGAATCCTCACATGTTTTAACAGGTACTTCACATTCAATTCATTCAAAGCAACTCCTGTTGAGCTCAGGCTGCTTAGATATGTTTTATAAGCAAGTCCTTTGACCTTCTTCATAGAACTGTAATGAAAATGCTTTTTGACATACTATCAAAAGCCACAACCATAAACAACCTAAAGAATTATTTTTATAAAAACTCACTCTCTGCTCGACATGGTGGCGCATGACTGCAGGCCCAGCTACTGGGGATGCTGAGGCTTTTGGATTGCTTGAGTTGCAATGAGCTAAGTCAATCAAGTATAAAAACTAAGTCTGTCACCAATAAGGTAAACCCCTGGGAGAGGGGCCTAAAGGCCATGGCTAGTTATCTTCACTTATGTCTTCCACTGGACTTCGATGACTCTGTGCAACTCTGTCTCATTTAAATCCAATTCAAGAGCAATGCCCTTGGTGATGCCACTGGTCCTCTTCAAGAACAAAGAGAGGGCAATACCATTTATCAAATATCTACTACGTGCCACTAGATGGTGTGGTAGATAGAGGAAACCTGGAGTTGAGTCAAGAAGAGTGATCTTCCTGAGTTCAAATCTGGCTTCAGACACCACCTAGGTGACCCTGAGCAAGTCACTTAATCCTGTTTGCTTCAGTTTCCTCATTTGTAAAATGAACTGGAGAGGGAATGGCAAACTACTCTAGTATCTTTGCCAAGAAAACCCCAAATGGGATCATGAAGAATCAGACATGACTGAAATGGCTGAACCAACACCAATTATACCCCAGGTTCTATGCTGGGTATTGGGAATAAAAATAAATTATATTATTTATTATTAAATTTAAATGATCATTTTATTATTATTTATTATTAAAGATTAAAATTTATAATAAAAAAATACAAAAGTAAAAATTAAATAGTTCCTGCCTTAAAAGAGCTTATACTCTATTGTGGGAAAAATACCATGTATTCAGGTAACAAAAAATGTTTCCTAAAAAAAGAAAAGAGGATGGCCCAGCTTGGCCGGAATGTGTAAGGGAAGGGGGAAGAGAAGGGAAAGGAATAAACATATATATAACAGCTACAACATACCAGGCACTGTGCTAAACACTTTACAAATATTATCTTATTTGCACTCACTTGAAGGGGAGTCATGTGCAGTACATGTGCATATTGCAAAACCTAAAATGCTATAAAAGTGTCATCAATTGTTTAACTTAAATATGCTAATGGGTCCATGACCAATCAACCAGCACGATTCTGGTTGACAAAGTTCCATTTGCATGATGAATTTTAAATACAAACATTCTCTGGTAGTAACTAATCCTTCTAGGACTATCCCTAAAGAGTAAATACCATTCTTAACGAATCTTAACTTTTCTTTGCCTTGAATAGCAATGTTCTCAGGTCACGAATGCAATTCAGATCTAGTTGGGATGAATTCAAACGAAAAGGACTCTTCCAGTATGAACGAAGTGATGCAAATTCAGGTTACCCCATTTATTTAGTTCTGGTTTTTGTTTGGGCCTAGTGACAAACTGTATCTATTGCCTGAAGACCAGCTTAGCTAAGTTTAGAGAAGTTCATTACCAGAGGACTCATTCCAATTGTGGGGGGGAAGCAGGGGGTGAGTGTATGTTTTTTAACAGTACTGTCTACTAATGCATCAAGGTTATCTGCATTAGTAAAGAGAGAGCCCACAATAACGAAATTCTGATTTCTTCTGAAATATCTGGAGGAAAGACTTGTTGGAAAGCGGGAACTCCAGTTCTGCTTTAGATTTATAGAATATCCCACATCAAAAAATATGTGGATAAGCTATCTAAATGCCCCTCATATACAAATATCTCTCTGTCTGTACTTTGTGGCTGAGTTCTTCTATTATATTAGAAGTTTCCAATCTATTTTTACACCATTTCAGAATAGTCTATTATTAAATATTTTATGAAAATGACTATTGTTTTTGAACATATGGACATACCAAAGAAAGATGCTTTAATTTTCAGATTTCTCCAGTCTGGGTAGGGGGTGGAAAATAGAACTGTGATAGGATGACTTTTAGTTCTTAAGTGCTAGAAACAGGCAAGAGCATAATTGCTGAATTCATTTCTCCACTGCAGGGATCAAGTTCTTAGTCTTTCAGTGTGGCACAAGAAAAATCTAGTCTACCGCTCTTCCTGAATTTTGCCCAAGTTTTGACCTAGGATAATGCCTATGCAGAGAGAGAATCAGCACATTGCCTTTGGAAGCTGTGGGGATTTTTTTTTTTTTATTGTGGGCTGACAGCCATTTAAAGGCCTTCTAAGTAAAACATACATTTCCTATGTAAAGAAAGGAGACGCAGATTGGAGACACTGCAGGGTTTGGAAGGAAATGGTGCTTTGGAGGACATCTAATCGGACTCCTTTATTTTATATTTGCAGAAATTGAGGCCAGACAGCATCAGCTGGCTTCCCAGATGTAGGGACCAGATATAGATCCTGGAAGATTAAGTACTCAAAGAATAAAAGTGCTTAAACTTCTGAAGGGTTAAGTGGACGGTCTGGGACTCTTTTTTATAGCATGGTATGTTAAACATCTTCCTCCTCGGTGACTTCTCATTCACAGCTAGCAAACATTTCTAAAAGTAAATAATTTGTTAAAAAACGCTCTATAGTTTGAGATAAAGTTATTAACTTATAGCAAAGGTTTTACATGGTGGCCTTTTAGTGGTTACTTTCAGAGGACAGAAGTCTTTTTCCTGAGAGTTTTGGTATTTTAGGATTCAAAAAACCTGAGAAATCCCAATGTAACTAACTAAATGAGAAATTTGGGAAAATAGTACTGACTTCTGCTTCGCTATGGGATTACTAGAGGGTCTTGGGCCATAAGATCAGAAGGCACCTGTCAAAGGTTATCATGTCCGTCAGTCAACAAACATCTACTGAGGACCTACTATGTGCCAGGCAGTGCGCAAAGGGTCAAGAATACAATGAAAGGCAAAAGACAGTCTGTTATCAAGGACCTCACAACTGCATGGGGCTGGGGGCTGGGGTGGAAATAACATGAAAACAACTGTGTACAAACTATATATGTGTGTGTGTGTGTGTGTGTATACACATATACATATACATATATATGACAAATCAGAGATGATCCTAGAAAACTCAGGAAAGGGTTCTTATAGAAAGTAGAATTTTAGTTGGGATTCAAAGGACACCAGGGAAGAAGCCAGGTGAGACAGATGAGGAGGGAAGAGTATTTATTTTGCAGATACAGAAATTGAGGTATAAAAAATTTCATGACTTGGTCTAAGTTACAAGTATTCAGAAAATGAGCTAGGATCTTATCCTAAATCTTTAAAATCAAAACCTAGCTTTTTCCCCCTGTACCCCAATGCGTTGTTGGGCATTTTTTTTTTTTTTTGCAAAAAGCACAGCATCTGAGAAATTATTACTTGCCTTTGAGTTAAGTAAAATGCCTCTAAATTTGGAAGCAAGTGGTGAGATATCAGTCATTCTTACCAGTCAGACAAAAGTGCTGCTATCCCACCTGGGCCTCCATTTCCTCATTTCTAAAATGAGATAGTTGGACTAGAAGATTTGAATGATTCTCAGACTCCATTGGACAACTGAACAATCTACACACAACTCCTATTAATTTGGGAGCGGAGCACTGTGCTATAAGAGATAGGGAGCTAGCCTTCAAGTCAAGAAGACTCAGGTTTGAGGTCTTCCTTTGACATCTATTGGCTGTGTGACCCTGGTCAATCTACTTAACCTTTCTGTGCTCTAGACTGAAAACTGTGGACAAATACCTAAATCTTCATTAGTAGAAAGAAATTCCTGCAACTGGAGAAATCACAGGTCTTGACCAAAAATAATAATTTTCTAACAATATATGCTTGGGAGAAATGAATTTTACTGGTTTCAAATTTTGTACACGAGAAGGCAACACATTTTCTAAATGAAATTTGTCTTAGTCTGACTAATCAACTGACAACAACATGGTGGAACTACAAAAAAACCCAGAATGGTCTCTGTAATTCTAGCCCCACATTAGTCAATTTCTGATCTCAGTTTCTTTATCTGTAAAGTGTTGGGGGTGTAAGCTCAGTTTTCACGTGGACAGTCTCAGGCAGGCAAAGGTGAGGACTTCTAAACCTCAGAGTTCTCACGAGGCCCCCCAGGGAACAGCTGGGAATTGAGGCGTGAAACACGGGCTATCTCATGCATTTCTGCCTCTTCTCAGTGGGAAACTTGCTGGGGAGAGCATCCCACCCTTGAGATTGGCCAGTGGTCTGAGCACACCTGTTGTTAATTAGCTAGGGGCTGAGAGCACGCATGGTATTCACATGCAAACTATGCGGCTGGGAGAGCTTAAGTAGGGACAGGAAAGCCTGAAGGCCCTCTTCTGGATGCGGAGTCTCCTCTGGGGGCTCTTCTTGCTGAGGGGCCCTGGGAGGGAAGAGGGTCCCTCCCTTCTTCCCCTCCCATCTTCTTGCTGTATGATCCTTGCCCCTTGGGAGGAGGAGGATTCCTCTCTCCTGAGGAAGAATTCACCCTGCATATGGATATGTAACTAAGACCCTGAATAAAGCCTAACCCTTGTTTGACTCTGGAAAGTCTCTTCTCTCAATACATTTATCCGGATGGCCTCCAAGGACCTGCAAAAGGTAAGAAGACTCGGGTAGCTCTCGGCCTCTAGGCCGAACAGTAAAGCAAGAAAAATACCACCTTTCCTGTGCATGTGTGTGCACACAAACACACAGACATCCTCTCGGAGGGGTGCATTCTACAAGAGTCCTCCAATCTATCCTTCATAAAAATCATGGATTTTGAAATGGAAAAGATCCTTACTGGTCAACTTCCCTCTTTTTTTTTTTTTTTTTGCGGATGAAGAAATTAAGGGAGGAAGTAAGTTTCCCAAAAAACCAGAAATAGGACTCAAATTCAGGTCCTCTGACTCCAAATTCTTACCCATATCCTCTTAATTTCCCTGTCTTTCTCCAAGACTTGGTTCAAACCTGACCTTGTGCAGGGCAGATGTCCTTGTCTCCTCACTAATTAATGTCTTTCCCTCCCATGTTATCTTTAATTTTCTCTGCCTCTATCTCCAATGTAGTCAGTTACTGGCATGTTTTTCTTGAGGACAGACACTGTTTTCACCTTTCTTTTGTATCCCTAGTGGTTAGCACAGTGCTAGGCACACAGTGTTTAATAAATGCTTGTTGATTGATCTTTATAATCTAGTGCACTTCACTGCCAGATATACTATCTTTAAACATAGATCTGATCAATACAGTCTGTTTAAAACCTCCGAACGGCTTCACACCGCCTACTGAATAAAGTCTGCACTGCTTAGTCTGGCATTCGAAGTTTTTCACAATACCATATACTGCCTGATCTTTCCAGCGTCTTCTCATACCACTCCCTTCTAGCACTTTCATTTCCTCTATGTATGTCCCATTCTCTCCCATCTTTTTGCTCATGCTAATAATGAGCAATCACAGCACTTTGAGGTTTGCAAAGCACTTTGTCCACACTATTTACCCTCACAATAATCCCAGGAAGTAGGTGTTATTGTCATCTCCACTTTGCAGGTGAGAAAACTGAGGCAGATAGAGGCTAAGTGACTTCCCTAGGGTCATACAGCCAGTAAGCATCTAAAGCTAGATTTGATCTCGGGTCTTCATGATTTCAGGTCTGGGGCTTTATCCAATGTGCTGCCTCATGTGGTTCCCTATGTTTGTCACCAGCTGAAATCCAACCCATTCTTTCACATCCAATTGAAATGTCCCCTAGTCCACAAATCCCTTCCCAGATGTTCCATACCAGTAACAATTACTTCCCCCTTGAGTACTGACTAGGACACACAGATTATCTTTCCATGTGTCATATCTTTCCTCCACTAGACTATAAGAGCCACTTTCCCCTTTCTCTTGCTCCCCAGCTCTCTATTGCTTCTAGAATAAAGGGCGAAGTTCTCCACATGGCAATTAAAGCCCTTCACAGTCTGGTCTTTCCCAAGTACACTGCATACTCTTCCCCTTCATACACTCCTCTTTACAGACAAACTGCTATTCTAGATGTTCCCCAAACTTGGCTTTGCATCTCTTCCCTTAAGGGTCTGTGCGTGGTTGGTAGGCACTCCCATCACAGCGCCTGCAACATGTCACTTGTTTCAAGGCTCAGATCATCTGCCACTGCTCCTGGGAAGCCTTTTGCAATCCCCTTAGCTGTTAATTTTCTTTTTTTCTTCAAATAGTCATAACAGCTAATATTTACATATCGCCTAAAGGTTTGAAAAGCTTCTCATATATATAACTATATATTATGTAAATAATATCAATAACCTTAAAAATATCAAAAATGATAATATATTTACAAGTCTATTATATCTATAAATATAGATCTACAAAGTTTCTCACGTATAATTAAATATTAGATAAATATAAAAATTATAATGCTTACAAATCTACATCCATAAATATAAATTATAATGTATTTATAAATATATTACATATACAAATAATACGTGTTATATATGTACAACCTAGTACGGTAACACTGTAGATAATTATGAAATACTTTCTAAATTGTAGACTCGTTATATGCTATTTTGTTTATATCTGTCCGCCTGTTGGATTTCCCAGCAAGACTGAGTTCCATGACCGAGCCATGTCTTCTGTGATTGTTCTATCTTCCCTGGTGCCTAGGACGTTATTATGCCTCCTGTAGGTGTTTAATTAAAATTTGGTGAAACATAACTGTCAAGTGTTTTTATCATCATGATGACGATGAGGGGGTTAACATAATTTGGCTAGACAATTTAGGATCCCAAACCCTCAGGCTTTATAATGTGGAGCGAAATAGATGCTTAGTCTTAAATAACCTCTGCACTTCAACCAAGTTTAAGGCATTAATTAGGACATTGGAAGGAAAAGGCAACCCTTCCCATAGGCGAGGATGAGGTCAGAAGTGTTTCCTAGGCAATGGCTCCTAGACAGCAGAAAACATACCTTGACTTTCGAGTTTTCTATCAGGTGCTGAGCCATGGATTTTATCAAAACTTCAAAGAAAAACCATGAATACTGAAAAAAGAAAGAAACACAGGGACATATGAAAAACTAACAAGAACATGTCCTGTACAAAAATCTCTGCTTCAGAGTGTCGTCTGGTTGTTTTGTTTCTAAATACAATTACTAAGTGATAGAGGAGAATGAGGTGGCAGGGGCTTGTCTCTGAGTGCAGTTACATCTGTACAGCTCTGGCTTCAGATTCTTGCTTAGACACATGGTGTAGGGGAGTCCCATGACCCCCAGCTGGGTTGGTGGAGCATTACTCCCTAGTCTTGGACTCACACTGGTTTAGCATTAACGTTGCAGAGCTATGATGTTTTCTTTTATTTAAAAATGTTTTATGGGTGTTTTAATGGGTTTTTATTTACGCCACCATCATTCTCACAGAACCTATCCTCGTAACAGAGCAAAGAGTTAAGTAAGACAAAGGACTGACTGAAGTTTTCCTCCCTACCTTGAGGAGCTTATTGCTGGTAAGGAAGTCAGCAGAAGGCTTCAGGATTGTGGTCATGGATTTGGCAAGTTCTTCATGCACAGTCTTATATTCCGAAGCAACATATGGCTCAGCCTTATAAGCATACTTGGGGGAAAGAAAGAAAGCAAAAATGAGATTTTAATAGACCCTATGACCTGATTATAGTCTTGAGGTGAGGTTGATGCAGTGGTTAAAAGTTCCAGAGGAAAAGATCTGCCCCCCAAGAACTGACACATACTGAGCAAGGGAGAGACATGATGGGAATTGGGCAGGGAAGCAGTCAAGTCAGAACTCAGCTTGCCAGAAGTGAGAAATTCAAGTCACAAGTCAACAAACATTTATTAACTGCTTACTATGTGCAAAGCATGAGCACGTGGGGGGCAGGGGAAGGCCCTGGGATATTTCTGAGTAAACATGAAAATAAGAATGTAAGAAACTGTATGCTGAGTCTATCTTTTTGCTTTATTATGTCTCTTACAGTAATGTCAACAGTCATACTGCAGGACAGTTTGGTCATTTATACCCTTATTACTTAAAAACTTATCCAGTATATATTTAAATGTCTCAATAATCTACCATTCATGAAATTTTAAAAATCCTTTCTTTATTTTATTGTAGAACTTCTTTGGATGATTATATTTGTTATATTCTATGTAAAGAAATATCTCATTATTGACACCAAAAAAACAAAAACCCAACAACCTAAACTGAAAAATTTCTTGAAACTTAAAAAGAGGGTTCCCCACTTCTAATATAAACATTAACTGTATAGTATAGACAGTGACATTTATTTTTCAAACATTCATTTTATTTTCAGTTCGAAAGGCTCTCCCTCACTCCACTTTTTCTCCCACCCATAGAGAGAGCACGCAATATGATACTCATACATGTGAAGTCATGCAAAACATATCTCCAGATTAGCCATGTTAAAAAAACAGGCAAGAAAAATAAGGCAAAAAAATATGCTTCCATCTTCACTCAGAGTTCAGCAATTCCTCCACCCTCTTTTTTTTTTCTCCTAAGTATTGGATAAAGAGTATTTTTTAAAATGCATTTAGACACTGAAGAACTCTTTAGCACAAATCTTAAAGAGCCACAGTTTTAAATAGTTTTTGATGAAACCAACTTCAGAAAAGTACCCTAGGAATGAGGATACTTGTTCATGTATTTATGCATTCACTAAATGAACATTTATTAAGCACCTACTATATGCAAGGCGCTATACAAGATGCTAGAAATATAAAGGCAAAATCCAAACAGTCCTTGCCCTCAAGAAATTTGGATTCTATTAGGGAAACAACATGTACTTGGATAGGTAGATCCAAAATATCCACAATTCAATTCCATAGGATTTTTTTTTTGCAAGGGGAGGGCATCAACATACCTTTACATAGGATCTCAAATGGCTCTCCAATCCTTCTTCATGGCACTGGGCAACCACATGGATAATCACTCTAACACCAAAGGGGCAAATAAATCAATGAGCATTAGTGTAGTTCTAACCATAGCTAGTGTTAACAAATTTGTTGAGTAAAATGATGTTTAGGACAGGAAGTATGGAGTAAGTAGAACTTGATGTGAAGCCCTGCTTTTATTCTATATTCTACGGACACAGACTACGGGTAAGTCATTTAACTTCTCAATGCCCCAGGTGATTCTCTCAGATTTTAAGCTGCACAAGTATTCCTGATCTGTATTGGTGCAAGGAATTTCCATACTAGGAGTTCCATAAGTAGATGAAATCCAAGGTGTAGTGTTAAAACAGGACAAAAACCAGGATTCCATGAACACCATATTAAAACAAGAAATGGATGGGAAAAACTACAGTTGTGGATATGAATAGGAGAGGGATAGGGAAGAGATCTGGGATTTCACTAGGATAGGGAACTATGACAAGTTTCCTCCACTGACATACTGAAAGATAGGATTTTTACCTTACCTTGTCACATTGACTGCTACTTCCTCTTGGGTAGTTCTGGTGAGAACTCGGAAGAGCTGATTGAGGATGGTGGGTAAGAAGGCTATCATGACATGACCCTCCATTGCATGAAGACTCTACAGAGAGGGGAGGATAGGGTAGCTATTACTATTTAATGATAAAGCATATGGATATCTACAATAATGGCCACATATATGGTTTATAAAGAGCTCTACAGATATGTCATCTCATCTTATCATCACAAAAACCCTGGGAGATAGGCGCTATTATTATCATCCCCATTTTACAGTGAGGAAACAGAAGTAGACAACGGCTAAGAGATATGTACAAGGTCACATTGTTAGAAAATATTGGAGCCAAATTTGAACTCAAATCTTCCTGACCCCAAGCCCAGCACTCAGTACAGTGTGCCGCCAAGCTTCCATTATATTAAAGGCATTTTTGGATAGGTTTCTACACCTAGGACTGAACCCTCCCTTGTACCTAAGAAAAATATTATGACAATTGAATACTATAATCTTCCCTTGTAGTTCCCCAAATCTCTGACAAGAGGAGGGAGGTATGTTTCATTATTTATTCTCCAGGAATATTAAGATTTTTCCATTGTAGTCCTGGCTCATATGACCCTCCTAATTCGTTTGCCTCAATTTGCTCATCTGTAAAATGGGAATAGTAACTGCACTTATCTCCCAGGATTCTTTTGAGGATGGAATGAGATAATAATTACAAAGCACTCAGCACAGCGTTTGGCACATAGTAAGTGCTACATAAATTTTAGCTATTATTCTTACGGTGTTTCTCTGAATTTCTCACAGTTGTCTTTTTTATTGCGTGCTAATATTAACATATTACTGTTTATTCAACCATTCCCCAAGTAAAGGGTTACCCAGTTTATTTCCATTTCCTTGAGCCTACAAAAAAGTAGTGAAATAACTATTTTGGTATTTTCTAGATCAGAGGCATTAAACTCATTTCCTGTGGGCTGCCCCCCCAAACCCTAATGATGGTGAAACCAGATTTAAAATGTGATTGGGAAATAGTTAACAAAATAAATAAAAATACAATAAAGATAATGTTAATTTGTGGCTTTTCTAAGTCAATATGCTGCCAAGGATGCATTTCTATTTGAGTCTGACACCACTTAGACTTTTCTTTCTTTCTTTTTTAACTTCTTTGGAGTATGCACCTAAAATGAACTATTCCAACCAAATCTTATTCTATATGCTGGTACTTTTATAAATAAAAATGAAGATATTTCCTTTGAGGAAGAATGAGGTATGAATCTAAAGTTTAAAAGGGTCTTTAGTCAAAATGACATAGGGAGAGGTTTTCAGAACCAAGTTGTTCACATTCCCCTCAGAAAAAGGAAAGAAAAATCACTAAAACATACAATATAAAAAAACTAATTACAAAGGAAATGAAAACCTGCCAAATAAAGAGAACAGTACAATTTTTAAAAAATCCTGTAACAGCAAACCAAACAAGTAAAATGGCCAAGGCAATGCAGATGGATAAACACAACACAACATAGCTTGAAAGAAGTCCTCAGAAGGAAAAATGATTTGTTTAAAGAATTCAAGTGAGAATTAACACTAGTAAAAAAAAAAATCACAAGGGGATGTAAAAGCGCTTATAGAAATGAAACTAAAGCTAGAATTAAAATATATTTAAGAAAGGTTGGGAAGAAATAAAAACAACTGCCAACATGAAGAACATAATAAAAATAAAGGAGTTCTATATGGAAAAGGAAAAGAGATGTTATTGGCAAGCCATCAATTTGAGAAAATCCAATTCACTGTCTTCTGGCCAAGTCCAGCAAATCACTTCATTGTTCTGGCAAATCACATGCTGGGCCCCCTCACCTCCTGCCCAACAAATCACGTAAACCTTCTCTCTTTCCAAACAACACTCTAGGTGGACTTCATAGACTGAGCCTTCCTTGACTAATTTTACCTGATTCTAGCAGCCCCCATAAACACTTAAATAAAAAGCCATCATGATTGCTCTCTTTCCATTGGATGGAAATGATAGGAAAACAGAGTAGATGAGGCATCAAATTGGAACCTGTATAAGAATATGAATTTTATTGAAAGGGGGAAAACAACAAAGGCAGATAATCAGATGGCTGGGACATGGAACATGGGAGAAAAACCTATCATATTCTGTTTCAGAAAGGGCCTTGAGAAATATGTGTATGTATGAAAATAAGAAAACATGAAAAACTGTAGAGTCAGACTAGTGATCCATCCAGTCATAATATTTTGCTTGACAATAAAATCAGGAGACATTCTTCAGGGTAGTATAACTATGTTTTGGCTTCCATTTCTACTAGTATTTGTTTTTTCTCCCTCTATTAAATGATTAGCTTCTCCAAGGCAGGAACAATGCCCTGCTTCCCGTCAGACCTAAGACAGACTTCAGAATAGAATGGGTACTCAATAATTATTGACAAATTGAAGTAAGATTTACATGAAGAAGGATGGCTGTATGAAAGAGGAGGGGGGGGTGTGTGTGAGAAAAGTATGGAAGATGTTAGAGATGGAAAGGGGATGAAGTCAGGAGTAGAACCTGTCACTCCCAACATCATTATTCTTCAAAACACAGGAAAATGAACAAGAATTATTACCATAACATACAAAGATCTTCAAGTCAGTTTCTCATCTCTTAAAAAGAACCCTTACTGAGGTCTCCATTGAAAAAATACCATTTCACGCCCAGACAAAAACCCGCCCAATACCAAGTTTATTTTAAATATATATTTTCTAAAGAGAAAGTCATTTGATACCTTAAGATATTTTACAAGATCATTCCCTAAGGCCTGAGCTCCAGATTCTGTTTTCTGGCAGTACTGAAAAAAGTTATGTAAGTGCTGATCCTAGGAGAGAAGAAAAAAAAATTCATCAAGGTAATGACATTTTCAGAAACAAGTCAAAATGTTTAGCTGAAGAGCCCAGTTGTTTTTACTTTCTGTTAAAAATGCTTGATGCTAAGAAAAATGCAACTGCTTTTTTTCATTTTTAGGAAGAGAAACATTTTCATTCTTAAAGAATGCATGATCAATAATGCTTTATGACACTATGAAAATGATAAATAAGAACCACCACCAAGCACATTAAATTTTTCTAAGAAATCTCAAAAAAGGGGAAATTTTCTTTTTATCTGTACATTTTATTTCTATCCACACTTATCCATAGCTAATGATTTAAAGCCAATGGTGTACATTTTTTTTACTTTGCTCTACTAAAAGAACAAATAAACATGAGCTTAATGAAGATAGTTTATACAGTAGAATAAAAAGTAAGATTTTGTTTTCCAGAAGAACATGTGACTATATTCTATTCATTTTACCAGAGTATCATTTACCTGAGTATATACAGTAGAAACTAGATGTGTTGAAACTCTCAACAGTGGCTTGCCTCCATCCACCCATTTAATTTCCGGCCCATGATGCTGAATGAATATGGAAAACAGAAAATATTAACACAACTCAGTTATCTTATTTAAAATGATAAAAACATAGAATTTTAGATCTGAAGAGGATCTTCAGAGGAGGTAAAAAGGCTTCAATAAAAAGTGAGTGACTCACTCAGAATGACAAAGTCTTAGTAAAATGGGAATTAAACAAAAACTAAATCTGACTTCAAATATGGTACTCATTCCACTTTTTTTCCAGGTCACTCTTGAATTTAGCCAGTTAGCTGGCCATGTCATTTTAATGCTGGGTTGAGAATATGTATAATCCCCACACTATATGTAAGTTAACATAATTTAGCACAGTGGAGAATACTGAAAATTTGGGGAGTAAATATGTCTGGCTCTGCAAATAAGTCATTTAAATATCTGCCCATGTATTTAACATTTGTAATTTAAATTTTTTTGTTTATAAACTACAAAAATAACAGATATTTATATAGGAACTATGTTTGAAAGCACTTTACATATATTAACTCAGCTGAATCTAAAAATAACACTGTGAGGAAGATAGTATACCTATTGCTATACCCATCTTACAGATAAGAAAAATTAGGTTCCTAGAAGTTCAATACTGTGTCTACAATTATACAATCAGTAAGTGTTTGAGGCAGGATCTAAATCCAGATCTTTTTGATTCTAAATTCAACACTCTATTTACCCTGTCACTTCTGCCTCCTGGAAAAAATATCACTTACATTCATCTTAGGGATACACTATGGGATACCACAGTGCCAATTAGGTACGGCCAAATGCAAAAATAACAGCAAAAAAGAAACCTCTAAGGACGGTTTGAAAATAGCTGAAATAGTACATACACTTAGAAAGAGGTATACTAGTAATATAAATGGAGACTTTCAAGAAAGCCTATTAAATGTATTTGTGAAACAGTCAAGCCCTGCTGAATTAGAAAAGCAAACAGAGAACTAGACCATTAGTTTTTTCACGTGGCTTATCTGAAGCCAGGGCCAAAAATCCTAACGATGGTGAATGACTTTTGGGCAGGGCCCTTTAGCAGAGAGTCCACCACATATCCATGAAGGGACAAACACTGAGTAAGACAGATATTTCTATTTTACTGCAAAGGCTCCTCTGGGATAGCTACCCTAAAACATTCCAAAAGTAATGCTGGCCTAGCCCCAGAGATCATATTAACATTATCAGCATTGTCTGCTTCTTCTCCTACTCTCCTGTAATATGAATAATTGAAAATGAAACGCCACTCCCTCTTGTCTCAAGCACTGTGTGGTCTTTGACATGCTCTGATGAAACATGAACAAAAAAACATCCCTTGGGATCTTATACCTTGCCCATTCCAAGCTCTTGGTAGCCAAGGTAGCCAGATGGAAGATTAGCCGATACAGGAATGTGTTGCTCACTAGTAACCACCCTTCCGTCTTTCAGGAGGGGAAGCCAAGAGTATCCAACTGGAAGAAAAGGAGGAAAGGTCAGTTTCAAATGAAAAGTTGTTATGCAAAGGTGCTCGGTCTGTAATGAATCTCTTTTGCCGTTGGTAAGTGATTACTGCATGCAGAGAACTGTGCCAGGCACTAAGAGAGATACATAGATTAACTAAGACAAAGTCTCTGTCCTCATGGGACTCATAATCTAGAGGGAGGTCATCATACATACACATATAATTATAATAATAAATATACAAGGTAAGTATGTAAGCAGGGTATAAAGAAATGCTAGGTGACCTCAGATGGTGGGTGAGAGAATCATTACTGTCTACGGGGACCAAGGAAGGCCACATTTGTAGAATAATTAGCATCTAAGCTGGACCTTAAAGGACAGGTAAGGTGTCAGTATGCAGAGAAGGCAGAGGAATGCCATATACTAAGAACATATAGACAAAGGCATGGAGGTTGAATGGTATAGGACTAGGATGGGGAAGGCAAGTAGTTCAGTCTGAGAATAGTGCATGTAGAGGAAAGTAGTATGAGATTAGGCTGGAAAAGTGGGGAAGGATCCTGAGTGCCAAAGAATTTTAAAAAATTTCCATTGGCAACAGAGAATCAATCTTTCTTTTACAGCAGAAAAGATTTATAAATTAGAATAGAAGGCAGAGACTCCTGAACACGAGCCTATAAAGGCATTTTTAATAGGTGTTTTGCTTTTTCAGGCTAAGAATTTAAAATCACATTTTGCAAAATGCTAACAAAAGACCAGGTGAGCCACTTCTGCACACTGCAAATATTAAAATATTATAGCAAAAAATGTTTTTAGTCAGCCCCAAAAGAGTTTCCAAACAAAACAAGAAAATGATCTGAGAAGCAAACTTAAAATGACCAAAATAAGACATTGGTAGACCAAACCTTGTGTTTCAACAACATCTTTCTTCTTGGTGCTCCCTTTACTGGAATTATCACAGCTGACGTGGTAGAAAGTGAATAATAAATGGTGCTTTTCGTGGAGCTGTGTGGGCAATTCTATTTTAATCTGAAAACACAAGAAGGAGAATACCAGAGCTATTGATTCCCCCCAAACAATTAACAAAAATTCCTGGCCAGCACAGTGGCACAACATACATGTCACTCACAGCTTAAACACGCACTTATTCTCTGTCTCCTTGTTCAACACTTCCATTCAAAGACCTCAGACTGGGCTGGAGGAGAAATAAATACTCCTTCAGCCCAAAAGCAGAAACAGGTGAGAAACTAACTAATAACCTTGACTTAGAAAGATATTTGCGCAGTGCCTGGGCACACAGTAGGTTGCTTAATAAATGGTGACTGATTAATGAATGGATTGATATTTAAATGGAAAAAAGCAGCACAGTCGCTTCACACAGTCAAGGTTATGTCAAGGTATGGCAAAAAAGAACTTAGGGGAACAGGCGGTTTTTAATAGAAGTTCTCCAATAATTTTAATTCTGCGTGTTCTAATTACAATAATGAGGAGTGAGGACTAGTGGGTAGGTCTCAGAGACTTTGGAAGACCTGGCCTAAAGCATCTCTTGAACAACTGTTGAGTACTGTTAATGAAGGGAATGGGGTATAGAAAGTTATCTTGCCCTACAGGACAAAAGAGAAGATGGGGATAAGGGAAGGGAGGGATGATAGAAGGGAGGGCAGATTGGTGATAGGGGTAATTAGAATGCTCGGCGTTTTGGGGTGGAGGGAGGGAGAAATGGGGAGAAAATTTGGAACCCAAAATTTTGTGGAAATGAATGTTGAAAGCTTAAATAAGTAAATTTTTTAAAAAAAGCATCTCGACACGTTGTAGTAGCTGTATAACTCTGGGTAAATTACTTGGTCTCTTAGCGCAGAGGAAGGAAATCTCTTAAGACTAAAAAGTAAAATTCTGCTTTGGTAGAGGGAGCTCCCCATGGGAGCTTCTCAATCTGATTAAATCAGGCGTTTGGGTATCTCCCCCTATCCTATCCCTGCCCAAATTAAAGGAACTCCAACATGAGCAAAGTTCTGAGGTGAAGATAACTGAAATTCCAAGTTAAGAAACATAAGCATTTAATTTATCTTGAGCCCTGGGGTCACTTTTTCCCAAGTGGGCACTGAAGAAAACTACCCAAAACTGGTTTAAACCCATTTTAATCTTAAGAACCTCCCTTACCTCATCATAAAGTTCTGGGTTTTGGTGATGATGTAAAACAGCTGCAGAAGAGCTTCGGGTAAATACGGGCCCACCAGGTCTGCCATAGATGCACTAAAAGAGAGGAAAGAGAGGAAACGCATTTGGAAACAGAGATGCCATTTTTTAAAATCAGGGTTTGAAGACCGAGGGAATGTAAATTATTCCCTAAAGAAACAGGAGCCCTTAAAAAAGAAATTCAAAGCAGCAGCATATTAAATAATGACACAATCCTCTTCTTACCAATCATTAATTTTGCTGTTATTAATACTGGTAATAATATTATAATTAATATCAATAATATTAATCCTGGATTAATTATATTAATTTCTTATTAATCATTAATATGGAGTGACATTTATTTCGTTGGTTTATATTGAGTAAAGCTAATTAAGCACCCATTAAAGATGCTCATCATTAGATAAAAGGAAATGGTGAGTTACACATAATTTTTTTTAGCTAACTAGCATTTACACAGTGCTTTTAAAGTCTGCAGAGCACCTTACAAATACTATTCTATTATCTCATCTCACTATCTCATCTCATTACAACTACCCCAAGACGGCAGCGGGCAGGGGAAGAATTATTATCATTCCCATTTTGGAGATGAGGAAACTGAGGCAGGCAGAGGTTAAACAACTTATAGTTAGTAAGTATCTGAGGCTGGATTTGAACTCAGGTCTTCTGACTTCAACTGCAGTGCTCTATCTGCCGTATCTCCTAGCCACCCATAAATGGGCTAAATTTGAAATGAGTCGATTTTGCTTTTATTTTTACTTTTTACTTCTCAATATTTATTTTTATTATTTCTGTGGGTACATATGTTTAAATATATATGTACATATACACAGACATATATATTTTTATTTACATATGTCTTCCCATGGAAGAACTCCTTCTATGAAAATAGATTAAATTATGTAATTATATGGAAATCAAATACATGTAATAATATACATTTTCTTCACATAGTGTCTGAGACAAAATTGGACAGTAATTCTTCTGTAACAGACTCCCTCACTCAAAGCCACTGGCATTTTTCATGTTTGCACTTGAGTTCAGAAAACCTTGCTTCATTCATAATAGAGCACTCTCAACTCTACACTATGAAGATCCTAGCCAGCTGACAGGCCATATCATGCCCCATGACTGGCTGAAGGCCTTTGATGACAAGCTTCACCCAAGATGGGGGAAAAAAGGGGAGCATGGGTATGGAGGGGTAATGGTAAAAGCCAAAAATTCCTTATACTGTGTTTTAAAAATGAGACTTTAGTGTCTTGGGGGTCAAGATTCCTTCTTAACACTTCCCTTTCCTCTAGGGTCTTGCTACCTATGTACCTTTCCCCCCACCCTTCCTTCCCACTCTGGGGCTTCCCAGAATGAAGGTGAAAACACTACAAAATCCCCAAACCCTCCCTTACTTCCTGCCTCAAGAGACCCTTCCTATCCCAAAGCCTGCGTAGGACAGAAAATTGGGACTGGATCTGGTAGGAAAAGGATTTAGATTTGAATCCTGCATCTGAAATGGGCTAGTTGCTAAAACCTGGGCAACTCACTTAACCAGAGTCTTACTTTCCTCATCTGTAAAAAAAGGATGAAGCTCCTCACACTACCATAGTTCATAGGGTTGGTGTAAGGAAACAACTAGGGAATGGCTGAACAAATTATGACATATGCATGTGATGAAATATTATTATATAATGAATAATTCTTTGGAAATATTTCTGTGGTTTCTTTGTTAATATCTTGTTGAACATTTTTGTTTTGACGTTTGTTGGTAAAAATTGGTCTATGGTTCTCTTTCTCTGCTTCATCCCTTTTTATTCATAAAGGAAATTTGGAAAAAAAAAAAACCCACCAAACCAATTATTATTATGTAGCATGGTAAAACAAAGAGTACTAGATTTGGGATCCAAGGACCTGAATAGGAATCTCATCTCATTCATTTACCAGCTGTATGAAATAGGGCTGGTCCAGTGATGGGAAACCTTCAGCCTTAAGGCCACATATGGCCTTCTAAATCCCTCAATGTGGCCTTTTGATTGAATCCAAATCCATATTTAAGGATTTAGAAGACCACGTGTGGCCTTAAGGCCACAGGTTCTTCCACTCCCTCCCCAGTCATTTAATTTCCCCAGGCCTTAACTACTTCATCTGTAAAATGAGAAGGTTAGAATGAATGAGCATTTAAGTCTCTCCCACATGATCAAAGATACTGAAGAAAAAAACCTTGAGAGGCTGAGAATCCTCTTCATCCGAATCTTTAAACTCAATGCAGATTGCAATATTCCTGGCCTACAATAGAACAAGAAACATACATGAAATCAGAGGTGGCATGTGTTGAGAAGCAAGATTACAGGGAAGCCCAAATCTGAAAAGCAACTTTGGAGCCCACTGCCAGGATTCAGAAACCTTTTTCACTCACCTTTGCAAAAGACTTTTGACTGTCATATTTCAAGGACTTGGGATAAACATAAAGGTGATTATTGTAGATGGTGAAAGGCTGAGTATGTTTTGGTATGCAGGGAACAAACTCTTCTACTTCAAACGTGACTAGAGTTTTGGTACTGTGTTCAAACTGTTTCATGGGAATGTAGGATGAATTAACATAATCTGAAAACATATTAAAAACAAACAAAATTGAAGCGAAAACCAAACTGACCAAAAACGTGTCTGGTTCCAATAGAGAATTTATACTTACTGGGAAAATCTGAAGAAACGTTATCAATTGTAATGTCTAGGTTGCCTAAAATAACAGGTAATTTGGCCATCTTCTCAGGTCTAGAGGAGAGAATAAGAGAAAAATGCAAAATTTAAAAGGTGAATTCCAAAGCTGACTCTGAAAAGAATATATGGAAAAGTAAGGAAAAGTATCCATTAAGAATCAAAACTATTCATCTAATTTTCCAATGATTGTGAGAAAAGAATTACAAGTCTATTAACATCTGACTTAACTGCCACTACCGGAGAATGACAAGTGAATTTCCCCAGACATATTATAGTCCTTTAAACACTGATATTTCTTTCATTTCCAACATTTTATACATAGCTTCCTAAAACATGTGACACATTTCCCCAATTCATAAGCCAAATTAATCAACATGAATTTAATAAATGGTTGTTTTGTACCAGAAACTTTGAATACAAAGATAAAAATGAAATAATCCCTGTCCTGAAAGAAATTATGTTCTGAGAGGAAAAATATATACACAAACAAACAGAAAGAATGTATAAAGGAAATTACGTGTGTGTATGTGTATATGTATTTGTATATGCATATATACACATGTGTATACATATATGTGTATAGTGTGTATACATACACACACATATGAATACAAGATACTAGCAGCTAGGGCTGTCAGGAAAGGTCTCATGTAAGAGAGTGACACTTGATCTGAGTTTTTGAAGGAAACTAGTTATTTTAAAGAGGCAGCGGTGAGGGGAGGGTGTTTTCAAGGTACAGGGTTGTGTAGGGCTTGTCTGTAAAGCTACAGAGACAGAAGATGGAGCATCATTTGTGAGGAACAGGGACGTTGTTTTAAAAAGTCCAACAACCAGATGGTATTTTCTTTACCAATATGAGCAAAAAATTCAAGAAAGGGAGTAGTGAATTTATTCCAGGCAACCTGACCTTGGTATTCTCGAGGCCCCAGAACCCCTTCATCAATAGGGTAATCTACTTGGAAAAACAGGACACAAATATAATGGTTGTCACATAAGAGAGTTTCTGACTGAGCCACTGAGGAGCTTCTGGAAGAGTGGCCTGTGCTTTAGGAAACACTTGGACAAATGTGAGAAGGATGGAGCAGGGAGGGGAGAGGCATTAGGAAGCTCGGGTAATGGTCCAGAGGAGAAGTGATGAGGTTCTACATGAGGGAGGTGGTCATGGTAGTTAGAATCTCCTCTGTCTCCTCCCTCCAATGTCAGCATGTCCTGATGTTTTACATTACTTACAAATCTAAGTCAACAGACTCAAGGGTGACCCAAAGCCCCTCCTACCGTGTACATCTTGTGACAGGTATTTTCCTTTACACTGAGGGCCTTTTCAGCTTTACTTCTGCATTTCTGTCTCCATTATGGATAGTCTCCATTGCTAGAAATGAGCAATTATTCTAAGTGCTTTGGAACTATACAGCACTAAGTTACAAAATGTAAGTTATTCATGTTGGTATGGGGTCGTGTGTGTGTATGCGTGTGTATGTGACAGAGAGAGAGACAGAGAGGCAGAGAGACAGAGAGAGACAGAGACAGAGAGACAGAGAGAGAGAAACAGAAAAAGAGAGAGAAGGGGGGGAGAGAGGGAGAGGGAGAAAGAGAAAAAAAAATATTTCTACAAAAACTTTTGAAAAAATTAGCTTTCAGTTTGTATAGCTTCACTTTGTATACAAAATACATTTGAAAATGTTCACATCTGGGGCATCTTTCCCAGTCTTATGGACCAGCTTTTCAAATGTGTTCTGTTAGACATAAGGTATGCAAAAGAGACACTGGTGGAGTTCTGAATTCCTAGGTATTTCAAAAGTAGCATGACAATAGTATAAGGTTAAAGTAAGCTGTCATCACCAAAGGAGATAAATTTCCCCAGGACTGGGCCCCATCTTCTACCCCAGTAGTGGGTACTCCTACCTTTCTGATGCCAACCACTGGGTACTCAAAAATCCTAACTGAGCTTACAAAGTAAAATTACATGTTAATGTTGCATTGTCTGAACACACTTGCAATAAACGACCTGTCTGGGGCATAAGAGACCTAATTACAAGTAAAAAAAAAAATCTGTTTTTGCAGCCCTGGTCCTGGGGTCACACAGATGCAACTCCTTTCTAAGGAAAAATAATATTTCCTATACTCCCACTAACCACACATCCTGGCTGACCCAATACAGAAGGGGGAAAGCAACTCAAAAACTATCCAAAGCATGTTCTATATTTTTGTTCATTTGTTTTTTCAGCCTCTTTCTCCTTTTCTATTTCCTGTATAGACCCACAGCTCAGGAAAGCAGCAAACTAGTTTCTTGGGCAAGGTTTTGGTTTTTTTTTTAAAGTCAATTGCATAGCATAGTCCTAAAAGGAAATACACTCTTTAGAAGCTATTGTTTAAAGAAGAGAGAAAATAGAAAATACAAATTTAAGCCACCTTGGATAATTGGATCCTTTTTTTTTGTCAGAACTGAACCGCTTGATACATGTAACCAAGAACTTCATTATGCATACAAGGTTCACAAATGCATGCAAATCCAGATAGTACTTTACAAGCAAACAGAGAGGTGTTTTAAATCTTGCTAGTCAATGTCACAGAATTAAGGTAAGTTAATATTTTATGGAAAAATTCTTATTATGGAGACTGCTGCTTAGGAGCTATCAGGTTTTCCACAGGATTAAGACAGGATGGGAACAGAGAGTAAGGATATCACAAACCTATAAAGAATAAATTATACAGATTTGGATCTAGCTACGTAAAAGTCAACAGTACCCGTCAGTAGGGAGGAAATTACTACTATCATGTAATACCTGCAGGAGTCCTTGCCCAATATTCCTCAGGTTACCTTCCAACTGTTCTGTTATATAGTTTGTATGTATCTATTCATCCATTCATTCATTTATACAATGGGGCTAAGTGACTTCCCAGGGTGACACAGCTAGTAAGTATCAGGCTGGATTTGAACTTGGGTCCTCCTGACTTCAGGACCAATGTTCTATCCACTGCGCCACCTCCCCCTCTTTCCTAAGACAAAACTATAAAAGTCATGTCTCTATAGTTAGAATGTAAACTCCTTGAGTAGGGAATGCGTTCTATTTTTTTTTCTTTGTATCCCTAATGTTCATTGATTGATTGATTCATACCTATTCAAATCTTTTACAGGACTGTTGTAGGAAAAGCACTTTGTAAGTCTTAAAGGAGCAGGCAAATCTATGTCTGTACTATTTTTAGCCTATTATAAAAAGCCTCCCAAGAGGTCTTCCCATCTCTAGTTGCTATCACCTTTGATCCATTTTAAAGACCACTGCCAGAAGAATTTTCTTTGGGCATAATGGTCATGCTATTCCTCTGCTCAGTATTCTTACTGACCACTGAGTGAGGCTTAGACTGTCTTGGCTGGGATGTAAGGCCCCCCAGAATCAGGCACCACTTACCTACGCAAAAGAGAGGGAGGGAAAATGAGAACGAGAGAGAGAAAGTGGGGATAGGGTGGAATAAAGAACAAATTTCATAGACAATTGGTTCCTGTTAGCATTATGCCTTAGACTTCCTCTCTGGGTAGGAATGGTGGATAAATATGGACACTTTAAGGTGGAAGTTAGGGTCAAAACTGCAAAGGAACATGGAGACAAAAGCAATCGTTTTCCACTGCTTTTGTGCCAGGGTCTCTTATGATACCCATGTTCAATCATTAAAGATTGCTTTTTTCCCCTCCAAAATAGGAAAATAAATACAAGAGTTTGAACTCACTTCCGGAAGTCTGCTAGTAACTTAAGCATGTCTTCGTTTGATAGCTTATTGTTGTCTTGTCTGTAGAGTGCAGAAAATCGAGCATTTTTGTCAAGGTTTCCAGAAGAGTCTTTAAACAACGTTCTGAAATATCAAAGTAGCAAGCTTTAAAATAGGTTATGGCAAGCCAAAACAAACATAGCAACTGAACACTAGTATCCAAATGAAGAACCATTATTATTCTACTAACTATAACCAAGAAAGATTTAATTATGTGAGGACGTGGCAGATTGATATAGAAGGACCAATAGTACTTCATTTACATAGGAAACTCCAGGGTGACAGTGAATGGTTTGTGTTTATGAAACAATGTGCAGCCAACTCCTTATGGTACGGATGACCACAATGGGGATTAGCTGCAGCCTTCCCATAGTTGATTCCTAGTCCCTCCTTGCTTTCCTGTTCAAGATCCCTTACATTCTAAGTTTCCTTCACTTTTCCAGTCATCACACAATACCAGTAGGAGTTGTTCTGTTATAAAACAATGGCCCATAAATGCATGCTGGCCAAGAGATAGTCTCAATGACAAGCTGGAGATGTAATCGTTTCCTAAAACTAATAGGACCACAGATTTAGTGCAGGAAGGAATTTTAAAGGATATCTGGTTCAGGGGAGGGGAACCTGTAGCCTCAAGGCCACATGTGGCTTTTGCCATTCAAGGGCCACACTTGAGGACATGTGGCCCCAAGGCCGTAGGTTTCCTATCCTTGATCTAGCCTAACCCCCAGTTTACAGAGAAGGATTACAGTTACAGAGAAGGGTTTGCCCAAAGTCATGTGGCTAATAAGTTGTTGTTGGTCAGACTAATTCTTCATGACCCCACTTGGGGTTTTCTTGGCACAGACAATGGAGTGGTTTACCATTTTCTTCTCCAGGTCATTTGACAGATGAGAAAACTGAGGCAAGTAGGGTTAAGTGATCTACCCAGGGTCACACAGCCAATAATTTTCTACGGCCACATTTGAACTCAGATCTCTCTGACTCTACACCTAGCACTCTGTCTACTGTGCCAGAAGAACCAGAATCAGAACCCAGGTCTTCTGACTCCAAATCTGATGCCTTTTCCATTGCATCACAAAGTTTCAACTTTGGAGAAAACAGTTTGCCTCAAACACAAGCACCCCAGAGAACCGCATCAAGATGAAGTGAGAATGTTACTAAAGACAGTTAAGAGCTGGCCAGTGAAATATTTTATAGGCATGAATCTTACCTCGCTGCCCAAGCAAATGGCATCCTGTATTGCCCTAGTCTTTGGCATGCCTGCTTAGCATTTTTCAGCACCTTCTGGGCAACCTGCAGGAAATCAAAGTAAAGTCAAGAAGTAAGAAAATGGTAGCAAAACATGGACAACGTCATAGACGTAGAGACAAAGAACTGCATTGCAAAGGAGAATTACGAAGACAGAAAACAGTGAAGATTTATCCTCTGAACCCTAGAAATAGCACTACAAACCTGAAAAGAAATTCACTTTTTTATAAATGGATGTGGAAAGATTTATGCACTCTGCAGCCACAGATCTTTTCAAAAGGTATTAGATAGGAAGAATCCAGGAGCATGCTGGAGCTAGATCAAACCAGCTTGCAAAAGCTGATTTGTTAAATTTTCCAAGTGGGCATTTGCACCTTAAAAATCAGCAAACACTGTAAATCAGGACTGGAATTATCATTTGCTGATTTTTAAAAAATCTCTTTTATCTCTCTGGGCATTTGTAAAATGAAGCAGCTGAATTACATGCTCCTTAAGGTGATTGTCAGCCTTAAAATCCTACAAAAATCACATACTGGAAACTATTCTCATGAGGGGACAAGACTAGCATAGACTCACAAAACTGGAATTAATGTTCTGGGGGGGTAGTCTTCTAATTTCTTTTGCCAAGATGAGGGGCTGTAGACAAAACATTAAGTAAAAAACAGGAAAAATCAAAGGGCATTTATTAAACCTCTAGTCATGTGTAGCAAAGAGATGTCTACACGTTTTTTTAACCAATCATCCCCATAGGGCAGGTTAATGCTTAAGCTTTTCTATATAACATGTATTCAGTGAAACCCTGGGAGTCATAAAGCTTCTCTCCCCACCGCAGCTTTTACCAAAAGTTTGTATTCTTATCAGGTGATTGCTATTCCTTGACCGCTGCTTTGCAATAGATTTACGGGCCACAGGAAAGTTATTTCACCATGGAGTGGGTCCTGTTGTCTTAGTGGAGTTCACTTTCCATGGCAAGGGAAGAAAAAGAAAAATTCAAGTGAAACATTTGTCAAACCCTGAAAAACTTTCAATGGAAAGCTTGATAACATAATTTCTACAGTAAATAGTCCCATGAGCAGCAGCGTAACATAAAACTGGTCTGCAGTCAGGTAAACCTAGTGCTGACACATATTAGCTGTGTGACCATGGACAGGTCCCCAGACAACTCTATGTATGTTCCCTACATACATCATACATACTCTGTGTATGATATAGATGAATGGCTCAGCTGTTTTGGTGGAGTGAGTGTTCATACCACAAATTCCCTTACCAATGAAATCACAGGTGTGGACACACCCCAGCCCCCAAAAAAGGATTGCTCTCTGTAGAAGAAAGGATGTGACAAGTCGACAGAAAAGTGGACTTTAAATAGCCCTTGGACACAAATCCCATACATACAGTAAACAGTGTGTTTGATCTTTCACACTCATAGATTATTAATCAGAACATAAAAGAATGTATCATTCTAAGGTTTCACCCTTTTTTAAACATCCCTCCAGGGACTGACTTTTACTATGCTTTAATCAGCCAAAAAGGTTTGCTGTTGGAAATATTGTGGCTAAGGAAACAGCGCCAGGCTGGGTGACCACAAGCACCAAGAAGCCTTCTATTAAATACCTCAAATCCGAGCTAAGATTTCCCCCAGTTCTCTACCCCTTGATGCTGACAAGCTTCTTACATAAGGCACCTTTCCTGCCTTCCTCTTATCCAAATCCAATAAAAAAAAATGACTAATATTGCTGCTAATCTGGTAAACCAGGAGATCATATCACCTCTGCTATTACACTAAAACAGCCAGGATTTGGGGACAGAAAGTGTATGCATCTGACAGTCAGGAGATCTGACTCTTTGGAACCTCAGGTAAGTCACAACTCTTCTAGGCTGCAGCAAAGAGATAAGCGTTTTAGGAGAGTCATTTCTAAGATTCTATGACAAGTCTATAGGGACTTCCCAAGCATATGATGTATGTACAAGTATTCTCTTACCATTCAGCTACTGGGTGCAAACTGCTTCTTCCTTGTACTACCGAGCTACTGTTTAACCCACCCTGCTCCTCTCCAGTCTGCAGTGAAGCTATGCTAGGTCAGTGGCATCAGGGCTAGGAGGAGAAATTCTTTAACTTTCTTTCCTTTGGGGCAACACACACGTTTTATTTTTCCTGGGGCTCTATCTAATGTTACTTACAACTCAGTTTGCTCTCAAATCACAAATCCATTTCCAAGAAGTACATAAACATTCTATTTCACACAAAGCTAGCATCTTCAGCCACATTAAAAAAATTACAGCACATAGAAACAAGGCAGTGAGAGTCTCACTGTACTCTGCCCCCATCAGACTACATATGGAGTGCAGTGTCTAGTCTGCACATCCCATTTTAGGAAGGTTAAAATGAAATTCAAAAGCCAAAAAACAGGATGAAATAGCAAAATAACTGTGTGGAAGTGGATAAAACTTTTTTTAAAAAAATCTGGATATTTTGGTTGATAAAATCTTATCTTTACAAATGCCTTGAAAAGTAGGACCAACAGGACTTGGTTTTTACACACACACACACACACACACACACACACACACACACACACACACACCCCTCCTCTTATTACCAAATTGAAACACAAAGTCAGAAATATCACATGCTAGAGAAAACTTCAGTAAAATGTAATCTCCCTAAAGGTTAAGCCTCCCTTTCATTTTGCTTTGATATTCCCAGTAGCTAACAAAGTGCATGCACAATAAATACATATTGGATTAAATTAGAATGTAAGCAATGCCTCAAAGCTGGCTCTTATTGGGCATTAGGGCTATAAACTTAAAATAAACAAAAGCTTCAGCTTTTCTTTATTCTTTTCCTCATCACAAAGCGTAAGATGTCTCCTACCTTAGATGAGTCTGAACTTTTCATGTATGGCTCAGCACAATGTGTAATGCTTCCCTGGAGGACTTTTTCAATTCTAGCCACAAGAAATATATCAGGATGGGGACACGTGACTGAGAATATTCCCTGCAGTAGAAAAATAATTTTTTTCAATAAAAAACTTATAACGTTACACAAGTCACATACACACAAGTTTCTAAAGCAGTGGGACACATGGACGCATTCTAATTATCAATGGCTGAACAAGTTGTAGCATATGATTGTGATGGAGTACTACTGTGCTATAAGAAATGATGAGTGCAACGATTTTAGAAAAACATGGACAGACTTGCACAAAATGATCAAGAGTGAAATGAGCAGAACCCAAGAAAACACTGTATACAGTGACAGCAACATCGTTGTAAGAACAACTTTGAGCGACTAACTCATTTTGACAATGACAAATACCCAAATTCACAACAAATGACATATGAAGGAAGGCACTATCTCCACCCAGAGAAAGAATTGACAAATAGAAATATGTAGAGAATTTTTTTACATATATGTACATATTTGTGTCTGATGGTAACCATCTGGGGGGCAAGGAAGAAAGAAAAGAAAAAAAAGAAATTTACATGATAACTTTATTATATATTTAAAAGGAATACCAAGGTGTACATAATAGATTTGTAGTTTCATGTGCAATCATCTTTTATTATACTACATTATGGAAATGGTTTCATTATTCCATAAATCAAAAATTAAATAAATAATTAAAAAATTATTGGTATGTCAAACTGGGTAACAAATGGAAAATTTATACTAATTAAAGAAAACACTTGCAAGTTTGGAAGGGGGAAAAGTAAAAAGAAAGCTCTAAATTAAGAAAGAGAAAATGAGTAAGGCCTCTTTTTTCTACTTTACCCTAAGCTGAACTGTTTTTCCTCCACCAGTGATTAATTACATTATCCCTAAATCCATGATGAAGAATGATATGACTCAATATTGGAAATTTAAATTTTATTCCCATTCTTAAGCACCCCGATCTTAATCACAGTTCTCCACTGTGAAACCTTTGTCACATTTATAGTGGTGGGATTTGAAGTGAAAACAGATATAACAAAGAATGAGGGTCCTCCATCTCTAAAGTTGCCCTAATAAGATGGGCATTCACCTCATTAATGAAACACTTTTTTTCATCCATACCTGCTTTGGATACTGCAACATGGCTTCATGAAAGAAATTTTGAATCCTCTGTAAACTGTCTCCACTGCCATTCACCATGTGCTGGGGAGGGCCAGGTAGCATTTGTCTCACTGAGAAGTGGTTCAGATCCACATGAAAATCGGCAGAAATCTTTCTATTATGCTTTATGTCGAACAGTGAGAGGGTCACAAAGAAAGGCTCTACCTGGAAGAGAAGGAACAAAATATTGGTTACCATCTCTATTACCTAACTTGTGAAAAGGAAGCACTGGTTAATGAAGAAATACTGGCGGTACGCTACTAAAGTTGAACATGTGTGTCCTTCCTTAGTTATTTCTATTATACAAGAGGACTACTCTGTGGCCAAAAATGTTTAATTTTGATAGGTACAACAGGAACCAAATTTACAGTACTGTCTGAATCTATTCCTGGTCTATTTATGTGATCCACAGAAAATAAATCATGACTCCAATAAAGCCTTAAATGTAAAACATCAAAAGCATCCAACGTCTTATCATTCACATCCATCTTGACCTTGGAGACTAAACAATGCCCATGACTACATCTGTGCTCATGGCTGTTCTAAAGCATTCCTAACCTCTCTGAGGAGGGAAATGGAGATTCCCAGGCTTAGACAGCCCTGAAAACTGCTTATCATGTTGAAAGGATATGAATGCCTCTGATGCCACACACAAAAAAAGATAGATAAATATTTTCAAAAGCAATTACGTTTGTTGTGGGTCCTTCCTCGTTCTCAGCAACACAGCATTGCAAATTAAAAGACAAATCATTGCACTTGACGAGAATCCTTTTCCCAAACTTCTCTTCAAACGGCTTCACTTCTGGTTCGAGTCCCGTAAAGTCAAGCTTCTTAAAAAGAAAATGAGCCAATGGTAAATACTGCCATTTTAAAATGCATATCATAAGCAATTTCTCTGATTGGTTTTAGATGTCAAACAAAAATATACTTCTCACCTGGGCATCGGGATCCAAGACAAAGAGCTTAACTCTGCTTTCACTTTTTAATTTGATCTCTGCTTCTCGGGTGCTCTGTAATTAATAACGAGGGCAACGGGTTACACTTATTTTGTCATTCAGCATTTTCATGGACTCATCCAAACGTGTTGCCATCTTTCCTAATCGAAAGCCTTATAAAACAGTCAACAATAGTTTCTTTATCCATTACTAGCAGCATGCTGCTAACTGCGTAATAATCGGCTCTCCAGAAAGAAAAATAATGCATGCACAACACACTTTCATGTTTTTTGCCCATTATTGACATTTTCTCCATCACTCTGTTAAATCTAGAAAATCAATGAAATAATAAATCAAGCCCTGATTTGTAGTGTTTGCCAAATCCCAAGGTGTAAATACTCTCTCTGAAAATTTAACAATCAGTTCTCACCCCTCAGGGTAAGCTTACTGCAGCACACCCCTGTGTTACCTACCATATGTCTGGCATACTGATAAGTATAGCTGGAAGTACAAAAAATAGTGTAAGCCATGGTTACTGCCCCTAAGAAGCTTACAACGTAGTTGGGGAGAAAAACACGGTACACCAAACAAACAGAGAACAATTAAGTATTTAACAATGTGCACTGACTTTAGAAGTACAGTAGAAATTCAGGGAAGGATGAGCTTAGGCAAGAGAAGGTAGAACTTGAAGGATAGGTGAGATTTCTTTAGATAGGAGATGTCATAGGAAAGGCATTATTGAGGAGAGGAACGGCACTGATCTATCAATCAACTGGCAAGTGTCTACTGCTATTTGACGGGCTCTGTGCAAGGCGTTAGAGATCAAAGACAAGAATAAAATTCCCTACATTCAAGGAGCTTATGTTCAATTCAGAGGAAACAATATGTACATATATAAATATACCACAACAAATGCAAATTAGTTTGAGGAAAGAAAAGCCTTATACATTTTAGGAAAGTCAAAATATATTCAATGAATGAATGTTCAAATCGCATTTGAGAGACTATGTACATCACAAATAGCTCTTCTGCTGGTTTTGGAAAGTGGTAGTTAAGAAGACACTAAGCATGTGGATCCACAACAAAGTCAACCCTGAAGCTTAATGAGACTGCTCTAGAGTAAGTACACAGCACTCTAGCAAATAAAAGCGCTACCATAAATAGTAATTTAATTAAAGGACTACAAGTAATCCATTCAATCTTGGGTTAATTACTTAATTTCTCAAGGCCTCAGTTTCTTCATCTGTTACATGGTAGCACTGGCTTCATTGAGCTTAAGGTCCCTTCCAGCTTGAACTATATTATTCCTGGTTATAACTGTCAACTCTGGTAACAAATGACCACTGTCACAGAGGTTTTGCAACCACTGTTAAAACTTCAAAGATACCAAATTGCTCACATAGGGTAAAAGCAAAAAGCTTTCTTGCTTCTGTTGGGGGAGAGAAATTAGACACGTGTCAGGGCCTTCTCTAGTAGGAGACCCAAGACAGTGGGGCTTAACCTTGATTTATATATTTGTGACCAGATAAAGAATCAGTCCAGTGTGGTGGAGCAAAGTGGTGAGACACAGCAGCCACTGTGTCTAGTAACAACAAGTCCATTCATAGCAGAGCTTCACGTCTGGGCCTCTTGGTGCCTGCCCAAGCTCAGGGACCATCAATTCTATGACTTAGTTGCAGCAAAGTTCATCCAGAGGGAGAGTGCGAAGGATTGTTGTTATGCCAAGCTCAGGGTACAGCTTGCTTGCTGGGCCTTAGCTCAGCAAAACAGGGTGTCTAAAAAGAAAGAAGATCCTGACATAACCTAAACTTCATTGCCATAAGAAAGCTGTCAAAGGATTAATATTCCAAAATGTACATGTCTTGGGGCAAAAAAAAAAAAACAATCTGTACTCCTTCTCTAGATATTCCATAATCAGTACAGGGCTGGGGGAGGGGGAGGAGGAAATGCAATAGATTTCTTACAAGCAACCCTGAGATCACAGCTGCCCTTCATCTATCAAACACTCTGTACTTAGAAGAAAAAAGAAAGGAAAGGAAAACATGAAAATAAAAAGGAAAGAGTAAAAAAGGAGATAAAGGAAGAAGAACTGTTTATAGAACTTCATATTCCTTCAGAAATGAGGAAAACAGTGAAAATTTTCAAAGGAAGAACTACTTTTCCCTTCTGTCCTACTCATTCTCCTTACCACCTTCTAGATACTATAAACATCTTCCACAATGGTTTTTACAAGGTGAGGATGACCTACTCCATCCACTATCTCAAAGATGTTATAGTTTTCAAAAGAAGACAATTATAGTTGATACTTTCTAGGCTTTCCAGTCACAAAGCATTTCCATCCGGGCCTCAAAACAACCCTCTTATAGTAGAAATATCAGAATCCCCATTTTAAATAACAGGGAACAATCTCAGAAAGGCTAAGTGATCACAGAGGTCTTGGAGATGCCCTTATAGTGGGATATATATATGCCTTAAGTGAGACCAACAGGTGCAGTCATTTGCTGAAGGGCAGACATGTGGAAAAGCCAGGAATTTGCAACCTTCATAGCTACAGCGGTATAGGTATTAATGCCACTTATACTCTAAGCTTAATAATTAGGGGCAAATCCAATTCAACAAACACTTGTTAAGGAAGAGAATACAGAGTATCGTGCTAGCACTGGGAATGATACAAAGATTGGGTAAGACAGACTCTCTGCTCTTAGGGAGCCTACGTGAAGGTTAAATTACACATATACATACAATAATAAGTGCATCATGGAGATAGAAAGGTATGCAATGCAACCTAGTATAGTGGATAGAGCACTGGACCTGGAGTCAGGAAGACCTGGGTTTGAATCTTGGCTGAGAAACTTAGAAGTTTTAAGTCACTTAAACTCTCTGAGTATCCATTTCCTCATTTGTAAAATGAGAGGGCTGAATCTCATGGTACCATTCTATTCCAAGCCTATGGGACTATAATTCCTAAATGGTGAACAGACTATTATTAACTGGGGATATCAGGGGAAAGCTTCATTAAGTCAGAGGGGCTTTCAGGGAAAAGTAAAATTGCCAAAAGTGGAAAGAGAAAGGACATCCTAGCCAGAGAAGGAGGGAAAACAAACTCAGGGATAAGAAAAGAAACAATGTCTTTGGGTGTTGGCTAGCTGTCTTAGTTTGGTTGGCACAGAGGACACATGAAGGTGAGTAGTTCAAGATAAGCCTGAAAGGATGGATGAATGGAAAGTATGCCAGAATGTAGGGCTTGAATAGGTAGGTTAATGAGTTAGAACTATTTCATAAGCAGTAAGGATCTTAGAAGGAAGTTCTCTTTTGAAAAGACTATGGTTATTAACAAAACTAAGCATGAGGAAGATTAACCTGGTAGGAATACAAAAGAGATAAGCGGGGTGGGAGGAAGGGGAGGAGTATAGAGACTGGTGAGCAAATTATTGCAAAATTTCAGATAATAATGAGGGCCTGTGCATTAGGGTGGGACCAGAGGGAATGACCAGGAATGGACAGATGCAGGAGAATGAGGGGGAAGCATCAATCAACAGGATGTGGCAAGTGGCAAATGATTAGATCTAAGAGCTGAAGGAAGAAGTCAAAGAAAATAATGAGGTTTCAGGCATAGGACACTGGGTGGTATCTGAATTAGAGAACTGAAAAAGAGTTGTAGTAAAAAAAAAAAAAAGGTGTTAAAGTGACAGATAAACTTAGTTTTGGAGGTATCAACTGTGATGTGTCCTATAAGCATATGGAAATACTGGTCAGAAGCTTGGCATGGTGGTCAGGGTTGAAGGTATATATGAGTCATTTATGCAGATGCCATGGGGATAAATAAGAAAAGTCAGAAAAGAAAATGGAAGACAGAGGTGGGGGAAAGGAGGAGAGGAGAGAAGAGAAGAGAGCAGATCAAAAGAGAGAAGAGGAGAAGAAGGAAAGGGAGGAGAGGGGAGGATGTTGAAGACAGAAATTGGGCAAATGCTAACGTTATAGGGATAAGGAAAAGGATCTAGCAAAGGAGATAGAAAGAAAGTATAAGGTAGATCAGTAGAGAGAAGCATTCCAGAAGCCACGAGAAGAAAGAGGATCTAAGAGGAAAGGTTGAGTGGCAGTGTCAAATGACACAGAATGATCTAGAAAAAAAGACAACTGGATATGGGGATCAGGAAGTCACTGGGAACTGGTGAGAGAGCAATTTCCCTGACAGGTATAGAAGTCTAATCACAAGGGACTGAAAGAGTACTGAGTTCTGAGAGAGTGAAGGTGCAGAGGCAATAGGTTACCATTTCAAGGTCTTGCAGTAAAAATCAGAAGAAAGATGGCAAATACGAAAAGTTAAAGTCTAAGTTGAAAGTACTCACCCTAATGATAAATTGTCAGAAAAAAAATTTGTTCACCTAGATTTTTTTTTTTAAACAGAGAGGGCTGGATCCTGAAAATTTACTGCAACTTTTTAGTAAAATATGTTTTTTCTTTAAAACGAAATCCCCTTATGCCCGACGGGCTACAAAAATGTGCATATCCTTTGACCCAGCAATATCACTTCTAGCACTGTACCCCAAAGAGATCATAAAAATGGGAAAGGGTCCCACATGTACAAAAGTATTTATAGCAGCTCTCTTTGTGGTGGCCAAGAACTAGAAATCAAGGGGATGCTCATCAATTGGGGATGGCTGAACAAGTTGTGGTATATGAATGCAATGGAATACTATTGTGTTATAAGAAATGATGAACAGGAAGACTTCAGAGGGGCCTGGAAAGATTTATATGAACCGATGCTCAGTGAAAGGAGCAGAACCAGGAGAACTTTGTACACAGCAACAACCACAGTGTGTGAGGAATTTTTCTGGTAGACTTAGCCCTTCACAGCAATGAAAGAACCTAAAAAATTCCCAATGGATGCCTGAGGCAAAATGCCATCCACATCCAGAGAAAGAACTATGGAACTGGATTGCAGAATGAAGCAGATCATTTTCTCTTTTGTTATATTATGTTTTGTTTTATTTTTTCTCCCATTCATTTTAATTCTTCTATGCAACATGACTAAGATGAAAATGTAAAAAAAAAAAAAAATGAAGTTCCTTTATAGGTTATTTATACTACTTCTGAGAATAATTGTATTCTTTTTTTCCCCAGGAATATTCCCCATCCAATTGGACAAGTCCCCGAGGTAGTTTCTTCCTCTCACCCACAATATGGAGAAACTTTACCTAAAAGAAAACAAAGTTGCCTCTGGAACCTGATTGGCCCTGGTTTCCTTGATATAGCTTCCCACTCATCTAAGGACATAAAAAGTCCCAGCCCCATAGAACCTGGATCCCTTGAAAATGGACTTCTGAAGCCCATCCAAGTAGGACTTCATGTTATCCCAACCTGTTGATCAGACACTCTTCCACAGGGAGATAACTACAAGGTGAGGGGTGAGATGGAGGTAGAGGAGAATATCCAGAGAAGCCACTCTCTCTTTGATGAGTATCCTTACTGTGTCAGGGCAAAGCAAACTACCTTGTGTTAAATGTTCAATGACTTGTGAGTATCTCATTTCTTCTCAACACTGAACCTGAACTTTAGTTCAGATGTTGATATTGGAACCATGCTTCTGACACCCTATTATATCCTAGACTGTATGTCACATATGTGTAACGGGGGTTGTGGCGGGGTAGGGGTGGGTAAGAAAGCAGTGGATTGGACTTAAAGAAGCCTCAATTCTGACTTAAGCTCTGTGACTCACTAGTTGTATGATCTTAGAAAATTCACTTAATCTCTCTAGGCCTCAGTTCCCTTTCCCAGTAAACTAGATCATCTCTATGGTTCTTTTAAAAAAATTATTATTTTTTGAGACTGAGTCTCCTAGGCTGAAAGTGAAGCTGCTACTCATGGGCTGATCCCACTCCTGATCAGCACAGAAACTTTGATTTGCTCTGTTTCTGACCCAAGCAGGTTTCCCTTCCTTAGGCAGTCTGGTAGCCCCTCTGCTCTCAGAAGCTCAGTATATTAGGGTGGACACCCTACTGGCTTAACCTATTGAAGCTCAAGTAATCCACCAGTCTCAACCTCCCCAGAAGCAGGGACTGTAGGCAATGACCACCACACCCAGCTCTGGTTCTTTTTCAGTTAGAAAGGTCTCCTAAGACATAATACAATTCAAAAAGTCAGATTAGCTACCTTCCCAATCACAATTCTATCAAATTCCTTGATCTCAAAATGCAAAGGAAATGACCTTCTTGGGGGAAAAAAAAATAGAGGCAAGATCAGAGTAAAGAAAAGCAGAAAAAAATAGGGAGTGACCAAGAGCAAAGGATTCTGGGAACTAGTTCACCCTAACCATATCCAGCCCCTACTTAGTTAAAAACAGCAAGACACATCTTCTGAATGTCACTTGACGTAAATCTTTGTTGAATTGAATTAGACGTCAATATAATGGAGTGGAAACTGGAAAGACAGGGTTGTTTGTTCAAAAACAATAACTAGGGTGGGGAACAAGTTGGGCTTGTGACAGAACCAGGTGTTCTGGTTTCAAAATGTCAGGCTGAAAACAATTTAGGAGGGAGATGACTCTCATTTGGCGTGGACCCAAGTTTAAAGTAGGAGCAACTGTTAGAGGGAGAATAAAGCAGGAGTGTTTTGTTTTGTTTTTGGTATGTCTTTAGACAAAGAGGTGACAGGGGTTGACTAACAAACTCTCTGACGTCACCTAAAACCAAGGCTACCAGAAGGCATTGCACAACCTTTATCAAATAATAAGTATTAGGCAGATACTAGGAGGTTGAAATGCTGGCTGTTGAATTAGAAGAGAACAATGGACAATAATAGGGGCAGGCAGGCCAGTTGTGACCATCGTTTCTGCCATAACTTTCTGTGGAAGAAATTGACTTTTGATTGGTGGTAGAGGTAGGAGTTGTGTATTTATTAAATTATTAAATCAAAATATTAAATTTAAAAGCCTCCAATAAAGACTTAGACCAATGCTTAATTGTTACATAAACGGGACAAAGGTTATGTTAATGACACAAAACTCTGGCAGATCCCATCGACCTATAAATATAATAACTATAATATTTCTAGAGTACTTATTATGTGGTGAGCTTGCTTGAGAATGAAAGACTTAGAGTCCAAATGATGGACTGCACATCCACTTTAGAAGAAAGAATCTAGCTAATTTAATTCCAATAAGCAATATTTATATAGAATTTTAAGACTTGTAGTGTGACACAGTGGATAGAGGAAGACTTGAGTTCAAGTCTTGCCCCTAACACATTCTGGCTCTGTGACTCTAGCTAGGAAAGTCACTTAATGTTTCAGCAATCTAGGCAACTCTGACTAGAAGGTATTGATTTACAATGGTAAAGGAAAATTCTTCACTTGGGAGTTCCATATACCAACAAAATCACAGTTCAGGTCCCTATCCCTATATATCCCTGTATAGATAGCATACCATTTGCTTCTTACAACAACCCTCTGATACATTATATATACTACAGCATATTTTTATTCCTGTTTTATAAAGGAGTAAACTGAGGCCCTGTGAGGTTGGCCAATTTGCTTGTCTAGTGAGAAGGAAGATTTGAACTCAAGTCTCATAAGTTTATAGACTTAGCCCTGAAAAGCACCTTAGAGGCCATCTAGTCCAACAGATAGGAAGTAGCTAGGTGGCTCAGTGGATAGAGCACTGAGCCTACAGTTAGAAAGACCTGAGTTCAAATATGGCCTCAGATACTTATTAGTGTGACCCTGGGCAAGTCATTTAACTTTCTGTTTGCCTTAATCCAGTAGAGAAAGAAATGACAAACCATTCCAGTATCTCTGTCAAGAAAACCCCATAGACAGTATAGTCCATAGGGTCACAAAGAGTCAGTCATGACTGGAAGACTAAACAGCAAAAGTCAACCTACTCTTTTGACAAATAAAAAAGCCAAGATACAAAGCAGTTAAACGCCTTGCCTGAAGTCACACATAAGAGAGGCAGAGCTAGCATTCAATCCTGGATCCTTTGAATTAGAATCCAGAACTCTTTCCACTGCATCTCCTGACTCCAAATTCAGCCTTCTCACTACCATACCACAATGTCTTTAGGCTTAGATAGGTTCATCACCAAAAAATTTACTATAAAAAAGGATAGGTTTGGGTTTTTTTCAACCATGGCAACTCATAGAGAGTGTCAACTAAGATGTAGAAGGAGGAGCAGTCTGCATCTGCAGAGGGAATCCCCTCACCTATGAAATCACGAAACCTTGAGGAACTAAAATAAGTTTAAAATAGTGCATGTTGTCATAAATAACTATAGATATCATATAACTAAGGTACTGTAGATACCAGAGATACTGAGCCCTAAGATGTTCACAACACTTTCATGTTTGGCTGCAAATAAGACAACAGGATAAAAAAAAAAGCTTTGGGTATACAAAGGTCATGTCCCCTAATCTTCAACGTGATAGTATATAATACTGAATGAATATATAATTCAGTTCAATTAGCTTATAAAACAGTCTAAAGGGCTTGGACCCACATTATTCATCCCGTAAGCAAAAGCAATCTTTAGGGAAATCTAGAGGATGAGATAGCAAGTATTTTTTGACTGAAACAACTTCCTGTCAATCATATCCTGCACAGCTATGTTTCAGTCACAAAGGAAACACAAAAAACAAACAAAACATAGCAACAGGATGAGTGGACAGAGGCAGAAAAGAACAGGAAGAAGGCTGTACTAATCAAATTACACCCTTAACAAGCGCCCACATTCATTCCTCCACTGCTCTATTACTTTTCCACTACAATTCAGACCCAACCAGCACACCTATTCCCATCCCTTTATATTCCTTTATTATTCCATCTGGTAGCTTTTTTTTTTTATCATTATACCCTGTTTTACCTTCCCCTCATGGCATTTATTCTTTCATTTTTATGGTGAAGGAGAAAAAGAACTGGACTTAAAGTCCAAGACCTGAACCAAGGTACCAGATGTGATTATTGGACCCCTGGGCAAGTTCAAAGACACAAGAGTGTTGTTTAGAGACTTCCAGCTATTTAACATTAGACCTACCATAAGAATTTTTCTATTTAGCAGTAATTATGTTCATGCACTAAAATTTTTACAGATACACTTCACCTGTAAAATGGATGCATTGGATGAGGTGATCGCTAAGCTGTCTTTCAGCTCTCACATTCTATGATCTTATGATTCAACCTCCAGCTGTCCTCCTCCAAACTGCTCCCACCCCATTTTATATAAACAAACCTAAAAACAAGAGTCAGGCTTAAATAGACCAGCCTTAATCACACTACTGTACGACCCGTATCTCATGATGTAGTGAGCACAGCAACTGCTCTGGGGATTAAAATGAACCAGGAGCTACATCCCGCCAACCAGGTGGCAAGTTTCCTGAAGTCTTCCTTATCTGTCTTGTCCTTCCAACACAGCCAAATGCATCAGATAGAGCACTGGACTCGGAATCAGGAAGACTCATCTTCACAAGTTCAAACCCAGCCTCAAACACTTACTGTCTGCATAACTCCAGACAAGTCACTTAACCCTGTGTGCCTCAGTTCCTCATCTATATAGTGAGCTGGAGAGGGAAATAGCAAACCACTCCAGTATCTTTGCCAAGAACACCCTAAATGGGATCACAAAGAATCAAACAAGCTGAAAATTACTAAATAACAGAAATACACAGAAAGGTGTCTTTAAGACAGGAATGACAGCAGGAAAGGGAAGAAGGAAGGGGAGGCAGATGGGGAGAGGAGGTAAGAGAGATTGACAGTAGCCACTTACTGCAAAATGAATGAGAAGGATTTTTTTCAGAGAAACATGGAAAGACTTATATGAAACGTTGCAAAGTAAAGTGAGAACATCATACACAATAACAACAATACTGTAAAGAGAAACAACTCTGAAAGAATTTAGAACTGTTCCATTCAAAGACACACTATAATTCAAAGGAGAGGTAAAGAAGTGTGCTTTTCAACCCTTGACAGAGAGGTCATCAATTCAAGATGCATAGCTTCAGACATAGCCAGTATATGAATCTGCTTTGCTTAACTCTGCATATGTTGGAAAGCTTTCTTTTCTTTTCTCTTTTCAATTTAGGAATGGGGATAGAAGGGAGAGGGAGCTAGGCAATCCGAGAAAAGGAACAAAAGAGGATCACGTAAGCAATTTTAGTAAAAAAAACCAAAACAAAACAGAAGGAAGGTCAGGAAGATGCACACACACAGAGGAAAGCTTTGAAAGTTATATGTGACTACACATGTATCAAGTTGCTTGCCTTCTCAATAAGTGGGACTGGGAAAGGAGGAAGTAAGAGAATTTGAAATTCAAAGTTTTAAAATATGAATGTTAAAAATTGTCCTTCATTTAATGGGGAAAAATAAGATACTAAAAAAAATATGTATTAGGGAATAAAAACTTCACAACCAAATGCAGAAAAGAAGAAACATTAAATGCAATATCACAATGCAATAAAAATTCCATTCAATAAGGAAAAAAAGAAAAAGAGAGTTACATGGTACACTTTTATATTTTAAAAGAAAGCAAGCTGAACATCATGGAGAGTCACAGTTCCAATGAACAACCTCTTTTTCTGTTTTATGGTGTATATGGAAATGCTTGTTTTATTTTGGTGCTTGCAAAGTACAAACTAAGATTCTTTCTTAAAATTTTCTTAAATCCCTACTCTCAGGGAGCTTATAATTAACTGGGAAAATGTCATGTATACCCTAATTATTGTGCAAAGAGTAGCATTTTATAAGCATTTAAGAGTTATAAAGTACTGAACTCTCCTAGCTCAGAGGAGTAAGAGATCATTTCTGATACCACATACCTGGTTAGAGTAAAATCATTTCCTGACCTGGATAATATCAGTACTAGTTTGGGAGTTGCAGATTTATTGACTTATACAAATCCAAATGGAACCTCCAGAAGCTAAAGAAAAAGAATGGGTGATGAAAAAGCAGAGGCAACTAGATAGTCTAGTAACAACAGTGTTGGGACTTGAAGTCTGGAAGATCTGTGTTCAAATCCCACCTCAGACCCTTGTTAGCTGTGTGACTCCAGATAAGCTGCTTAACCTGGGCCTCAGTTTCCTCACCTGTAAAATGGGGATAACAGCAGCACTCGTCTCCCAAGGATTTCTTGTGAGCATCCAACAAGACAGCATATGTAAAGTACTTTAAGGCATCAGATAAATGTAAGTTATCCAGAAGTCTAGCAGTTACGAGGAGAGAGATGGGGCAACAGTTAAGAGAAATAGAGGAGTGACGAGATGGAAAAGACTATCCACATCCAGAGAAAGAACTATGGCATCTGAAGGCGGATCGAAGCACACTATTTTCATTTTTTGTTGGGGGTTTTTTGTGTCTTTCCCCTTTTGTTCTGTATCTTCTTTCACAACATGGAAATATGTTTAACACAACCGCATATGTATAACCTACATCAGATTGTTTGCTGTCTTGGGGAGGGAAGATGGGAGATAGGAAGAAAAATCTGGAACTCAAAATCTTATTAAAAAAAGAATGTTGAAAACTATCCTTACATGTAAGTGGAAAAAATAAAATATTATTTACTTTAAAAAAAGAAAAAAATGGAATGGAGAAGTCAAAACACATGTTTCTTGTGGTTTAGAGAGAGACCTGAATATGTTTGTAGGGCTGATGGGAAGGGACCAGTGGAGAAGGGAATACTAAAAACTCATGACAGGTGGATCAAGGGTCCTGGGTGAGACAGAGACAAAGAGGTTATTTGGAATAGTTATCATGAGTGAGGAGTAAGCAAATCTCTTCTGTGACCAACCAATTAATCAATTAATAAACATTTATTAAGTGTCTACTGTGTGGCAGGAAAAGATGCAGTCAGTTTAGAAAATACAAGAGGGTAAATGAGAAAAGCTATTTTCTGATGGTCTCTATCTAAAGAGGAATCTAGGTCATCCTTTTCATTTTTTTAATGAGGGGCTTAAAATGGGAGCAAGGAAAAAAATGTTTTGGAATACATGCTTTGGTAGAAGAGAGGTGTCAATAAAGGTAAATAAAATAAGGGCACTGACATGCACTACAGAGGATCAGGGTGATGCCACAAATTTGTAATGGGTAAGATTAGCTCAAGTTCATGACAATGTCCATTTACCTTTGATGGATAAAATGAGCTTTGCCAGCCTTAAAGTCCTAAGCAAAGGTTAGCTATTTTATCATCATTATCACCACCATCATCATCATCCTCATTCTCCTCAATAGACCTGGAGCAAGCAGGCACATTGAGGCACAGGAATAAAAGAACACAATTGGTTCAGGGAAACCAAGGATTCTAAGGTAGTAACTAATAACACATTAAAACAGCAAACTATGAGATTAAGGTTGGGGAAGTAGATGAGGAAAACTAGGACAATGTCTGAAAGATGAGTTAAGTTCATAAAAAGGGTGAAGAGTAAATTTCCTGTAACTGAGAAGGGGAGGGGTAAACGGATAGAAGGTTTGGGTCAGAGATCAGAAATTCAAAGTTCTGGATCTTGGAAGAAGTTCAAATCTGAGGGATGGTGAGATCTATGGCAAAGACACGTGGGCGTATGGCTTAAATCAGGTAGAGAAGGTCACGGAGACAGAAAAGACATAAGAATTTAAGTAATTTTGTTGCTAGATGGTACAATAATATAATAATACTCAATAATTATGGTCACCAAGTGGAAAGGAAGGCCATGATCTAATTTATGAAAAGTTTGGAGAAAAATTGAAGGGTCTACAGATGACAGTGACAAGACTGGAGTCTAAATGGACTGCATAGTTCTCACAGGAGGAAAGATCATTAAGGAATGATGGTAGAGGAATGGTCTGGAAACAGGATTAAGATCACCTTTCCTTCTGGACTTGGGAGTCAGGGAAAGTGTGAAAAGTGGTCTCCCCATGGAAAGGCTCACTGAGGATGTCATGTGTTCCTGAAAGATGCAGTTTTCTGCTAATGTGTGGCAATGGAAGGAATCTTGGTGGAAAAATTCAAGGCCTAAGGGGAGTCTGTTAGAGCTGGAAACGTTTACATTCAAAAATAGCATTCTCTCTAATAGCTAGCAACTAGATTCTATTTCACTATTTATCAACTCAAAGCTATTTAACATTTGGACTTAAAAGAGGACTCTTTCTAGTTGGTGGTACCAAGTTGGTTCATAGACTAGATTTTACACAATTATTTTCTGGATTTCACTCTCATAAAGAGGTATTTCAGCAGTCTAAGAACCTGTCAGGAAAGATTTAAAAGTACTCATGATCTTTCAAAGGATAGCAATGGCAAGGCAAATCTCAGTGATATAAAGGAAAAGGGAAAAAAAGCACTGAATAACTCTTTAAATACAAAGATAGAAACCTAGAGTGAGGAACCAAAACATTGCCTGACCTCAACTTCGTGGAAACAGGAACTTACAATGGCAGTACTAAAATTAGCTTTAATAGGTAGGTGCTAAAAAAGACACTGTGGTTACTTCCAAACCCTAAAGAAATTTAGGTACCTAAATTCTTACTGTAGGAGGAGAGTTGATATTGGAGAAAAAGAACTCTGCTTGAAAATGAAGGTCAGAGTTCAATGCCAGCACACTGTTATTTGTACTTTTGTAAATCAATTACAATCTATCAGATACGTTGTTGTGCAGTCATGTCTGACTCTTCATGACCTCATTTGGAGTTTTCTTGCCAAAGATAATGGAGTGGTCTGACATTTTCTTTTCCAGTTCATTTTATAGATGAGGAAACTGAGGCACACAGGGTTAAGTGACTTGCCTTGGATCACACAGCCAGTAAGTGATCAACAGCAGATTTGAACTAAGGAAGATGAATCTTCCAGATGACAGGCTGGGCACTCTAGCCACAGCGCCACAATCAGGTACGTTAGCAGCACCAAAATTAAAACATATTCTGGAGTGATTATTCAAGGTCAAAACTTAGTTCCTAATGTGAGCCTTCTTCCCTACTCAAAAAAAAAAAAAATTGAACAGTAAAAAAAACACAGCAAGTAAGACAATGAAAATTTTCTTTTTGTTCCTTCTTCATTAAAAAGTTTAAAACAACCAGCAAACACTTCTATTTTGAGCAAACACTAGGCAGAGTGTTGTAGTAACCCAGGGCATGAGATATTTATCAATGGTCCTCAATCCCAAACTTAACCTTAATTTCTTTTGCTTGAATGAAGAATTTATCTCCGGTGGAGGTAGGGTCAATTCCACACAGACCTGGGAAATGCAAATCACTATAATCATGTGGGAAAAAAATTCATCAGGCTCTTGGTTGTTCTCCTAGCTTTTGCAAAACAGTATTCAATGACTAGAAGTATCATTTAAAAAAAAAAAAGTTAAAACTGCCCCTGAGCATCTGTTTAGTGTCACAGGCAAAATAAACTGAAGTCTGACTCAAAAAAAAATTTTTTTTTTGTTTTGCTCTAACAACATTGCAGCTCATATCATTTGCCTTTACATAAAGAAATAAACAGAAGTCTTGGAAAACTAACTGCTAATAAGTCCAGCAGGTATAATTCAGTTTCCAACAGATACAACAAATAAAGCAATGTTTGAATTTCATCCCACCAACACCAGAAGCTTTAAAGAACGGATTACCTTGGCGAGTTCAGGCAGGTAACTATCTAAACCAGAGGAAGAGCTTTCCAATTTGCTTTGTTCATCATCTACAATTCAAAACAGATCATCTCAGTCACCGGTAATTAAAAATGCTTTATTTTACACAGGGATATGAAGGCAGTTTCTTTTCTCTACACTCTGTTGGATTTAGACATAACATCAATTGGGAGTAACGAAGCATGGCTTTTCCCACCAGTTTAGTCGGATCCAGGCATCCAAGGAAACTCTGTAGAGATCATTTGCCTGACTTGAAAATACGTAGGAGAACGAATTCTTCCTATTTAAAAAAATGCTGCAGAAGCAACTTATCACTTTCTTTCACTGTCAGGAGAGGTCCTATGCAACCTCTTGCTACATTAATGGAATGAGAATGCTAGGTCTTTCCTCTAGGCTTTACTTTCTTCTCCACTATTCAACCCCTAAAAAATCAGTCCGCCAACGAGCAATTATGAAGTGCTTACTGTATGCCAAGCACTGTACTAAACCTTAGGAATACAAAAAAAAGGAAAAATAGGATCTCTGCCCATAAAGAGTAGATAGAAGGTAATCTCAGAGGAAAATTCTTGGGGGGGAGGGGGAGTAATGGGTGGAGATAGGAGAAGGAAAGGCAATAAAAGTCTTTCAATTGCCAATTAATCAATAAACAGTTATTAAGCACCTACTATGTGCTAAGAGCTGGGGAAACAAAAAGTTCCCGCCCTCAAGAAGCTTACAACTTAGTGACTGCAACACGATACATTACACACTATAACAGTACCGCTAAGTCAGTCTTGATCAACTTACCTTCATGAGCTTCTCCATTTCGTTTCTCTTGCATTGCGGCTTCAAAATTGAGCTGCAGAATTTTGTTAAGTGTTGTAATCCACTCTTCCATTTCCAACTCACTATCTGCTGCCAAAAGATAACTACTCTTATCCTGCATCTTGAGCTCAAAAGCAAAGCGCCGGACTTTGTTGTTCTAAAGTGAAAAAAAGAATGGACCACATTTTACAACTCAGAAATTCCCAAGGATTCACTTTTCTTTAACACTAAGAAAATTTGTTGACCAATGAATGCTTTTCAAGTTCCTTAAACAATACTCCAAATTTATTACAATTTATATCTAAAAGAGAGGAAGCAAAAAATACTGTAATAGAGAGAGAGCTGGGTCACAGGAACAAGAATTCTGACCCAAACTGGCTGCTTGAGCTTCACAAGTCACCTCACTTTTCAGAGATCTAAGAGTGTTCTAACTTTCTAACAGTTGCCCAGAAGGTACCAACCAGTGCTGGTTAGAGAGTTTCTTCAATCGCCAGTTGTTTATGCCAATGAAATCACAGATATAGTCCTATACCCAAAAAGGGATTTATATTCCATTTCTAAAATCAAGCACTACATCTTGAATACTTAACCAGGCGGGTCCTAATATACATTCAACTAAAAGATGCCTGGAACACTTACCCAGTTCCCTGCTTCTCTTACTTGCACCTATTTACTTCTAGACTGAAAGCAGAAAAATGTTAATATATTGAGATAGCTACGTAACCTGCCCTGGGGTCAGGAGGACCTAAGTTCAGGTCCAGACTAGACACTTGACACTTACTAACTGTGTAACCTTGGGCAAGTCACTTAACCCAAACTGCCTCACCATCCCACCTCAAAAATGTCAATATATTTACACAAAGAAGTAAAAAGTGAAAATTCATGAAACAGTGGATTAAAAGGACAGTGACAGACAGTATGGTATGAGGACAGGTATAAGGCTGTCCTTAGAGGAACAATGTCCTGCCTCTGGTATGTATGGACAAGTTGCTTAATATCTCAAAGTCTTCAGCAATTTTCCAAGACACTAAGTTATGAAGAGTTGTTGATATGCTTCAGTGAAGGGAGTTCCCCACACTGATGACAGGTCAGTATAATATGACTCCCCACCTGCCATAAAAAAGAGGAGATGATATGGAGCTTCTTGAGAGCACAAGCTAAGTGGGGTGCAGATCACTGATTCTTGGCTCAACCCAGAACCAAGCTGTACCTCCAGAAGGGAGACAGGAAAGGAGGCAGGAAGTCAGAGGTGGAGGAGGCTTTTTGTTGTTGTTGGATTAGTTTGTTTTTCCTTCTCCACTGTTCTGTGGGGTACGTGGGGGTACTCCGTGGAACTGGAAAGGTAGTGCTAGCCAATTACACAGTGAAATATTCTAACAGTCCTGAAGATCTCAAAGGCTAAATACTTGGCATCCATCTGAGAATGTCCATGGAAATCTAACACAAAGGTAAGAAAAAGGACTTAAGTACAATGTGAATCTTGAGACAAGATTCTAGTCTCAGTTCTCTCACTAATTTGTGCGATTTTGAACTTGGGCTTGCAAATAAAAGTGAAAGAATTAAATCAAATAATCTCTAAAGTCTTTTAGAATTTAATGAACACTTGATATTGGAGGAAAATTGGAAAGAATTAGTGAAAAAAGGAATGAAGAAGGGAGGGAAGGAAGGAAGGAAGGAAGGAAGGAAGGAAGGAAGGAAGGAAGGAAGGGAGGAAGGAAGGAAGGAAGGAAAGAGAAAGGAAGGAAAGCAAGAAAGAGAGAAAGCAAGAAAGAAAAAGAAAGAAAAAAGAAAGAAAAAAGAAGGAAGGAGTATTTGGAAATAAGCATATTCCTGTAACATACCCAATTTAATATTTGGAAACATGTTGTCATATATAGAAAGTGAAAAAAAAACTAAGGGACAGAGTACATGAGTCTGAATTTAAAATTTTTTTACTTCACTGTATTAAGACACAGGACTCCAGTCTAGTTCATCCATTTGTTAAATATATAAAATAAGACTTTATTGCTTTCTCATTTTACTTATCATTTCACTAAATGTTCCATTCTTCCTGGAGCAGGAATATTTCCCTTTCAGGGACCTGAATAAAAACACGCTGGGGCACTCAAACCTTTTTGTCCCACCACCAGCTAGAGATGTCCCTCAGTGGGGCAAATTCACTTATTCACCCTGTCTCCCAAGAATGCATCTATGAACAAATAAGAATGGACTTTGTAACTGTACAAAGAACATGCCCTTAAGAGCAGACTATCCAACTTTCAAAATTAGCCTTAGTTTACTCTTCTGTAAAATAAGGGGGTTGGACCCACAGGTCTCTAAGGTCTTCCCCCCCTACTCAGAACTTATGATCCTGTGACTACTTCTTTATCTTCACCTTCCCACCCATTAAATGTGGGTGTCCCCTACGGTTCTGTATCTTTAGCCCTCTTCACTTAATATAAATAATCTCTGCCTTAGTGATCTCATCTACTCCCATGACTTCAATTATCACCTTTAGGCAGATGACTAGAAAAATGATATATCTAGCCCAATCTCTCACCTTGATTCTAGTTCCACCTCCCCAATTGCCTAATGGGCACTTTAGCTGGATGTCCTATCAGCATCTCAAATGCATCACCATTTCTAATACTGAATTCATTAACTACCCCCCAGCTATTTTAGTAGGGAAAAAACATGCTTCTCTTGTCAACTTTCCTACTTTGTTTGATGACACCATCACCATCTTCCATGTTCACCTAGAACGGAAACCTTAGAACCACCTTTTGACTTTCCCAGCTCCTCAAACCCAATGAGCTGATGTTTTATCAATTCAACCTCCATGGTTTTTGTTTCATTCATCATCTCCTCCCCACTCTCTCTGTCACTACCCAAGTTCAGGCCCTCAAGAGCTTTCACCCATACTATCATAACAGTTTCCTATCTCCATTCTCTATCTAATCAATCACTCAATCCAGGCCTTCATCCTTCAATAATCATTTATTGCGTTCATTACATGCCAGGCATTGTGCTAAACTCTGGGGATACGAAGAAAGATGAAAATAGTCTCTGCAAAGATCTGGCCATGTCAATGACTTGCTCAAAAGTCTCCAATGGTTCCTTGTAGATATAGGACAAAACATAAATTCCTTAGTTTGGCTTCTGAAAGCCCTTCACAGCCTGGCATTTACTGCCTCTTCTTCCTGACTTTGCTGTATTTTTCCTCCCATATTCTATGTCCAATCAAATTGGATGTAGCCAATGTGCTGAGCCTTGATATCATCTTGACTTCTACTTCCATTCATTTGCATAAACTGACTGTAAAGACCAAGTTCAAATGTCTTCTCTTATTTCATTTCCCTTCCCAGGTTTACTACGAGTATGCTAAATATTATAATATTACTATTATGCAATAATTATAAATATTATAATATATTTTAATATATTCAAGCATATTAAATATACTATTTTCTGAACTCTTTTGGCCTCTCCCTTGTGAAATCCCTATTTATGAACATGACTAACTCTCTCATCTGACACTTAACCTGATCTTTGCAGGTTAAGACATTTTCCACTTTGGCATCCCAACAACAAGCATGGTGCCTTGCATATAGCAGCTGCTTTCTTGCTTTCAAAGAGGACCCATGATACTACAGGGGGATGTCCTGACTTGTGGGTGAAGTGAATTTAAGAGTTGCACAGAGTCATTAGCCTCACTCTCTCTTCCAGGGTCACTGAACAAGTGGTAATGACCTAGGATGTAGTGGATGACCATGGTATCTTCAATGTCTAACCAAGCCCTAAGTGTACCGTGGTGCCCACGTCAGCCACCTTCATGGCCACTGGACCATGCTTGGGTAGACAGCCCCCTAACTCACCAATGGGTCTGTGGCCTGTTGGTCATCTTCAGGTTGGTTTAGCTTATCTGTTGACATGTTTTACTGGGCTATGCCTACTGTGGATGCCATAGCTTCTTAGAGCCAAAGGTGAGATTTAAATGTTAGGTAGACACCAAAAGTGGATGAGCAGCCCTGGAAAGAGCTCAGAAAGCCTTCACACCAGCAGTGCTTTTCCTTCTTCAATACTCATACACCCCAAATGCTTCATAAACGTTCAACGAATTTCATAACAAGCACTTAATAAATGTTGGCCAAATTAAATTTACTGAATTAAATTCAACTATTATTTTGAAAATCCTTGCTTATGTATCCACATATTTCTTGGAAGAACAAATATTTTTCTATGAATGCCCAGTTACAGAAATATGCAAGGTGCGTATAAGCATCACTGGCACCTAATACTTGCTAAAAGAAGATCAAGACTTATTGGTTCCCTGTCTTTGCAAAGAATGATGACAGATCAGGTTTCCGGACTAAACACTCCAAAGGCAAACAATTATAAGTACAAATGCATTGCTAATGTTTCTCTTGATAGGCTACGTATAAACAACTTCTAAAGATTTTAGACAAATATTTTCTTTTACAAAGGGGAGAAGAGGCTTAAAAGAAACCAGTCCATTGACTAGATCACCATAGTTGATACTAATAATAAGAAAACATGCATATTTTATATTTTATCTTCAAATTAATAATCCATTTATAGACCTTAATAAAAAAAAGCAAATATTATTTCTATGGAGTCTAATCAGAAGAAATGTTATGATTTTCTTAAATTTTGAGGAGTGAGAATATTTGATCTGTGTTAAGTCTGTTTTCTAAAAAATGCTTCTTGATAGAATTTCAGGGAGAGGGGAGGGTCCTAAATAACTTCTCAACCTATTTTTTGAGCCTGGAAAATCTGGGTATTTGTTTTACTTGCCTATGCTTATACGTTACAATGGTATTGTTCTGTGTGTGTGGTGGAGAGGGGAGGGTTTAGAATATTTCCATCTTGGGAGATAGAGGTAAAAGAAAGAGAAAATGGATCTTTGTTCATTTTTTAAATTAAATTAAGTTTCTTTTAAAAGTTCCTCCTCAATAGCAATATACTCTTTCCTAAACACCATTTAAGAATTTGGGCACTTCATCTATATAACAATATAGATCAACAGCTGGGAATTGTTCCTTAATGAAACAAGAAGGCATATCTAAAGAATAACTAACTTCACTTGAACCAATCTAAAAAGTACCCAGGGGACCTGAAAGAAAACAAAGGACAGTTTTTGAATTAGCTATGTGAAACTGAGAAAATCACCAAGTCTCAATTTTCTCATCCATAAAATGACAGGGTAGAACCAAAGATGACAACTTATCCTAACCTTCCACCTTGGAGAGTCTATGATTCTAAAGCAAGGGATTTTAATCTAGAGTTCATGGATAGATTTCCAGGACATTTTGATACTTGGATGGAAAAAGAAATTACATCTTTATTTTCACTAATCCCTAACTAAAAATGAGCATTTTCTTCAACAATTTAAAACATAGTCTGAGAAGTGAGCCACAGGTTTCACCAGACCAAAGGAGATTACTGACACAAAAAATGATGAAGACCCCCTGTTCTAAAAGAACCATAATATATCTTCTCTTATCACATGAGGTAGAAAATAAGCAAATGTAAGCAAAATCTAATAAACACTTGGATTCTGTTGACTGCCCCCAAGGAGTTTTAGGAAACCATTTGTTGTTGTACTTGTCCTTAGTTGCCAAAGAAGACCATGCCATAAGAGAAACAATGACACGACTTGCACTTGACTTTGTTTTGAGTGAGAGAGGGCTGTGCAGGTCACCAGCCTCACTTCTCCTCCAGAGCCATCTGAATCCAGTGACCAGATACTCATCAGAATGACTGGAGATGACCCAGGATCCAAGGTCTATTCAGGTTCTCACTTAGGGAGAGGTAATGCCCATTCACTGAATAGGCCTGTTTAAGAAGGGCATGGCCTCTTTAGTCTTATGCAAGAGACTGAATAATTATATCTTTAAGAAAAGCATAAATTATTTTAATAATTTTTCAAAGCCTGATGCAATTTATTAAAAGCAAATAAACATATGCCCACACCACTCCTGCCATGCCCTTATTCCAAAGGAGTACAAAGAAAGAGTCTTCCCTGCAAGATGGCAACTTGGACTTTGAAATACATGTACTAAAGATCTCCTTAATTCTGCAGTCCAACAGAATATCGACATGTTGTGCTGTACACATAGCAAAGGCTCTCACATACTATAATAAACCAGCCAGACTGCTGTTGTTTTTCTGGCTCTTATTACGTATGGCTTCAAAAGCTGTCTTGCCAAATACCACACACAATAACATGTGTTTTGCTTCAAACTTCATCCTTTAATGCTAGCATTGTAAAGGTCAACTCAAAGTAGCCAGAAAGGTTTCCAGAACTGAGCTCGATTGAAACGTCAACTAAAGGAATCCCACACAAGATGCTGTGCTCCGCTACATACTTTGGGCAACTACCATTAAAGTTCTCCATCAGTGTCCGTTGATAACCCCAGGTTTCTTTATTGAATTATTAACGGAGGCAGTTTTTTCCTAGGGTGCTTCAACCAATGGGAGACACATATAAAGCTCATCTTAAAAGATAAAACCTCTTATTATCCATGACATGGTGCTACATAGTAGATCAGGTAGCCCAACTACACACATAGGCACAGAAAATGAAGGTGCCCATATGCAAATGCCCAACACAGAATGGTGGGTGAGAGTACTCTTGTTCAATAGCCCCATACAAAGGTAGCAGAGAGTGATATGAAGAGCACTTAACTAGATGTCAAGAGACACAGGATCAAATTCTGATTCTACGACCAACGAGCCCCTTCTTGGTGCCTAAGAATCTCCATCAGAATGAAAGGAATGAGATGAACGACCTCCAAAAATCACCTCCACCTTTAACTACAGCACGCATAGGTGGGCAGCGACTGTTCACATTCCTCACATGGAGGAATATGGCAGGCTAGCACCTAAGGAGATGAACTGAAATCGCTGTCTACTCTGGCCTTTTGGGAGAAGCTAATGAGAATGATGAGTCCACATATTCCTGGTGGGTCTGATAAAGAAATGGGGTAAAATACATGCAAAACCACTGGAAATTTTATCTGCTTTCAAAAACAACCCTAAAGCCCCTTCCAAAGTAACCCCAAAGAGCATATAAATAAACCATCTCTCCTTTAGTAATCTGTACTGGAATATACAAGAGAATACACATAGACACACACACACACACACACACACACACAGAAACAAAACTTAAAGTCTTATTTCTGCTACTATCTATCGGATCTGTAATACATCAGGAAGTTTCTTCATCTCCCTAGGTTTACCTCCCCAATTGTAAAACTGGGGTGAATTATACAATCTGTCTTTCCAAATCTTAAAATGGTATCTTATGCCAAATTCAGAAAGAAGCAGCTAGATGGCACAGCGGATAGAGCACTGGGCTGGAGTCACGAAAACTTGAGCTCAGATCCAGGTTCTGATACTTTCTGGGAGAGGGAGAGAGAGAGAAAGAGAGACAGAGAGACAGAGATACAGAAAGTGTGTGTGTGTGTGTGTGTCCCTGAACAAGTCACTTAACCTCTGTCTGCCTCAGCTTCATTAAATAAAAAACGGAAATAAAAATAGATCCTACCTCTCAGGCTTAATAACCGCTCCTACCTTAATGTGTTGTGAGAATCAAAAAAGGTAATATTTATACACAGTTCCTGACACATAGTAGGCACTTAATGAATGCTTATTCCTTTTTCCTTTCCCCTTTACTTCAATTCAGTTTAAGTAACCCAACGGAAGCACCCTCTCCAGATTTTAAACTGGATCATGAGAAGGTAGGAACTGCTGTCCCTGAGGTCACAGCAGCATGTGGCTAAGTCAGAGAGGGAAGGGATGCTCAAGTAAACTGGTGCTGTGTCCTTGTTGAGTACTCTTTCCATATTATGGCTAAATGAACTTCCTTCTGTTAACTGTTTGGAAAAATTAAAACCTCCCACATAATTGGCTTTGTATCTCTCTTAAGGCCCTTAGCGCATTTCAGTCTTGAATTACATAGTTGTTTGTTTATTTGCCTTATCTCCCCCACTAGACTCTAAACTTGTTGAGGGCAAGGACCGTATCTTCGACATCATTGTGTACTCCGGTAAAATCTGAACATAGCAGTTGTTCAATGATTTTTAAATGAACGTTTGTATACAACACTTCCAGTGTAATTATACCTATTTTAAAATTGCTTTTCCACATTTACAATTTAACCACAAAACCTAATAATGCAATTATTTCAAATTTACCTGAACTACACCCATACAAGAATCCAAAAATATTGATCCTTTTGGCTCCTTGGAGATTTTTTCATCTTTGTAGAAATTCAAATTATAGGATCCATCACCAAGTTGAATCAAGTGGAAAAATCGTCTCTTAAATGACTAAGAGAAAAAAAGTAATTTTGCTGTCATCATTTCAAAACAAAATAAAGATCTCATTATTTCTACAGATAATTCAAACTATGAAGACGTACAACTATCATTTCAGATAGCTCCAAAACTGACTGGGCTGAAGTAAACATTCCCAGATTTTAGAATAAGCTACAATATAACGGCAGTATTTAACTCTCTTAATCAATTTAACCTCTAAGAATTACCTCCCTCATCTAGGGAATACAAATATGATGTAATATTACTAGCAGCAATGGTATAAATTCCATTTTGGAAAGAATGAAAGCCATTAAAATTCAGATAACTTTTTTTAAACCACTAGAATGTCATGCTTTATCATATTTCTCATTGCCTTTTCAGCATGAGTAACCACAATCTACATTTCTATTTTTTCTATACATTTACTTTTTTCTTTCCCATTTTCCTACTATTCTTACCTCTTCCCTTCTATATCTACCTAATTATTGACCTTGGCCTTTGTTCAGCCTTCATACTCTCTATATTAATGTTTGGCGCACGGCTTCTCTTTTAAACTACTTTCTTTACACATTCATGATACTTACACACTTTTTTTTTCTTTTAATGTGCTAGTTAATTAGTGGTCCTTATTTCAGTCCTGGGAGAAGCTGAATTTAGCTCAAGACGTTTACATTCTATAAGTGATATTGCATAGATAGTAACAATTTCTACCATGACAGAGGAGGAAACCTCAGCTCTCTCAGATATCACCTTTAATCTGTTTCAGCTATTCAGGGTGAGCTAGGAAAAAGCAAGTATGACTGGTTGATAGAAGCAATGCTATCTGTTTTATACATAAAATTGAATGCAGCCATTCATTTCTAGCATTGTCACCAAAGGATAAAATGATTTCAGGATGACACACTGCCTTACCCGCATGGTCACACTTATAGCACTGTTCATATTGCCTTTGTACAGCCATCCATGTTTGGTTATGCCACCTTTCTGAGATCCAAGGGATGCAGCATCCTAGGAGAAGGGAAAATACTGTTAATTCTTTATTCACAACTGTATTTCTAGAAAATTTGGTCAACTGGTATACTACTCATACTTCTCAAATCTCCTTTGTGTCACTCTGGAGAAATAAGCATCGTTAAGTCAATACACATACACATTACAAGTCAATACTGAGTAGTAAGTCCCACATTCATTTGTAAATTAGAAGAATCCTAAATCGTACAGTATAGTTTCTTAAAATCAAGTTTTAAATGAACTGTATAAAAGTATATGCCATGCTTGACCACTCAAGCTGTGAGCTCACACCCAGTTTCATGAAAAATGTTTTCAGATTATACTCCCACATGGTAAGAGGACATCAAATTCTTGGAAGACTTCCCAGAGGTTTGGTTCAGGGAAAGGTAAAGAAAGGGAGTGAAAGCAAAGAAATTGAGAAAGCATGGAGAAAATTGTGGGTTCCGTTTGGAATAAGGAGAAAGGAAAGGAAAGACAAAGGATTTTTTAAAAAGAATTGGAGGAAAAAAGAGTCAGAAAAACTGAAGCAGCAAAAGGCAAATTAGTAAGGAGAACACAGAAGCACTCTCCTCTACTGATTACTATTCCACAGAATCATAGCCATAGACCTAGAAGGGATCTCAGGGGTCACCTGGTCAAACACTCACAATTTACAGATAAGGAAAGTGAAAAGTGAAGGGATTCACCCACGATTACACAGGTAGAAAGCATCAGAGGTGTGATTTGGACCCAGGCCTTCTAACTCCTGGACCAGGGCTCCTTTCACTTGACCATGTCCATTCCCAACAGCATTTTTTTATTGCTGTCAAATGAGAAGCTGTCGAGGGGAGGAGATGCTCTAACTAGCTGATGCTAAAAAAAAATCCTTGAGGCTTATAATCTACAATCAGCTAGCTGACCTCTCTACTTAGAAACACACACAAACACTCAAATTGACTTTCTGTGACTTCTCTTCCATTTCGAGATTATATCTGAAGTTCATTTTCACCTGCTTTTAGTTTAAAGGAAGAATAAATGATGGGAACACACAGTGAGATTTGATTCCTTGTCCCATATCAGTCTAGGTCTGGAATCTCACTAGAAATGTGTTTCTTTTTTTTTTTTTAATTCAAACAACATTTGAGGAAAACAAATCCTAGATCTTGTTTCTGAATCTTTTCAACATAACACTGGTTTGTAAGTATTAAAGTTTAATTAATATTAAGTATCTTATACCATAAATTTTGTATAAATAATATCTCTATATCTCCCCAATCAAATCTCAGACACTTATTAGTTGTGTGACCCTAGGCAAGTAATTTAATTCTATTTGCCTCAGAGAAGGAAACGGCAAACTACTCCAGTATTGTGGCCAAGAAAACCCAGAAATGGCATCATGAAGGGTTAGATATGACTGAAAAATGATTCAACAACAAAAATGCCTTAATATATTTGCATATTTTCCACCATCCTAAGCTATAGTCTCTTCCCATTTGTAAAGGTAGCAGAGGTTTAAGGGGAAAAAAAAGGAATGGTTCTATAAACTGAAGAATTAATTTAGAGAAATCAGGGAAGATATCTCCCTCTAGAAATTTAATTTCAGTTATTTTTCATCATAGTGGTGAATAACCACAATTCAAAGTTGGAGAGTACAGATGATGATATATTTTAGTAATGTGCCAGATCTGATAAATGAGTGTTACATCTTGCCACCACCACAGCAGGAATACCTATTAAATTCAAGCCTTAGAAACCAATCAGTCAATTCCTGTGAAATTTTGGGGGAGCAAAGAGATAAACAAGAATAGCAAAATTTAAAAAGAAAATTCATTTCATTCATTTTGTCAACTAAGCAAGTACCACTATTATCTCTTTCAAAGAAGCATGAGTAAAAACATGTTATGGGGAGATGGTTGATTTTCCAGTTTTCCACCTGTTATAAGAAGTTCTGTTTGACAAATATTTTTACTAATGACAAAGTTAAAAGGGAAACAATAATATGGGGGCGGAGCCAAGAAGGAGGAGAAGAAAGACGCACATACACATAGCTCCGAGCCCACAGAACGGCTAGAGGGGACCAACCCACGGTGAATTCTGCACCCAGACGCCACGGAATATTGGAGCGAGGGAGATTTCTGTTCCGGAGAGACCTGCAAATCTCTCGCGGGGGGTTCTTTGCGCTGTGGACTGGGCACCGGGACTGGGAGCTGAGTGCAGCCCTGCAGCGGCCGCGACACCGTGAGGAGGAGATCCGAACGGGCTACGGGGACGGGATATCCTGCGGCCACGAGGGTCCCTCCACCCACAGAGGGACCTGCAAACCTCTCGCAAAAGGTCCGTCGCGCTGCAGACGCGGAGGCTAGCCCGGACCTGCGGCGGCCGTGGCTCCGAGAGGTACAGATCCGAGCAGGCTTTAGGGACGGGATCTCCATTGGTGGCACAAGCCCCCCCTCACCCCCCCAGGTGACGAGAGTCGGTGAGAGAGTCTCTTTGGCGGGTCGAGAGGGGAGTGGGGTGCCCCCATGGCTCGGCCCCCCCCCCCTGGGGAGATAGAAGCTGAGAGGCGGCTGCAGACAGGGGCTCCCCAAGCGGGCGGGAGCCTGGATCCATTGTGGAAGGTCTGTGCATAAAGCCCCTGAGGGAACTGGGCCTGAGAGGCGGCCCTGTCCCGACCTCAGCACCTGATCTTAATCTAACACTGAATAGCAGCCCTGCCCCCGCCAAAAGCCCTAAGGCGGGAAGCAGCATTTGAATCTCAGTCCCCAAACGCTGGCTGGGAGGACCAGGAGGCAAGGTGGGTGTGAGGAGAATATTCAGAGGTCAAGCCACTGGCTGGGGAGAATGCCCAGAAAAGGGAAAAGAAATAAAACTATTGAAGGGTACTTTCTCCGAGAAAAGACACCTCCTCCCTTCCTTTCTGACAAGGAAGAACAATGCTTACCATCAGGCAAAGACACAGAAATCAAGGATTCTGTGTCCCAGCCCACCCAATGGGCTCAGGCCATGGAAGAACTCAAAAAGAATTTTGAAAGTCAAGCTGGAGAGGTGGAGGAAAAACTGGGAAGAGAAATGAGAGGGATGAAAGAGAAGCATGAAAGGCAGATCAGCTCCCTGCTAAAGGAGAACCAAAAAAATGTTGAAGAAATTAACACCTTGAAAACTAGCCTAACTCAATTGGCAAAAGAGGTTCAAAAGGCCAATGAGGAGAAGAATGCTTTCAAAAGCAGAATTAGCCAAATGGAAAAGGAGATTCAAAAGCTCACTGAAGAAAATAGATCCTTCAAAACTGGAATGGTACAGATGGACGCTAAGGACTTTATGAGAAAGACAGATATCACAGAACATAGCATGAAGATTCGAAAAATGGAAGATAATGTGAAATATCTTATTGGAAAAGCAAATGACCTGGAAAATAGAATCAGGAGAGACAATGTAAAAATTCTGGGACTACCTGAAAACCATGATCAAGAGAAGAGCCTAGACATCATCTTCCATGAAATTATCAAGGAAAACTGCCTTGAGATTCTAGAACCAGAGGGCAAAATAAATATTCAAGGAATCCGCAGAACACCGCATGAAAGAGATCCAAAAAGAGAAACTCCTAGGAACATTGTGGCCAAATTCCAGAACTCCCAGGTGAAAGAGAAAATATTGCAAGCAGCTAGAAAGAAACAATTCAAGTATTGTGGAAATACAATCAGGATAACACAAGATCTAGCAGCTTCTACATTAAGGGATCGAAGGGAATGGAATAGGATATTCCAGAAGTCAAAGGAACTAGGACTAAAACCAAGAATCACCTACCCAGTAAAACTGAGTATAATACTTCAGGAGAAAAAATGGTCTTTCAATGAAATAGAGGATTTTCAAATTTTCTTGATGAAAAGACCAGAGCTGAAAAGAAAATTTGCCTTTCTAACACAAGAATGAAGAGAACCATGAAAAGGTGAACAGCAAAGAGAAGTCATAAGGGACTTACTAAAGTTGAACTGTTTACATTCCTACATGGAAAGACAATATTTGTAACTCTTGAAACATTTCAGTATCTGGGTACTGGGTGGGAGTACACACACACACACATGCACACACGCACACATACATAGAGACAGAGTGCACAGAGTGAATTGAAGAGGATGGGATCATATCTTAAAAAAAAAATGAAATCAAGCAGTGAGAGAGAAATATTGGGAGGAGAAAGGGAGAAGTTGAATGGGGCAAATTATCTCTCTTAAAAGAGGCAAGCAAAAGACTTATTAGTGGAAGGATAAAGAGGGGAGGCAAGAGAAAAACATGAGGTCTATCCCATCACATTCCACTAAAGGAAAGAATAAAATGCACACTCATTTTGATAGGAAAACCTATCTCATAATACAGGAGAGTGGGGGACAGGGGCACAAGCAGGGTGGGGGGGAGGATGGAGGGGAGGGCATGGGGAGGAGAATGCAATACGAGGTTGACACTCATGGGGAGGGAAAGGATCATAAGAGAATAGAAGTAATGGGGGTCAGGATAGGATGGAGGGAAATATAATTAGTCCTATACAACACAACTAGTATGGAAATCTTTTGCAAAACTACACAGATTTGGCCTATATTGAATTGCTTGCCTTCCAAAGGGAAGGGGTGGGGAGGGAGGGAGCTAAAGAAGTGGGAACTCAAAGTGTTAGGATCAAATGTAATGTTCTTACCACTGGGAAATAAGAAATACAGGTTAAGGGGTCAAGAAAGCTATCTGGCCCTACAGGACAAAAGAGAAGACGGAGACAAGGGCAGAGAGGGAGGATAGAAGAGAGAGCAGATTGGTCACAGGGGCAATTAGAATGCTTGGGTTTGGGGGGGAGGGGATAAAAGGGGAGAAAATTTGTAACCCAAAATGTTGTGAAAATAAATGTTAAAAGTTAAATAAAAAAAAAACAAACAATAATATGCAGTCAACCTACCTCGTCTTTGTCAGCCTCTTCATCCACTTCATAAACGTGGACAGGAAGTTTATCCAATTTTGCCACTTTGCTTTAAAAAAAAAGAAAGAAAAAAGTTTTAACATAAATTATAAATATTAATTCATTTATTATCTATAAATTATGTAGTCAGTGAAGATTATTAATAGTCACATTCTTCAGCTATTACTTTAGTTCTAGGGAAACTAGGAATTTATAAAGACTATTTTAGTGTACTTTCTTGGAGAGGGAGATCAATTCATACCAGTATTTCAAATGATCAGCCAGTCAATAAGCATTTATTAAACATTTGCTATATGCCGGGCACTGTGCTGGTGAAACAAAGAAAAATCAAAAGAATTCTTGCTCTCCTGGAGATTATATTCTGCTAAGAAAGACGATATGTATATAAACTGATACATGGGAGAAAAGAGTAGTTGTAATGGAACCTTAAAGGGGAAGGCTCCAGCAACTATAGGAACTGGGAAAGACCTCTCGTAGAAGACAGTGTTTGAATGGAGTCTCTAAGAAAGCCACAGATGAGGAAGGGAAACATTCCAGGTATGCAGGGCAGCTAGTGCAGGGATTTACTGATATGCTCCCAGAGAACATGGGATTGTACAGATGTGGAAACATGACGAGAGGCCCAGAGAGGTGTCATAAAGGCAATGAGAGGATTTGAACTCTGCTCCTGAAATTCCACATCCAGTTTTCTTTGCTTTCCACTGACAACAAAATGCCAATATATCATGATGACTCATAGTGATGGAAGATGTAGATGAAGTTGACAACCCATTGGACTCCATAAAGAATCAATAAATGACATATCCATGGGAAATCAGGATGAATCATACTCTAGACCTAGTTTTACTACTTACTCACTACATAACCTTGGGAAAGTCACTTAACCCATCAATAAAATAAGGGTTTTTAACAAGATGATCATTCCATGTTCCTTCTAATTTTAATGTTCCATAAATCTATAATTCTGAGCAGGAAAATCTATTGCTCATTCTAAGAATGATAATGAACAACTGGCCAAAAAAGTAGGTCATAAGAAAGAAATGAAGGAGGTGACAGAATAATTTAAACTGTTCATTTGATAGCCCTAAGATAAATATAAGCACCTGAAGATAAAATTATTCTTGGAATAAAGTAATTTTGTAGCAAGTAGATAGATAACGCTTTAATTAAATGCTTACTATGTCCAAGTCCATGTGCCAAATGCTAAAGATATAAATACAAGCAAACAAGATAATCTCTATCTTCAAGGAAGTTGTATTCTAATAGAAGACACGAAGGGGACCAAGCAAGGGGAGGACAGGATAGCAGGTAAGACTGATTTTAAAGAAATGGGAAAGTCCAGAAAATGAGTGGAGTGAGTTGAGCATGGCTGGAGTCCTTCATTAAGTGGAGGATAAAGACTCACAAATCAAGACAGCAGGTTTCAGGCAGCACTATCCAACTCTTAAGGAAAAAATAATCTTAATTTTCTAAGATAGTTGTGTCAAACTCAAATAGAAACGGCACTCCGGAGTTTGCAGGCCAAGTTTTGCTGTTTTTGTTTGACACGTTGGCACTAAGAATTTGGAACAGCCAGTAAAGGCTTTCTATTATAACCCAAACTTCTTTGATACATCAAATATATATGACCGAAGTCACAGTAGAAAGGACCAAGTGGGGCTTTGAATCTAAGGTATTAAATATTAATCTTCACTACATTTGTGAATGAAATATTAAATCCACACTATAATTACAATTAGGGCTGGGGTGAGAAGAGAAATCCCATGTCTCAGGGAGTATGTGTACCAGAATACACTGATTTTTGGAAGCAGCTTATTGCCACTTGTATCATCAGGATTGTTGGGTGACAGTTACCAGTGGCCATGGATCAATTCCACTTACAATAGAAAAAGGTCAAAATATTTAATGATACAACTCATATTATCTCCCAATAAGGATATTGTGGGAAAGAAAATCAATGAAAATCAATTATACAGAGAAAGTGACAAGTCCCCAAGTGGAAGATTTTGAAACTGTAGTACAGTTAGAGAGAAGACCATCTGGAAGAGATAATGTTTGGAGGGAGTGTTCTATGTTGAGGTTAGAAAGGAGGCAATTGGAAAGCTGGCTGGACATTATTAAGGAGTGGTTGAACCACACAAATAGAAAAAATAAACAGTTTCATCCTCTGAGAATACTACAAAAAAGGTTACCTTGGCTCACAAATGAAACCACCACAAAGTAAACCAGATGAATAGGTGCTCAGCAAATTTATTTTTCATTCACTGGAATTGGTTTAGCTTTTTGAAAAGATACTGTAAGGTTCTGCTTTCAAGTTTCATAACGAACAAATTGTAGACATCCCCCAGTCACCCTTCAGGGCAACATCTGCCATTGACGCTCTGAAGGTGCCACTATTCAACTTTAATGAACTCAACTTTGCTAAAAACTTGGAAGGGTTAACATTTTTAAGATGGGGGCACAGGGCACTTAGGAGAATGTTTGGGCTTTGATTCTCTTTTCAAATAAAGTCCAAACAAGATCAGACCCTTGAACATTTAGTTCTCTATCCTTAGTTTTTCTGTCTAATAATTTCATCTAACTTATTATTTTTATTAGCAATTTATTAGTGTTTATTTTTAGTACATGCCTTGGAAAACACTAATGGTAAAGGTTAAAATGTAATCCAGTAATTCTTTAACAGATTCCATCTACATCTTTATTGACTCACAAAGGCAGAAAGAATCAAAGACATTCCAAACTAACTATATCACTGGAATATCCTCTTTATTTGTACATAAAACTTGTACCTTTCAAGCACAAAGCATGCATTCAGCATGATCATCCCATACATAATATGTCAAGATGATTTACTTACTTTGGAAGCTGCCGGAACTCTCCAGAGTAGTCTTCATATTTATAGTTCACAACATGCCAGTCAGAATTGTAGGTTTTGATGCACTATATGGGTTGAAATAGACAGCAAAAGGTGTCAGTTTAAAAACTGAAGCCATGGCAGGCCATACTCATAGGTAAAATACCTAACTGCCCCAATGATATGATTTCAGAGGTACCAAATACTACACCTCCCCTCATCAAAACCTTTCCCTATATTGGGGCAAAGAAATTAAATTCCACTTAGAGAATTTCATCAGTTGAACTTGTCAGTCAGTTAAACAGAATTTAATAAATACCTCCTATGAACCAGGCACTATGCTAAGTGATAGGAATACAAGAAAAGTCAAAAACAGTATTTCCCCTCAGGAAGTTTTCATTATAATGGCAGAGACAATACATCAAATAGCTGAGTGTATACACACACACACACACACACACACACACATACACACACACACACACATACACACATAAGATATAAAAGCAATCTGAAAGGGGAAGGCATTAACAGTTGGGGGAACTAGGAAAGACCTCCACAAGTGGGTAGAATTTGAGCTGAGTGTTAAGGGAATCAGTGAAACCAAGAGACAAGTGAGGGAGGACAGTATTCTAGCCAATGGAGAGCCAATGCAAAGCACATAAAGGGGAGGCAGAAAATCATGTCTGAAGAACTACAAAGGGCAGCTCGGTGGCACCAGAGAGTACCAGGCCTGGAGTCAGGAAGATTCATTTTTCTCAATTCAAGTCTGGCCTCAGACATTTACTAACCAAGTGACCCTGGGCAAGTCACTTAACCCTGTTTGCCTCAGCTCCTCATCTGTAAAATGAGCTAAAGAAGGAAATGGCAAACCACTCCAGTATCTTTGCCAAGAAAACCCCAAATGGGGTCACGAAGAGTCAGACAGGACTAAAAAAAAAACAAAAACTTGAACAAGTCCAACATGATAGATGGAAAATGGAATGAATGCATGGAAAGAAGTAATGTGTAAGAGGTTTGGAAAAGCAGCAAGAGGCCAGTTTATGAAGAGCTTTACATGACAAACATATACTTTGAAATTCTGCCTATGGCCAGCCCTGCTCTAAACTAGATACAAACATGATTATTTCTTCCCTTTGTTACTTGAGTTCTTTAGAAAAATGAGAACTTAGCTCAGTTTAACTTCAAAATGTAAATTGGTATTCAATTGTTATTACTATGCTATCAAAAATGCATGAAAACTGTACTTTTACCCATCTTCCCAATGAGCTTTTCCTAAGAGCATTCTTAAGTCTTAGGGTTTTTTTCTCCTTTTTATTAAAATGAGATTCTTATAAGACAAGACTGTAAGACAGATTCCATTTCATAGTAACCCTTATGATTTATTCATGAACATTTTTCTTAAATTTATACACTATTCCATGCCAAGGCTTCTATTAGTGGCACTAACCTAAATACATTTCATTTGAACCACTTCAGCTATAGCAATTCATACACAATCTCCATTAACATTCATCCAAGAATGGAGGAGTTTTAACACCCTAAAAAATAATACGATTAGGCCGTCATATAGGAATGATTTTGAATCTATACAGGATAAGTAGCATAACACATAATCAGCATTTCATTTGAACCAACTTGCAAAGCATACATGCATTTTCTGATCAGTTATCGGGTAATCAGAAACAGATTCACCACAATGTTTGTCCTTCCTGGATATATCAATATGGATCTTTCACTATTAAAATTATTCCTAGAACTCAGTAAGATCAGGGCTGAGCTTCTCAATATGGCTCAAATACCAGGACTGGTCCTTCTAGACCACAACATTTTGCTAATTCCCCCAAGTCCATGGAAACTAAGTCAAATGAAAGCCAGGAAGGAGGCAACTTAGGATGGAAATTAACACATTATAGCAGGGAGCTAGAAAGCATTCAGCAACTCCTAATATGTTTTTTAATTATCCTTTTAAATTATGGATTTAATTATCAATAAAAACAATCACTTTAGTATACAAAGAAGAACAAGAAAGTAGGTTTATATGAATGAATCTATGAATTGTTACTTACAATTTAGTTTTTAAGAAGTACATATAAAATTTAACAAGTATATATAAGGATATAAAAAATTTAACAAGGATGTAGCAAAGCTGCTCTATTGGTGCTTTCTCTTTTTCATACTGTTCATATAAAAATCATTAATAGTCTCTCTCTCTCTCTCTACACACACGCACACACACGCACACACACACACACACACATCACTACCCTACCGAAAGAAGTCTACTGTCTCTTTCTATTTATATATACACACCAAGAAATATACACACACACACACAAACACATACATATATATGTGTGTATATATATATATATGTCACTACTCATTAACATCTACACCAAGAAGTCTACTCTTATAATAAATATGAATAGCTGAAAAGAATACATCAGAGAATTATGTCTCATTTGCTACCTCTAGTTCATTCAGTCCTAATTATTTTAAAATATGTTTTATATTTACAAATACATTTAACTTTCAGTGGTCTCCCATCTAGAACAAAGAACCACATTTAAACCAAGAAACATTCCAGAGCCAAATTTCACCATTTCTTAGTGAATGGCAGGAACAAACACTTTTTTGGGGGGGAGTAACTTAACCCAGGGTCACAGAGCTAGTAAGAGTCAAGCATCTGAGGTCAAATTTGAACTCAGATCCCTCTGACTCCAGGGCTCTATCCACTGCACCACCTAGCTGCCCCTGGAACAAACATTATTAAGTGCCTACGATATGTCAGGCACTGTACTAAGTACTATACAAATCTTATCTTATTTGATCATCACAATAACCTTGAGAAGTATGTCCTATTATAATCCCAGTTTTACCACTGAGGAAATAGTGGCAAAGAGATGGTAAGCAATTTGCCTGGAGTTACAGAGCTAGTGAGCCTCTGAAGTCACATTTGAATACAGGTCTTTCTGATTCTAGGCTCAGCCCTCTAACCATGGTTAGACTAACTGCTTTGTTAGCTCATAGAAGGAAAAACAGAGTTTATTCCTAAAAATGGCTATCTGACTGGCAAAAGGAGAGATCTTTTGCCTCCTGTTTTCCTTAAAATCAAGGAAAAGCCACCATAACACTCTCTGCAATATATTTATATATTTATCACACAATGAATGAGTATACTACAGAAGTCACAGAGTTATAGTAGAGTAGTGAAAAAGTTCCTTTAAAATGATTCTGCAAAGAGCTATAAAACTGTGCATACCCTTTCACCCATAAATACTACTATGAGGTCTGTGCCTGATAATATTTTTTTAAAAAAGGAAAAGAACCTATTAGTACGAAAAATATTTATAGCAGTTTTTTTTGTGGTAGCAAAGAATTGGAAATTGAGGTGATGCACATCAATTGGGGAACAGCTGAACAAGTTGTGGTATATGATTGCAATGGAATAATGCTATTATGCCATAGGAAATGATGAGCAGGTGGATTTCAGAAAAACATGGAAAGACTCACATGAACTGATACAAAGTGAAATAAGCCAAGCCAGGAGAACATTATACATTGTAACAGTAATATGATACAATGTTAAAATGTGAATGACTTAGCCATTTGCAGCAACCAAAGATCTAGGAAAATTCTGAAGGACTTGGGATGAATCCACCTCCAGAGAAAGAACTAATAATGGACTGCAAATTGAATGCATACTTTTTCATTTCATTATTCTTGGGGGTTTTTTGGTCTGTTTTTTCTTTTGCAATATGGCTAATATGGCAGTGTTTTACATGACTGCATATGTATAATCCATATCAAGTTGCTTGCCTTCTCAAGAAGTGGGAAGGGAGGGAGTCAGGGAAAGAATTTGGAACTCAAAATTTTTAAAAACCAAAGTTGAAAATGTTTGTTTACATGTAAATGAGAAAAAAATAAAATAAAAATTAAATGTAGAATACTATTCTGATTCACTTCTGTAAGAAGGGAATAAGGCATTCTAATTATTTTAAACACACAGTATATACTTAAATATTATAAGTGCTCTCAATATAACATGAGTAAGCTGCCTCAAATTGTTTTCAAGAAATAGATAGGGCATAAATCCTAAGCAAATAAGACATCTATGTACTCAGAATTTGCATACAAATGACAATGTCATTAGGAAAAAATGCGAAAACATCTCTGTGGTGACTAAATTAAAAAGTACGATGATCCACATGCAAAAAAAAATTAACCACATCTGATGTGAATTACTTTTTAAGAAACAGTCATTTCAGTCAAGAATTAGACATCAAGAAGCAGTAAATCAATGGAGCAGTAAAAGTTTGGCAACAGCTTCCATGCCCCTGCTCGAGATGGATCAATATTTTGAAGTTATGCTCAATATTGTTTGCAACTTTAAACAGCTATTATGTCATTCTCTTTGGGGCCAGAAGGCAGAGACGAAGCATTCTTTACTCCACCCTTTGTGGCAGCATCACCAAAGCGTTCAATTATATTGGCTCTAAAAGCAGCAGAATAAATTCATCCATGCTGCGACTATTACCAGAATTAAGGTATAAAATGTCTACTTTCTCTTAATATTTCATGTTTTTGAATACTTTGAAATATATATTATTTCATCATTGTTTGATTTAAGTACAATACAATAAGCATCCTTCTTACAAGGAAGATTCTCAAAGAATTCAATTGGAGTCATTTCATTTCTGTGGTTTAGTATTATGGCTAAGGGGGTGAATAAGCATTTATAGAGCACCTATAACATACCAGGCACTATGCTAAATGCTTTGTATAACATTATTTAATTTAATCTTCATGGGCTATTCTGAGTTTAAACTTAAATTTTCCAAATTTTCAACTATTACCATATCAATAATCTCAATGGTTAGACTTCAATCATAAAAGCATATATATGTATATATAGCTTGCTGGTGTGAAGAATATCCTAACAATCTCTTGATCAGGAATATGGAATTAAAACATCCTTATTTTTATGCCAATTTATATTTGAGGGCATGGTGTGGGAAGAAAGACAATAATTTGCTAAATATTTCTTTTCTATTCAAAACATCTACATTTAAAAAAACATTAAACGTGACAAAATCGAAAACACAGCAAAAAATACTGTTCCATTCTTAGCAAGATAGTGTCTATTTGTAATTTCTCAGCAACAGTAGTTATAAAAACATACCAAGCAGGGACCATACCAGAAATGACTCTATTACCTACCACACTGTTGGCAGACATATCAAGAAACATGTGAAACTAGTCTTAGAGATAACTTTGAAAAAGAACATCCCATCTTCCTTAAAAAAAATAAAACACAACGAACACCAACCCATCCTCCTTTCATGATATAACAGGATAGTTAAATTGTTCTATAGTATTACTCATTCTGGGTAAATGGACAAGTCATTTGCATATCTGTGTTTAAATGATAATTGGATAACAGCCAATCAACCCACATTAGTTCACAACTAATTCATCATCCTAGTCACACTACAGGAATCGTGTAAAATGCATGCTTTGGGGTCAGAAGTATTGGCTGCTGACAAGTCCTTCTGCAAGCTTTTCTAGCTTTGGAAACAAGCCATGAATGAGCTAGGGTGTGCTTGTCTGCACATTCAACTTTTCCCCATAAAAATGCAGTTACTTCTGGGACAATTTTTGGAAAACAATCACCGAAGCCAAAAGGGGCAAAAACACCAAAAATTCTCCAAACAAAAGAGACATGTAAATTCCTCAGAAGAAACACTAAAAAGCATTTACCTCTGTAACAAATAAGCTCTGGGCCTCCTTCTCTGCATTTGGAGGAACTGTTGAGCACACGTATCGGCCCTGTCGCCTCAATATCGCTGTCTGTAAAACAAAAACACATAGAAAAGTCTTTTGTTAAACGGAAAATCAAAAGTCAAAGGAGCAAAATGGAGCCAAGAGTAAAGGAATGAATGTATCCCCATCTAAATAATCACTTAACACCAGATGTTGGATTGTCTTATCAGTTAGCAGGGAAGAAATAGCCTCTTTTCTCCTCCTACCAACATGCAGTTTTTATTTGTTGTATAAAACACAAAACTCTCTATTTTTTAATTCATAAAAGAATAAGCCCCTTCAGGACCATTCTAATTTCTGAATACCGACTGGCTATGGATGAGAGACCATACAACCTTCCCTTGAGGTAAGGCAGCCCTTTCTGTTGTAGGTCAGCTTATTGGAAAATGATTATAATAAATAATCTACTAGTTATTGAGCCTCTGGGTTCTTAAGTCTTAAGTTCTGCTGCATCATGATGAAGCCTACAGATCTCTTTTCAGAATATTTTTAAATTAATAAAATATACAGTATTAAAAGGAAACAAATTAGATTGAAATACAGTTATCAGAAAAATTTGTTAAGCATTCAAACTTCAGATTAAGATTTTTGGTCTAGTCAAACTTCTTCATGACAACCACTAAGATACTGGGCCCTGAATAGGGGAAAGGTCTTGGCGTATTTTCCCAGCTAGCTAGTAAGTAATTCACAGCAATGGCCCAGCCGAGATTCCTCAATGTTAAACAACACCAAAGGATCATAATTTTGGTACAGGACAAGAGCTCATAATTCAGAAGACACTTATCTAATCCAATCCCCCAATTTACAGGCAAAGAAAGAGAGGGTAATTATAGGGAATCACCATGAGTACAATACATTGTGTTGTGTACAACACAAGAACAGTATATACTTTCCCCACAGGAAAACACATATTGCTAATTCAATTATTAATTGTCCATGTGTAATACTCCACAGTCCCAGGCAGGGAAGAGATTCCCTGAATGACAGCTCTGTGAATCCTCATGATAGTTAAGAAAAAGAGCTCTTAGCTAGGAGTTAGACATGTTCAAACTATCTAATATACTGACCTTCCACAACTAATTAGGAACCCAAAATACTCCCTCCTCCTCCCTCATTTCTGCTGATAAATACTCAAGAAATGTGAACCAACTATAGTATGTGTTGCCTTAGCATAATATAATTAAGAAACCAAAGCATATCATTCGAAAGCCAAATAAAACTGATTTTTGATTACCCATTTTCTTTTAGATTATCTTCACCTCAGCTCTCCATTAACAGAGAACAGTGGAATACAATGTCGTGTAGAGGAAAGAGCTCTGGAATCTGAAGACCTGGGTTTGAATGCTGGCTCTGCCACTTAATATGATCTTGGGTAAAACAATCAACCTCTCTGGGTCTCGGTTTCCTAATATCTACCGTGAGGAAGTTGCATTAGATGACCACAAAGTGGTCCTATGAATTCTCTTAGACTCTGTTTTCTCACCTATAAAATAAGGGCATTATGGCATCTCGAGTCCCTCTCAGCCCTAATTCACTTGTTACTAAGAATCACCATAATAATAACTCATTTGTTAACCCTTCAAAGTTTACAAAAGTTTTTTCCTTAGAATCCTCCAGATCAGTGATGCAAATATTATTATCTTCACCTTCCCAAATAAGCCAACTGAAACTGGGAAGGGTTGAAAAGTCTGCTGACAGTCACAATTCTTTAGTGTCAGTTCAGCCAGAGTTCTTTCTTTTTGCTTGTTATTTTGGCACCGATCATTTAGCACAATACCTGGCATATAGTAAGTATTTAATGAATGTGCATTGCCAGCCTGCCTGCAGAATTCTTAATTCAACACCACTCAATACACTGCCTCTCATGAATATCCATCTCACTTGGATGGGAGATTGTTGAAACTTTTTCTACTTTAGGAAGTGATGAAATCCTAAATATCAGCCCATATTTACTACCTATTCCCATCCTAGTTGATTTAGATTATCCAGAATTATGCAACCTGTTATACTTTTATAACATCTGTCCAATGTCATGGGACCAGAAGAAGGATTCTAAGGTCTACTCTTCCCCCAAAAAAGGAGCTTTTCAAGGAAACCAGCTGCTTTGTTTTCCTTAAATCATTTTCACAATGTTCTTGTCATCTCTTGACCTTCCCAGGTGATACTTTTCCAATACACTTTAGAGAGGAAATGAAAACAAGGATGGGAAGTAGATATTGTCAATTGTCAAAGGATGACATGCTGACTTTCCAAAGAGTTCTAAGTATGTTTTTGCTCCTGGCTGAAGAGACAAGGCCCTGTCTTCCTGCTCAACAGAAATTTTTTTAAAGCAGTTACAATTTAAATAATCATTTTCATCCATTTAAAGTAGATGCATTTCTTTAGGACATAATTTTTCTTCTTTGTGCCTCTCCTGGCAAAAGTCTCTGAACACAATAGGTGTCGAATATATTTTGAACATGTCAATATTCACTGATATGAATTTTTAAACTCGATGTAAAACTACTAGAGATGAAGGCTCCAGAAATAGCTCAAATCAACAAGTATTTATTAAATACCTACTCTATGCCCCACACTGTGTTAGGTGCTGAGATACAAGGACAAAAAGTGAAAAATGTTCTTTCTCTCAAGGAACAGTCTCTCTCTCTCTCTCTCTCTCTCTCTCTCTCTCTCTCTCTCTCTCTCTCTCCACATAGAAAACATGTGTACATATAACATATATATACACATCCATATACATACATATGTATATATGCATACAAAAGTATATATATACATACATATACACATATGAGTAGATACAAGTAAATATGTCGATACAAGTAGATATATAAGTAGACATAAGACAAGACATCTGCAACGTGATTTTGAGGAGCAGGGACTAGTAGCTGGGTATGCTAAGAAAGGTTTCATGTGTAAGATGGCCCTTGAGCTGTGTTTTTAAGGAAACTAGGTATTCTTTTTTTCAATTTTTTAACATTTTTATTTAAAATTTTAAGTTCCAAGTTCTATCCCTCCTTTTCTCCTTCCCCTCTACCTTTCCTGACACAGTAAGCAATCAGATATAGGCTATACATACGCAATTGGGTAAAATGTTTCTGTATAAGTCATTTTGTAAAAGACTTGAATAAAAGAAAAAAATGAAAGAAAGTGAAAAAAGCATGCTTCAGTCTGTATCCAATCAGTATCAGTTCTTTCTCTGGAGGCAGATAGTATGCTTCATCATTAGTTCTTTGGGATTGTCTTGGATCTTTGAAACTAGGAATTCTAAGAGCTGGAGGTGAAATGGAAGCTCATTCCTGACATAGGGGACAGCCCAAGCATAATGCTATGTATAATGAAGAAGGAGGCCAAGTGACTGGACCACAGTTTGCATGGAGGCTAGTAATATGCAATAAAACAGAAAAGGTAGGTTGGGCTTTAAATATCAAGGGAATTTATATTTGAACTTTAAGACTAAGGTGTAAAGAATATGACTTTCATGATAATGGAATTCCAAATGTTGGGTGAGCTACTCTATGGCATAGTTCATATTTTATCAGCAAAGGATGCAATCTTAGTTTAGACATGACCAGATTTACCCTAGGATTGAGACAGGAAGTGTTTTTATAGTACTTATTCCTAGGAGAGGTGCTCTGGAATCTTTTGACAACGTAGTTCATTCTAAAAGGTTAGCTCAGAAGTCAGGGAGCTAGAGTTATTCTGGCATAATGGATTAAGAAAAATCATTTAAAGAACAAGTCAGTTTCAGAGCTAGAAACTCTCTCAGAAGAACCATCAAATAAGTTCAAATTATTTATGGACCACAAGAACTACCAAAATAAATGTGTTAGAAAAAAGTCCTTCATTTGTCTCTAAAAGAGATGTGCCTGCATTTCTACATTTGAAGACTCCCTCACCCATTAAAGAAAGCAACAAGGGACTTACAAAAACACCCAAAAACCTCATATTTAAAAATACACCATTTTCAAGTTACCAATTTTTTTCTTCACAATAATTCCTGAGGCAGGTTGTAAGTACTGACATAATTAAATTCGCTGAAACAACAAAAGCTCAGATAAATTAAACGCCTGGTCAGTACTCATAGTACAGACCGGTGTCAGAACCTAGTTTTCCTGGCTCCAAATCTTGTATTTTTTTCAGATGCATATGATGTACTGCAGACAACATAGTTTCAATTCTCCTTTGGTTTGGAATTTCTTTTCCATTAAAAAGTTAGCATTTCGATGACAGTCAACTTTGCATTAGTTCATACATATTTTCCACATATGGCAGAGGACTGACAGACTACAGATACAGAATGAGGCAGATATCCTTACATATGCACAATGTATGGATGGTTCTAATTGAATGTACAAATTTGCTGGGTGGCTAGGTGGTACAGCCAATAGAGTGCCTGGCTTGGAGCTCAGGAAGACTCATCTTCCTAAGTTCAAATCTGGCCTCAACACTAGCTGTGTGACCCTAGGCAAGTCACTTGACCTCTCTTTACCTCATTTTCCTCAACTGTAAAATAGAGATAACAACAGTAGCTACCTCACAAGGTTGTTATGAAAATCAAATGCAATTAATATTTGTAGAAAGCACTTAGCATGGGTTTCAAAAATCAAAATATGTATTCCTTTGGGCAGAGCACCCATAGGTTAGGGTATGGTATCCTATGTGGACAGAGGGAAGGGAAAGAAAGAAAAGGAAGGGGAGAGATAAAAAGGGATGGGAAGGGGAGGGGAAGGGGGAAGGAAAAGGTTGAGTGAGAGAGAGAAAGAAAGAAAGAAAGCTGTGTTGTCCACCTGGAGAGTTCCACTGAACAGAGGAGCTGACAGACAGCAGTGACCGAGAACCAAAAATGATTACAACAGGAGGTAGCCGGACGAGAATTGGAGACCCTTCTTTTCTACACTGTCTCCTTCACAAAGCTAGCAAGACAAACTTCTGACAGTGCTCAGTTATGCCCAAGGGTAAAGTTTTTCTTTACTGAAATGAACTCCACTTGTAAAACACTCTTTTGGACATATGGATAAAAACACTCTCCAGTCTTGTCTATGCAGCCATATCACTGTACTATCTTCTTGGAGAAATCTATACCTTCAAAGGCTTGTATTGAGTACAATATTAAGCACTATTATTGGACATCCCTGGGAACTTGGTGCTACCATATTGAACAGAGTAGTGATGGAACCATCCCAGGAATCTGGCAGGCTTATTTGCTTCATAATATATGGTTTGCTTGTGAAATGATCGGAACCCAGCTAGACTAGCAAACAAACATTTACGAAGGGCGTTCCCTACATCTCCAAGTAAAGCTGACATTTTGGCAAGCTCAATCCAGACCGATCTAACAATTGCAGAGAATTTTTTTTATTTTTTTAAAGGAATCAGTTTCCTGAACAGTCAGAAGAAAATTAATTAGTTTGTTTTAAAACATGAACCAAGCAATAACTAAAGAAAGGACTAAGAAAGAGTCTCACACAATGAAGGAATTTTATTTATGTTCCTAAAAGGTTGGATTCAAATTTTTCTCAAAGGACTAACAAAAAGTATTAAAGTTAAGAAACTGATTCAAGTAGGAAAATTTATATTGTTCATTTCAAGGGATTATCAATCTATAAGTGGAAGGGACTTCAGAGACCATCTAACTTATTCATTTTACAAATAAGGAAATGGAGACTCAGGGTATTAACTGTTAAATACAGGATTTGAACTCAGGTCCTCTTACTTTCTAGATTCAGGGCTTTTTTATTTTGCTGTGTTAAGATGTGCTAAACTTGTATCCTTGATTTCTATTATACTATCCTCACTGCTGAGTCCTTCTTTCCCCCTAGTTCTTCCACTGCAATTGATTAGACAATGATCAACATGTTCAATTATCTGTATAACCTGTCCCTTAGGGTATGTGATGTGTATGCATTCATCCTTCATTGCTGAAGAAGACCATGCCATCAGAGAAATAATGACATGACTTGCACTTGACTTTGTTTTGAGTGAGGGAGGGCTGTGCAGGTCACCAGCCTTACTTCTCCTCCAGAGCCATCTGAATCCAGTGACCAGATATTCATCAGGATGACGGGAGATGACCCAGGATGAGGCAGTTGGGGTTAAGTGACTTGCCCGAGGTCACACAGCTAGTGAGTGTCAAGTGTCTGAGGTGAGATTTGAACTCAGGTCCTCCTGACTCCTGAACTGCTGCTCTATCCACTGCACCACCTAGCTGCCCCATGTGATAAAGATGAATGAATCACAAAGATGGAAAGGTCCTGATCCCTCCAAGACATCTCTTCAAATGTTCAGTACAACACCCCCAACAAGTGGTCAGCCAGACTCTTGCAAATCTCCAGAGAGAACTGTGATGATAATAATAACAGCGAATATATACAGAGTAATGTTTGAAAAACGCCTTCACAAATATGATTTCATTAGATCATTACAAAAAGTTAAGCGAGTTCACTATAGAGCTGGGGAGCTCCCTTCAATCCCCTTCCATTTTTGGACAGTCTCACTCATCAGGAAGCTTTTTTTCCTTAAAAACTAAAAATTGTCTCTGACTCGAGATCACAGTCCAGCATTAGAAAGGACCTTGGCATTCACTTAGCCCAACACATCCATATCGAACCTAGTCTTGCCCTCTGGGGCCAAGCAAAACATTTTATGCTTTCCAACCACAAAGTTTCATAAGCAAAAAAAAAAAATTACTATATCAGAAAATTGCCTCCCTCCCACCTACTGCCATGGACTGAGGAGGAGGTTAAATACACACCTTTCTTCTTCTCTTTTTTTTCCCCTTCCTCTTCTGAAGTGGAGCCAGAAAGACCTATATTCAAATGTGACCTCACTTCACTAGCTGTAGGACCCTGGGCAAGTCACTTAGCCTCAGTTTCCTCATCTGTAAAAAGGGGTAATAATAGCATCTGCCTCCCATGGTGGTTGTACAGATAAAATGCAATATCTTTCTAAGTATTTTGCAAACCTTAAAGTTTTACATATCATCATAGTTATTATTATCCCGGGATGACTAGTGTCAGTCCACTCCCATATAGTGACCATCCCTCTAACTTTACAGATCAAAGAGCTCCTTCTTGGCCACCACTCCCTTACGTAGATTGCTTTCCCGAGTTTCTTGAGGGTGGGTACTATCTGTTTTCGCATTTTTGCATGCCCAGTGCTTGGCACTCAATAAGTACATAGTAAGTGTTTTTTTTATTCATTTCTTTTTACTCTGCTTATCTACATATTGGCAATTTTGTCTGTGTTTAAAATGCCATTTCCATGTGTTATGTGTGAGCACAGATAGGATGAAAAGTACCCCTTTGCATTTGTAAAGTTCTGGACAATGTACAAAGCACTTTTATATGCATTATCTCATTGGACCCGCCAAACAACCCTAGGAGGAAAGGAGTTTTGGACATTCTTCTTAATTCCATTTTTTTACAGCTAAGGAAGGTTCAGAGTTTAGTGACTTGCCTAAAGTTACAATGCCAGTAGTCAGTGGCAGAGCTAATATTCAAATAATATTCAAAAACTCAGTCCTAGCTTCTAGTCCAGGATCTTCCTAAAGCACAAGTCTGACCATAGCATAGCCTACTCCACCCTTTCCCACACCCCCTTTTCAATGGAACCACTAAGGCTCATATTACCTCCAAGACCAAATAAAGTCTTTTAAAGAAAGCCCTTTAAAAAAGCTTCTTTTAAATAAAGCCCTTCCCAGATTTCAGAAAAACCTGGAAAGACTTGCATGAACTGATGCCAATTGAAGCGAGCAGAACCAGGAGAACATTGTACACAGTAACAGTCACATTGTACAGAGTAACAGCAACATTACACGATAATGGACTTAGACTTAGCTCTTCTGAGTAAAGCAACGATCTAAGACAACTCCAAAAGACTCATGATGGAAAATCCTTTCTCCATCCAGAGGAAGAACTATGGAGTCTGAATGCAGATCAAAGCACACTATTTTCTCTCTTTTTTTGTTTTCTTTCTTGTGGTTTTTCCATTTTGCTCTGATTCTTCTTTCACAACATGACTATTGTGGAAATATGTTTAATATGATTGTACATGTATAGCCCATATCAGATTGCTTGTCGTCGGGGCGGGGGGAGTAGTTGAGAACTCAAAATCTTATAAAAGTCAATGTTAAAAACTAAATGTAAATAAATCAATTTATTTATTTTTAAAATAAATGAAGCCCTTCCTAACCTGACCCCTTTCTGTCCTTCCGTCTTCTTTTCTCCATGTACTCATTCAGACACCCAACTGTTTCTTACACAAGATATTCCATCTCCCAGCAAGGTACATTTTCTCTCCCTGTCTCCAATACCTGGAATTCTCTCCCTCCTCATCTCTATCTCCTGGTTTCTGAGGCTTTCCTGAAATGCCAGCTAAAATCCTACCTTCTACAAGAAGTCTTTATCTAACCCCCTTAATGCTAATGACTTCCCTATGTAATGAGTTCTTTTTTTTATATTGTATAAATCTTATTTGTACAAAATTGGATGCATGTTTCCTCCCCCACCACTCAATGAGCTCCTTGAAGGTAGGAACTGTTTTTGCATTTCTTTGTTTCCCCAGTGTTTAGCAGATAGTAGGTGCATAATAAATAATTGCTGACATGAATTTTTAATATCTAATCAACACCATTATTTTCACATAGCTAGTATGCGTGTAATCCAGTGGCAGCAGCTGGCCATTCCTCCTTTATCCCTTCTCCTCTTCTTTCCATCTGTCTGTAAGATAGGATACAAGAATTAACAAAAGAAACCTCAACCTCCCATCATGTCTTGAGTCCAGGGCACATGGACAGAAAGTAGGGAATAGGGATTTCTGGTAAGAAGATGTACGAGGGGCACAAAAAACTTCCAGAAGATGGTGGTAATGAGGAAGACCAGCTGTTGGCAGTGAGTGGAGGTCACAGCTGCCATGATACCTGCTAAGCCAGGAACTGCAAAAAAGATTCTGGAAAACATAGTTGCAATAGGAAATGGGCAGTGTGGCTAAGAGCCAGGATATGTTAGCAGCAGATGCTATGGCAGAGGGAATGTTGGCCCCAAGGGGTGGAAGTATGGGGGAGGGAAGTTGCAATTACTACTGTATCGGTCCCAGGACCCACACAGTCTAGCCCTCTGACTACCATGCTTTTCTTTCTGGGGACTTTTTCAGGGGACTAAAACTAAATACTTATGGGGAAAGAGGGACAAGAAATAGTATTCATTGGAAAATTGGGATTAATTAGCTTTTTTCTTGCAAAGAAAAGCCAAGTTAGAGTCTCCTTATTTGTTCTGTATAAAATCTTAAAATAAAACTGCTTTAAATTCAAAAACATAGCAGTCTTAGTTTCTTGCACAAGGGAAAATGAGTACCCCTAGGAATGAACTAAAAATAAAACTCCTTATAATATTCCCTTAGAGACACCAGAAAAAGGGGCAAATGTGAGCCACAGAAATCACAGAAAGTAATCATTATGGAAAGGACTCCTAGGATGCTGAAAACTATCTTTACATGTAATTAGAAACAACATATACTATCAAGGGACTTAAGCAAACAGTCTACAGCAAAGGTGTCAAACTAGCGTCTGACTGGGGCAAAACTTCCAAGTGTGGCTCGAATTGGATTAAAATGTAATTGAGAAATGTTTAACAAAATAGATAAAAAGGCAATAAAATAGATAATATTAATTTGTGGTTTTGTAAGTCAATATGTGGCCTGCAGGAATCTGATTCTCTTTGAGTCTGATACCACGGATCTGTAGTTTACATCAACATTCTAATGTATCAATGAATTTATATGTACGTCCTACTTTAAGAAGATACACTGCCTCATATATCCTGTATTGAGAATTCTTCCTAATCTTTCTTTTTGTCTATCAGCATCACTTCAGTCTGTTCAAAGTTGCATTTCAACATTTTGGATGGCATCCAAAAATCTTATCTCCAACATATCAAATATAAAACAGATGTAAGCTCCTTCTCACTCATTTCCTTGCAGAGCCCAAGGACTACAAGTTCTGAGTTCTCTCTTCAGTGACTCATACACTTATTGAATAATATTACCCAGATAAGACTAGGTGACCCATCAGTACCCAAGCAACATATCTAGGTTTGATCAGGGAACCATTGTGAGAAAGGAACAGGAGTTGTTATTTTTCAGGACATTTTAGCATTCATTTTTTAAAAGAGTCTTTAGTAATAATGGAAATCAGCTATCTTTAAATCAATAACTTATTTTTAAACAAAAGTAAAAGTACGCTGTTTAGTGACCTCACGTTATGTTTCTCAGTCTCTCTCTATACTTTCTCCTTTGGGAAGATATGTCAGTATTATTACAACTGCAATATGTACATGAACAATTCCCAAATTCTTTGGTTCATTGAACAAATATTCCTTAAGGGTCTACTACAGAGATGGTCATCAGCATGGCGGTGCATGAATCCCATTGCAAGATACAAGAATTTACCTCCTTCCTTTCTTTGCAAAGTGAAGTACTATGGAGGCAGAACATAATATATACTGTCAAACCGGATGGATGTGTTCATTAGTTGTGATCAATTGGTTTTTCCCTTCCACTGTGTATTTTCTTTGTTTTAAGGGATGGGAGGAGGGAGGAGACCACACTGGAAAATGAAGGACTTGTACAAATAAAAGACATAAATAAAAAACAATTTTTAAAGAAAGCCTTTAAGACCCTGTACCAGAGTTACCAGAATAAGAAAACACATGATTCCTGTTCTAGTCGTCTAGTAGACAAGAAGACACGTAAAAGACACTAATAAAAAACATTATGAGATAAGTGCAATTGAGAGAAGTACACTATTTTTCCCCATTATTCTGAGAAGGCGTCCATAGGCTTCACCAAACTGTTAAAGGGATCCATGACACACACACACACAAAAAGAATTCCTGTTTTAAATCTATGATCTCTCTGATCTTCAGAAGGGAAATGACCAAAAATTCAAAGGATGAAGATATTTCTCAAGAGATGCCTGTTGCTGCTGGTCTGGAACCTTGGCTGTCACCCCATCCTGCTCCTCCTTTTCTTGGGCTGACAGGACTGATTTAAAACAGGCTAAAGCTGATTCTCTGCTTGGTCCAAAGTCGTTTCAGTTAAACACCTTATCTAAAGAATAGATAAAACATTCAAGTCCCTAAACATTCAATGAGTCACAAATATGTTTCTTTTTCCTGTTTCATTTCTAATGAAAAGGAGAATACTTCTCAGGCTGCTCAGTTTAGATTCCTTCCTCATCACATAGCAGAGTTAAGAGAAGTCTTAGCTATTCACATCTACTTTTTGAGGTTCTAAGGGGGAGGGAGGAGTGCTGTTTTTATTTTTCAGCCATGTCCTATTCTTCATGATCCCGTTTGGGGTTTTCTTAGCAGGGGTACTGAAGTGGTTTGCTATTTTCTTCTCTAGTCATTTTACAGATGAGGAAACCAAGGCGAACAGGGTTAAGTGACTTGCCCAGGATCATGCAGCTAGTAAGTGTCTAAGGTCAGATTTGAACTTGGGAAAAAATTTTCTGACTCCAAGTCTAGCACTCTATCCACTGTGCCACCTAGAACATTACATATATTGTCAGACTTTTTCAATATGTCAATTAATTTTGCTGAACTGCTTATTATTGTTTCTAAATTCATCATAAAGGATTACTCTCTGAAGGAGGATTCGGTAGAAAATGTCAGTGATTATAAAAACAAAATATGTTGATAAAAATTACTTTAAACAAATGACTAACGTGAAAATGTGTTGAATAAGAATGTATGTGTAGAACTCATATAAGATGCATGCCGTCTCAGGGAGGGAGAGGGAGAAAATTTAAAACTTACGGAAGTGACTGTTGAAAACTGAAAACAAATAAAGTAATTAAAAATATAAAGAAATGACAATTTGCCTACTTACCCAACATATGAAATAGCTTATATCTGTCACCTAAAGAGGAATGCTTTTCATAGGATCATAGATCCAGAGCTAAAATGAAACTTAGATATCACAATATCTAACACTCTCTTTTTACAGATAAGGAAACAGAGACCCAAAGAAATTACAGGATTGGCTCAAGGTCACACAGGTTAGTAAACGACAGAGCTAGATTTTGAATTAAAATCCTGAGGAACACAAGACCAGGATTCTTCCCAGAGCCCCATGTTGCTTTACATCCATTTAATATAAAGATTGGTTGATCTTCATTAGAGAGGGCAGGTGGCTTTGTAGAACTCTCTTGCAGCTAGTAAATTTTTCTCAATTTTAAAGTTGTTTCTGCATATCTTTGTTCATTTCCTCAATGAGTTATGAAAAAAATATTTTCCTCTTTACCATTTTGTTTAGCCTCTACTTTAAAGAAAGACTATTTTCTAAAACTGGAATACCATTTTCTACTAAAATATCATCTAAAATAAAATTATATCAATAGTCTTGTGAGAGAGAAAAAAATGGTACGGTGCTTGGAACACTGGATTCATAGTCTTGGGTTCAAATTTAGGCTCTGTCACTTAGTATCTGTATGGCTTTGATTAGAAGTCATTTAATTCTCTGAGCCTCAAACTGTGGGAGCTGAGTTAAATTATTTCTAATGCTCCCACCAGCTCTTGGACCTAGGATCCTAAAATAATTTGGTGGCAAATTTCAACTCAGAAATTTTTTCCCAGGATTTTGGGACATGTTCAATTTGAACATTGACTAATATCCCAGAAACCACAATGGTTATTGAAAGTTGTAATGCTGACTACTGAATTCCAAGAAAGAAACTTCGAGGAATTTATTTTAAAAAAACAAACCCCAACACTTTTCAATAAAAGTTAAAGGCAAGCACTGAACTTTTTCTGAACACTATATTATAATGTCCACATACAATAACACCAATGCTAATTTTCTTTTCAAAGACACGGACCGGAATTGTGACTGGGAACTTCCAGGCCCTTTGTAAGTAGCAGGGCTTGGCTTCCTTTCTGGGTCAGTAGTTTTTAGATCATTATCGGCCTCATGTATGCAGAAAAGGAAAAGAACTAGAGGAAAAATTAAAATCAGGATGTTATTTAAAGGGAAATGGGTTAGCCACATTTTTCTATACAATGCTGAGAGAATGTAAAGATCCATCTGTATTTAAATGTTTCCGAATGTGAATATTTTACAGGTGTCTCCAATAATCTTTAGTCTACACTGAGTTCTCTTGCCAACAATTATCATACTGATAAAGGCATCATGGAGGACCATAAGTTACAGGATAGATGAACTACATATTCATCAATAACTGAATTCACACATCTGTGCCACATATTCCAAACATATTTACACACATGTTTTATATATATACATATATACATAAAATAGAAATCTCAGAGTAGCACACTACTTTTTATTAAAAGTTCAAAATCACCCTCAAGTTAAAATAAATGATACTCTGTTCCTTCTTAGTTTATCTAGGGTATTACAGTCCAATTTTAAATTCATAAGTGGCATCCCTAAAGTCACTCAAACCTAAATCCATCTTTATATGGACTCTCCATTATAATTATATTGTAACTTAAGGTTGTCAACTTTGCATTATCAAACCTCTATGATGGTCGAATAAACAAGAAATAGACAAGCATGATGCAGGGGACCATATGACTGATTACAGAAGTTGTACGTGGTAGATCTACAGTTTCATGTACAATCATTTTTTCTATTATCCTGGGTTATGGAAATGTTTGTTTTGTTCCGTGAATTGAAAATAAAACAAATTCATTGTTGGTGGAGCTGTGAGCTCATCCAACCATTCTGGAGAGCAATTTGGAACTATGCCCAAAGGGCTACAAAAATGTGCATACCCTTTGACCCAGCAATATCTCTTCTAGGACTGTATCCCCAAGAGATCATAAAAATGGGAAAGGGTCCCACATGTACAAAAATATTTATAGCAGCACTCTTTGTAGGTGCCAAAAACTGGAAATCAAGGGGATGCCCATCAATTGGGGAATGGCTGAATAAGTTGTGGTATACAAATGTAATGGAGTACTATTGTGCTATAAGAAATGAAGAACAAGAAGACTTCAGAGAGGCCGGGAAGGACTTATATGATCTGATGCTGAGTGAAAGGAGCAGAACCAGGAGAACTTTGTGCACAGCAACGACCACAGTGTGTGAGAGTTTTTTCTGGTAGACTTGGAACTTTGTAATAACACAAGAACTTAAAAAAATAATAATAATAATAATTCCCAATGGTTTTCTAAGGCAAAACGCTTTCCACACTCAGAGGAAGAACTATGGAATTCATTTGCAGAATGTAGCAGATCTTGTTTGTATATATGTGTGTGTGTATTATATTTTGATTTGTTATGCGATTTCTTCCATTTATTTTAGTTCGTCTATATAGCATTACTATAGTGAAAACGTATTCAATAGGAAAGTATATGTAGATCATATATAAAATTGTATGGCGTCTTGAGGAGGGAGGGGTGTGGTGGAGGGTAGGTGTGGGGGTAAAAATATAAGCTTTTTGGTAGTGATTGTAGGACATTAAAAATAAATAAATAAATAACGAAAAATACTCCCCCCCCCAAAAAAGAAAACAAATTTCTAATACAAATATAAATAAATAAAACAAGGTTAAAAAAATCATAACCAGCAACCTCTTCAATTCACTGCAATGCAAGGAAAAAGGTATCATTTGGTAACAGCCCCTTTCAAGACAAAAGGTGTAAGATTTGAGGCCAGAGGTCTGATACACAGTAGAATATTCTGTGTCTTTGAGAGCAAATTAAAAGGTAAAAATCCTGGCTGCTTTGATCAAGAGTCCCCATGTCAGCAGAGAATTCAACTTGTCTAATTTATTCTATGTTCAGTCAATCAGGACAAAGGAGTACCTCTGCCATCTGGGATATTAGAGCTCAAAGAATGCTCCTGAAACAAAAGTTCTTAGGTGGGAACCACCACATATTATATGATCACATTTTTTTTTAACGTATTGCTTCAAAACCCAAGGATTGTCAGAGTATAGATTTAAAGTTGCAAGGGAATTTAACAAAGATCTTATACAACGCCATCAATTTATAAATGGGGTAAAATGAGGCCCAGATAATTTAAGTGAATCACTTAATGTCACACCAGTAAGCAGCAGACCAAGCAACCAAACTTAAACCCTCTGGCTGCAAATTGACCCCCTGCCTTTTTTCCTAACTATGTCACTTCTCTTGGTATTATCTCTTTTACTTCAGAAAGTATCTCATCTCCACTGATCTACACTCTCCAACAACATACTCTTACTCTATAACAAGATGCTCTTAGCAGATGTTCCCTAAATGGAAATCCCCATTCACATTAGAACAGAGGTAACTGATGCTCATGCTGACAAGAGCGTTCTGAATTCCTTCTGAATCAAATAAGAAGGAAACCTATATTTAATATAGATTTGATAGCTATCAACACAAAATTATGAAGAACTTACTGCGTGGCTGTGTGTCATACAAGTGTCCTTGGATTGAGGAGCTGAGGACATAGTTGGGGTACAAACCAAAATATATGAAACAATTAGACAATAAGATAAGAAAAAAGATAAATTAGATGATATAGGAGATAAATGATAAAGGTCAGAGAAAATGAAGAAATTAATGGATGCTGGTGTAATCATGGGAAACTTGACAGGGGCAGGGGGGAAGGAGTATCAGCAGTATTTAGATACATGAAATGAGGAGGGTTTTCCAGGCCCTAGACCTAGGGAACCAGCATGAGTGATGGTGGGTGTCACTAAGGGTTGGATTGTCACCAGGCATGACAATGAACACAGCTAAATGAGGGAGTTCAAAGGCTGGGGCTTCTTGCAATCCTGGCTCAATTCTCCAACCTAGGGCCCAGGAGGACTGACTCAGACAAGATCTGGCCACCAGCCTCCTGGCTTCCAGGGATCCTGCCCCAGGGCTTTCTTCCTCAAGGCAAGACCCAGACACCCACCTCCCACTTTCTTTAGCCTCTAGGGCATTCTCCAGCTCTGAGGAACCTGGGATAAGATCCCTCTACCTGCTGCCTGCTAGGGCCTTCTCCTGACTTGGCACCTGTTTGCTGTCAAGACAGGCCTCCTGAGGTTCCATTAGGTAGAACATCAACACCCACATTCCTCAAGAGAGGACCCTGAACAGTGTAATCAAGTTCTTTCCTCACTAGATTAAGCTCCATCCACTAATACTTTACCTGGACTTATTCCTGAATGTTAGCAACTTTGACCCTCCTCATAATCTCCCTAAACCAGTGATTCTTAAGCCCTGGCTACCAAGGTATAAACCTCTATTGCTCATTCCTAACTGACCACCCCCCCAACTCTATCCACCTTGCCCGCCCCATGTTCAACCTTCAGATCTTCTCAATCCTCTTCCTGTGCCCTCTGAAACTCTTGATCCATAAGTAACAAAGTTTCTTTCATCTTAAAACTCTCCATTTCTCACTCGACATCTGGCACTTAATGAAACCTGTCTTTCTCCTGATAACATTATTTCTTGCACTACCCCTAGTATTGCTTTCACTTTCACTCATAACACTCTCCCCACCAAAAAAACAAAAACAAACAAACATTTGCCGCAGTGGATGGGATTGAATACTCCTTGCTTCCAGACTGTCCGTCCATCCCCATCAAGAAGGAACACTATGGCACCAACTCGCCCTCCTACTCAAAAGATTTTAACCTCAATACTGATGCACCTCCCCATATCCTCACTTTCTAGTTCAAAACTAAATTCGTATGATAACTCTTGGCATCAAGTATTCTACTTCCATATCCACATTTAGTAACTCTGAAATTTCTTTAGTCTGATCATAATCTTTTTACAAGGTTTTACAAACCTTAACCCTGTTCTTTGTCCTGTCTGTGACCTCCATTCTCTCCAACATTCAATTCTTTCTCAGGTCACCATCCCTGTAGTGGCCATATTCTTTCCTATCTCAACCCCTTACTGAACCAATCCAACTCTACATCACTCGCTACTCTCAGAGCACTCACCTTCATGCCTTGACAAACTCCAAACCTGGATTACTCCTGCCATCTGCTTCTTTGTTCTTATTCAAGTGCTGCTGCATGTGCTTGGAGAAAATGCACTAGAGAAAATCACAAACCACTACAAATGTATGTTATCTTATCTCAACTGGGCTAGAGAACTCCAGAGGCAGGACTGAAAGAAGCCAGAGCCTTTGACCTCCCTCATTCATTGCTACCCTTAAGCCAACATTCAGATTGGTTCCTAGGTCTATGGTTGGTAACATGGCAATCACTATTTTTCCCTAAAGGATTTTCTATTCTTGTGGCTGCTCCAAACATTCTCATTTCTCATGAAGCATTTCCCTGCACTTCTACCATATTTGCTGAGCACTCCTATCTAAAAAAAAATTGAGACCATTCCATAAGAGATCCCCCTTTTTTCCTCCTCAAATCCACCTTCTGCTGCCAGTGGCTGAGATTACCTAATTTACTCTGTATATATCATGTGTGTACGTAGTTGTCAGCATGCTGTCCTCCCCCAGTAGAATGAGATGTCTTCAGGACAGGGCGTGTTTTTGCCTTCCTCTGCATCTCTAGTGCTCAGTACAGGATTTGGCACTTAGTAATTTTCTTTTTTACTAATTCTTTAAAAACCAGTTATACACATATTTCATCATCAATATAATACTTTTTTTTATCAATAAGAACACTTGGCTGATCCTAGCATCCCAGTCCTTGACTATACTAATAAGAGAATTAACTTACAAATGTTCTGAAAAATGTAAAAAACTTCCCTCTTCCTAATTTTTACTGTACATCTTTATCTACTGATTAGGAAAGCTGTAAAGCACTTTTCCTTTTCCCTTTTGATCCTTTCCTACCATAAGATATATTTTCCACACAAATCCCTATATAACTGGATCAACAACTAAATTAGTGCATACCTTATGAGCAAGATAGGTTGTCCTCTATTTAAAAGTCCAACCAGATCAACAGAAAGCCTATAGTAATGAGAACTCAAGCCCTGTTCATCCCTCGTTAAATACACATCTCATTCTTTCCCTGAACTATATTTCATCCTCTCCCAAATTTATACTTTAATTTAATAATTAAGCACATTTGGTAGAGACAGTATATATTTCTATATCCTTTGCAACAGCTAGCATCTGTTTAATTGATGAAATTTTAATTCAGTACAGTTGAATTAGCCCCAACCATGCATGCAATAGCAAACAGCTTGAGGCCAAGGTAAGACACAAAAGCCTCCTGACTCCTAGATGTTCAAGGCTCAATCCATTTCCTTTTCCATTTTAAGTGAATTGCTTTCTTTGACCTACCCCCTACGATTAAAGCCAAAAACAAAAAAAATCACCTCAAGTAAAAGTAGTTGGCTAAAGAAGCTGATCCCATGATGCTAAATATTCTCTTGACTCAGCTCCTTTAATTACTATGACAATTTAGTTAAAACTGCAGGGGCTTACAGATGCTTTGAAAGATGCAGGATCTCATGGATGTGGAAAGATTACAACCTTTCTACACCTCCTCATCATAAGCTATCCTCCTTCATGTTTTCCGAAAGCCCTACATATTTCTTATTGTCATTTTTTCCATAAGGAGAAACAAGTATGGCATCATGGATAGAAAATGGGCCCATCTTGCCTCTGCTATATACTGTCTATGCAACCCTGAGCACATCAGAAAATGTCTCAGTGCTCTAGGCAACTCACTAAAAGTGTAGGTGTAAGAGAGGATGCCCACCTCTATTCCTAAGAGGGAACTTTCTTGCCAGGAAGTAACCGACACCAATGAAATCTCATGCCCAGGTCCTGTATCCTCGATGGACAATCAACCCACTGCAATGAAGGACTTCCTCCCTTAACAGGTAACTAACATCACTACATACCTGCCTCACTTTCTTTTTGTCGTACATATCCCCACTGACATTATTTCTTCTACTTCTTCCATACAAGTTGCCATTAGTAAAATAAAAATACTGTTAACACGAACCCTTACAGAACACTTTGCACCTTGTAGTGAATTTCTAAATTTTAGTGACATGGACAAATAAGCATCATACACCTTGTTACATCTATGTATTTGCCCACCGCCTTTTAGTTTCTTTCTATAATATGAATTCTTCTGAGATTAGGGTGGTCCATGCTTCACAGAGACACAGCCACACCCCTGAGAGAACAAGAAAGTTCTCGAGTTGTTAAAGAGTTAAGCTACTAATTTGCTATCAGTGAAAAAATTAGACACCTGATACCCCTAAAACCAACCACTACCCTAATAAAACTCTATTTGAAATTATTATGGTTGAAAGAGGGACAGTGTGGTATGGTGGATAGGGAGCTGGCCTTGGAACCAGGAAAACCTTGGATTCAAGTCCTATCTTTGACAAATACTGGCTTTGTTATCCTAAGAAAATGATGTAATCTCTCAGTACTCCAGGCAAATCTAAGACTATAAATTGCATAAAACTGCATTGATTAAGGGAGTTTCCTCACCGAGGGAATTCCCTAAATTAGTGAAATCCTTATTTTACAACTGAAAACTTGGTTTGAAACCTGTAGTCGTTCATTTTGAGGAAAACTAGGAAAATGAGAAAAACAAAACACTTGTCAACCCAACCATTTTTCATAAGATAAGGCAGAGGGGTTTGTGTTTCCGTCAGAGGCACTCCTGGTACCCAACATCTACAGAGCTGTAGTTAATATGTAAAATCTCATGATTTCACCCAGCTACTTCTGCTTTGTTCATTAACAGGTGAGTCCCGTGTCTCTGGGGTTAAAGATGATACTGAATGTGTTTTATTCTTATCCCTTCTTAAACATTTATATCACAATCCCTTCCCCAAAAGAACTTGGTGTTCTGAATTTGCAAAATTAAAATGGTTTCCAGAGAATCCATTTCGCTACAATATTAAAAAAAAAACACACTCTAAGGCCAGTCGTGTTCCGTGAACCTCGAGATAACCTTTAGCTTCCACAAAGGCCTCCACAGGAAAAATATGTCAACATTGAGTATAATTTGTAGTAGTTTGTTTTTATTGTGCAAATGTAACACAAACCTTGCCAGATTTACTGGCAAAAAACCTGTCATTTTTGAGCTTTCCCCTTGTTTTCTTTTTGCTATGTGATATTATTTTGTGAGGTGGTTTTCAAAACATTCCAGTTCATAATAATCAAAAACTATACCACTGGAAAGAACTCTCTGAGAGAATTTTCCCACTAACAGTGAATCATATTCCCAAACATATTTTTTTCTCCATCAGGAAAAAGATAAACATATTTACATACTTTAATTCTATAGAGAGGCAAAATAAGATTGTGCTCTTTTTTTATTAAACATCCTAGCCCTTGGATATCCTCCAACATATCCTCTACAATCGCTTAAAATCCATGAATGATTCTGTATATCACATAGGAACTTGAAAGTAGCATTTTCCAGACTTTGTCTTTTGAAAACTTTTGAATCAATCTATAAACCATTTTTAAGGGCCTATAACGCAGATGTTATATCTTCGTAATATTTTCCTATTAATATCATCATAAACTTAGAGGGGGGGAAATTTAATAAGCCGTCTAATATATCCACCCCCACTGCAATTTACAGATGAGAAAACTGTGCCTCAGAGGTTAAGTGATTTGCCCAAGGTGATACAGGTAGGTAAATGACAGAAAGGGGGTATTTAAACCCAGGTCTTCTCATCCAAAGTCTTTGTTCTCTCCACCTTGCCTCTTCATCTTATAATTTGTCCATAATCACATGGAAGGATATACTTATGCGTGCTATACTCATACTATTAGCAAAATCAACCCCTACAGAGCTGGTTGGAAATGTACCACTATCTGTATATTATAAACATGTCCGCCATTTTTCTTTTTATCACAGTTAAGACTTAAAAAAGGAAGAAAAAATTCAAAGGCAAATTCATCTAGTAGAAAGAGGTTAAATTAAATCCCTGAATTAGAAGGCAACAAATGTTCTTATATTCTACCAATTATTAGAACATGATTTAAAAGGATAAGAAAAATAAAAACAGTTACCTGGAAGTCATCATAAGGAAAAAGCAGCATCTCACGTAAACCATCATTCAAAATTTGAGTCTTCTTCTGGACAATAACATTTTCATAGTCTAGTGGCTCAATTAGCTTTGGTTTTGCCTAGAAAAGAAAGTACACAGCTTGCTTTAGCAGTTGGAGTTTCTTAAGTAAGGACAATCCATTGAACTATGTAATATACCATCTGCACATTTTTCTTTCAAGAGGAAGATAAATCCCTAAAAAACCCATAATTCTGTGTTTGAACGCATAATCCATGAGCAGAAAAACATTAGGATGAATAGTAGATATTCTTATATTTTAAATCGAAAGAGAGCTTGAATTTTGATGACATTCATTCATGCTTTATGTACCATAAACAAAAGTTAAAAAGGGGGAGACCAGAAGCACAAACATAAATGTGTTCTATTTATTCAGCTTCTCAATCAGTTCTCACATTTGTCCATTACTCTCTATTTCCATCACTGCCACCCTACTACAGATCCTCACAACCTTACCCAACAGGTTTTCCCACTCTTACTATCCTCCCTCTAAACTGTCCTTCATATAGTCACCAAAATAATCTTTCACTAGATTTCAAACTATGTAGAGGGGAATAAGGCATTAGAAGACTGGAAAGGTAGTAAGTGACCAGGTTATGAAGGTATTCAACGCCTTCCACAACCTGACCTCTATCTACCTTTTCAGCTGTTTCTCTCATTCTTCTCATCTGCACAGGAGAAGCAGTATGAAGGATGTCCTCAGGGAATTGTATAACAGGAAAAGTAGATGGACCAGTCATGTTACAAGAACTAAAGAAAGTGTATGCACAGCTGAGGTGCTTCACTGGTTCCCATGGGATGTCACAAAAATGACAGAAGGATTCTCTTTCAAGTTGGGCAGATCTCCTGAAGCAGATTTGCACTTGGAAAAGAGCTGAACAGGACAGACAGACAAGGGTAGGCTAGGATCTTCCTCACTGAAAGGAGGAATGGTATAAAAAAAAAAATCACAGATCCATGGGAAGGAGCATTGAAGCATGTTCCCTTACTTCCCCACTACCACCCTACTCCAACTTCAGCCAACATAGTCTTCCCAGAACAGGCCTGGAGTACTCTCTCTGCCTCAGCTCATGCCCTTCTCCCCTCCACCTTCTTTACCTGTCTTTCCTATCTTTCAAGACCTAGCCCAAAATGTAATCCTGTTAGGTTATAACTGACTGAGAGTCAAGAAACATGGGTTAAAATCTTTGCTGTGACATCTCTGGTTCTGTGACCATGGGCAAGTCACTTTTCTCACCTGTAAAATGATAAAACATTCCCAACATATAAATGGCCAAAAGCCATGAACAGAGTTCTTGAAGAAACAAACTTTTAATAACTGAGTTGAAAAACTGTTCAAAGTTTCTAGTAATCAGAACAAAATGAAAAAACTTTGAGTTAATCACTTCGAACATACAAAAAAACCCAACAATGAGGAAGTTATAAAGAAACAGATCCCTAAGACACTATTAGTGGAGCTACAAATTGGTATAATCTTTCCAGAAAATTACCTGTACATTATAATACAATATTATATTTATTATATTAATGTTATATTACAATACAATAAAAATTATAAAACAGATGTTAGGACAGTATCCTGAGAATGTGAGTAAAAGGTGGGGAGAGATATAGCTGTACAAAAATATTTATCTTGGCCTTATTTATAATAGCAACAAAAAATTAGTGGATGATGAGTTACTTTGTACTCTATCACTTTATTATTCTTCTATAAAAATGACAACTCTAAAGGACTGGAAGAAACTGGAAAATGATTATACAAAGCAACAGAGACACAGACCTGACCATGACTAACCTGATGAAGACACAGGAAAAGAAAGTCTGAATGGAAAAGAATATGGAAACATATGAGATGTTAGTGTTATCATCTTGTTAAATCTACTTATACTGATGCAGGTAGATTCTTACCAAGTTTGGTGTTTTATTGATAGGATAAAATATTTTTTTGAAAAAATAAAATAGACTAGGAATACCTACTTTGCATATTTGTGAGGAATCTTTGTAAACTTTAAAAATAGGCATAGTCAGTCAACAAATATTTATTAAATGCCTACTATGTGCCAGACCCTGTGCAGAGTACAGAAAATACAAAGAAAAACAAAAAACAGTGTCTATTCTCAAGTGACTCGCAGTCTAATGGGGAAGACAATATGAAAACAATTACGTCCATACAAGTTATAAATAGGATGTACTGGAAATCACAAACAAAAGAAAGGCACTGGAATTGAGGGGGCTCAGGAACAGCTTCCTGTAGAAAGTGGGGTTTTAGCTGGGACCTTAGGGAAGCCAAGGAGGTCAAGAGGTAGAAACAAGGGGGATGGACATTCTAGGGATCAGGGTTAGACTTGTGATTTCATTGATTTAGAGCAGGGGTGGGGAACCTGTCACCTCAAGGTCACAGTGGGCTTCTAGGTCCTTGGGTGTGGCCTTGTAACTGAGTTCAAGTTTACAGAACAAATCCTTTCATTAAGGGGATTTGTTTTGTGAAGGTTGGATTCAATTCAAGGGCAGCACTTGAGGACCTAAAGGGCCACACGTAGCCTCAAGGCCGAAGGTTCCCCACCTCTGGTTTAGAGCTTCCTCGGCCAATGTAGGCCAGTGCCTTCTCTATCAACTCATAATCTTAGAGAATTGCTTAAGAAGTGAGAGGTTAAGTTACTTACTCAGAGTCATAGAGCCAGCATGGCAAAGGCTAGACTTACACCCAACTCTACCTAACTCTGAAGCCAGCTCTCTATCTAGTAGACAACTTGGTTTTTACAGAAACTATAATCATTTCTCTGTCTTCTACTTATAAACTCCCTGAGAGCAGGAACTCATATCTTGTACATCTTTGGTGGCCTTGACTATACTTAGCATTGCGCTTTGCATGCGTTAAGTATTTCCTAAATATTGGTTGAATGAAAGTATCTACCTGCCTCTTCCCCTAACGAGAGCCCTTTTCTTACCTAACTAAAATTCTAAAGAAAAATTCTCTATCAAGAAAGTTTTTTTAAATAAATGGGTAGCCTTCATTTAATACTGCAGAGGCAAGTGGTTTCTAGCAAACTCCGTCACATGAATCCTAGTCCCCTATTCCATTAAAAAAAAAAAGCCCTGTGTCCCAACGAGGGGAAAAATAATCGGTCCCTGAGTGTAATGAAATCATATAAGAAAGTGATTACTGAAAATAACATGGTTACAAAAAAAGACTTCCTTCTAAAAATATTAATACTTTAATACCTTGTTCTAATCAAATGATCACAAACTTAATGTGAAGATAAAAATCCCATACTAAAGATTTGGATCTCTCTCTCCTCCCCCCCCCCCCCCACTCCCTCCCATCCTTCCCCCACCCCTCTACTTCAAGTGTTACTATCACTTTTGGTTAAGTTTTCTACCAACTTTGAAAAACTTTACACTTCTAGTTTTAAATTTCTAATTTTTTTTTTGCATTTGTTCCCTCAAATTTTCTTCAAGAAAATTTCACTCATCAAGGCTGTACAATTTGTTATCATAATCTGAACAGTCAGAGAGATCCAGCTGAGAGATAAGGAACAGAAAATCCAGCCCTTACTTAGCAACAGGGGGGCTTACTCCTCTCTACTTGAATACGCAGTTGCCTGGCAGCCAATTCCCATCTAAAAATGACCAGAAAACAAAAAAGACTAGACTACACACGTATGTCAAAAAATTTGCTTTTGGTGCAAAGGCAAATCGCTCATTTTATGACTGCATCATAATATCCTTACTAGGAACTAGCAGCATGAGAAAAGTGGCTTTTGAGTCCAGGAAAGTGTCAACTGTTGAAAAGTGCCAGGTGCTGGAATGAAGTTACAGCACATACAGGGGGAGGGGATGCCAACTAGTTGTATTGGTGGCAGCTGTCAAATGTTGGGTAAAAGACTGCTTCACAAGCCTCTTGGATCCCATTAAGTGCAAGGCTTCCTATTTTATAAAGTTAATGTGTCATGTAATTTGTTAAATTTGGGATACTGTTCGTTGAATTTCTGCTAGTGAGGAATATCTAAACTGTTTTCATCATTAAAAAGGTAGGAGATGTTTTGGAAAGTTTCCCAATATGTTAATAAGCAATATTCCTTTATCAAGTAAAATTACTGATCACCTGTATTGAGTAAATACTAGAGGGAGTACAAGACACATAAGAACCAATAAAATTTAATTGATGAATAATATCTATTAAGTAAGATTATGGACTAAAAATGTGAATTAAGAAATGACTGTGGGATCATAGATCTAGAGACTGAAAGGTAATCAGAGGCCTGTGTAGTCTAACCCCATCACTTTAGAGAGGAGGAAAGAAAGGCTCAGAGAAAGTGCGTAGCCCAAAGAACACAGGTAGTTAAGTATCAGGGAATATTAATAGTTTGTTGCAATCATTTCAGTTTATTTGGGTTAATTTTGGCAAAGATACGGGAATGGTTTGCCAGTTGCCCAAGGTCACACAGCTAGTAAGTTGTCTGAGGCCAGATTTGAATTCAAATCCTCCTGACTCCAGGACCAGCACTCTATTCATCGCACCATCTATCTACACTTATACCACAAGTTCTTTAAGAGGCAGGAGGAGCCCAGTCTTCTCATTTGTAAAATGAGGTGGCTGGGTTGGATGATCTTTAGGTTCCTTCCAGCTCTAAATCTATGGATTATCCAATTTAAATAGTCTTGGACAAGCCACAGCACTTCTCTATTCCTCACTTTCCTCATCTGTTAAAATAAGGGAGCTGAACTAGATCATCACCTTTCTATGACCTATTCCTGTCTTATAAAAATAATTAAGTGCTGATGTAATAGGTCTCCTTACCACCTTCACACGCAAAATGCTAAAGTTGCTTTTCTTCTAACTCAGTTTAATCCACCATGCATTTCTTAAGCACCTACTGTATGCTGAACACCGAGATTTCAAAGATAAAAGATTTGTAAATAAGACAAAGGATGAATAATATGTTACTACTACATATCAGTCAATAAACATTTATTAAGCACCTACTGTGTGGAAAAAGACAGCCCCTGTCCTCATCAGGGCAGACAGAGAAACAGAACTTAGGAAAGGGGAGGGATAGCAGTTTCAAAAAAGGAGAATATTTAAGAAAAGAGCTATAAAGAGTTAAGTGCGAGGAATGATGATGATGATGATGATGAAAGATGATATTGACATTTTCCTTTAAGGTTTCAAAGGGTTTTACATATTTCACCTCATCTGATCCTCACAACTCTGGAAGGCAAATACAACAGGTATTATTTTCCTCATTTTGCACATGAGAAAACTGGGGCTTACAGAGGTTATGTCATTTGCCCATGTAGCTGTTTGTCCTTCGTTCTCAAAGAGGACCATGACATCAGGAAAGTGATGCCATGACATGAAAGTGAATTGGACTGAAGTGAGGGAGGGCTATGCAAAGTTACCAGCCTCACTTTCTCCTCCAGAGCCTTCTAGGTGTAGTGGCCAGATATAGATCAGAAGACTGGAGGTAGCCCTGCTTTGCCCATGATCACATAGCTGGTAACTGTTGGGATCAGAAATTAAGGTCCCTCCTGACTAGTTCTGACATTCTTTCCCACTACAACCTACTTGCCAAGTGCATAGACAGAAGATATATTCAGTATTTCAAGGCGGCCTGGAAGGGAAATGAGTAGCAAAGGGTCAAGGACCTGGCTTTGAAGGAGTGCCTACACAGCATTCTGAAGATAAAATGAATGTGATCAAAGGGATAGATGAGAAGGATGGCTTTGAGCCTTGATAAAAGAAACACCAAAGCTTAAGTGAGAAGTGCCCTTCATTGTAGGTAAAATATTTACACACAGATACAAATAGAATCCAACCCACCAGCCCCCCTCCAACCAACCCTTCCTGAAAAATAAAGATCAACAGCACAGTAAACACTCGGTGTCCCAGCACACTAGAGCTTTGACAGGAACCCAGAGACGATGATTCTAAAATGCCCTGCCATTTAATTACTCTTTTATAATCTTTGACTTCTCTCCAACTATCATTCATTTTCCCCTTCCAAATCTATTTGCTGCTCTTGGTCAGACTACATGATACTCATGAGTATAAAATGTCCAGATTCTAAATCAATTTCCAGGGTATCACAACTCTGGGAAAACTACAGATTCTCTCAGACAAAACCAGACTCAGGCTATGTCCGACACGTTCAGTCGTTCAACCATTCTGGCTGTGTGAAAAGCCAACAGACAGTGATATGTAACAGCGATGATTTATTCATCTCCTTAAGCGAAATTCCTCAGACTTAACCATCTTCTGACAAGCTGACTGCCCATAAAACTTCTATATTTGGTCCAATCACCACCTTCTCTTACTTCTCCCCATGTCTCATTTCCAACAAGGCACAGTCAGGCTGAAAATGCTAATGCTGTTGTTTTCAACACAATTCAATCAGTCATGTAACTTATTAAGCACCTACCACATGCAAGGATATACAAAAATAAAAGTGCCATTCCCCACAAGTTCCTTTTTTCATAGGAGCAGAAAACGGAAGAATATTTGTACCCATAAGGAAAAAGGAGCTAACAAATATAATGGATATTTGCCTTAAACCTAAGAAGGAATATAAATCTTTAGCTCAACAGAATTACAGGTTTCATTTGATCCTCCCATGGGATTATAAATTCAATTAATATCCCTTACTATTTCAAAATACAAATCTTTTTCATTTCATTCTAATACAAGTTAGAATTACCACCGAGCTAACTGATATCCAAACTGCAGTCATATAAAGACAGAATACATGTTGTTCATCTTTTATTTTTGAAGAGGACCAACAATATTGCTGGGTGATGTCTTAACTTTTGAGTGAACTGGATTTAAGTGAGGCACAGAGTCATCCGCCTCAGTCTCTCTTCCAGAGTCATCAAACCAGTGGCAAGACAAAAGTGATGGTCTGGGATACAATGGATGAGCTTGGCATCTCTGATGTCTGATCAAGTTCTAAGTGCTCCACGTTAGCCACTTTCATGGATGTTAGAATAAATGAAGAAAAGAGAATTTCTAAAGGTATACAGATGATGAGTCCATGATGCCTGCCTGAATTAATGTCAGTCTGACAGCACACATGTATGTGTGATCTCTGTGTACACACGTGTACACACACACACACACACACACTCAACAACTCTAGGTGAGACCCTTCCACTCCAAATGGTTAGTATTGAATGTACAAGTCAAGTGATGAAGGAGGGGAGTGGAGGAAGAGGAGAGAGAGACCACTCCAAAAAATATATTCTTTTCCTCCATCCCCAAAATTTTGGGTAAGCATGGGAAACAAGGAAAAGAGGCAGACGCTGTCTCTTTGGCTAAAATATAAACTCCCTGAATAGGGACTGTTTTCATTGTCACTCTGAATCCTTAGCACATAGCACAATAAGCATTTAATAAATTATTTTTGATTGACTCAGTACTAGCTTGACTCTGAAAATATCTCCTTCCATATATTCTGGTCACGCAAACTTAGAAATGGAATGGAGACCATGATGCAGAGGATGACGAGGCTAAAGATCAGGGATCACTAAGGTGATAACGAGATAAAACATCACCTTCACACTTGAAAATATATATTTTCTTTCTTTCTTTTTCCTTTTAGATACAGACCCTCCAACAACTGATAAAAACATGATGACATGTCATCATGCAACATTACCAGTTGCTGCAAGTGTCCTTTTCTAGATTGTTGGAGGGGGGGAAAAGATGGATAGTTTCCTAATTCCTTTCTGGGAGCAAACTTTTTTTTTACTTTTCTTTTTATTTATTTATTTATTTTAATGTTCTAAAATCACTACCATAAAATTTAGATTTTAACCTCTCCACACCTACCCCCCACCACTCCCCTCCCTCCCCAAGACGGCATACAATTCTATATAGGATCTACATATACTTTCCTTTTGAATACTTTTTCACTGTAGTCATGCTGTATAGACAAACTAAAATAAATGGAAGAAATCATATAACAAATCAAAACATAATACACACACACACACACACACAAACATACACACACACAAACATGATCTGCTACATTCTGCAAATGAATTCCATAGTTCTTTCTCTGAGTGTGGAAGGCATTTTGCCTTAGAAAACCATTGGGAATTTTTTTTTTTAAGTTCTTGCATTACTACGAAGTTCCAAGTCTACCAGAAAAAACTCTGGCACACTCTGGTCGTTGCTGTGCACAAAGTTCTCCTGGTTCTGCTCCTTTCGCTCAGCATCAGTTCATATAAGTCCTTCCAGGCCTCTCTGAAGTCTTCTTGTTCATCATTTCTTATGGCGCAATAGTACTCCATTACATTCATATACCATAATTTATTCAGCCATTCCCCAATTGATGGGCATCCCCTTGATTTCCAGTTTTTGGCAACTACAAAGAGAGCTACTATAAATATTTTTGTACATGTGGGACCCTTTCTCATTTTTATGATCTCTTGGGGAGCAAACTTTTTTAAGGGGAAAAAAATGGAATATGTCCACAAGTAAAAAGTCACATTTTTAACTTTTGGATTTCAAGGGAAAAAAAGAGGAAATACTCAATATAAACCACTAGCCTGAATTTAGAAGCAGTCTTGAAATCTCTTTTCCTGGACACTAAACCACAACAAGTCAGGGATTTCTGAGAATGTTTCAAAGAATGTAAAATGAACACCAAGCTCTCTAGACAACTAAATATATTTCCCTTCGTGCTATAAAAAGTTCTATTGTGTGGAGAACAGACTAGCCCACAGAATGATATGGCTTTGAGGAGTTTTGTTTTTTTTTTTAATTTCATTAAATGTAATTGTTTTTCAATTAATAAGTATCTGTTTTCTCCCTCCCACTTTACTTCTCAACCACTGAAAAAGAAGAAAAAGAAAACCTGTTTGCAATAAATGCATCATTAAGCCCAGCAAATTCCTACATTGGCCAACGTGACTTTTTCTATTGCAAATGCCAATATGCTGGATCAGTTTTTAAGCAACACCACAAAGGCTGTGAATAAATTGTCATTGAGAGGTAGATAAAGGGCTGCTTTAGAGTCCCAAAGATCTGAGTTTAAATCCTACCCTCTGATCCATACTAGCTGCATTACGTTAGAAGTTTTGACTTAGCTTCTCTTTATTCCAGAAAACTCTTTGGGCCTATAAAGTTAGAAAGGAGTTGTTGATCTGAATCTACAAAGGGTTTCCACACCAGGAATTCCTTACACAGGTGAAACCACAGGTTCAAGCAAGTTTGGAGACAGGAAGTTAAGAATCAGAGCAGCAGGCCTGGAGTCAGGAAGACCTGAGTTCAAATGTAGCCTCAAACACTTATTAGTTGTGTGACCCTGGGCAAGTCACTTAACCACATTTGCCTCAGTTTCCTCATCTGTAAAATGAGCCAGAATGGAAATGGAAATGGCAAGGCACTCCAGTATCCTTGCCAAGAAAAACTCTAAATGGGGTCACAAAGAGTTGCAAACACCTGAAAAAGACTGGACACAACAGCAGTAATTAACAAGCACCTATCAAGGGCCTAATGTGTTACTGAAACAAATACAAAAACAAGATGTATCTCTGTCTTCAGGAAACTTACATTTTACTGAAGTGATACATGTTCACAGATGAGTAAATATTAGATACATGTGTATGTATAGTATACATATATTACATATACATATGAAAATACAAAATAAATTTGGGAGAAGAGTAACAGGGAAAGGCATAAGGCTTTATTAAGCACTTATTACATCAGGCACTGTTTTAAGTACTTTACAAATATTATTTCACTTCATCCTCATCACAATTCTAGGAGGTAGGCACTATTATTGTTCCATTTTACAGCTGAGGAAACTGAAGCAAACAAGTTAAATGAATTGCCCAGGTTCACACAGGTAATGAATGTATGAAGCTGGATTTTAACTCGGATCTTCCTGACTCCTGACCCTGTACTCTCTATCCACTGTACCACCCAGCTACTTCAAAGAGGTGGAACAGAAAAGACCTCTTAAAAGGAGGTAGCATCTGCCTTGACTTTAAAGGGAACCAGGGGTTCCAAGATGTTGAGGTTAAGAGTCAGAACGTTTCAGGCATAGGGGACAATCTGTGCGTTAATCCAAAGTTTTTCTGGATTATAGAAAGATGGGAAAGTTCTGACCTTTCAGTCTGAAAAACAGGCTGGATCCAGAGTGTGAAGGGCTTTTAGAAGCCAACCAGAGGAGCTGTATATTATTCTAGAGTCCACTGACCCATCTTAAACAGAGAGCAATGACATAGTCAGACCTGTGCTTAAAGAATATCAATTTGGCAATTTTATGGAGGTATTAAAAATGTTTTCTTTAAAAAAAAATCAATTTGATGGGGCAAAAATTATTTTTTAAAATTTTACTTTAAAAAATTTTTTAAAATAAATTTGTTTCTTTTCAGTTTTCAACATTAACTTTCATAAAATTTTCAATTCCAAATTTTGCAAAAATGATTTTTTGAAAAAAATTATATCAACTTCAATTTCTAAAGTGAACACAATTTAAGTCAGCTAGGTGAAAAGCTATCAAGGTGATAGGACCTGGAACAAAGACACAAGGAAATTATCACTAATGATAACAATTAAGAATTAAACGAAATAGCAGCATGTTCAAATGAGCCACAACTCCTATAAGGAGCTGCTTGTAATTGTCAGCTGCATCCAACTGGGATGCAGTGAGAATGCTAATGAAGAAAGTCAGACAAGACAGAGCTAAGGATGGGAGAATTACTGTATGCTTTGTGCCATGGAGTCACATGAGGAAAAGAGCAGAGTGACACAGGGCTCTGAGTGTCTTCTGGCTATTATGAAAAGCAGGATGGGAGATCGAAAGTGCAGGGAAAGATAGGAAGCAGAAAGGGAAAGGATAAGGAAAGAGGAGAGTGGTAGTGAGAAAGATGAGATCACTAGGAAAGTATAGATTTGATCAGAGACCCTTCTTCACTGCCTACTAAATAAAGTATGTTTCCAATCTACTTAGCCAGATTTAGTTTATAATATCTCCCTTCATGTGCCCTACACTTTAACACCTAACACCATTCCTGAAACACACCCCTCATCTGACCACCTTCATGTCTGTGCTTTCCCTATCCCCACCTCTAGGGTTAAAATCCTTCCATTATCTTTCAGATGCCAATTCCAACGTACCATACTCTATGAAGCCCTGATCCCTTAGCCAAGAGATTCCTCCCTTTCATGCATTCTCACAGAGCTTTGTGCCTCTCAAATATTCTCAGTTGTGTGTTATTTTTACATTTTTTTCTCCCCTTACCTGACTGTAGGCTTCCTTAGGGCAAGAACCATGAACTACCTGCATAGGTCTCTCAAAAAAAAAGTTTATTAAATTTAATTATCGTATATGTCTGAAGCATGGCTAAATACAGATCGCACTGTAAGCTCTATTTCTCATTTTGGGGGAATGATAGAAGAGGAGAGGAATTGTAGAGTTGTAAGATTTATTCATTCCTGATCCAGACTTCACCATAGTATCTTTTCTTCTCCATAATTTGCTTCTTTTAATATTACAGCGTGATCCAAGGATTCTGGATGCTATATTGAGATTTGAGATTACCTCCAAACCAAGATTACCTGGGTGAAAAATTAGATCCATGGCAACTTTAAGCTAGGTGGAAAACCATTTAGCCAAATTCTCTTTAAGAAAACTATCATTTTGACTGAATTGACTGATCAGTTCAATTAAGCATTTTTTTTCCACACAGAACTGAGTGACAGGTTTAACTAGTAAATTAGATATAAGAGGAGAGAGCCAGTTGTGTTTGGCCTTGGAGAGAACAACCAGGAGCCATGGTCAAGCCACAAGGAGACAGGGTTAGATTTTGCATAAGGAAAAACTCTCTACCAATTTAGAGTTAGACAAAATTGGAATAGACTGCCTTTGGAGGTACTGGGATCCCCATCCCTAGAGAACTTTTAGAAGAATCTGCATGGCTTCTTGTGTGTTCCCTTGGAGAGGTGGGGTTCTTATTCAGAGATTTCTTCCAACTCTGAGATTGTGGGTATGTGTACATTTTGTTGTCTTTACTAATATCTCACAGAGAGGCAGGATGGTGTAATAGTTATGCTGTTAAGCTTAAAATCAAGAAGCTAACAGTGCAAATTCGGTCCAATTAGCAGTGTGACCCCAGGTGAAACATTTAACCTTCAGGAGTCTCAATCAATTCCCTAGGATTTGTCTACTAAGTCAAAGAAAGGTTGTTCTCTGAATAGGTAGAAGGATTTGAGTTCCCTTCCAGAATTTTCTCAAAGCTGATGAAGTCATAAATCCTTTGTGAATTCACATGTTCTGTGGTTTCTACTGAGTGGGATAGGTTTAGTGAAGACTTCTCAGATTGTAATTCTTCTCCCAGGGGTGAGGTAAGACCTAGAGGCTCAAGGTTACAATATTTTTAGAATAGAATAGTTCCATATAAGGATATAAAACTGTGTAGTGTATTAGGGTCTCAATGACTGGATAAAACTTACATAATTCCTCAATGTCTTCATTTCAAAAAGGATTGGTTAGATTTTGTGTCTAGAATGTAAGATCATATTCTCAGCTAATGAGGATAATGGTCAATGGGGGAGGAGGGACTTGCATTAGGGTCTATATAAACCACTGCCCTTTTCTTTGTCTTTGTCTTTCCTACTCCTACAGAATAGCCCCGCTTCTCGAGAATCGAATAAACACTTTTCTGTCATCACTCTGAGAGGCCTCTGAGTAATTGATTTATGTAGGGACCTGAGCCATCCCACACACTACCTTTGTAATATTTCTCATTACAAAGGTCTCCCCTGACATGGCTACTACTCTAGGTCAGGCCCTTATCACCTCATTCCTGGACTACTGCAATAGCCTGATGGTGGTCTCTCTGCCACAAACCCCTCCCCACTGTAGTCCAAAACACAAGTCTAACCATGTCACCAACCCCCCCCCCCATTCAATCAACTCCAGTGACCCCTCTCCCCACTTCTCCCAGCATCAAAGCCATTCATATGCAATGGAATACTATTGTGCTATAAGAAGTGATGGGCAGAAGTCACTGGTGACATCTGAAAGTGATTAAAGAACTGGAGAAGTTCTGTGGGACTAGAAAAGGAAATAACTATTCTTTTTAAAAGAACAGAGTAGGTAAGGTCTGTACAAACTACGGTTAAGTCAGTTTCATGATCATTGCTATCAAAATTCTTGAATTCTGCAAGTATGTAGAGATGATTTTTGAACATTTAGAAAGGAAGTGATAATTACTAAAAGACAGCATGGCTTCATCAAAATATTCTAATAGACTATCATGATTTCCTTTCTTGATGGAGTAACTAGAATGGTAGGTCAGAGTAAAGCAAAAAACATCATATATTTAGACATCAGCAAAGTATCTATCCTGGTGGACCAAATGTAAAGATGTAGTACCTTGGTGGATAGTACCCTTAGGGGACTGACTGGCTGAATAACCACAAAGAGTATTTATTAATAGATCTATGTCAATTTGGAAGGAAATTGCTAGGGGAACATCTTAGGGATGTTCTTGGTCATGTGTTAAACATTTTTTTATAAAAAAAAAAAAAGAATAAGTGATAAGCAGGCAGATTTTTAAAAAATTCAGAAAAACTTACATGAACTAATGCAAAGTGAAATGAGCAGAACCAGAAGAACACTGGACACTGTAACAGCAACACTGTATGATGACCAACTATGAATGACTTGGCTCTTCTCAGTAATACAGTGATTCAAGTCAATTCCAAAGGATTCATGATGGAAAATGCTATCCACATCCAGAAAAAGAACTGATGGAGTCTGAATGCAGATCAAAGCATACTATTTTCACTTTATTTTTTTTTTGTGGGTTTTCTCCCTCTTTTGATCTGTTTATTCCCTTACAACATGACTAATAGGGAAATGTTTTACATGATTGCACATATATAATCTACATCAAATTGTTTACTGTTTTAGGGAAGGGGAAGGAGAAGGAAGGAGGGAGAAAAATTTGGAACTCAGATTTTTTTAAATGAATATTTAAAATGCTCTAATTGGAAAAAATAAAATACAATTTTTAAACAAAGCCATTCCTAATTTAGCCCCTTCCTCCCTTTCCAGTCTTCTTACACATTACACCTCTCAGTCCAGGGATATTGGTCTCCTTACTGTGCATCACACACTCCACTCTACTTCCTAATGCTGGCCATATTCGCTGGCTGCCCACCAGGTCTGCAACGTTTTCTCTTCTCATCTCTACCTCTTGGTTTCCTTTCGCTGTTGCTTGTTAAGTCAGTTTTTAGTCATATCCAACTCTTCATAACCCCATTTAGCGTTTTCTTAGCAAAGATACTGGAGCAGTTTGCTATTTTCTTCTCCAGCTTATTTTACCGATGGGGCAAACAGGGTCCACTGACTTGCCCAGAGTCACACTGCTAGTAAGTGTCTGATTTGAACTAAGGAAGATAAGTCTTCCTGACTCCATGCCCGGCACTCTATCCATTGCACCTAAGTCTCTGTGAAACTCCCATCTTCTATAAGAAGTCTTTTCTAGTCCTTAACATTGGTGCCTTCTCTCTGTGACTAACCCCAATTTATCCTTTCTACATCCTGTCTGTCTCCCCCATGAGGCTGTAAGCTCCTTGAGAGTTGATTGCTTTGTCTGTGGTTTTGCTTCTTTTTTTGCTTATTTCCAGCACTTAGTAAATTGCACTTATTTAACCAACTTAATAAAAAGCACTTTAAAATGCTTTTTTTGGCCCTATGAAATCATAGTTTGACACTTCATGGATCAGTATTCTCAAGTCTTTCAAAATAGCCTTTTTTGGGGGTTATATATCATCCTTGTATAAATTATCCTCTCAATTCTCACTTCACTCTACATCAGTTCACGGAAGTTTTCCCAATTTCCACTGAAACGATATATTTTTTCTAATGTAATAATAACACATTAAATTCATATATCATAATTTCTTTAGCCATTTTCCAATTGATGAGCACTCGCTTAGTTATTAAATTTTTGCTACCATGAAAAGAGCTGCTATACATATTTTTGTACATATGACTTCTCTTTCTACCTTTTTGATGTCTTAGGGGAATATATCTAGTAGGGATGGTGCTAGGTCAACGAGTAAGTACCAGTCAAGGACATAGTTTCAAACTGCTTTCCAGAGAGGCTGGACCAATTCACTGCTTCACCAATAGTGCACTGGTGTGCCTCCAACCCTGCTTCTTACAAGCTATATGATCTTGGGCAAGTTATAGCATCTTAGACTTCTGTTTTCCTTCTGCAGGAACTGTTAGTAATAATACTCCTACCTCACACGATTTATAAGGATCAAATGAGATAATATGTAACAGTTTGTAACCATAAATATTATATAAATGTAAGCCATCATTATATGTAATCTCAGAGACCAAAACTCATTTTCCCTTTTAAATTGGTCTCCTCTTCCTTAGACGGTTTCAGCACTCAACATAAAATGGTGTGTTTATTTTGGAGGCAGAATTAGCTTTGGGGATATAACCAAGAAGCCAGCTGGTAGTGAAGGCATTCTGAAATGAGACTGTCTCTGTCTCTTTCCCAAAGACTTGATAAACCCTTCAAAAGAATCACTGTTTTACTAGTACATACAGAACAACTCTTATTACGTGAATGAATAAGCTCCAAAAAGAGTTTCTAAAGCCTCAGTACCTGATTCCAAGAAAAATTGGGAAGGAAACAATATCAGGTTACAGGGATATTTCAAACATGATTTCAATCTAGAAAGTTGATGCCAAACTATAACTTTCAACAGTCTTGGATCCACTCCACATATTGGCAACAAAGTATCATCTGTTGGCTTGAATGAGGCTTCTTGCTTCCTCTCCATAGTATTTCTTAACTTCAGGCTCTGCCCTCATTTTATGATATCCAGGTTACTCAACCTATCTCACTCATCTTACTAACTAAGATTCCTTGCCCATCTACCAAGAATTCAAGTTGAATCCTGAAACCCATTTTAAATCTCTTATACCTCAAAGTCCAAAGAATTTTGGACTTGTCACTAAAATCTATCATGTCTTCCCCAATTTTGATTGATGACACTACCATCTTTCCAGTTATCCAGACTTGAGAACTCAAAGTCATCTTTGCCTTTTCTTCTCCCTCAACCCCCCCCCCATAATCCAATCAATTGAGAAATCTTGCCAATTTCATCTTGATAACATCTCCAACATCCATCCCCTCCTCTCTCATTTGGGCTATTTCAACGGTATCCCTGCCTCCAGCACTTTTCCAATTAATCAATCATATATGAATGATTACTCCTAGAATATATATGTATATAGGTATAGATATATAAGATATAATATAATAAGAAGTAGTTAAATACAAGATAGCTTAGAAAGAGAAGGCATTAGCCATTGGGAAGCTTAGGGAAGGCTTTGTGGAGACATTGCTTAAGCAAAGTCTTAAAGAAAGAGAGGGTTCTGTGACCCAAGGGTGGAAAGCCAAACCAGGCATGGAAAAGGCCAGTGAAAAGGGACGGGGTAAGAGTGCTGCGTATGAGGAACAGAGAGAAGGCTAATTTGGATGGATCATAAGAATGAGGGAAATGAAATAATGCATAACGTTGGGGTCAGTTTAAAAAGGGCTTTCAAAGCCAAACAGAGGAGTCTATATTTTACCCAAAAGTCAATAGGAAGCCCCTGGAGCTTAACTGAATAGGGGAGGGATATGGTCTGATATGATAAAGCATTGGGTCTGGACTTAAGAAGACTGGATTTCAAATTCTACCTCATGTACTTAACTGGTTCTGGGTCTGGGAAAGTCACTTAACCTCTGTTTGTCTCAGTTTCCTCAAATGGAAATAATAATAGCACCCACCTCCCATGGCTGTTGTGAGGATCAAATAAGATGATATCGTAAAGCATTTAGCATAGTGCTTGGCATATAGGCTGTGTTGGTGTTATTATCTGTGCTTAAAGAAAATCATTTTGGCAACTTTGTGGAGGATGAAATGGAACCCAGAGAGACTTTGAGCAGGAAGACTAATTTGGAGACCATTGCAAATTAATCTATATGAGAAGTGATGAGAGTGAGCCTGAACTAAGGTGGGGCTTTGAGAGCAGAAAGAGATTGGAGATATAGTTGAGGAAAATCCTAAGATTTGGGAACTGACTGGATAGGTGCAGTGAGGGAAACTGAGGAGTGAAGAGGAATGTGTAAATTACAAACCTAGGAGATAGAAAGAATAGAGGTGCCTTTGACAAAAACGGGCAAGTGTGGAAGTCAATTCGTCAGCCAGTCAACAAGAATTTATTAAGCACCTACCAGGCATCCAACATTGTGCTAAGCACTAGGGATCAAAAGAAAAGATACTAATATATTGAACCTAGCTCTTTTCCTCATTTTTTTCTTTTTTGTGAACAAAGTTAATTATTTAAGTAACTTCATTGTCATAGATACCGATAACTTTTTAAAGAATTTCCTATATTTGTCCAGCAATGATTATCATTCCAATTTGAGAGATCAGTAAATAAAGACACAGAGCAGGCTTACACAGATCTGAAAGAAAATCAGAAAAGAATCAAACAACCCACCTCAGATACTTACAAGTCATGTGACCCTAAGTAGGTCACTCAAACTCTTTGTTCCTCAGTTTCCTCATCTGTAAGATGGGGACAAGTTTGTTCCCCAATCCCCTTCAACTCTAAACCTATGATTTAAACCATTCATATTTCCAGATTCTGCTAAGACAATCTCTCCCTTTATATTTATAAGGTATATAATTGGGACTTTCCAACAACTACACTTCTGCCATTCTTAATTAACTTTTCTGTCTCAATTTTTAAAGGCACAGAGATCTAAATATTCTCATTAGTGAAACACCAGTTAGTTAACAGATTTTCTGATTATGGACTTCACAACTTAAGTACAATATGGGAAAAACTGAAAAGAGTTCTGAGGAACACCTAGGAACACAAATCATTTGGGAAAATGAGATATTAAAAAAACAAGCTGTAGAAGGAATGTTTTACGGGTCTTTTCCGGTTCTAAAATATGCTTTTATATATCTGAAGAGAAAAGAAATGATGATGACATGTGGGCTAAGATGGTGTCCAAGGTGAAGATGCAGCTTTAGAAAAAAAGGCTGAAACTATAATGGATTTAAACTAGAGGACTGGAATTTAGGGAGGAGAGTTAAGCAGTCTAATGAGTTACCAAAGGAACTTGTGGGACCTTTTTCTCCTGAGGTTTTTTATAAACAGGATAGTTCTCATGTGTCTGGGGTGATGATATGACTCAGCCCCACCCTGTCTAAATATGCATTCTCAAGGCTCCCTTTTGCTCATCACTCCAACAAGAAGGTTGTGCACTGAAGACTTTTACGTGCTTCTTAATTGCCTATTAAGTTTCTAATAAATCTTTTATAAGCCTAGTTACATCTGCAGTGCCTCTACCTTAGGTAGCAAAAACACAAGGCAAGAATTGCACCTGATTAACATTATATAAAGGCAACAGTGCTTTGAGTCTTAGGCCCTAGGTTCAAATTGTAGCTGTACAATTATTATCTATATGACTTATCAACTTATTATCCATGTAACCTTGAGTGAGTCAAGTCACTTACCCTACACAGGAGATGGCTTTCTCATCTGTCAAATGAAGGGACTGGCCTGCTTTTCTAAGTTTCCCTTCCAGTTCTCCCAGACTACATTTTTCTTTTATGAGTACAAAGCATGGGTGATATAGAAGGGCACATGCCAGGGGTATGATGGCCTCCCTTCCTGCCCCATTATCACACAAAAATCCCCTCTTCAAAGGTGAGTAACAATTATTTACTGTATCTTACAGGAAAACCAAAGGCCAAAAGAAGCCATTTGACTGTTGCTAAATGACATTTATTGCTCTGTACCATCTGGGGATTAGACTCTGTATAAAATCCGCAACAATTTCTTTTCACATCTGTACCTCCATTATTTATGATCCAACTTTATAAAAATCATTCAAAATAAATATGAAGAATGCAACTTTATTTGCAACTGATTAAACCCACAAAAATGTCACTTGGGGGGAGAGGACAGCTAGCTGGTAAAGTGGATAGAGCACTGGACTTGGAATTGGAAGGTGAGTTCAAATCCAGCCTCAGACACTTACTAACTGCGTAATCCTGGACAAGTCACTTAATTCTGTTTGCTACAGTTTCCTCATCTGTAAAATGAGCTGGAGAAGAAAATGGCAAACCACTCCAGCATCTGTGCCAAGAAAACTCCGAATAGGGTCACAGAGTTAGACATGTACTTTTAGTATCTTGACAATTTTTTTTTACCAGAACTGAGATTTCACAACATAAGGAGCTCCCATGGAGGAAATTCCCTCTACTATTTACACACACACACACACATACACACACACACACACACACACACACACACACACACACACACACTTATTTATTTACTGATATGTTTCCTCCAATAGAATGTAAGTACCTAGCCAGCAGGAACTGTGTAGGGGCTTTTGGACCACTACTGGGAAGAGGGGGGTTAAAACAGTTTTATTCTTGTCTTTGAATTTTTAATTTAAATTTTTAATTTTTAATTCCAAGAGAAGTAATTGTTAAATGCCTACTATGTGTACATTGGGGCACATAATGCCTAGCACATAGTGAGTGCTTAGTGAATTGAATGTTCACTGATTTATCTACCTGTACCGATCAACAACGGTTAGTCAATTTACAGTCTTACAGAGTTGCCTGGGACACTAAAAAAAATTCATAGGATCATAGATTGAAGGTGGAGGGAACTTAAGAGGCCATGTAGTCCAACCTCTTCATTTTACAAATGAAGTAAACAAGGAGCGGAGACCTTAAGTGACTGACTTATAGGAGCCCAAGCCTTCTGACTCCAAAGCCAGTGTCTTTAGTTATATCACCATTTGACTTATACTTAACCTAACTCAATTTCATATTAGTCCATACTATAAGAAAACAGAGCACTTAGGGGGTATTTTATCCCACCTACTTTTTTTTATAGTGCTAAGGAAATAAATGTGTACCAGTGAATTTATCAAGGATACATCTTTATGGCAATATTGCATGGAAGGGAGATGGAAAGTCAGAAGTACAACTCTCCCCCAAGGATATAAGACACAGAGATTTTTAGACATTCCAAGAGAACAAAGATAAGCAATTAATACCATTAATAATTCGCAGAGAAAAACCAGATACAACCCAGACTGCAGTTTGTTGAGTCATTTTTCAGTCATGTTTGACTCTTCATGACCCCATTTGGGGTTTTCTTGGTGAAGATACTGGAGTGGTTTGCCATTTCCTTCTCCAGTTCATTTTACAGATGAGGAAACTGAGAAAACAGGATGAAGTGACTTGCCCAGGCTCACACAGCTAGTAAAGGTCTGAGTCCAGATTTGAACCTAGTTCCTCCTGACTTCAGGGTTAGCACTTTATTCACTGCATCACCTAAGTACCCTAGATTGCAATAGATTATCAATTATAGTAATCAATACAGTACCATCTCAGTAGCGCTGAAATCTGGAGTCAGAGCCTACCTGGGTGACTTTAGGAAGTTCCCATTACATCCCTGGGCCTCGGTTTTCTCATTTGCAAAACGAGGGGTTTGGACTAGATATCCTCTGAGGTCCCTTCCACCTTTTAAAAATCTCTGAGCCTATGATGATGGTATTTAGTCTTTTCCTTTGAAATTATTTATTTTCTCATTATTTAGAGTCTCCCTTTCAAGCTGACTTTTTTCTTTACTTCTCCCTCCTTCTCTCACTTAGAATTTCTCTCCTGTCCTCTAGTTCTTCCCCTTGCTTCTGGCCACCATCATGAATTCCCCATTCTCCCTCCACTCTATTCACATTACTTGAGTCAGGCTTATCACCAAGGTATCATTTATATGGTGGGAGCAAGTGAGAAAGGAGGAGGGAAATAGAGGGAATTCTAAGCCAACTGCGAACAAAGGCACTGGGCTGGTGGCCAAATTCACTGTCTTGTTTCATAACTTTATGCCCTATCCATCCTGTTCATTTAGCCTAGAGCTCCTTCTCCATCCAAGGACAAGATGCCCAGATGCCAGGATTGGGTGAAGCGGCAGAAGCATGAAAGAACATGAAAGAAAGTAGATGAGGAAAGCGACTGGTTGCAGTGTCCAGGAAGTCCCACAAGGTTTGAGCTGCCTTGAACTGGGAGCCCAATTATAGGAATTTGATATCAGATGCTGTCTACTGATCAGGAAATGCTAATAACTACAGCCTACACTCAGAAAGAGTGAGTCAGTCAATAACCACTTATTAACTACATGTGTCAGGCACTGTGCTAGGATACAAAAAGAGGCAAACGATATTTCCTGCCCTCGAGAGCTTACAATTTAACGAGGGAAAGAAGAAGCAAGCAAGTTATATACAGGATACAGAGGGGTATGGGGTAGTAAAAGAAAGAGAAAGCACTAGAATTAAGGTAAAGATTTTCTGTAAAAGATGAAGTTTTAGCTGAGACTTACAGGAAGACAGGGAAGCAAGCAGATGGAGATAAGGAGAGAGGGTATTCCAGGCAAGGGGAATGGACAGTAAAAATCCATGGAGTTTAGAGATGGAGGTGGAGTGTCTTGTTTGTGGAACAGCAAAGAGGCTGAGAAGTAAGGTATTAAAAGACTGGAAAGGTAGGAAGTGGCTCAGTTTTAAAGAGCTTTGAATGTCAAACAGGATTTTGTAGTTGATCTTAGAGGTGACAGAGAGCCATTGGAGTTTATTGAGTAGGGTGGAGTGACATGGTTAGAACTGCATTTTGGAAGAAGAAAACCCAGAAAATCAACTCCATATAGACTGAGCTGGCAATCCAGAGCCAGGGCCTGGAAACTATCCAGCTCCAAGGGGATACAAAACATTTCTATGCTAGAACACTTGAGGAATGCTAAGAAGAGATGGAGAAATGACTGACAGTTTCCTTATTCTATCCACTCACATGATAGAAGGAATAGATTTCCTACCTACTTTTATATTTTCCCTGGCAAGTTTTTTTTTCTTTAGCTACAACCAAGGGTAGTGTAAAAGAACCCGTTCTTTTGTGTTTGAGGGAAGAAAATGATCCTAGTTTTTAATTCTCTTTAGTTATTTCTAGTTTTACATCTTAACTAAATACTTTGCTATTAGATTTGTGGTTCCTGAATGCTGTATAGTGACATGTATGATAGTGACAGAGGTTCACTCCAAGAACTTCCCTGATTACCCCAAATTACCACCTGTAACCTGCCAAAGCAGCAAAGAGCCAGAAAGTAAGAATATAAGGTAAGCCCAAATCACAGAAAGCATCGTGCATTTTAGGTTGATTACACACAAACAGGTATTACTAAAGTGTTCTGTTAGCCACCCTTTGGACACTGCTCTTATGGAGAAAATGTGTTTTTAGTCCCAAACAAATGACTTTCAGTGAATTTATAAGTTGGGAACTACTTGTATTCTGATATCCCTTGATATCCTGACTCCCACCACCACCATCAAGAACCTTTCTTTAGAATATTCCTCTGATGTTACTCACCCACAAAGTAGTTTTTTAGTTAACTTTGGAGGTGAGCCCAGAAGTAGAATGGAAAAGTTTCACCATTAACCTCTTCCTCATACTGTCACAAGGCTGGGAGTACATAATACCTACTACATATTTCTATGCCTATAAATTTATCTTTCAGTCCAATGAACTTTACAAATTGTTCTAAAGATTTGTTACTCTCAAAAACACCTGCAAACTTTACTGATGGCTGAAACGTAGCCACTGTTTACGCAAAAACTATTTAAGTTTTGGGAAAGGAGGAAGAAAATACTATGTACCAACTGCAAGCATAGGAGGAAAATGGGAGTTTTACATTAAAAGTACTATGTGAAATCACAAGTATTATTAGAAGAACTTAACTTCAATAAAGGTATACTTTGAATTTTAAAAATGAGTCTTATACGTGGGACAGAGGTGGGGAGGGGAGAAGAAAGAGGTGTTGGTCTAGACTTGTCATTTCATCAACATCCGTGTGAAAATTCTCTTCCAATGATGCAGTTCACCATTTCATCTGAAACTTACGGTCTTAGAGAATCATCTAGCCCACTGAGTGGTTAATGACTTGGCCATGGTCATGTAGCTAGCGTGTGTCAGGATTTAAACCGAGGTCTTTCTGACTATCTACTATACTCTGCTACCTATCAAGTATCCCTTTAAATTTCTCTCAAGATCATATAAAGTTCGAGAGATACAATATCTGTCTTCATCATCAAATCCTATGAATCCCTGGGCAGCCAGCTCAAAGTGTTAGAAACTGAAAACTGGCTGACACTGCGTTACCCAGGGCAAGTCACTTAATTTCTGTCAGCCTCAGTTTCCTCAACTGTAAAATGGGGATAAGAAAAGCAAATACCTCCTAGGGTTGTTGTGAGGATCAACTGAGACAAAATCTGTAAAGCACAGTGCTTGGTACACAATAGATACTTCAAAAAAATTTTTTCCCCTTCATTCCTTTCTAAAAATTAACATCATTACAACAAACGGCTGGTTATGACGATGCTTACATATAAGAATCATTGAAAAAGAGATAAGGTGAATCCTACCAGTTCTCTTTTACTTAGTCAGATTCAGAAACTTTTCAAAACATCTTGATGCTAAATTTAATGCATTAAAAATTAGTAAGAGGATCTGACCTGCTTACGGGTCTTTACTTTACTAAGCTTACTGCTTAAAATAGTTTCCGTTACTCTTATTGTTTATTAACCATCTTATCTTTCCAACTTCTAAGACAACAAAGGCTACTTGTTATCTGATAAGAGAGAAAAACCTCTTGCCACATAACTGTATCTATCTCTTTATTCTGCAAGGGATTCACTGTTGTGAGGAAAGCCTCTTCCCAGGCTGATGCCCCATCTTTATGTTTTATAATGACAAAAATACTGAATTTGATGTAGTAGGCTAGTTAGCAACAAAAGTAGTCAGTTACAAGCTACTGCAGTGTTGTCAGGCTATGTTCTGGTCATCTAAAAGAAAGAAAACTCTTTAAAAAGTCAGATGTGCAATGATAAATGAACTATTATAATGCAGCTGTCTGCCTTGTATACCCCTGGACAAAAATATTTCTAAACATCTGGAGAATCACTGTCAAAGGATTTTTTTCCAGGATATTCTCAAGGGGACCTAAACCACACAACTTCCTCCAAAAAGTCCAAAGCAA